>NC_142202.1:91145090-91784256 GCF_049639895.1 Pseudopodoces humilis
TCCTTCTATCTAAAGTTTTAGTTCTGTACTACCCACAACCACCTACAAGGGTTTTAGTCATAGTAAACCAATATTTTTGCATGCATGGACAGTATGGCTTCAGTATAAGAAGTGGCATGTGGAATATTTTGCTGCAGGAATTTATACCATTGCTGCAAGGTTGTCTGAGTCTGACTGTATCTTATATATCTACCTTGTCCACAAAAGAAACATGTAGGCTTGCTACTGAAGTTCTGCAGCTTTAGGAACACTGGGTTAAAGACACAGACTTCCCATCTACTTCTGTACAAGTTATTTTGGTTTCCCATTTATAAAGTAATACTCATCTCACAAGGTCATTGTCATGGCAAATTAAGTTTACAGTAAAGACACTTGTGATCAGGGGATGACATGAAATCTAAGTTTGCCTCTGGACTGAAGACCTGACATTGTATCTCTGTGCCTCAGTCCCCTTGGTGTAAAATAAGAATAATATTTCCTCCCCACACCCTTTATTTGTTTAGATTGCCGGTAGAGCTGGTTGGAAAAATTCTGACATGTTTTTAATTGAGCATTTGCTGACTCATCAAAATCTAGTGTTTCAGTGAGAACCCTACTCAGCTTCCTGACAGCTTGTTGACCTGGATCCTTGGCAGAGATCTGGGAAGTGCTGGGAGCTGTGGCTCTCAGGGCTTCCAGGCTCATTCTTCCTTGATAGCTGGAGCTCTCAGTGTCCACAGCTGTGGGCCAGCCTGCTGCGCAGGGACTCCCATTGCTCACGGCTCTGGGGCAGTCCACCTCCAGTTCCCCGGAGCTGCACTTTCACACCTTTTTTTTCTAAATGGAGTATTGTTCCTGACGGAAAGATATTGTGTTATGAAGTAACAGAATTTTTTCCAAAACATAGTTATCCTACTCTACTGAACGTTTCAGAGCAGGACTGTTTTGCTTTAATGCTGGTACATTGCATGAGACAAATAGAAGTGCAGCCCTCTGCTTAAAATGCAATAAACCATGTAGAAAGAAGAGCAACACAGCAGTTAGTTAGTCCTTTTGCTGCCTCCCACAATAATTTTGTCACAGTTTCCAGTCTCAGAGCACTGGAGACAGTGCTCAAGCCATTTGCCTACAGATGAGACACTGGTGTAAGAGAACAGCTAGATCTTCATGCTACCTACTCCTTCTTCCTGGAAAGAGTGTAGGTGGTACCCTTAGCCTGTGAAGGGAAGGTGGTGTCCTTACCTGACATTGTAACACCAAGGAAAAAGAGTAATCATGTTTGAATAATATATTCAGCATCAGCAAAACTACTCCCTGTTCACCTCCAAAGGAATAATCTAAGACACAAAGAAGTAAATGAATTCATAGAAGATACACACATGCAAAGTCACAATTCTATGTATGTTCACCTGTAATTTGTGAATGAATAGAAGTAACAGGATGGAGGGTTGCCCACTCCTTGGCTATAGGCCACTTTTATCCCTGTATCCTGCACTAGGGGAAATAAAATATACAGATATATTCATGAAACAACCATCTCAATGCCCAAAGACACTGATGGTGAAATTGCCAGGCCTAAAATGCCTGTTGGTGACTTTGGCAATGACTTTGTGTCTTGAGACAAAAGCATAGAAATGCAAAATGACACATTTCAAGAGATTATCAATTTCAAACCCTTTGCATTAAGAAAAGCTCAGCTATCTGGTGTGCATCAGGAATCAGGTTGAGGGAGGTGATTGTCCCACTTTGCAGTGGTGTGGCCTTGCCTCTGAGTCCTGTGTGCACTTTTGGGATCACAATAGAAGAAACTATTTGAGACTGAGAAGCTATACTAAGCTATTTGAGAGCATCTAAAGAGGGGCAGCAAAGATGGTAAAGGCCTTGAGCGGAAGCCATGTGAGGAGCGGCTGAGGGCACTTGGTGTGTTCAGCCTGGAGGAGACTGAGGGGAGACCTCACTGCAGTTACAGCTTCTTGTGAGGGGAGGAGGAGGAGCAGGCACTGATCTCTTCTCTGTGGTGATAGTGACAGGACTGAGGGAATGGCCTGAAGCTGTGCCAGGGGAGGTTTAGGTTGGATATCAGGAGAAGGTTCCTCACCCAGGGGGTGGTTGGGCACTGGAACAGGCTCCCCAGGGAAGTGGTCACAGCACCAAGCCTGACAGAGCTCAAGAACTGCTTGGACAATGCTCTCAGGCACATGAGGTGACTCTTGGGGATGGTGCTGTGCAGGGCCAGGAGTTGGCCTTTGATGAGCCTTTAGAACTCAAGATATTCTGTGACTCATACCTAGCTAGTCTTTTGCATCCTTCATGAAGTTTATTATGAGACTTCTATCATGAAGTCTTTTCAGTCTTCTTTATCCAGGAGCAAGTAAATCTAAAATTTCTTCAATCTCCTATTTATATGCCACAATTTCTAAATATCTTCTCATATTGTTTTTTTTCTTGACTCTCCCTGTTCTCTAAGCTTCTTGTTAAAACTCAAGTTTAAAAACCTTCCCTAAACAGAACAGAATAGTTATTTCACATTTTACAAATATTTTTGCTTAGAGATATAAGAACCATGTAGCTGTAAAGGGAGAATGAAAATGAAAAACCAGGTGTGAACACCCAAATAGCACTGGATCAAAGCAGTAAAACCAGCACCAGTATTTTACCTGAGTAGACTTTTTGAAAGGAATAGCGTGTAAAATAAAGAAAAGAAAGAGCAATATTGTCTCAAAGGTTGCTGCAGTATCCTAAGGAAGGGCAATCTCCTATATACCCTGTGGACTGTAAAAGTGAGGACATAATACATTGCAGATTTACTCTTTGTGAGATACATTTAGCTCGTCCCCACAGACATAATCATTCTGTTCATAGTTCTGGAGAGGAGAAGTTAGAAACAGAGCTGGGAATCAACATCACAGCCTGGAGAAATAATGTTCTTATTCCAAAGGGGCCTGCAGAGAGATGTCACACAGGTACAGGAGGGAATGCTAATATAATCCAGAGTAAATGAAAATTATCCAGTTCTACCTTGGGCAATATAAAATGTATTCATTTCACATTAACCGACTTGAAATGCCTGAATGGAGGAATTTATTGACTTTTTAAATTACTGCTCATCTACCAGGAGTGCTTTCATGGTCTACTGAGAATAGGGAGAATGTGCTGTGTGCATGAAGAAAACAGATAACATTGATTCTGCAGCTTGCAAGGTTTCAATTATATCAATACATACTACATTTAGGCAGAGTATTCTAGATAGTCTCCATCACACAGTCTGACTTCACATGACTTAAAAATCTATTTTTGATGGAAAAAATTACCAGAGACTAAAATTGCTGTAAAAGAGGATAAAATGCAAATTGCATTTTCATATTCTTTAGTGAGATAACTGAAAAATTGCAATAAGAGTTATCATCTTCTCTAGAGGACTCGATACAGTGCAAATCGAAAATTAGTAATTAAAGTGGAGAACCTGAAGATCAGCATTAGAACTGTAGGCAAGGTGAGGAACTGGCCAAAGAGAAAAGAGAACTAGTGTGAAATCAGAGTTCCTCAAAAACTGGTCTTGAGCCTGATACTCTTAAATGGTTTCTTTAATGATGTTGCAAACAAAAACTAGATGTGTGCTGTTGTTCTATCTCAGTGGCACAAAGCTGGGTAGCTGGTGAGGACAGAGGAGGTAGAAACACCTGACCCATCACACTAGTGCCTGAGTGTGCTGGTTCATGTGTAGACACAGTGAAATTATTATCAAAGCTGCACACTTACTTATGAGGAATAAAGCCATCATTCCTGTTCAGTTGCTTGTCTTGCTCATTTTGACATGGCTGACAGTCAAGCTAGAGGCAGAGTTTCCAGGAACTCAGTTGAGGGAAAGCTGCAGAAAATTAGCCTTACTTATGTTTTTATCTTGTTGTCTGCTTTGCCAGTTCTTTTTCTAAGTATTTCATAACCATACAGATTCTTACATTAATGTACTAAGTTGTAATGTTTTGTTAATGTTGTGGAATTCTTTTTGCCTACACAATAACATTTGTGAAAACTACTCTCAATATTCCTTTCATAATCCCGTGGTGATGTATTATTGTGATTTAATGTTGCACTTACTTCTAGCAGAAGACACCAGCACTCTCCTTTATGGAATGTGTACATATTTTTCTTTCTGATCCAACAAGCAAGGTCACTCTAACCTCGCAAGGAAAGTAGAGCCTTTTCTGTTTATTGGCAGAACAATAATGCAGTTCTTGTCTATCAAATAAATGTCTTAAAATTATCCCAATGCAGCTCTGTAAAGGCAAAACACTAAAGGTTAACAGGGTAGATGAGGACTGGAGAAATGGAAGTGAGATTAAATGTAATTGTGCAAAATACAAGTCAATGCACTAGAAGATTAATACTAGGTAATTCTGTTACATAGCAGAAGCTTATCACTTGGGAATGAGATCTTCCTAACAGGTGCAGGGAGGCAACAAAGCCTAAGTAGTTTTAAGATGGAGCTTGATAACTTTATAAATGGATTATGACATGGTCCTGAGATAGCAGACGGCTGGGATTTGATGACCCAGATAGTTCTTTCCTAGTCTGTGTTCCCTTTTTGGTGGTGCTGCTGCTGGATGAAGAGCCAGTTGTCTCTGGTAGCATGGAGAGGTGCATATAAGGAGCTGTGAATCGGGTTTCACATCTTTTTGTAAAGGTCTGGGGACTACTCAAAACCCCAAAGAAATAAAGTTTTCAGACATACGTGAGAAGAAAGGTTTCTGGTGTCATACAATAAGTCTGTCTTGTCCTTGTGATCCATATTAAGGAGTGGATCTTGATATCTAGGCCAGGCCATCTGGGAAACCAAATTAGGGATACCTGGTAAGAGCACCTGGTATGGAGCAGGAAAGCTGAGTAGGTAGTGCGAGAAGGGTGTTCTGCATCTGTGTGGGGTGGTGGTGTGCATCCTAAAAGGTTTTTCTAAATCAGAATTTTGCAAAATCAGACTCTCCTTATGTATAAGGAAAAAAACAGACAAAAATGTTTTATTTCCAGAGATTTACAGGTTGTTGAAAAATATCTGGCTGATAACCAAAGGATCAAAATGTCTGAGTCACAGGGATGGGATTTGTATGCAGCACATACATAAGCTCTTAAAAACCCTAAAACTCCCAATTACATGGGGTAAAAACAGGAGACAGAAATCGTGAATCATTTTCAGAATTAGTAGAAAATCCATAGATTATACAGACAGAGCAGTAGAATTGCTTTCCAAAGTGTAACTACCAATTATCCAAATTTATCCTAGGACATTTGCTAGTGGACTATAGTAGCCATTTACAGTATCAACAAAAATATACACATAACATTTCCTGTTTTGTAACCGCGGCATTTTATTGGTAAAAAAATAAGGAGCAGTATTACATTAATAGATACTTGAAGCCATGCATGTCTTTCCATATAAATTCACTTTATTTTAGTCAAGCAATTATTCAAATAACTTGTCTATCCTTTTAAAGTAAGAATCAAAATACTCTGCCCCAAACTGAGGAAAACCAGTACTCCCATTACTCTCATATTTGAAAGTGAATAGTATTATACCTCTATTTTACAGACAAAACTTTAAGGAGAATATGTTGCCTAACATTCATAAATGTAAGATATTTAAATGAAGAAAAGAATGAATGGAATTCCTTTCACACAATTATAGCACTATAATTAAAGACAGAATATATATTAATCATTTCCTTTAAAACCAAAAAGGAACTTTGAAATCCCACTGGTCATTAAGCTGGCAACTCATTAAAAACAAGACATTTCCCATGCAGCAGCACAAGTGTACTCCTTAGTTTCACAGAGTCCAGTCCTGTAAAACTAAAGTTAGATTCATAAGGAAAAAAAAAAAAAGTCAATGAAAGTCATGAATACAGTTAAATTTCCATCCTTCTGTTGTAATAAGCATGTAGGTGTATGTACAGATAATTTCAAAATATTCCATCAGTCAGTGCCAGCATAGAAGATAGATAACATTCATCTAACTTGGCTTTGAAAATATAAAGAAACAAATATCAGCAGATCATTCCCATTTGCAGCTGAAGGGATCAATTTGCAATATTATGTTGTGATTTTTAACTTTCTGTCACTGCAAGAGATATTGTAATCATATTCTGGCTTGAGCAATTTACCAGAAACCTTACCCAGAAATTCTTTTCTCATGGGAACTTTAGGGAATCTCCAAAGTCTTAATTATTTCAATACAGAAAGCCTCTGTGGTTATACTACCTACAAGAAAATTACAAAGATTTTTAATGTATCATTGGCCAAATCCCAGGTGTAGTCAGGAAGACATTTCTACTTGTTCATATGATTGCAGGAATTTATGTCAGGGATGGCCTTTTCTCGGATGTGTTTGGCACTGGTCACAGACAACAATGGTGAATTGAACTACATGGTGACTGAGTTATTCTGGGGCTTTTTCCTTGCAGGCAATTCTACAGAGGCAATAATTTTAAGTAGGATTTAATTAGAAGTACTGTTACATGTTTTGATTGTATTCACACTGGGTGAGGAATGTCCCTTTTCCCCCCCGTAGGGTTGAAGCTCTGAGTGCCTGGCTCAGCAGGGAAGGGGCTGTGGGAAGTGATGACATTTGCTGTAGTTTGGTTATTATTAGTGCTACCCTGCCAGAGACACTGTGAGTTGGCCAGCAATGATATGGTGTAAATCCACTGAAAGACTAAGGTCACAGCAACCCTTCCAGGGGCTTTGTGGAGTTGGAGAGATCACCATGTCAGCTGCCTGCTCCCCAAAGAGCTTACCTTACCTCCCTGCCCCATCTACCCCGTCTAGCAGGTTCAAAGGACTTTGCAGCTCCAGGACAGCACACATCCCTCCTCCACAATCTTTCATGGAGAATTTCTCACTGCCAGGGTGAGGGTAAATGCACTCTGAAGCAACATAAACTTCCAAGAAATTGTATTGATTTTCCCCACCTAATTTTCAGTGGCAGGCTTGCCATTTAGGAAAATGGATGCTCACTCATCTCATCTCATTAATTGCACTATGTAGAGACTCTCATCTTTGTCCTTCACAGTCTAATGCTGAGGATTCTGATCATGCTTTTCTTACGGGGCAATTTCACAATATAAGTTGGGTATGGAGTAGGCCAGCTCCCCATAGCCCTGTGCTCACACACTGCTTCCCTGAGCTGGGATTTAGATGTGACCACAATTCGATCAAGCAGATGATTCCACAGAAGATTAACCCGTTGAAACAAGAAACAGAGACTAATAATTCTTCCAAATCAGCAAACTGATCACATGGAGATCCATGTGCCCATACTGGATTGGGTCCCCTGCAGAGGGGGTGGTGGGCCCATCCTTTTCTGGCAACAGTCAGCCATCACACCGACTTTGATCTCACTCCTCTGGCTAATGATTTCCTTTGAAGAGGCAAGAAATTTAGGTTCCTTCCCACTTGCTGAGGATTTTCCAGGGAGACTGGTGTCCATGTTCCCATTTTACTGAAATTATCATCAAGAGCACTGTTGCTGCCAATAGGAGAGGATTTGAGTTCTCAGACAGCATTTCTTGTAACAAAGATGGGTATGGAAGAAGCAACTAACCTTCTTCCCTTGGAGTCTGAAACAGAGGAGAGTGAGATATGACAGAAGTAACTACAAATTAAACTCAGTTTTAAAAGTAGCCTATGTAATTGCTGGGGTTTCACCTTAACTATATTATGAGATTTTTGACAGTGGCCCTGCTGAAATTCATGGAGATTCTCCTTGTATTGAGGAAGGTTTGTATTCTGTCAGTTTGCGATCACCCAGATCCATTTTCTTTGCTTCATTTTGCCAATTTTAGTTTCCTTTTTGCATTCAAACAAAGATTTCTTTCTCTCTAAACATCGCTTTTACTGCCTTAGGAGCATTGCCAAGCTTGTGCTCTTTTTAATTCTTTGCAGCTAGGCTGGAGCTTTTAATTCATGATATTTAAATAACATTTCAGCTTGATCATTTAACTCTTTCCCTATCTCAGCTTAATTCCACATTTGGCTGTGTAGTAGGTCTTACCTAGAATAGTGCTAAGGCTTGAACCAAGCCCTTGTAGCATATCACTTCTGTTTGGAAAATGTACATTTGGCTTTTGCGTTCCGTAAGAACTCGCTCTGTGCCAAATGGGAGCAGCATTTTGAGTTTAATCCATAAGAGTGTGTTGAATTATATCCTACAGAGATAGGGATATGCAGAAGAAAAGCACTGCACAGAAGGGAGAGGAATGAAATTGCCAGTTCAGAGGCTGTGGCTCATACTGTGACTATTCAAATGAATACTCTCTAGCAAAGGAGCTCCACTTGAAAAACAAGATTGGGAAGTGAAGAAACTGGGGCAAGGAGCACGAGTGCTTACAGAGTACTTTGTGACAATAAGACAAAAGCTGTAAAAATTCTTTTTTTTTTCTTTTGACTTCATGGAAACTCCTGGGATTATCCTGCATAACTTCAAGTGCACTGTACTGTTTGGTGCATTCTTAGTGCTCTTTACAAGGAGGAAGGAGTGTTGTATATCAAAGTCATGGTTATTTCATTACCTTTGTTTGGGCTTATGTTCCTACTGTCTTAACAGCAGAATCATTTTACTGGTCTGCTGGTATAGGCAGATATATACTCTGAATGAGAGTACATGCTAGCCAGTACATTGAGAGATCAGGCTTGTCTTTATGTAGAGGTAATCTGTGATAGGTAGATCATTTCTAAGTAGGCTATAGAGCACTCACTGATTGTATGGCTTGGGTTTTTTTTGATCAGCTGTGATACAAAGGTTTGTTATATTCCCACATTCTGTCTGCAATGGGTCTGAGAAAAAGAAATATCCAGTCCCCTCCTGTGAAACTACCAAAGTCTTCAAAGATGTTGTGAGAGGTGGCTGTGCAGAGAGTTCTCTTTTCCTGTGCACAGTCAGATCTCCTCTGTTATGAGGAATTTTCCATTATCTCAACAGCCTCTTATCTGGACCAACTAAAACTGAGTCAATGTAAAAAGGAGGTATTTTTGAAGTGAGCTATACATACTTCATTCAGTGTACAAGCATTTAAGTGGGTGCAGAGTTTGCATACCACGTAACAAATCTGTGAACAGGCTGTGATAGTAATACTTGTGGAAATGTTGGCTTTTTTAAGGAATCAGCATTTTGGTATTGCATATATCACAATTTGCATTCATTTTGTATGCAAATTTGCTACTGCACAGATGGAAATTTAAAGCTATATTGATTTAAAGTGTCAAAAGAAAGCAAATATGAATTCCTGCAAGTATCTCAGCTTGTTTTTATGTGTGCTAAACCATTTCACTGTGCTCTTAATATTAGGAATCACACACTTTACACCTTTTACTATGGAGGTTCTCTGAGATGCTGGAGTCCTATGGGGTTTGGACTTTTGCTTCTCATGCTCTGTGTTTACAGAAAGTCCTTGCCATCTAATATTAGGAACTCAACCTCTCTGCCAGTTCCTGGGCTGAATTTAAAAATGTTTGTTTTGAAATTCATTACTGCTCATCTAGTTTTCTGTAGACGTGAAGCCATGCATAAAATCATCTCATCAAACTGCTGTGTACTTTTAAAAGATATAATGGCATAATGTGATTTTCTGTTTTCATCCTTTTCACATGAACATTTTTCTGGACTACATAGAATAAATAAATGGTCTGGGTCTGTCAACTGAGCCGTGCTACTCCCTGCGCTTCCTAAACTTTTGTGTGAAGCCATTATTCTGCATCTTGCAAATTCCTGTTAATTAGGAGGCTCATTATCTGGTGTCCCTGAGCAAATAATTTATCATCTTCTGTAGTGATAAATTCCGGTCTTTTCTCATCAGCTTCAAATAACTTCACATCACGGGTAAAATAGCTATCGGGTGTTTTAGAGCTTTTGAAGTGAAAGGAGTGTGGTGGCTTGGGGTGAAACAAAAAAGGCAAGATGGAGGAAATGAAAGACTGAATGGCAGGACATAATTTAAGTCAGTCTTTTCCCCCGTCTCATGTCATCAGCTTTCCGGTACCGAACTCATTTCAGAGCGAGCTTACTCTGGGCCAAAGCGGGAATTCCCGGGCGCTGCTGCGGGCCGCGCTGGCAGCGCCCGGGGGGCAGGGGGCGCCATTCCCGGCCCGGCCACTCCCGGCCCCTTCCCGCCAGCCCCGGGCCATCGGCGCTTCGACACGGACGGGCGGAGCCGTGCCTAAATGCGAGCCGAAGGGACGTGTGTTAAGAAGAGCGCCCGCCGAGCACACACGTCCCGCACGTAAGCGCGGCCGAGCCCCGCCGGGCGCGGAGCGGAGCGGGGACAGCGCTGCCGGCGGCAACAGCGGCCCCGGGCCCGGCGGGAACAGCGGCCCGGGTCTCCGGGAACAGCTGCCCGGGTCTCCGGGAACAGCGGCCCGGGTCTCCGGGAACAGCGGCCCCAGGCCCGGCGGGAACAGCGGCCCGGGTCTCCGGGAACAGCGGCCCCAGGCCCGGCGGGAAGAACGGCCCCAGGCCCGGAGAGCTGAGGGGCACGGACGGACCGCAGCCGGCTGGCGAGAGCCGCCCGGGGCATCGCGGACGTGAACTCCTGGCGAAGGACTCCTGACCCTTTCCTGACGCGAAATCAGCCCGAGAGCTGCCATAGCTCCGTCTTGCTAAACTCTCCTAATATACACATTTTCTGAGCTGTGATCTAGCATTATTCCCAGGGGTTCTCCAAGAAAGGAAGTGGAGAATGTTCTTTTCAAAAGCATGAAGTGGGAAAATGTTTAGAACTATTTATAGCTGCACTTAGGCTGTGGAAATCCCAGACATTATAAACTATTTATAGTTATTCTCTGGGTTAAAAGGGTGAAGTCAGAAATCTTACTGAAAAAGTTGCATATGCTTCTTATCCATCAGATTAAATGAGACTTCTGAGCGCGGGATAGGGCTGGCTGAGATTTATGAAAAACCAGGAGGAATCAAAGATGAGGTGGAAACACCAATTCAGAGAAACACATACCCCATGTTGTGGAAATAGGAAGGGCCCTGTGGCACCTGCAGGGTGCCCAGGGCCAAAAGTTGGTAGGGACATGCATGCTCACTCTTTAGCTGTGGCTGCTGACAGCAAGTTAGAGTCTTCCACTGCCACAGGCTTCTCCATCCTGGCTGTTAGGGGAATCCCAAGCCAGCCGCCAGCATGCTAGAGCTGCTGTCTCTGCCTGCTTTGGTGTGTCAAATCTCTTTGTGCTTTGAAACCTTGGGAGTCTGTGCATGAGCCTTTTCTTCAGTGAGCTCACCCAGGCATTGGGAGGCAGCAGGTATCATCGGGGACATTATTTTGTATGTTCTGGCCGTGCTGCCTCAGCAGCTCCAGCAGCTGGGATCACCTCCATGCAGATGGCCATGGGCTGGACTGCAGGGACGGTTCCTTGGGCTGTCTGGGTCTTCCCATCCTCACTGCACCTTGGTAACTGATTATATTTCAAAAATAAATAATCTCTCAAGCTTTTCCTGCTTTTGTCAGACTTGTCTGGAGCAAGTCTGAATTTGCTATAAGAACTCCATAGGAATATTTCTTTACTGACAGTTGAACACAACCAACAGATGAAAACTGACCAAAAATGTCACGTATAACATGACAAAAATGCTGAAATATAGCTCATTAGAACAGCAATATCATATCACTGTTAATATAACTAATTTAAGGGGAAGCTTTTCTTACTGTAACCTGAATAATGTCAGACATGAAATCCCAATGATGTTTGCTTCCTGCTGCTATGATTTTCTGATGAAGTGTGCAAAACCAACACTGTTTCTTTAAAACTCCTGAAACCAAACATCATAAAGCATTATTTTTATTATTATTATTCTTATTTTATTATTTTAAAAAATCTCCTATCATCCAACACTTTTTGCTGTACCTGACTAGAGTACCTTTCAGTTAATATCACTGATAAATGGATTACTTCAAGTCTTGAAAGAAGTATCTTAGTAACTTCAGAAAAAACTCACTTTGAATAGTGGATGTCTCATTTCAAAGAAGAGGGTTCTTTTATTTTTGCTCTAAGCTGTGTTTCTCTTTTGGCCCTGCCTAATGCTGAAATTTGTGGCAGTGTCTTTAAAGCTCATATCGTTTGCTGTTTGCCATGATTTTAGGGTCTGCAAAAATCTGTGTGGTGATGCCACTAATCAGGTAGGTAGTAACTTCTTACTTAAAATGGATTTTTGTTTGATAGTGCTTTTGTTGGTCCCTCCAGCCTTTTGGTCAAGAATGTGGGTGTCTAGACTGCCCTACCTTCTGCCTGCAGTCTCTGTGAATAGAAACACGGGGTATACAAACAAACATGTACAAACTACCTGCTTGTTCTCTTATCTTACCCTGCTTTCCCCAGCTTGTTCTGTAGTGACCCCCAAATGGATCATACAAAAAGGTTTCTTGGAGTAAAAATAGCCTTGGAAGTAAGGTATCCTTTTTTTCCCCCCACCTCCCTCTTCAGGTGTAAGAGGCTTTGTAAATGACACTGCAATTACATGCTGATGAGCACAAAGAATAACTCCCCCAGGTCACGCCACAGCCTTCACTGTTGAAAGAAGAAAGCCCTAGAGCTTGACTTCATGCACTCATGTGCTTACTACCCTTCGTGGTATGAAGGGCTTATGACCAAACCTGAGGTAAAGCTGTTTGACAAAGCCAAACTCCAATTTAGGAGTGAGTTGAGTTTAGGATGTAATTTGTCACAACTAGCATTTTGATAACTCCATAAATCATTTTATTAACACTGCCATGATTCTCTCAATGATTCAGCAACATCCCACAGCAAAAAAAAAAACCCCAAAAAACAACAAAACAAACCTCCAGACTTAAAAGGTTGCAGATAAACTCTCTTAATAGACAGACCTACCAGATGGCATCTTTTATTGGCAGTAAGGCAGCCATTTACAGCCTTGTTAGCAGCCACATGTACATTACTCAAGAGTTTTCTATGACAATCCTGGGTGTTTCTAAAGGGTATTTTCAAACTTATTTATCTTACTGCAGTGTGCCTCCCTTCTTCAAAATCACAAATTCATCAAGAGTTGAGGTCATTTTCTTTCCCTAAAAGACAGAAAAATGTTTTAGAGCAAAATATTTTAAAAAACCCAAACCAAAACAGGATGTAAAATAAATAGCATCATTTGTCCATAAACCACCAGACTGTAGGAGCAGTTCTGTAGGAGCAGTGGACAGACAGAGCCTGTGCTAGTTCTAATGTAGCCCTTTCCCCTTACTAAGGAGACCACAGACCAGTGATGAAGAACCTCTGACCCTCTGTGGTGCAGCAGGAATGAAGTATGGAAATAAAGCTCTCTGAATTTTCTAACTTGCAAAATGTAGCTATCAGTTTTCAGGTTAGCTGAATCATGGGCAGTAATAATAGAACAGAAATCACTTGTGAAGACACAGATACTAATACTTTCCTTGTGCAAGTCATGCAAAAGAGCACAGCTCTGCAAGTTAAAAACAAACATTGCTTCTAGGTACCCGTATTGATATTCTGCAGAAAGTTTGTTACGTCTGTAAATATAGCTGGATTCAGTGGCTCATTGTACAGATTATCTCAGTATCAAACCCACAGCAAAGCAGTGTTTTACGTCACTGACTACCAGTAATAGCAATGCAGAAGCAGAGGTGTTGAGTTTAAATGTCAGCCATGACCTGAAGCTCTCAGCATTTTCCCACACTCGATTTGCAACATCCAGTTTTCCTGAGAGACCCCTGTATTCGTACTTTCCATGTATGACTTGGGACTGGACATTTGTACACCGTTTTTTTCTTTGTGTTGGGAGCTGGAAATCTAGCTTAAGAATATTTAGTCTTACGAGGGAGTAAAGCAACAATTTTCTTAATGAATTGCTGGTTATACAGAGTCCAGCTATTAAGATAGAAATGAAAAAAAGATAAGACCACTGATATGAGTAAATTGTATTAGTTACAACGCAACAGAGCACTTGTTCCTACTTTGGAAAAGGTGAAGATTTTCTTACCTTAATAACTGAAGTTAGTTCTGTCAGAAATACAAAAGCAAAAAGTTACCAAGTTGAGATCGATGGTCAAAAGGTCATAATTTCATCATGAATCAAGAATCAAGGTCCCTTAAAAACATGTTTTTAAATGTGTATAAACTTTTAACATCCACTAAGTTCCACAGCTTGATTCTAGGTGGTGTGAAGAGTAATGCTGCCCTCTCGGGCTTCTTTTGAAGGCAGGGGATTCCCCAGTTTCTGCAATCAGTTCTCATACAGAGGACACTTTGTAGGTTTAACTTTGCTGCCCCTCTCTGAACCTTCTCAAACATCCTGTATCTGTTTAGAGAGAAGGGAGAACAGAACTGAATACCTGTGTGCTTGGAAATGCAAAGGAAGATGCTGCTTGTTGGCAGGAAGTAAAGAACCTTTCTTGAATTCAGTGGGTGTCCCCTTTTGGATTACTTAGGCCTTTAGCTCTCTAATTTAGGCATGAGACAAAGCTTCCTGAGATACAAACCTCTCTTTATTAATGACATGATGTTCTGGAAAACTTCAGTTGGATATTCAGACAATCTTTATTAGGAGTCTTTGTGCTTCTGCTGTCTTTGTGCCTACCTACACTTTTAACTCAGATGCTCTAAATTGCATAGGTAGCAAATTTAGTGGTATGAGTAACCCTCATGAAGGTATAAAGAGAACTGCAAACCTGGGTACAAGGCCCTTGTTAGCCTGGGCAGATCCAGGCTCAGATCTCCCATGGGAGCTGTAGCTTCATAGTTTGTGTGCAGCTCACTGCTGGTATGCAAAAGATTCCAAATGGGAAGGCAGAAGAGGAGATCTGATTCTGTAACAGAGGGGCTGTGATACTGTGCAAGAGTAGGGACTATGGGTTTCCATCTCTCATACAACACTCCTAAAATGTACTATATATGAAATATCACTACTAACATGAAGTGAAAAAGAGAAGACAAAAAAGCACAGAAGAAGAGGCTGGATAAAATCAGGGCAAAGTGAATCTCAGGTTCTGTTGCTTAAAATTCTTTTATTTGCAGCTATGCCCTTTAATATCTTCTATATGGGTCATCAAAATGTGTTCGACATCCCTGCACTTAAGGATGTTCTTCTCTTCATCAAGTAGGATACTGAGTGTAGCTGGGAATAAAATAACAGTGTTGATTCCCAGACTAGAGAACTCTGCTTTTAGCGTCAATTTTTTATTCAAGCCTGTGTTGCCTGGGCAATGTCAGGGAAAATATAAATTCTCTTCTGTAGGAGGAAATGCTCTTCCTCCAACTTCTAAAATGCTTATCTTTGTGTACATCTGAAATATGATGAAGCATGTGTCCAAAAAAGTGTATTCCCCAGTCAGCATTTCAAGTGGGTGTGAATTTCAAGTTATTCAGAAATATTCAGTCATTGGTGGGGGAGAGAAGGAGCACCAGATTTCTTTAAGTATACATTAAAAGTGGAAAAGAGACCAGCCAGGCTCTTCACAGAGGTCAAGTATCTGCAAGCTTATAGCAGGGTTCCCAAATGTCATATGATTTTCATATGAATTGACACATTAGGCTGTAAGCAGGGCAGGTCCATATTTGTTCATTTCTTGAACTAAAACCTTTGCCCTCCCCACAAATGTTAAGATCAAAAATCCTGGGTTTGCTTAACTTAATATTTAGAAAGTATGATGTGTGATTTTGGACATTGGTTTAGTTTTATCCATAATGTGTTGCACAGAACATTTAAAGTCATGACGATTTCCTTATTTATTGCATAAAAATCATCTTGGAGTTAGGATTATCTTTAGATTCATGGGACTATTTAGCAAAATTTCCCCTGAACAAATTTCAGTTTGAGTGAATGAGCTGGGATGCTTCACTCCAGAGCAGAAAATCTGGAAAATGTTTTTTCTTTACCTCTCCCCATACTTGCATCCGAGTCAACAATTTGTAACACAAAAATGTAATTTAGAGATGAGATCATCTCCCTAACAGTTCTCAATCATGAAGCTATCTCCTTCTGTGATTTTTAAAGTATATTTCTTTAATTATTAAAAGTTTTGAAAAAGCAGGGTCTTAAGAGAGATCTATTCACTGAAAATGTAATCAATTACAGAAGAGTTTCCAGTTTCACCTCCAGCTGCCATGACTGTCACATGCACATCAACAGTATTGTGAAATTGCCTCCCTTTGCACACTCCTTCCTAAAGACCTGGTTTTCTCTCTTAAAAGCCCCGAGTGTATATCTCCATAAAATCTGTGATGAAGAAGGAAAAAACAAACCCCAAGCATATCCTAAACCTGCCTGGACTGGTAGTACCGATCCTTTCACCAACTCATGTAGCCCTTTAAATATATCTCAAAACAATGTGAATGACATTGTGGGCATTGATAAATGCTCTTGAAAAATAAACACCCCGTGGCAGTTCAGTCTCTAGTGATAGCTCAGGTGCCTTCCAGACAACAGAAGCTACAAGGCAAACAACACAACCTGGCACAGAAGAGGTCGCAGGAAGGTTCAGCCAGTGTGAGCTCGAGGTTCCCAGGGGCCAGGAAGGTGAGGACGTGTTGGCAGGCTGGGAAGGCTGTGCCTCCAGCACTGTGCCACAAATCACTCTCTGAAGGATGCTGGCTCCAGCAGTTCAAGTAAACGTGCAGTCCTGCATCACACCTGGCTGCTACTTAACACCTCACTCCTGCACAGGAACCTGAGCTACTCCTGGGAGATAAGAGGTTGTTTCACATCTGTATCAACAAAAGGAAAACGTTGCTTTGTGACGTCCCAGCAAAAGCTCTCAGCAGATACCTGTGCTGATAACAGTGGTTTTTTTTTTTTAACCACTGGCAGTTTTTAACCACCCTGTTATCAGCTGCTGCATGATGCTAAGTAGAGGTGATACTCTTCCAGAGCCTGCAGTTTGGTCCTGTCACGCAAAGAGCGCATTCTGAGATAAAACAATAAAAGGAGATCAGAAATAAGACTCTGATTATTGAAACAGGACCACAGCCATTTGGTTTTATTAGTGCTGTCATTAAAGATGACTGCTGGCACAGACACAGGCTTGTTAATACTTTTCAGTGTGAGCAAATACTTATTTTTTTGTTGTTGTGTCTATCTATGGAGTAAAAAAATTAGTTTAATCTGTTTTCTAGATATTGTTCCTGGTATACCTCAATTTTAAGCTTTATAAGTGTTAGAAACACACAGCCACAGTTCCTCAGAAAGACTAATTTAGAGCACCTTTGTCTCACAGTCCTTAAGGCTTCACCAACAATATGTGTGTGTGTGTGCTGGCAGCTTCCTAGCACTGAATGTGCTGATAACACTTCAGCACATAATGCAGCTGTGCCTAAATTACATTCTATACAGATCAATTAATGTAACACAAGTTTATTTTAGTGGAACTATATAGTGGAACTATAAACAGATGATCAAGTGTTGCAACAGTTTTTATTACTTATTTTTATTTAAAAAGGAATAATCTCCAAAAAGTTGACTAGAGTCAGGAAAATATCCAGAAACATAAAACCAGCTCAACAAATCTGCAGTTTAGTAATTCAATACCAGATGGTTCATATACTGGGATTGCTGTGAATATTTAGAGACTTTTTACTCAATTGATATACATACCACAAATGCAGTTACAATCTAAAACTGATTGCAAAAACAGAGAAAGGGGAAAAAGAGACATAAGATCCACCTACCTCACTGGCATCCTTAGCCAGTCTCACATTATTAGTCACTGAAACTAAGAAATTTTTTAGCTCCTAAGCTATTTTTTATGGATATATGGTTTGAAGAGGACACCAATTTTGCTGCCACTTTGACACAGCTTAAGCAACACATTCTTCAAGGCCATACCTGTGTTTGTCCTCAGTATTTGTGCATTTGCCAATGTGAGTCCCCACTAAATTATGCAAAGTGTGGTAAAAGCTCTTCTTATCTCTGGAAGAGGAAGGATGGGAGGAATATTGGTGCTCTGTGTACCTAATTGCTACTACCTATAGCACTGATGAAAGTAAAATGAGTTAAAATGTGCTGGGAGTTAAACTGCATTTACAAATTAGCTCAGCTAATGTGAATCTCACAGAGGAATAATGCTTATTTTGACTTTTCAATATATTTTAGTTTAAACAGATTCCTAATCAAATTAAGCTATCTTAGAAAGACTTTAATCGTACTAATGGGATTGAGCTAGAGAGCCTTTAGCAGGGGAGCAGAAGCTCTCTGAGGAGACACAGAGCTATGCTGAGTCATTTTCACAAATGGATGGCAAAAGTATTCTTGCAGGATGAAAAAGGTAAGGTTAAGATAACTTCTCCTGCACAAAAAGAAAGCACTAAAGGAAATTAATAAAAATTAAGTAGATTTGCCTAATAAGGAACAGCACAGTACCTGTTTGCAGAGAAGACAGCACATGGCTGTGCTGTGGCAAATGTTCACTGACAACTGCACGTTACAAAGATCTCAGAACTCAAACTACTCATGAATCACTTCTTAGTGCTGGTCATACTCTTGAAAAGCAACAGTCAGTCAGGGTGGACAGCAGTGCCATTGCCCAGAATGTGAGACCAGAATTTGGAATTCAATTTCCTCCTGCTGTATCTGCCTGTCTACTACAAATTCTGCAAGAAGAGCCAATAGATAGGGATTTCTATCAACCAAATAATGTAAGGTGGAATTATCTAAATTGGCAGATTGTTTCATTGGAAACCTTTTAGTTTAGAAAAAAAGGATATTAGACTTTTCACTGTCAAATCTGTTACATGTGTGACTAATAAAGACCAACAAGATGATCCAAGAATTTACAATTTAAATAGCTAAGACTAATCTTAAGAAGATTTATGAGAAAGCTGATTTGGAGTGCTATATTCTATAAATTAATAGTGACAGATTTTTATGGGTAGTACACTTAGGAAATAACTACAAAATAAAACCAGGAGGTTGTTATAGTCAAAGTTAAGCACTATAATTCAAACAAATGATTCTGTTATTTACTGGTAACCATATGTTCACATAATACAATGTATATAAGTATTTTTATTTTAGTATGTAATACTTGGCAAGTACTTTCTTTATAAAGAGGCTCATAAGGTCAAGGCTGAAGAGTAATAACATGTTACCAGTGCTCTGCACTGAATAGGTAAATAGTTTTGATGATACACTGTACAATTTGTAGACAGACATGATTGCCAAATTTTGTATCAAATATACCAGTTTTTATATCAAACATACTTTTCCTATAAAAGACACTGATAAAAATTTGCATATCAGAAAACTAAGCAAGGAAAAGGCTTCAGTTAATTAGATTTTATAGTTTATATACCAAATCCAGCTATGTAACCCTTGAAAATGAGGTCTTAACCTTTTGAGTTACAGGCGCTTAGCATTTCAGAAAACCAGTTTAACTTTCCATAAAAGAATCATAATGTGGAACTTTTCCATTATTAGTATATTTAACATTTTACAGAGCAACTATAGAAATGCGATTGTACCTGAAACAGCCTGTCAGCCACAGATACTGCTGAATTTGTTTTGAAGAAAAAGATTGTATAATCCTTGTTTACAGAACTTTTATATTAGAATATGCAATAGAATGGCAATGTAAAAATAACGTAAAAATCAGACATTGTACTTTGATTTTTCCATAATATTAACTCAAAATAACAATTTTTTGGTACAGCATTTTCTTACTCTGAGGGAACTCTGAGGAGAACACATAGTTTGGAAGGTGTGAGTTATGAGCTGCCTTTAAATTACTTGATAACATTACTCTCTGTCATGATCCTTCATTTTGCTGGTACTTGGAAATCTTTAAAGGAGCTTATACATTTATAGATGAACAGGTGCTGTGCAATATACTTTACATATAAACTTCACTTTTTATCTGCTAAAAACAAATCTACAGATTAAAGAGAAATTTAACATGTAATACATTTGTATGCATTTTGCAAGCACACCTAAAGCATTTCATATTATGTTCCCTTTTCAACAGATTTAGCATTTGAATGATGTGCTGTCTTAATGCATTTAACTCAGGGTCAGTAACTGTGGTTTCAGCCTAGGTGTAAGGTAGACACATTTTGAGATTCAATTAAAGGCATTGAAATAAAGCAGTACCTTAACTACACATCTGAGCATAATTACTGAGTTTCACTTACTTTTGAGAACTCAGTTTAGAAGTGCAAGTTTATGCCAGCAGGTGTGAGTTGAGCATCATAGGCAACCTTATCCTTTTACCAAAGAAATGTATTTAGCAATGGTTGTGAAGATGGGACAATATGGCCCTTCAAGTATGTGCAGAGGCACTCAGACTACAGGAGCCAACAGGATTCCTGCATCTGCTCTGGGGGCACAGCTCCTGCTGACTGCACGAGACCCACCTCAGGCACACTCACCCACACTGAGTGCACATCTTTTAACTGCACTGCAACATGACCAGTCTTGCTTGAAGACTAGAAAATTCACTCCCTCCTAGTGAATATTGATTCCTTCAGCTTTTAGTTCCAAAGGTCTTCAACAAGCAAAAGTGACAAATAAACAAAAAATTACTTATATAAGGGAAATACTTTATTTCAAAACCTAAAGATTTCACAAGATGAACACTTGCATAAGTACTAAAAATATAGAAATAGTTCCTCTGTATTTATAAGTATGTAACTTGCGGGTTTTTTTTTAATTTCCTTCACAGCTTATTATTTTTGTTGAATCCAAGCTAGGCATGTTTCCGTACAACCATATGGAAGCTCTTGAGTTGGCTCATGTCTGAAAAATGTAGTTTTCCATAGGACATATCGTATACTGAGTGATTGAATCTAAAATAAATTAAAAAAACACAGGATTATTTAAAATAAAATGCAAAAGAAACAGATGATAAAGCAACAATGTACTTCAGAGCAGTTTCTGATAAAAGGAAGTTTGTTGAAGCTGAGAACCCAGATAAATGCGAACAGTGAAATGATAATAGTGCAGACACTTACCATTTACTTAAGTTTTTAAAAGGTGCTGCATTATTGACCTATATGCTTTTTGTTCCAGTCAACCTTGAGTGAATTAATTGGCAGCTGGTATTAATAGCAGAAAGCAGATAGCCACAAACCAACTGAATTGCAACAGTGAAGTCTGAAAGATTAGAAACAACTTCAGATTTGATTTACTTGATAAAGACAGCAACTTATAGGTGACACTGTTCATACTATTATGCACACAGCTGCTGAGAAAGGGGCAGAGCTTCAAAGCTCTGCATCATTCTTTTGAAGCATCATATAGAAATACTTTTTTCTGAGATTTGATGATTCCTCAAAATGAATTAAAACCCATTAACTGGGGAGTGACCATGCCTCATGATCAGAAATCACACTGCAAAAATGAACTGAGAAATCTGTAAACGGCACAAAAAATTCCAAGTCCTTTTTTGTTAGCAGCTGGATATGCAATTCCTTCAGTCCACTGATGGGCTGAGGGTGGCCTGTTCAGCTGCAGGGAGCTCATGAGATCATTGACCTGGGATAAGGCAGACCTCCATGAGACCAGTAGAAGACTGGGACATATGAATCCCACACCACTTTAGATCATTACATTTGTCCATCTGGTGCACTGCTGCTGGAAACTTTTGTGTTTAATTTACTCTTATTTTCAGGCTTGCACAAACCTTTGGTTTCATCATCTGCTCACTTTTTTTTTTGTACACTTGCTCACTAAGTTTTGGAAGCTGGAGAAAGGTATAACAAACAATGCCACCTTTTTAATGCCTCTCGTGAAGCTTCACAATTTTATCTTATCCTTTAAGTAAGTATGATATAAAATGTGCATTTAGATGGGTATTTTTCCCTTATGGCTCACTTTTCCTTTTTTCTTTAATGTTATTTTCAGTCATGTTTAAAGTCATTATGATCCGACAGCATTAGGGGTCAAGAGATTAGGACTTGCTTGGCTACTCTCATATAACATCAAGTCCTGTAGTACATTTATTGCTAGGGTATGAGTGGGACACTTTCTGTAGAAGTTTGACAGAGCATATGATGTAAATTAAATCTTATTTTTTCTAAATAAGGTCCCTTTTTGGAAAAGACCCTTGCTACATATATAGTCTGTCAGAATGTGTTGCAAATTACTTGGAAAGATGATAGACTACGAACTCAGAAACAGAACAGCAGGTGTTAAAAAGAAACCTTTTGCCAGTGAAATGGAGACTGCAAAAATTGTCATTGAGATGCACAGTCCAGCTTTCAGGAAAATTTATCAGAGCGTACCAGTCACCATATGTCAGTATTACTATGCCAATTTATACCAGTTAAAACTACATCTAAAGGTGAAATACATGCTGTTGTAAAAAGCAATTATCATATAGGCATTTTCCCATAATTTAGTTTGCTCTACATGAAACCATTAAACCAAAAGATAAATTTGAAAATATTTGGATGCTATTTGTTCTAGGAAAAATTAAAATGGAGAGTATCAGGACCATCATAACACCCTCTTAGCTGTAAGAGTAAGATCTTACCATAGAGACAACTTTCCTGAAAATCTAGCTTTAGCAGTTGGTTCTGTTTTCTTCCCATCATAACCCCAGTTTAGTGAAATACTTTTGGTAATTTTTTAAATACATATTCTGCAATATTATGTATAAGCTGAAATTTGGTGTCTTACCTAATACCCAGTTTTCTGATAAAGATATTATTTCCTGGTACTTCTTTCCTGGTTTTTTTCCTATACAGATTTTTGCCTGATGTAAGTCTTTACATATTTTCCCTCCTGCCAGCTGTATAAGTTCAATTAACTTTTTGCAGGATGGCTGACTGGTAGGAGATACAAACATGACAGGCTGGTTTGAAAAGAGAGTCTGCTTGTATTTTCCTGTTGATAGATGACGCTGAAGCCTGCAGATCTGTATTTGAAGAAACAAAAAAATTAATTAACCCGTGTGTTACATTTCCACTCAAAGTAAGACTAATCCTTGTTTTTCATAATTCAGAAAAAAAGGAGAAATATATTAGATTTATTATTAGAAATTATTGAAAAACTTTACTTTGTAAAGTGTATCAGAAATAAGAATTTCTGATATATAAAATATACAAAGAATTTTCTCTACTTCATCAATACAATTTCCAAACCAGAGTTTGAGATTATTTCACTATAGGTCAGACATTTACCTATAAAACTTCTTAAAGCACTTGACAATATTGTTTTTCTTCATAGTTTTACATTCTTACATTTATAACACTGGCCATCACACAGAAATCTTAAAGGATATTATAAATTATTATAGTCTTGCAGCACAAACTGTGATAGCCTTTATAATATATAATGCTTGTCGGTTTGTACTGGGGAGTTTACAAACATATCTAACTCAGAGTTTAAACTACTTTAGGACCCCTTTTCTGCTCCTGTGCTCCACAGATACAAACTATATTTTAGCTGCGATGTATGAAGTAACACAAATGTACCAGCACTCAGAGGGAACTATTTACTGTAAACCCTTTTGTGTTCACAAAACCAAGAGAAGTTCTTTGTAAATGCTGTGCAGCTTGTAACATTTGATCATTATAACAAAAACCTGCTTCACCTATCAGGCAAATTTTCTTCCCAGTATATACCTGGCAGAACAGTGTTGCAGCAATTAAAGCCATCTCCTTTAGCTATAATATGTGTAAAAGCATACAGCAAGTGCACACAACATGGTATGCAAAATAAAGTTTTCATACCAACATTAAAAAAAACCCTTGTATTTCATAGTGTGAGGCTGCCATTGACCTGCCAGAGCAATGCATATAACAGTTCTGATTTTGTATCACTTGTCAAAGTTTGGAAAATTTATACTAAGACTGGAGTTAACTGCAATATGAGAACAAAAAGAAATGTTTCATATTATGTGAAGCTTGGAAGTTTTTATACAGATGACAACATGAGCATGGAGGAAAGGTCATTTTGCATATATCTGGTTTATGTGAGACATCTGAATATGAAACTGTAGCGTGTGAGAAGGTTTAACTGGAACAGTGGAAAAAAATAGCTCTTGAGTGGATTCCTTCCACTCAACACACAAATATGCTGTATGAAACTATAGGCACTTAAGAATCTGATGTGATAATGTATGTGCTTGGCACATGTGCAGCCAAAGTAAGAATCTCCACATGATTTGCAGGGGTTTATAAAGGAAGCTAGAGGAAGATCCTGCAAAGTCTGAAACCCATGGTAACTATGAGGCTTCAGCTCAGTGGCTCTGTGTCACTGGCCTCTGCTCTTCTGGGACATGTCAATCCCTGGCAATCTCAATTTTGAGATTTCCTCCACCAATAAAGAATTTAGCTTTCGCAGATTGTTCATTCCTTGGTTGCTTTCCTGAGAATAAAATTAGGTTGATTCTTTGCTTTCTGAATTGATGCAGTTGTCAAGACTGACTGCTATGGATGAAGCAGACCAAAAAGACTTAATCACAACCCAAGAAATACCCTATATTTTCTATTTCTTTGTAAACTTAGGTTTAGGAATGGTATGGCACACCTAATCCTGTCTCTTAGCTGCTAAATAATTTTGTTGATCACAGTATCATTGCAGAGTTCTACTGCAGACTTTGGAGGACATTGAATATATCTGATGGCCCTTCCTGCACCCAATGCCTTGCACTTGCAGATCTGGATTTGGACTCAGTGGAGTATTGCCTACCTCCATCTGAGCAGAATGCTCTTCTAGGAGTGCCTGTCTTCTGGGCATCGTGGTGTCAACAAAATCAGAAAAATAATAATTGTACTTTTTAAATACATGGTATCAGCTTTGGAATTCTCTAAGAGCACCATTTGTGATGGGCCTTGTGAGGCTTAGAGGCTGTGATCACTGTCTTAAAAGGAGACTAGGTCAGGAACATAAACCACTTTGCAATCTGTGATGTACAGAGCAGTGTGATTTTGGTATTATTAGGACTGTAATCATTAATCTTAATTTAAAAGCTGTGCAATTGTGAAACTGTGAAAGTAGTTGTAAGCACTTTCAACAAATTAAAGTATTCACTATAGTGAAAAATAACACTCTATATCAACCTCATAACAGCCTCATGATAAATGCAATGCCATCTTAGTTCATCTGGCACAGAGCTCTTTGGAATTGTTTATTGGCACAAATCAGATGCAACTGATAGAAAAAAGACAATTCCAAAGAGGGTACAGTGCTAGCTTATCTACAATAGATTAGATTTAACTAAAAAAGACAAAAGTCACACTGGTTTTATCAACCTGAAACTCCAAGATTTTAAAGATAAAAATTATTAGAATTGACAAGTTTTTATCTTAGGAAGGCAGGAGGACTTGTGTCAGATAGAAGACATCAAATATAAATTGTTTCAATCTGCTATTTCACATATTTTAGAGAATATTATTTTAAAGGGCTAATTGTATTCCTGCTTCCTAAAAAAATCCCCTGAAAGAATTTATTTGCTGCCACTGTAATGAAAACTCATTTATATGATACATCTTCCTATAGAAACAGCTGTTGGATGAAATTAATATTAAGGCAAATGTGTACATAGCTAATCATAACATTAGGAAACCCATATTTTAAGGACCTAACAGCACTCAGCTCATGCCCACAATTAGCATGCTTTATTTGTGCATTCAGTACATAGTAGGAGCACCCAGAGAAGGGAAATGCTGCTGTGCTATAGAGTAGGTTTCCTTAAACTGCGTTTACAATTCCATCTGGGTTCATTACCAGTGTGTTTGAGAGGAGGCAGGGTAAGAACACAGCACATCCCGGTGGTAGGAACAAAGGAAAAGTTCAGCATGGACTGTCATTTCTGTATTTCCTTTGTCTGGATCACCACCACAAACACTTTCCCAATCAGCTGTGCCTGGATTTGCTGATCCACTCACAGGCCACAGAGAGGCAGGAATCACAGTGTTTACATTCAGAGGTCAGAGAGGAGTCTGGAAGGTTAACTTTGCTTTCTGGCCCACTGGCCTGAAAGTCACACTGCTGGCCAGCTGCTGAAGGGCAGCCAGCTGACCACACAGGCTTTGGCGGGGGGATGAGAGGGCACAATCAAGCTCTTACCCCTGAATTGACTCAGCTGCCTTTGCAGCTTCAAAGCCTTTGCGGCTCTCCAGGGGTGCTCCCAGTCCTTTGAAACCATACCCATTTCACGCAAACTTTCACAAATAAATAAATAATTCCTTAGCAGAGACCAAGCCTGGGAAAATACCAGATCCCAAAAGCAGCTATTTCCAAAAACTGTGGATCTATAAGTCAGTAGTTATGGTTACAATTGTGTTAGTGCCTATTAGACTGCACTGATTTTCATTTCCAATGGTATTCTTTAGCAGATGAACACTAAAACAAAGTGTTATTGATGCATCTATTTAATCATTTTGGTAAGATTCTAACCATGAACCTCATCCTTTCACTAGGATGAATGGCAGGAAGGCATCTTTTACATGCATACATTTCTCATAATTGTACCATTAATGTAGTTGTTTGTTTGAGCCTAAGTTCTAAATGGAAAAATAATCCCTGCTGGCAGAAGTAAAATTTAAGGAGAATGCATGACAAACAACTAAAGCCTTTCTTTGTTATAAAATAAAAAATATATAAAATATATAAAATAAAAAAATCACAAAAAACTTCAACTATTGTCCCTCCTGTGATTCATTTTCAATCCCCCAAGCCAAAAGAGCATATAGTATAAAAACCTCTGAACTTCATAGTTTTGTCTAGGACTGTATGAAAATACCTCCTGCTGGGCGAGGTGCCCAAACAAACACAAAACTCCATAAACTCCATAGGAGACAGCTCTAAAGTGCCACAAAGGTATTATCTCTGAATAATACCTAAATTCATGTAATATGTAAGAAAATAAATGTTTTGAATGTACTTGGAAATTTTTAAGCACTGAAACTGCTAATTTCCTATATACAGCACTCAATTTTCAGTGTCCAACTTCCAGAAAATAGCACATGAAGAAATGTCCAGTCTAAATTGCTATTAGAATAATAATACGTCACAAAAATGAAATTAAGAGTATGGTTATGATTTATTAAAATTATAAGTAATTGTATTTGTAGCCTAGAATTGATAATGTAAAGTACTAGCTTCAATAATATATATAATGTAGCCATCTTTAATGACTACATGTCTGAAAATTTGTGCATGCACAATCAATGCATGCATTATTAATCTTCATTCTTAATTTCAATTATTTACTAGAGATAAATAAATGTACAAAAGACCCAATTTGATTTATTTTATAATTAATATTTGAGCATTTAATATAGCATTTATGAAAACATGGAAAGCTGTAATGTCTTGGTTACTGTTACTTGCAAAAATAATTAATATATCCTATTACATGCAAACAGCAGAAAATTAAATTGCAGACACAACCTTTAAGAGAGAAGATTGTATATTTTATGGTTTATATCAATCCAGACTATTATTCCATTTGAAATTGATGAGAAATTGCTCTGTAAAAAGAAAACTGACTGCTGAAGTGTTAAGGATTAGTTCACTACTCTGCAAATATTAAATGACAAAACCCCCACAAAATTGATGAACCCCAAACCCCACAGGCTTTATGCGTTGATAATGTACAAATTTAGCAGTAAAAGACATATAGAATAGCATATAAATTGAATATAGTTTAGTGGTGTTGCTGGGGAAATATAAGCTCTAAATTTTAATATTCATATTATTTCAGTATGGATCAATATAGTGTCTAAGTGATGTTTACATTTTCAGTTGCTATAATTCTTTATGAAGCCCTTGTGAGGAATGAAATAGAAATGATATCTCTCTTATGAATCATTACACTTGCATGGTGATATGCATATTCGGACAGTCTGTCATTTAGTAAAAATTTAAAAGAAAAACATATATGTGGAGCCCCATGTATATGTAGAGAGGGCTTACATCCACACAAGTGAACCATCAGCCTGCTTCTGATAAAAAGGAGAGTATTGCAATGTGCAGACTTCTGAAAGTACAGTTATCCTGCAGTGAGGAATTTGCAGAATCTGCAGGACCCTACAGGGATCAAGGAGGTTTGTGTTAACAATGCAGTACTGCTGCAAGACAAAGAAGAAATGCTTTCTTTTCATCTTTTTAAATATCAGGTTTAAAAGGACAGAAGCAACTAATCAAGTAGCAACTCTATTTCTGTGGCAAAAACATGTGCCATACATTTTCAACTTAAATTAAAAGCTCATAATTTTAGTTTTTCTTAATTATTTTTTTAGGTTTTTTTCTTTTTTTTTTTTCTTTTAGCACTTGGCTGAGTTTTTTAACGTTTGGAATACTAAAATTGAAATAGTATTCTCTAAAAGATTTAAAAATTACATTGAAATGCTGCACTAGATAAATAAATTGGTGAACTCTGGCATGAAAAGAGCATGTTAAGAGCTGGAAAAAACCTTCTTCAGCAAGCAGTTTCACAAAGAAATAGATCCTCAGCTTTCAAGAATGTTGTCTCAGTTAATGGAACACCACACTGATGCAGGACCCCAAATGGTTCTGGATGTACTGCCATCCTATTACCCCAACAGCACCCAGAACCTTATTCCACTCTGGCATGACATGCATTTGTTATTGCTAGTAATGTTTTTCATTCTCAGAGCAAAACTCAACTTGCAACATTTTGCAACATAAATTAATTACAAATATTACATCTTTATTTATTGAAACAATGCTTTCTCATTGGTTATTGATATCCTTTGGCTGAAATAAAAGTTCCCTGTCTATCAAGACTTCAGACAGAAGTGAGAACATTTTGAGTGCTTGAAAAGGCTACATCAGAACCCGAGCACGTACACACACACCGAGATTTTGTACAGGCAAACAGGCCGTAGGTTTCTGCAGTAGAAAACCTGATGCTCTGAGCCAGGAGCCAGAAATGGAAGAGAATAGAGTAGAAACTTTGGTCCAGAAAAAAGAAACCTTCAATGTCTGGTCTTGAAAAATAAAAAGGAAAGCAAAAGGAGAAATGGCATACAGTTAAGACTGTATTATCTGAAAAGTTCTTCAAGACAGTTTCTTCCCCTCCTCTGATACTCCTTCATATAACAGTTTCCTGGCCAAGGCGAGGGCGAAAGCAAGTACACTTGAATCCAGACAATTTAGCTGATATTGTTTCTTTCTACTGTGTTTTGGCAGACAACCGTGCTTCTCTCAAATCCCACAGACTGATAAGAAAAGTTAATTTCACCAATTTATTCTCTGAAAGACTGAGTCCCAGTGGGAATACTGTATGAAAATGTTTGGCAAATAAATCTACTGTTTGGCGGATATTCAAAATTATACTGGAAGATGTCTGAACCATTTTTTTTCCGGCATAGCAAATTTTTGCAAGAAAGAAACCTAAATTCACTTATTTTTACTTTAATTTCCTTGTTTTCCAGAGATAGAACTATTTTTAAAAACTACATAATTCCATGTAATCAGCTATAGATTAATAAAAAACAAATCAGGGTAAAGCAATGTCTTTTCCCTTTTGAGAATAACTATGACTTGCAAATCAAGGAGCTGTATTTCCAATATATGTACAATTTAAAAACACTCTGATAATATTGCAAGATGCAGTCACTTTACTATAACTATTTGTTTAGAATTTCAAATATATTATGAAATAAATGTATTTGCATTTGATTTCAACACAAACTAAGTATTTTTGAACTTAAAAAGTCCTTTAATTATAAATCAGCTAAGAAAGGATATTTCACAACTAGAAATTTAATTTTCTTCCAATATACCTCAAAACTTGTCCTTCCTCCATTTTGTCTTATTTCAAGAGAACTCAAGTGACTACTAGGCAGTGATATGAATGCAAACTGCAATTGCAAATCTATATCAAAATTCTGCAAATTATGATTAGGAAGAGTTTTCCCCACAAGAATATCAATAAAGCAGCCCTGTTCCATGCCTCATGCCAAAGTGGTATGTGAGTGTGGCACATGCACCTCTGAGCCCTGCACCACTGGCATTCCATGACAGTTACATGTACTACATGTGACAAGTCCCCAAGAATCCCAGTACAATTCAAAGACAGAAATCTTCCACCTCCATACATGATCTAGTCCAATGCTTATCTTCTCTCACAGTTAGAAAGCTTCCCTTAATGATATAACCTGAATTGCCTCTGATGCATTTTCAGCCCATTATTTCTTGTCCTAGTGCCAAGGCACATGGAGAACAATTTCTTCTTTTCCTCTTTGCAACAACCTTTAAATATTTGAAGACAGTTATCATGTCTCCACTCAGCTGTCTCTAGACTAAACAAACACAGTTCTTTCAGTCTTTGCGCTGGGGTCATATTTTGTAGACCTCCGATAGTTTTTTTGTTACTCTCCCCTGGATTTTTGCCAATGGATCCCACATCTTTCCTGAAGTGCAGTGCCCAAAACTAGACATGGTATTCCAGCTCGGGCCCCACTGTTCTCTGCACACTACAAACAATCCATGTGTCTTATGCTTAGCATTCCTGTTAACACATCCTTGTACGCCTGCTTCTTTTATTGGAGTATGACAGAGGTTACATATATTGGTTCAGATCATCTAAAATACTGAGTTGCACTTCAGTCAGAAATATTGCATTGTCACTCTGCAGGTGATTATTTGTCTGCCTTTGTACTTGTTTTTACTGAACTCCATCATACTTATTTCTGACTGTTCCTTCTATCTCTCAAGGTTATTTAAATTCCAATCTGTTGTAGCTTAGCCTTGGTGGCAGCTAAGCACCACAGAGCTGCTTGCTTCCCCACTCTGTGAGATGTTGGAAGGGAGGAAGTTTGCAAGGGTGAAAATGAGAAAACTCATGAGATGATATGGAGACAGTTTAGTATTAAAGAACTGACAAGGTGAATCTCCATTTCTACTAACTTTACATCATGATTAACCAGATTTTACAGCCTGGTAGCTTAGCAAAAGCCTACATAACAAATACAGCATATGGATGGAATAGTTGTGCATTTTATGCCAATGGTTCCTATATGTGCTGGTGTAGTGGCCTCATTATGTTTATGACAAAGCTCATGTGAGCATATGTGGATCTTCTGCACAGGAGATCTAAGTGAGCAATGTTTAATCTACCATTTTATACCTGGCATTATTGGTAGGACACTCCAACTAACACAGTTTGTAAATGTCTGCAAGTTCATGTCTCAAAAACACAAAGCAAGAAAAATAAGAACAGAAAGTTTCTTCCCTTAATTCAACTGACAATTGAGTCCACATACAAACCAAGAAAATCTTAGCCTCCAAATAATTTGCTTTAGACAACCAGCCATGACTTTAAAAGGTATGTAATATGTACATGGACCTGTTTTTTCTCACAACTGACAAAGATCTGTTCTTGATGGATCTATCCTCACAGGACCTTTGGCAAAATGATACTTATATTTTTACTGGTCTAGTTGAATGCAATTTTGAAACAAATCTGTTAGTCACTCCCATTGAGAGTACTTTTAGTTCTCACTGTGGAGCAGCCATCAGGGCACAGACTATACTCTGTTTGATGGAATACATTCAGAAGCTGTGCTCAGTTCAGGGGAGCAGGCTGGAACGAGCCCAGAGCCTGAAGCATGTGTGGTGCTCACGGTGCTCTCATCACTCACTCATGCACTCTGCAGATCCCTTTCCAGCCTGGATTACTGACAGGCACCAGGGAGAACGAAGTCACTCTGGCAAATGCAATGGGGTAGTGATACAGGTATGGGATGCTTCTTTCAAATGGAATTATTAACTGCACAAAAATAATGACCTCAACTAATGTAGGCTATCTTTTAACAGTTGCAACTCATAGTTCATATTGGTATCTCATAGTTCATTCTCATACAGCAACAAGAAGGAGGAAGATTAATTGCATTTCGGCATTTATTCCCTCATATTGCAACCATTTACCCATATTTCATATAAGGTATCCTCTAGGCTTACCAAACTCTCCCAACCCACATAAGGCTTATTGTTTGTTGGGTTTTTGTTTTAAGCAGACCAGTGCCTATTGCATGAGACCAGTATGTTATTAATTTCATCAGAGTAGCTTAAGGAATGAAGTATCAATGAAGTAAATAGCAATGTTTAATCATATGAGAGTAAACACATCTGCATTTTCACATACTGAAAGAATACATTTCCAGATAACTGCATTTCAGTGATGAAAGACCACACTGAAACAGAAATTCCATGAGCTAATAACATGCTGCACTTAATGGAAAACAACTTGATACTCCCCATGGTTAAATACTACAAATAATGAAGACACAAGGCATGGAAGCCTAGTATTTGCATTTAAGAAAAAAAAAATCAAAATTATAAGCTTATTTCAACTACCTTAGGCTTTTCAGATATTGAAGATATTGAATAATTTTGGACAGCCCAATTTTTAAATTTTTTTTTTAATCAACACAGTATATTCAAGAATGACATTTGTTTTGCTGGCTTAGGGAAGTGGGGAATCCTTCCATTTGCCTTTAACAGTAAATGATAAATCCAGTGCTGTCAACAGATTTGATATACCTGGCAATGTGCAGATGAATAATACTTTGATAAATAAAAGAGTTTTCTATTCCAGTAATAACAAAGTGAGTGATCTTGTTGAAAGGAAAAGCCTGGCAAATGTGAAGGGTTACACAGATGCTCCCAAATGGCTCATTCCCCAAACAGTTGTATTAACCCATAATAAACACAACCTTAACATTAAAAATAATTGCTAGTTTTATCTTTAAAATATGAAAATGTGAGTACTTTTGCTGTGTCTCAGCAGACTGAATTGTTTTATATGAAGGCAGAATACATTCTTCTCTCTACTCTTAGTTTTAGCTGAATGCCATTGCAACGCCCAGCAGTAACTCAGTGTGTGCCAAACATGAATATTTTTAAGCGTCATTTGAGTTTTAGAGGCTAAAGTAAGTGATGGGAACACAATCGTCTTGGGAATCTACAAATAACTTAAAAAAAGCTCATAAATCTGACTTTCATGTTTAGGTTTTCAACAGCTTTATGAAATATGCCAAAGCTTGAACACAGTGAGTTAGTTTTCCTTCAAATTTCTAAGGATTGACTTTTCTCAATTTTTTGATATGCTGCAGAGAAACAAATAAAAACGACTTGGCTTTAAAAAATCAGGCATCAGCAAGTTAGTCTTTTTAAAGTTGCTTTCTTATTTTTTTGGTATCAACAGAGGAAAAACTAAGTAGGGCAGTCTAAAGTATTCCCTCATCAAAACAACAACAAAATGTTTCTGTTTAGCACACAATATATTACAACATACCAAACCAAATATTAACAAACATGTGATGTATAATTAAAAGATTTTTTTCTTAAATTGTTTAAAAAAGATGTATCATAATGACTAAGCCAAGCAGAAACCTGGAGAGCTGCATTCAGAAGTCCCATGCAAACTCTCTACTTACAGGGAAACACATGCACTACAATGATAATTAGCAGTGAATTCTTGGTTTTTAAAATATGAACTAAAGGGTCAGTTGAAATTACATCGAAGTTCAACAGCAAAAATCTTTAAAATTGTCTGAGAATCACAAAAATGAGCCCGCTCAAAGAGATTACCTGGAATCATACATGGTGCCATTGCTGTGGAATGCTGCCCACTACAAAACTAGACCTTATTTGGTTTGCTTTCAGGAACTCCCAGAAGAATTGCTATTGTGATTACCTCTGATCTATAACTTCCCTGAGTAGCACTCCTTGGCAGGAATACTTCTTTATGTGTAATAACATCTCCTCCTCACTTAATCTATGTCACAAATTGGAAGATCCCATAGGAAGAATGCAAAGCAGAGACATTTAATCCTCCAGCATTAAAAGTAGCAAGTGGAGTTGCCAGCACACACAGAGCAAAAAAAAAAAACCCTAGGTGTTCAAATATTTGACCAGGTGCTTTTTATCAATTGTGTTTTAAAATAACCATTACTCAGAAAAGAAGAGTTTTTTGGAGAGGACCAATTTCTTCAGAAGTGCTAAACAAAAGACTTAACTAACAATTTGTATTTGAAGACTATTTTCATGAACTATTGTATTTTTAAGCATGACAATAATATAAGAACTTTGACTATATTGTGACAGTAAGCTGGGGCTGTCTTCTGTATAATTGAGGGAGAAATGTTTTAAGTTGTGAATACAGAATAAGTTTAAAGCTACGATAGTTGGTGGGGTAAGGGCCAAGTACCTGACACTAAATTTTTTTGTCTTTGCTCTTCTTATTTCTTTTTAAGGATAAGTATTTGAAAATAATTTGTTTTAATAAAGTGAAAAAATGAATTCACAACCCACAGTCATAAACTGTACATGGTAACAAATGATGCTCTTCTACAAATAACTGATGCCAGAACTTGTTTGAGGAATTGACACTTATGAATTAGTGAGCTAATATAAAAACACATTTGCAGCAGATTACCCCACTGTTTTCTTCTCAAGAGTCTACAGGAGGCAGAGCAGACACTGTGTCAGTAACCTGATCAAATGCTGGAGGAAAACAGAAGTCTAACATGTTGTTGCTGCAAGTAAGAAGAAGTTTGAAACATAAGCCTTATTTAGAATATGAACTTATTCCTGATTAGGATTTCAGATGCATTTGGGATTTCAACATGTAATAGTATTTCCACATTTAATTTTTTTTTATGATTTATTTTTTAGTGACAAAGATAATGGAACAATATTAATTTGACTTATTTGATATTTGCATTTGGTCTTGCAGAAACTGTTTTAATGAAGGTAAAAGTACGACTCTAAAGGCAAAGCTTTTGAAGTGTATTGAAGTGATAATCTGAAGTTGCAATCTAAAATCAATTAATAAGAAAGTCCAGTTCTGTTTACTGAAAATCTAATGGTGATCTTTTAAAAACCTTTCTTAAAAAGAAAAAAATATTGTGAATTCCATATGGAATTTGTGCTTTTTTTAAATTTGAGCTTTCCAGTTATGATGCAGTTAAATACGGAGAACTAGGCAGACTTATTATGGTAGTGGACTTTCAATAACTTCTTATGCTAGCTGGGCAAAGTTTCTAAGGTCAAACTCCTGACCCTGTCCTCCTTTCCAAGTTCCTTTCCTATATTCCTGCTGTTCCTTGTCTAAGAATGGTGCAGGATTGAGTGTCTACTACCTTCTAGTCTATCTGGATTTTACCTGAAGTGCTTTAGCTTTAGTGAAAACAGAAAGCGTTTTCAAGAGGCTGCCATTGTATATGCAAGCAGCTCCAATCTGAAAACCAGAGGACACTCAGCAAGTACTGTACATATTATATAAGCAACTGACATTTGAGCTTAAATGCAAGATAAATACTCTGAAGCACAGAAACAGCCACAGTCTTCAAGCAAAACTGATAGTTATTTTCTAGTCACACATCAGGATGTTTTAGATAAAGCACAAATGCTCAATAACTTCTCTCCTGCAAATCAGTTTTCCAGTAAATGTATGTAAATAAATATTCATCATATCTGGCTCTGCCCCAATCCAGAATTCCCACTAAAATCCATGGGAATAAGGTGGGTGTATCAGGAATACAGCTTTAGTCCTATAACAATGCAAACTCATCACGTAACAGAAAGTACTGTTTGTTTGCACACATACTATATTAAAGTATATACACTACTCAGATAATGAGGAAAAAGTATATAATCTAGCTAGTCCTGCATAAGGGAAAAATTTTTAAAACGTCCTGCACACTCATTGGATCATGTGCATATTTTTATTTAAAAATTCTATTAGGTTTAAAATTGAGGAGCTAACATGGTAGTTCTAATGCTACCCACAGAATTTTTTCTCAAAATGACATTACTGATTGAAGTGTAATGCATTTGTCCTTATGCTGTGGACTGATACTGGGAGAGCTATAAAGCCATCATTGACAGACTGTTAATGGAGGCAAGAACTTACTGCACAACACTGGAATGCTCCTGGGGTTAAACAGAGAAATAGTAATGATATGATTTGGAGGGAGCTCAAGAAATCCTTAATAAAGAGAGTCATAAAGACTTTGAAGGGAGGGAAAAGCTAAGTCTTCTCCAGACACGGTAAACACATAAACTCCAAACTGGTTTTTAATGATTTCACAGCTAAACAAAACTACATGGCATCGTCATACTCTTCTCTGCTATATAACAGACCTCTTACTACAAACAAATATGACAATTAAAAATTAAATAATCCCATACTAAACTTAAAACAGTAGTTTTATTGATTACAAACTTATCACAGCTGATTACTTCTCCAGTTTGAAGTAAAGCTGAAATCAGGTATGAGATGACTAGAGAAGGAAAAATCAAAATACTTTGATGAGGCAAGTTTTGTATTATTTCATAAATAAAAGGAATACATCATGGGTTTTTATGTTCATTAAAAGCTGAATATATTCACTGAGACACACTTTGGTAGTGCCGGCATGATACAGTCACAAAGTATGCACATCAGGGTGACAGCTAAGAAGCAACAGAGCTTTGCACATAATCTAAAACTAAATCTGTATGTAATTTCCTTCCCTTTGTTAATTGAAGATTAAAACTAAATCAAGGGGAAGCCTTCTATGAGGCTACTTCCAACAACAGATGACTCAACTAGCACCTGAGAATTTGTTGTGCTTGTGTGTACTGAGGTTCTGAACTTCCTGTTTCAATAAAATACCAAACAAGTTGTGTTTCCTTTACAAATAAGCTATTACATCAAACCCTGTTCCTATAAATTCAGTTTTTGTCCTCATTCCAACATTTTCTTTGGCAAATGTAGAAACATTCTAATTAAAGAGAAGAGAAAAACAAGCATTACATTCATCATGGTAAGAATGAATGCTCAAGAGAACATCCCTACTCGTTACTTGTCCATTCAGTTTAATTTGGCTTTTTAAGTGCACTTAATTATGGCATGTATTTCTCTGAGATAAAACATGGGTAGCAGAGTTTCCACTAATAGTGTCTTGTGAAAGCTATTAAAGGTAATAATTCCTCTAATGCCATACAAATGTAATACCACCTGTGTAAAGTAATCAACAATATTTTTAGAACACCATAATACTTAAGATACACTATTCTTTAACATATAATTTGAATTTTTTTAACTGGAAATGTTCCTGTGTTTTCCTCAGCATGAGATAAGAGCAATAAGAATCCTTACTGATGTCCTCTTTCCTCAATTTTCAAATTTTTTGTTAATGTTAGATTCCAGATGAAAGACCTCTGTCTACTTCATTTGCAATTAACCATGAGAAAAATAAATTCCCATGAAAAGGTAAATACCAGATCTGCAAACACAGCATAATGTAATTGTCTGCTTAAGAACAATACAGCCTTAATATTACAACGTATGTGGTTTCTTTCCTAAATTTATTTAACCACAGAATTGGAAGTGCTGATTCACCCAGGCAGAAGCTCAAACTTAAAATGACGCTATAATAGGGGTAATAATTAATCAAAATTAATTTTGGATAAATCCATATGCACATTGTATCTTTGTGGAGAGCACTGCTTCGTCATATAAACCAAAGGCTTCCAGTAAATGAAGTTAAAACCCCAGTCAGCTCCTCGGGGTTGTGTTCTAGGCAAATCTGGAATGCAGTAGAAAAAAACATCCACTGTAAATGGTTAAAGCCAGAAGGGGATGCTGAAAACTTCTGATAAAAGAAATAACCACTATGATGTCTGCAGCACCATCCAAAGGCAACATGAAAATAGAAATAGTCCAGTTAATCCTGGAAAACCCCAAAGTTTGAGAAATTATCTCATCAAAAAGGAGAATGACTTGGCAGTGTTGCTGAGAAGCCAGCAGCCCTAGGGCAGTGGTGAGATGCTCTTGGGGAAAGCACATAACAGGAGTTTGGATGGCAGTGTGTGCTCACAGCCCAGAGAGCCAAACATGTCCTGGGCTGCATCAGAAGCAGTGCGAACAGCAGGGCAAGGGAGGGGATTCTGCCCCTCTGCTCTGACCTCTTGAGACCCCACCTGAAGAGCTGCCTCCTGCTCTGGGGTTCTCAGTTCTCAGGAAGGGCATGGAACTCTTGGAGCAAGTCCAGAGGAGGTCACAAAGGTGATCAGAGGGCTGGAACACATCTCCTATGAAGACAGGCTGAGATAGTTGGAGTGTTTAAGAAGGGAAGACTCCTGGGAGACCTTAGGACAGCCTTCCAGCACTTTAAGGGGGTTACGAGTGAACTGGAGAGAGACTTTTTACAAGGGTATGTAGTGACAGGATAAGCAGAATGGCCTTAAGATGAAGGAGGGTAGGTTTAGATTAAATATTAGGAAGAAATTATTTACTGTGAAGGTGGTGTGGCACTGGAACAGGTTGTCCAAAGCTGTGAATGTATCCCTGGAAGTGTCCAAGGCCAGACTGGATGGGACTTTGAGCAACCTGGTCTAGTGGAAGGTGTCCCTGTCTGTGGTGGAGGGGGTTGCAACTTGATGATCTATAAGGCCTCCTCCAACTCAAACCATTTAATGATTCAATGAGCTTCCAGAAAAAAAACAACCAAACAAATCCCAAACAAAAAACCAAAACCAACAAACCTGAAGCAAAAATCCCAAGAAAAAATATTGTCTACTTCTAATATCAGATGAACCACTGTGTCCTTCAGCATCTCCTACATTAGTAAGCAGCAAGCAGCCCAATCTACATCACACAGAGAATAATAATAAAGGGATTACAATATGGTCCTCCTTCAAGAAACACATCTTTAGTTTAATAAGTATGAGCTTAAATTGACCAAAAACCCAATGGGATGGGACAAACAGGTCTTTCAATTATTTATGCCATTCCTATTTTATAGTTTTTCTTCTAAGCCACAGATGACTCAACTACGTAGTTCCACATAGTAAAGTTTCATCCAAAACTTCTTAATTAACATCATAGTTATCTACCTCCTTCATGTCAGACTAAACCCAGAACTTCAATAGTAGTCCTCAATAAAATCTGTAGAGTTTGGCCTCGCTTTGTGTTGAAACTGCAGCTGTTTAAAGGCACTTACAAGGTACCTTGATTCAGGCTGGAATCTACCAAAAGTTTTGCCTAGCCTCAGAGATCACTAAAGTTTTGGGACAAGTTCTTCAGCTTTAACATGATAGTGAGGACCCCTTTAAATGAATTCTTAAATGTGTATTTCCTTTGATTTTAGAAAGTTAGTACTAACTCAAATTTTTATACTTTTCCTCTGGATTGTCCTAATATGTTCAAAACATACTAGTTTAAAAGACAGATACTAATCAATAGTTAAACTGTTAAAACAGCTGACAAAATTTCACCCCATTCAGATTATCCATAAAATTCCTGGCCCTCAGGAAACATACTGCTGTTAGACTTCTCTTTCTATAATAGACTTAAAAGTAGGCACAACATGTAGCAAAGACAAAGGTGAGCAGAATCAGGCTGCTTCATCTCTCATATGAACCAATGCCAGAATTTTCTGCTTGAAATGCATTTGATAAATCCAGGACACAAATCTGGTAGAATGAAGCATGGGTAAAGTGTGACCTTTCAGTCAAATTGGGAAAAAAGAAAGGACAGAAATATTCCTCTGAAGATCAAAAGGTCCCTGGTGCGGACATTATCCTTTGTTTTGGATTTGTACAATGCATTTAGATGCAAAGTCAGTTTTTATGTTCAGTGGAAAATAATGAAGAAATTCTACCTTTGTAATAGTACTATACTGACTAGCAAAGTGAGGCTCATTTTTGATTGCAGCCTCTGGGACCAACTTCAGGCAAATATTAAATAATATTTTTAAAAAAAATTATTAATTTAGAGCATCTTTTAAATACTTCTGATAAATAACTTCAATACACAAGACATAAATCATTGTAAGAAAAACATGACAGTGAAACTTCTTGTCTTTGAAAAACCTCCAAGGTCCACAAGAGAATCTCATCAACACATAATAAATCACAAAACAGTAAGAACAAGTACAGAAGTAGATATAAAAAAATATACTCACAAGCACAGTAAGTCAAAATAATTGCAAAGTTGATCAGCTGAAGATGGAATTTAGTTTGACAACTATCTTACAAATACATTTTAAAATTTAATTTTTTGGGTGTTTGTGTGGTTGGACCAAAGGTATGGGAGTTAGGAATCAAAGGAGCCTATTAAAATGCTTATATCAGAGAAACTAAGACTAGCAGGACCAAGTCTGGCACATATTCATGGAGTATTTCCTTCATATTAGCTGTGAATTACTTCAGACTCAATTTTGGAGGACAGAATTCTGCAGACTGTACCTTAGACACATTTATGAATGTGCCTGAGAAGATGAGCTATATCAGCTAAAATGTCCATTCTAAAGCTTTCATGAGATGTAACTGAGAAATACACCCAGAAAAATAACAGATCTGTAGGCTATGATCCTACACTGTAGAGACATTGTCATGGACTTCAGTGTCATATTCTCTTCCAAGAACACAAACAGAATTGCAGTACAACCTTTTGCTTATGACTAAATGAAGAAACAGCAAGGAATTAATTAAAAAGAAGGGAATTTTATTAAATAAATAGGATTCACTTTTGCTGGAACCGTTGCATGACACTGTGTTTTAAGGGAGTCAGATTTGTTACTCATTTTATTGCCTGGATATAGTGTGCTACAACTATAATAAACAAAAGCCAACATGAGCATCTCAACAGCTTCACTTAAGGTGCCTGACAAGAAATTTTCCCTTCCCAACATTAGCTACGAAGAGTCTCCACAAAGTTCCACCACATTTTGGCTTCTTCAGCTATTCCATCTAGAACTACTGTTAAATAAATAATATAATGATAAGAACGCATAATTCAACACATTTTTCCTCTTATAAAACAATGTTTCTTGAAATACATGTTCTTCTGTGCTACACAGAAGCAGTTCTTTACCATTTCACCTTTTAAATAAATGAAATGTATTTTGGACTGACAGCATTTTAACTGTTACAGATAAACACTACATATAAGTCTGATTTACTGTTATGCAATAAAATATACATAAACAAATAAAATAGACATAAACACTTTCCTTCCACCATAACAAGTGGGAGGATCAAATAAGACAAAGCAGGATTTCTGAAGCTTTAGCTGTATAATGCCCATGGGATTCCAATGGCTTAACCAACAGAAAATCATTATATGTAGGAGCCAGGAGGATTTCTAGCACATCCTGGTCTCATGAAACTCTCGTTCTTCCATTTTATTCATATATGGAAGACAGAACTCTAATTTTTCTGTCACTACCATCTATACATGCAGTAGATTTTACTCATAAAATACTGAACATATACAGAGAAACCTTTTTTAGTGAAGGATAAAGGTATTTAGATGGCAGTGACTAAAAAGCCATGATATTTCTAGGCAATACGATAATATACATTACTCACCATAGGAAAAGAATATTAAAGCTAAAAGCTGATTATTAGCATCAAGCACTTTTTCAAAGTGTACGTGACCATCTGCCAGTCAGCTTGTAATGAATCACACAAACACAGTCACAGTGCAACATCACCAAAGGAGAAAAACAAAGGCACATAAACTTAACTATGTTTTTTTCTACTGTGGAAAAAAGATCAAAGTAAAACTTTGATTGTGTTTTCAAATGATAACACAGTTTCCCCAAGTACTTATTTTCTAGAAGTGCAAGATTACAGTTCATATGATAATGTAAAAGCATGTGTAATATACATGTAAAGTGCTACAGTTGCAGCAAAGCAGAAATTCACCAAATCTACATCAATAGAATAATATAAACATCTGTTCTTCTTCACAATTAATATTGGCTGCAAAGACGACTGGGCCTGGGTCTGTTCTTATTACCTGTGTACTAAGTTTCAGCTCCTTTACTGCAGTCTTTGATTGCCCTTCTGGTACTTAATCACAGAATTTCCATTTTAGACACATCCCAGTATTTCTTTTCATTTAAGAATCATGTCCTTTCAAGAAACTCAGAAAACAACCCCAAAGCAAACAAACAAAAACTGCAGTTTTGGTTTATGAAATGTAGTCTCTGTTTATGCGCAGAGAAAATTCTGGGCTGGAACAAGCTGTCCTGTTAACACTTAAGACCTTCTTTTAGCAAAAAATTTACATTCACTCATTTTTTATTTCCATGTTAGTCCAGACTTGTCAAATGCAGAGAGGAAACTGGTGGCATACATCACAATTACAAGCAAAATAAAATAATAGGTGAATAGGTTTTGTGAGCAAGGTGTACCAAGGCAGCAAGATTCTATTAGTCAGATAAATATAGTCCATTGTACTATAAGCAAGGACCACAGAGTGGTAAAAAGGAATTACAGAATTGATTTTTATCATGGAAAATGTAGATAAAACAGAGCACTTTTTAGGGGCTAATTGGGGTGATAAAATTATTTGTAAGTCATTGCAGAACATAATCTCACACTGTGCTCACAGATTATCGTCATGTGTATAGATTAAGCACATCAGCCAGAGAAGTCACAGAATTAGCTGAGTGTCCTTCCCAGGATAGGCTCCCAAGCAACAATCAGATGCATCCATAAAGTCCAACAGGTTTCTAGAACAGTTTTATCTTGGCTATTTTGTCATGTATGCTATGTATATCTGAGGATACTACATTTTTAAAAACATCTTTTGGATAAAATTGGCCTTTTGACTCAGCAAGTCTTTGTAAACTAACATTTAAAGGACATATTCCACAAAAAATTATGCTATGTCTTCCTCCTTCCAGTTTGAGCCAATTTCCCTGGTATGGAAGCAGGATCTACTTCAAGTTCTCATGTCTTCACTGGTAATAAAGGATAAAATTAGTGCCAGGCTCAACAATTTATCTTTATTAAATAAAAATAGCAATTTAGATACGCATCCTGAATATGTAAAATTTCCTTTCTTTCTTGTCTGTTAGCAATGTATTGAATACAGAGATTATTCTGAGTTTCACAGATGTAACACAAAGAAACAGCAGTGGAGGACTAGAATATTAGAAAAGCAACATATAACTTGCAGAAAGTAATAGCCTGGTAGTAACTTTTTTAACCTAAGATGTAAAGTGAGATGCCAGGTAGATGATTTCTGCTCTCTCTTGTAATATATTTAATACTAAAACTGAAAGCATGATAAAAGAAGGTAAATATTCTCAGGGTTCTTTCCGTTACACTGGGAGTTGAAGTGCCTAAAAAATCCTCCACATGCATTAACCAGAGCATTTTTAAAATTCTACCTGCAGCCAAAGTTCTAGCAAGTGAAACCTGTATGTGACTGTGGATTGTATTGTAGACAGGAACCCAATTCCAATTTAATTTGAAGTTTTCTATAGCATCCAAGGTATTTAGGGGACTTGCTTCTTATTAGGTACAATAAACACATATATGCCAATAAAAAGGAGTTAAACAGTATTAGATTTATAAATAGATACAAGAGAACAATATCTTGAAAGCAATGCCAAATATGTACATGTTATCAGTATTTACTTTCACATTCTGGAAATGTGAAAAGAAGGTCTTACAATGGGACTTTAGAATTTACATTTCTGGAACTGCTAACCAAACTATTCAGAAACCAGGATTCTGGCTTTCAAAATTATGCTTTAAAAAAATATGTTTTTTATTTAATTACTGCCTTCTATTGCCATTTTATAGAGGAACATTTTCATGCTTCTGTAACCATGAGAAATAGAATTATTTCCCCTAAATTTAAGCCATCATTTCTTTCTTAATCTAATTAGTTCACAATCTAGGATGTAACAGACCAAAAGGACAGAGTAACATATTCACTGGCAACACCCCAAAACAAGGCAAGAATTCTCTTTTACCCCAAAACTCTTGAGAAAATTTGTAACAGCTGCAGTTTACATTTCAAATACAACCTAAACTATTCATGCACACATTAAAAGGCTCTTAGGCTTTTCTAAACTCATAGATCAAAGATACATTCTTACCTAAAGATGCAAAGGGAGACACACTAGGATTTTTGCAAGTCTCTAAACCTGCACTGAGAACCTCTGAAAATCTGTCATTCATTTATGAACATTAAACATTTTAAAGTTTTAACCACAAAACATTTTATAGTACAGATTACATGGCTATTCCAGTTCAGAGACATTGTTAAAAGTTGACTTGAACAGCTGAGACCAGAGCAGAATATAAAAATTAAAAACAGAATAAGGATCTAGCAATCACTTATTCCTCTGGTTTTATTCTCCTGCCTGTAACTTTTATTTCTGCTGAGCTTGGCAGATGTCCCAAAGAATGGGGGATGTCCAGTATTACACGGTCAAGTCTTATGTCTCATATGAAAAGCATATGGAGTATGGCTTTCCACATATTGAAACCAGGCTAATTTTCAGATGCCTTGTAAACTGGGAAAATGACACAATGCATACACGGATAAAGCCTCCATGTACAGCAGATGCACTACCAGCTACAGTTGATGTCCATGTGCAGAGCTGTTACACAGTCCCAAACTTCTGAATTTCAACAGTTAGTATTCAGGATTCACAACTCTACCTTTATAGAAGAATATTAAATAGAAAAAAAAGAAGAAAAAGAAAGGGACAAGAAATCCTTTCTCCCTTATTTCTATTGAAATTTCTGCTTGTCTTCTGTTTATTAAAATTTGTTCTGCCAGCTGTGATATGGTGCAATACTTACTAAGCCATCTGCCAGTTTGTTTTTTGAAAACAGGTGCCTCCTTCTGACATGGAAGACCCAGAAAAGAGATGGAATTTGATGAATGAACATTTAATGAATTTATGAACGTTGAGAAATCAGTGAAATGGAACCAAGTTTCACTTACTGTAAAGCTTGATTTGGACCAGCCACAAAAGCCAATATTTTAACTAGTGGTAACACCTCTTGAAAATGCTTCCAATTATTTAACTAGTCCACAGAACGTTTGGTGAGAAATCTGTATCTTTTAAAAAAATTCTCACTGTGTAAAGCTAATGCAAATGGCAACTGTGTGAGGATTCACAGGTTCTGGTTTATTTTAAAAACTTGCATTTCAAATAAAGACAGGTTTTGGCTACTGTTCATGTCATTAACAGTTTCACAAGCCTCAGGCTGTCCTCTGTAAGCAGGCACAGGGCATCTGCAAATTACAATAATGCAGAACAGACCCAAATTTTGTTTACTTCAGCAGCTTCTGATCATTTTCCATGACAGATGTATCACAAAAAAATTCTGACTGATGCTAGAAAAGTCTTCTAGATGAGAAGACCCCAGCTGGCCTGTAAAGCATCACTTTTTTTCCTAGTCCTTGAGGCTATCAGTTTATTGAAATAGCTATCTTAAAAGCATGTGTTATTTTTCTTTATTGGGTGTACTGCAGTCTAAAACTGTGGGCCAGCAGAGTTAGGTCAGAGGTAAGTGAACGCAGATTTTCTGCCCCCATGGCAGAACCAGCAAGGTAGAAAACATGAATACAAAGGAGCCCACTTCACATCAAATAAATGTTCAAAAACAGAGGTTTGAAAATCCCACGTTAATGAAGAGCAATCTGATTTTGATGTAAAATTTGTGGCTTTTTAAGTTCATGATGTCCATGAACTTAAATGAACTCCATGAAATGAATTTTTAAAAAAATATTCACTCTAAATATGTTTAAATAAGTTTTCTTTAAAAAAAAAAAATCTGAAAACAAAAGCAGCAATTAAGCCATTGATAATTGAGAATGATTTGTCTGGTTGCATACTTCTCAACCAAGGTTTTCATGGGGGCAATAACAATTTGTGAAGCACAGTCTCACCCTGATGCTTTTAGCAATTTGAGTAACTGTATTCTTCTGCATGTCATTGATGGAATTAATTAGATAATTCTAAATTTCCCAATATTGCAAAGAAATCTGAAACCATAACAATTTTCAATATTAAACCCACTGCTGTGTTACATTAGAATAATTGTGTTTAACAGTTTGAAGGCATTAATATCAGCTTGTGCCTGATAGGTTTAATATAATGTCTGTGAGAAAACGCAAGAATTATTTCAACTATATTAATTATATCTTTATCATCTGAAGAGGGATATTTTTTCCTCTAAGCACTTTTCACATGGAGGTCCAGCATAAACATTTTTCTTTCTTTCATCGAAGTGATAAGGTTTGATGAGAGAAATGAAGAGATGAAAAAGCTTATTAATCACTTAATTCATATTGCTGCCAGCACGGGATTTTCCTTTACATTTTTCAGTGTTTTGCCATCTGTATTACTCATGCAACAGGGATTCCACTGCTTCTCATGAGAGGCTTTTCTGCAGTTTGATAGATCTTAGCTTCAGAAGATATATCTTTATATGCTGTATGAAATTAGAACAAATTTTAGGCCATGACTCCCTACAGTTTCCCTGCCTGCTGTAGTCCTGCCTGCGATACTTCCCAGCTGGCTGAAAACTTGGTCCATTTCTTGTCCCTCCTTCCTCACCATGGGCTGCACTGGGGTTCCAGAACAGACCCTGCTTCTTAAACATTTCAATTGACATTCACCAAAGTGCTCTTAGCCTTGCAAAATGTGCCTGAAGTGTAAAAGAATTATGTTTCCAGGGTGAACAATCTATTTAGACCAAATTTCTTACTGGCCTGTTTTTTTTTTTTAATCAATTCACAGTCCAAGTGAATCCATTACCAAAAGAGAAGAGCGGCAAAGCAATGCAGTTTGGATACAATAGTCTGAAAAGCACAATAAAATGAAAAATGCTGATAGTATATTAACAGCAGCACTTTAAGATGAGACAATGAAACACATGAAATCTCAAATAACTATCACTTATTTCCGTAAGTTTCATGACATTCATTTCATCTAACTTCATCTCTTCATCTGAAGAGTCTCCTTCTGATCAACAAAGAGAAATTTCTCTGACTCCACAGGAAATCTTGGTTGACCTAATATATGCATTTAATCAAAGATGGGCACCTTAACACCCTACACAGGGATATAATCAATCTTCCTTAATGCAAAAAGAAAGTATTCTAAACTGGCTGAGTGAGGAGGCATTGCCATTTCATGACATCATCTAGCAAATATTTAGTATGGGTTTTGCGTCCTAAAAATGATACTCAAGTGGGTGAACAGGCAAAGGATGGCTGATCACTACTTTGATGAACTAAAGTTATGTTCAAGAAAAATGCTATTCGCTGGACATTGCTATTAAGATTGCAATCAATCAATCCTGAAGCAGTAACCAATCAGAATGTATAATTTAAAACCAAGGGTGAAGCTTTATTAGTTATTTATATTAGAATTTGATCACAGATTTGACTGAAAATATTGACATAAAAATCAAGTAAGAACATAAAAATACAAGCAAGATGTTCTATAATCAAGCTTAACCTCAAGCTAATAAGCTAAGACTGCACTCTTGGATTTGTAAATAAAAGTCACTTTGTTTGTGGCTATCCTGAATGGGGATGCACATTCAAACACTAGAGACATCACCAATGTCATCTCCAAATTTCCTGTACATTATTTCTACTGAGACAGAATAAAGATTTTTAAAGATTTGTATTTTCTGTGTAGAGAAATTACTCAAGGAATCATTCAGATTTAGATGAAAGCCTAGTAAAAGGACTTTCTAATTGGTTTGTGTTGGGAAGAAAATATACTTTAATGAAACGATACTTATAAGAGATCTGGTCTTGTCTATATATTCCATTGGAAATGGAGGATTATCTTTCCAGCAAAGGATTTATTTGGAGAGATAAAGAACAGAATGTTACTCAGCCAATGAGGTACTTTTGTTAATATTTACAGAGAAATAAATTGTATGGAGTCAGGGAGTCCAAACTCAAATAAGCCCTAATCTTGGTATCTGTATGCAGCTAATCTTTGTGCTGCCCCATCATGGGTTCTGATGCCTCAATAACCAGGGAGGAAAAACCCACTTTAATTCCTTCCTTTGCTTGTACAGCAGTAAGACCAACAACAAAAATAATGCCCAGTTTCTATGGCAGAACAAGCAAGAGGGTGGGCAATGTTTTTGAGAGCTATTACTGATCTATGTTTAGTAGTACTGAAAAAAAGAAAATATTTATCTTTATGGAGACAAAAATAGTTTGCAGTTGCTCTGTCCGCTTCAAATGACACATCCATAATACAGTTCAGCAAATAGGAATATATGAAATTATGCTGCAAATATTTTTCTTGCACTCTTCATTAAAAGGTTAGTGCATGGACTGTATTTTTTTCTTGAGGGAAACAGATGTCAGGAACTAGGTACCTTACTGTTGCCATAAACGTCCTCTCCCTCTCTGAAAGTGTTGTTGATTCCTCTTACACAGTTTTTCACTTCCTTTTCATTCCCTCTTTGACACCAGTTTATCTTTGAATTCAGATCTTAACTTGAACATGCTCTTCGGAAGTATGACATGCTGTTATTATCATATAAGTGTGCTATTACCAGATGAGAGAACCTTCCGCTAACCTGAGTGACTGCTTACAAGAGGAAGGACTTAAATCATAGGGACTGGGGTGACTTGTAAGGCTATCTTGCTGTCAGCTGCTTAGATGTTTTAAAAATACACTCCTTTAAACAAACGGCATATTCATTTTTCTTTAGGATGTCAGTAAGGCAGATTTCTCATTTTCCAAAAGCCTTCTGGATTCTTTCAGAGTCTGCTGCCTTTTCACATCAACATAATACACCATTCACATGATACAACAAAAGTCAAAACCTTACATAAAGATTTTAGGTTTAAATTGTCCAAATGCTCAAAACTGTAATTTAAAAGACATTTTTCAAAGCATAGAAACAGTATATAAGCTTACAGAGTAAGAACATCTGTTAAGTTTTTTAGCTTATAATTCAGCAGTAAAGGGTAAATACACAAGTGCTATGGGAAAATTTTTTTAAAACAGATTTTAAAGGCTTTACTACCCATTAGCACACAAGTTATGTTGCTCAGTTTCGACCAATGATAGCCTGTTTAAACAGGTGCTTTATTATGCTTGTCCCAGTATGGGAGATCGACAGGGCACTTAACACTGTCAGATGTTCAGCAGTGCAATTGTAAGATCCTTAACATTAGCTGTAATTTCCATGATAGTTTTGAACTCGTGCTATTTGAGTTTAAGATGTAATTGCACTTGTTACCAGCTGAAGTTTGCTGTCATCACATAACTCTGAAGAGAATAAGCACAGTCTTTGGGCACTGTAGCCAAACTATATAAAAATATTAAGGAGGAAGGACATGTAGCAACTATTCTTCATAATCCTGGGACTCACTTCCTACTTCTGTGTGTGGATGACTCATCTTTCAAAGATTAAAATAACATTCATTATTAGAAAATGCTCACAGTGAAAGACACTACCATCTGTCCTACAAACAGGAACTTCATTAATGCACAGTGAGTCTTCCTAGATTGTGCCTACATTATTTGTATAGAGTTCAATAGATACTTGTGAATTCTACTTTACATATCACTTGGAAATTCGGACTGAAAAAGGAAATCACTGTAAAAGTAATGAACCAGCAATAATTAAGAAGCACTTTGTATTTAACAAGGTTTTGGTATGTGGATGTGATAATGACAGGAATTTTAAAAAACCCATTTATTCATGTTATTGTTATTACTCAGGATGTGCTGTCATAAAATCCCAATCTAAATTAACACGACCAATTATATTTTAGGAACAGTGGCATCAACAACATAAGAAGCACACACATATATACAGCTATAATTATGTATATACAAAATATATAATGTCTTTTAATGCTAATATGTTAAAAAAGTGGGAAATCAAAATAAGTCTGTAATTTGAAAATATGATCACATTAAATATCTGATTATCTGAGAAAAGCTATCCCAAGTTTAACCCAAGACCATCCAGGAAAGCCAATCCAGACAGTGGCTACAAAGAAAGCAATGAAGTTGACATATTGGTAGGAGAGATGCTGAGTTTAAACCTTCCAAATTCAAAGCAATTAAGTATATAATCTACTTGTGTGAAGCTCTGATGGTTGTCTAATCATCTTTATGACAGCAAAGTTGAATGTAATTTACTGAGGCGGAACTAATATAGTAAGCTTCATAAGCAAGTCACATTTCAAATATTATGGACAAGCTAGACAGATTATGTTACAAAATTCAGTATATTGATGACAAGGACCAAGATAGGGATTTTAGATACATTAATGGAAGCATAGCATCAAAAAAGGGAGAGAATAAAACATCAAAGAAATAAAAGAAACATAACTTGCAGATTATAGATTTAAATGCATTGAAGGATGGCGGCAGGGTCAATTGCTAAAGAGAAAAAGGGAGCATGGAAGAATTTCAGAGGGAATACACAAAGTCTGGTTTTGGCTGCATTATGCTTCCACTAGTGCTGTGACATCTAGGAAAAATACTGTGTACTGAAATGATGGATTGGATGTTACAAAGCAAGATGGGAAAAAACCAGACTGAGTCACCAAGACAGAGCAGTAACTGAAATTTTCAGTGGATCAGATTATTGACCTCTTGTCCCTTCAGCAGAGTACAATATGAGAACTATTGAGCAAATGCCCTCCCTTGTAAGGAAGGGTACTCAAAGGAGACGTGATAGAACATCAGAGATGGAACATAAAGATGATTATGAATTCACAAGATGTTACACCAGATGTTCTGAGTGATCAGAAATAAGCTTCAGCTGAGAAAGTGAGTGGAATCCTGAGATTTTGTTAAAGAAGTCATGAGAGATTGGTGCAGAAGCTCAGATGGAATAAAAAAGATAATGAGTAAAAGCTGGGGAAAGTAGGAATGATAGATAATAATTTTAAAGGGCTAGAAATCTGAACTATGGGTCTGAATGAAAAGAAATTGTTTGGCATATAGGAAAATGTAATAACCTATTACTCTTCTTGTTGAAAAAGAGCATAAGATCTAAAACCAGACAATATTTTCAGCAGCCTAAAAATCCAATAGGGTCCTAGATCCTGTTCCCTGTTTTTTAAGTTATAAGTTCATGAGTCTTGTCCTCGTTGACATTTGTTCCTGAGAAAAATGTTAAACTAGTTACAGTGAAGGAAAATATTTTGAAGACAGCAAATGGAACTATCATAAACTAGTATTAAAGTACCAGGAACCAAAGGTGGGAACTTAACACTGAGTGTCAAAATGTGTGGAATGTAAATACCAGGAATATATAAAATACTTTATAAATTTATTCCATGCTGCAGATGATTTTTCATCTCAGATTTGATTTTGATGTTACTTTACAACATTTTTTCATTTATATATATAGATCAAATATCCTTGTAAGAACGTAGCACCAAAACCTACTTGATTACATGGTTTTGCCTTTAGTTTGCACATATTTTATCATGTAATTTTCCCTTCCTAAAATAAGTAAACTGCTGAAATGAGAATTTATCTACTAAATCAACTTCTCAAAAGTTTTAGGTGGGAAAGTTTGCAGATACCAGACTAAAGCCAAGTCAACATTTTCTTATATTACATAAGTTTACATGCTTCCTTTTCTGTCAGAGATCTCACAAGATCTCTGTATCTGCCTGTCAAACAGAAGCTGTGCAGCTGTAAGTAAAATTATAGTTGGAAAGATAATGTTAGTAGAATTCAGGCGTCTCTCTCAACGCAGCCTAGTCATATACTGTATGGAAGAAACCCACAATTGGCTGAGTAAGGGAATTTACTGTTTCCCAGGAAAGGAAGTTGCCTGCACACATCTGGCAAAATGTTCTAAATGTTTAGTTTTGACAAAATACACATTTCATCTCTGCTTATAAGGTGAGTTCTGTAGAGTGGGTATCTTCTTTCTAAAATGGGAAAGATCTAATTTGTACTTTAAATATACAGATCCACTATTTGGTATTTTATGGCATATACTATATACACTCAGCTCTAAAGCAAGCAGGAACTCACAGGCTGAAACTATATTTTAGTTTACAAGAAAAACGTATCATGAATGTAAATACAACACTCCATATCGACAGCAGAAATGAAAGATGAAGAGAACAACGAACATGAAAGAAATACTGAGAGGATGTGACTAGTCTGAATTATAACTTTTTACTCAGTTTCTGACATTTATAATACTCCATGCCAAATTATTTAAATTCCTCCCTACTTCAGTATGTCTAACAAAGAAATTGTAGTTTTCATAACTGATGGGACAGATCTTCTCAGTCATTCAGTTTTCAGAATAAGCCCTCTCTTTCAAGCAGGCTTGTTAAAATGCCTCTAAGGCTCAGTAAAAAGACTGTATTCAGGCATCTTGCTTCCTCTTCCTCAGATTTCAAGGACAAAAATGGATTTAACTTGCCTTACTTTTCACACCAGTTTTCTTAATTTAGCTGTTACTACTTTCTTTCCCCCGAACTCTGACTGGCTCTGACTCTCTGGAGAGGCAGAGAAGACCACTTCCTCCTCCACAGCTGGGAAAGCTGCTCCCAAAGGGATAGAAAGGGTGAAGGATCACAATCGACTGCTCGAAAAGATGCACCAAATACGGCACTGAGCTGCAGTGAAGGGTTAAAGGGATGTATATTTATGTCGTTGGCAAGGTGAACAATCACTAACTTTCCTGGACAGTGGGAAAGAGCACCTCATTAAAGCAATATGAGTCCATTGGACCCAGATGGGGAAACAGCAAAACCCTCTCACTGTTATGTGTGTGCGGGGGGTATTTTAGTTACTGCCCCTACAGCCTAGGATTATCTATGAAACATTGGGGAAAACATTACCATGGTGCACCTCAGGGTGTTACTCCAAGACCTAGATGAGAAGCACAGTGAGTAGAAGCTAACTGGTGGTGCCTGCTGTGCTGGTAAGAGTCTCCCAATAGGAGTTTGTCGTCACTTCTCAGAATAATACCTGGGCTTTCTGTACCTTTTCCCTGAACTGCGGACAGCTGCCATAGCAACTGGCCATTTACTCATTCATTCACAACAACAAAAAAACCAAGACACAAAAACCAAGCCCAGCTTAAAACGCAGTAAAAGGTGAACTCGTTTCTCTTTCCAGTATTCCTACAACCACAGTTCTCCCTAGTGGAGGCCCAGGATACAGCAAGGCTTCCTAGGCAGTCTCCAAATTCAGTTTTGCTCCTAGCCTCATTACAGCACAAGGGCCTCCCAGGGTCATGCTTCTGCCTTTCATAAAGGAAAACAGACTCCAGTTCAAACTTTTAGAGACATTCATGTCTCCTCCAAAACCCAGCAAAACCGAGCTGACAGATTACAATGGTGATGTGACTCACATAAAGATGGCAAGCTTTATAGCCATTCAGAAATCAAGCCTCACAAGGAGATCCTATCTAATGAATTCTCAGCAGATCCTCCCTTAAATCTTGTCTTTTATATATATTCAGTCCCTTGAGTAGAGCTCTAATAATGAAAAAGAAAACTTTTAAATGACTACACTGCTCACTCTCATATTTTCATTTAACTAAATAACTAAAGAATTTAAAAAAAAAATCCATGAAAATATAATCAGAAAAATAAAGATTATCCTCCAGTTCTTCCTTATTAAGAGACATATTTCCAGGGCTGGAGCAATCTAATTTCCAGCACTACTCTGAGTACACACATGGTGGTGAAAAGAAGGACTATTAAGATATGGCCCTTAATTTTTTTTCAGGCTAGCTGTGCAAAGAAAATAGGGAACAGACCGATTTAAGGACAAGCAATGGGAAATTCTCATTTAACTTAGCATATTCATTAAAGTACCTAAATAACAGAAAATACTCAGTTGGAATGTCTGGTTAGATAGAAATGCTTCAGACAGTCTAGTGCATTAATCGAATGCACATTCTGTCTTCATTGGATAATAGTATGTTGGTCAAGTATCTTGCAAAGACTGTTACCCATATGGAATTAAACATTCTTTCAAAGACTTCAATTAATTGAAAATTTGAAATCAGTCTACAACAAGTTTGAAACTTTGTTATCAATGTAAGTAGCTGTTACATTTCTGCTAGGCTATTGCAACACAAAATTGAAGTGATGGAAAATGCATACTTCATATACCAAACCCTCCAAATACATACATTTTGTTGCAAATAATCTTGACCATTCCAAACATATTCCTCTGTTTCCTCTGGTTGGAAGGATGAACAGTGGTATACGAATACTCCACAGGAAAAAAATCTGACAAATTGGTTTCATTCATCACAATCCAAATATAATCAGAATCTTTCTGGAATTCACCAGAATTGAATTCTAGAGATTTTCCTATCCAAAAGTAAATATGTTAAGAAATATCAGCAGCTTCCAACAATCTAAGACATGAATTGAAGCTGCTACAACTATTTTTGACAACCCCTTCCATGACATAAAAAAGTAAAGCCACATTAATACACTATATGAGATAAAGCAAGTTATGTAAGAGTCTGTCTTAAGAGATCCTGAGACCTGCTGGGATTTTCCTTGAATATGAGAAACTTTGGTCAGCAATTCATGTTAGTTTTACTAGCACAGCATTCCCTTAGTTTATTTTAATTAAGAAAAATCTGTAGTTTCCAGATCTAGACTTAGCCAAAATCTCAGGCAGTTTGTCTTCAGGAGTCAGTATCATACTGGTTTCAAGAAGACAATTTCTCCTTACACAGAGAGGTAAACTTATCCAAAGTTTCAGTGGAATGGACTCTTTCCCAGGATCTGCTAAATTGGCTAGTAATTTTCCGCTTTTTCAAGATGACTGACCATTGCAGAGAGAGACCATGGGAATTGGAAGTAGTCCTTTTTACACTTACATATAGATTTCAAATACTTTATTAGAATTTCTCTCCCCTTTTATGGGTATTTCCCACTCCCAAGGGCAGAGAATTGGGCTGGGGAGAGCTAACAGGGTAATTCCTATTCAGCCATGCCACTTCCTGAGCCATGCCTTACTGCCACTGCCTCTGGATGGTTTTTCCCCTTACAGTCCCAGCTGACTTGTGATTTCTAACTCTTTTATTAACATTAGCACTTCCAAAGTTAGCCATGTCATACAGAAAAAAAAAAACCCAAACCTTTAAAATAATAAATAAAACTCTTGTAAACGCTTAACTCTTGAAAGACATGCCTTAGTGTTCATCTCAGAGAATCAGTAAAATACAAATTCTGTGTTCAACTGAAAACCTCTAATTACTGCCCCTCGCGTTCTCTTTGCAAGGACGTACCCAAGCCTGCATTTGTACTCATGGGACAGTGTCTTTCCCTGTAATTCCACAATGTATTAAACACCAACTAAATTACATCTTGTTTCAGCACATTTTAAAGAAAATAAATTAAGATCAAAGAAGCCCAGGGACGTGTGTGTGTGTGTCTGTGTGTGTGTCTGTGTGTGTGTGGGTTTTGAGGGGGTGGTCGAGGGTAAGGAGCTTAAAAATTACTACCATCGCAAATAATTTACTAGCCTAGTTGGAGGCGATCGGAACTGACTGCTCTGTCTAGGAAACTCTTAATTAGAGCCGCGCTGCAGGAATTCGCAGGGGTCCTGCCGCTGCCGGCTCCTCCCTGGGGTTTCCTCTCGCCGCCCCGCTCCCGCCAGCCGCTGTACGCTGCCCCCCGGCCCTGGCGAGCCCGGGAGGGAGGAGCCGCTCCGCTCCACACGTGTGCTGCTCTTCCCAAGTTCTGTTATAAGGGCAGGGCGGCGAGGGACTCGGGTGTGAGGCGGCGGGGGCTCGGCGCAGGAAGGCAGCGGGCCAGGCGGGGCGGCCGCAGCTGCTTCCCGCGCCTGACAGCTGCGGGCACGGCGGGAGCGGCCGCACCTCCCCGGCCCGCCCGGGGCAGGCAGGCAAGCCCAGCCCTCCCCTGACGGCACATGGCAGCGGAGCGCTCGGCTGCGCCGCAGGTTAGCTAGGGCCGGGCTCCGGCCAGCGCATCCAGGCTCTCTAGGTCCGCCGAGTTACCGCAGGGATTAAAATGCAGCTGGCCGCCTGCTTCTTTTTGGGCTGCGGCATATTCTTAGCTTCAGGATACAACTCCTTCAGTAAGAGCATGGAGACGATAGGCAAGAAGCAGTACCAGGTTCAGCACGGGTCGTGCAGCTACACCTTCCTTCTGCCTGAGGCGGACAACTGCCGCTCCTCGACTCCGTACGTGTCCAACGCGGTGCAAAGGGATGCACCTCTGGACTATGATGATTCGGTTCAAAGACTGCAGCTACTTGAGAACATCATGGAAAACAACACTCAGTGGCTAATGAAGGTAGAGTAATATACTTTCTCGCCCAGAAATTTAACATCTTGTTATCTCTTTCAGTGTAATTTATTTTTTTTCTTGACCAGTGCCTAAATTCACAGAGTGCATCGTCTAAGCTAAATTTCTGAATTACCTTTCAATCAAAAAGTTGTTTTGAAGTCTGGAAACATAATATTAACTAGAAAATAATAATGAACTGCACAGTTCTGCAGAGATTGTGCTTTAAAGTTTGTCATTACATTTGAGTGGTTTGGACAAGTTACGTACACAGATGGACTGTGGGCATGTCTGAAGTTTCTGACATGAGAGAAGCGGCTACTAATTTATAATTAACTGGCAAGGGCTGTTTTAGATCTATATTAAAGAATATAGAATGTACCTTTATCTAAGGCATGCCTGAAAAATGTTACTGAAAATGTGATTTCAAAACTTGAAATTAACCTATTAAACCCCACTGATAAAGAACTGTAGTTCCAGCAAAGACTGCAAGTCAGACTTGCAGTGAAATTAGCCTTGTGAAGTGATAGAATTTTAAGAAAATTCTTTAGAATATATCCTTTGCATCCTGTAATATTTTCAGTGAAATGTACAAGATTCAAGGGAAAAATAGTCTGGAAAAGGTGTTACGGATACCACAGAGCTTCCTTTAATGCAATTCCATTGGAACTAAGGGAAAATGACATGGTCATTGCCAAAGTGGCAACATTTGTACCTGAAGGAGCAGGAAAAAAAAATCTGCAGCATATATACTTATTATTACTGGATAATAAGCCTGATCACTATTTCACATTTTTACAGAAATTAATTTGATTCAAAATGCTATGCAGTTCAACTGATTTTGACTTAAAAAGCCTTTATTACACTACTACCTGGAAAAGTGGGATAGTATAGTCTAATTGCATAGTGAATTTATGAGCATTTATGTTTTGTACCAAGATGTCTATCTTCTAAGCAATAAATATTTTAAGGACTTGGCACTGTATTTCCAAATAGGTGTTCTAGTGATGCCATAATGGTTTCTTCATAGCAAAAGAAATATGTGCTGCAAATGGAGAGAATTCAGTTTTTTACAAAGAATAGCCATTTCATGCGTTGTTATAAAATAATTTTGCATTAGAGCTCACACTCTAATTGGTCACAAAATTACAGAACTTCTGTGATACAGCCAATGAAACTTGCTGGCAAAATTTTAAGTGTTAAAATTCATATTCCAAAACAAACAGCACGGGCTTTTCATCAACCTGAAAATGAGCCTTGAAGCTTAAATCCAAAATGCATACACTTGAAGGCTCCAGTGTGGAATTCTAAATCCCTCTTTGTAGGTTTAGGATGCTTCATTTGGAGACACAAATAATACCAGTTGAGTAGTTTTTGTTTTTTTAAACAGGCAAACTTGCTTTCCTCCACTTACTTACCTTTCTACTTATTAATTTACAATGCTCACTATTGTATTGCTAAGACCAAAATCAACAGATGTGCAATGTAGGATGAAAAACACACAAAGTAGAATAGTCTAATCTACCCAGCTGCTCAGCAATTTCCTAACATAAATAGTAAATTACACAACACTTCAGTCCTAAATGGCACTTAAGTAGACAAACACAATATCATAAGTGGCATCAGGTAAACAAAAACCAGTAAGCATCCTTATTTAGTAAAAACTATGCTTTTTCCTGTCAGTCCCTGGGAACTCAGTGCCAAGAAGAATAGGATAAGAATATCATTCTTTGGGGGATCAAAATATATATTCTGATTTACAAGACAGAGAAATGTTTCTTGTATTTGAGCAAAGGCTTCTAAATAAGATGCTTTAGAATAGCCTGAGGTTTTTGTTGTTTTGTTTTGTTTTTTGTTTTTTTTCTAGCTCTTCCACAGCTAAACATCCTGTAAAATATCTGTTGTTTGCCTTTTTCACTATTTTAACACCTGCTCTCTATGTCATCTGTTTTGTTCACAAAGAGCCTCCAACAAAAAGTAGCTTTTCCTCAGATTTACTTTGCTAGAGACACCTGGCCTGCAAGTGAAGATAAAAAGCAAACAATAACCCTTAAAGTTGCGTACAGAGTTTACTTGCTGTTTTTGTAAGGTCACTAACACACATTCTTAGGTTCATATTTCAACCTCCCAAAATATAGTGCAAGATCAGTCAAGGTGGGGTGAAAAAATTGTATTTGCTTAATTTTTTTAGTGTACTAAAAGTGTAATACAAGATTTGCTATTAAAAATAACCTGACATTTAGCTTCTCAGCAATTACACAAAAACCTTCATTGGGTCTTTCTCTTTAAAAGTTATTTTTGTTCATTTAGGAGGCAGAACCTGTTTTGTTTTGAAGTTGTGTAAAATATACATTGTAAACTTCTAGTGTGAATTAACTGTTAAACATTGTTCTTGAAATATTGCACATGCCCAAACATTTTTACACACCTCCCCCTCTCCTGCCTTTAATCCATCAACTAAAGGAAACGTTCTGTTTCTGAATGAACACTGTGCTGTATGAATGGAACAGCATGGGAAGTGTGAGCTTCATCTGCTTAATGGACAAACACAATGAGAAGAAAATGAGTTAGATATGTCAATTCTTTTCTGATTTGCTCCTGCATAGGAAGCAAAAGACTTTTTTCTACAGTTAATACAAATTGCTTCTTCATGAAAACACTTTTTTTTCAATCTGGACTTCAATAATGCATTCTACCACTACTGTATGTGCCATACATAAAACTGGAGAATGTCTTTTGAAAAGCAGATTATGTTTAAGCATTCAGATGACAAGCTAGAATAAACCACTATTCCACTTAATCCACAGTTTAGCAGTAAGCCAGTAAGTGATACTTTGAAGCAAAGGCCAAAACCCTAGATCAGCTGTGCTGCAATATACCTGAAATGAACTTTCCTCTTTGACTTTTCCTATCTCAGTATCAATTTGTATACTGAAGTGTAAGATTTTTTTCTAATGTGTGTGTGAGGAGGGAGAATAAAGCTCTCAATAATAAAATTTTCGATTAACTTGATAGCAGGTTGGTATGCAGCTGAGATACAAGACTGTAAATTTTAAATATAGACATATATGTTATTAAAGTTTAGAACTTTTATATAAAAACACCAGGTTTTCAGATATTCCTAAAAGACAGGCAATCCCTTAGGTTCAATAATTTAACTATTTCTATCTGAATAAATGGCAGCTTTACTATTTGAATCACAGCGCCTGTACTCAAGGAACTGCAATTTTTTCAGATGTTAAGACATTGAAATAACTGAACGTTAACTGAATTTATTACTTAATATATTGACTGGATCCTATGACTCAGGAGACATGACTGTCCACAGCAACTGTGTAAAAAAAAAAGGTCATATTTTCTTAGTCTTTCCTGTTACCAACAGCTGAAAACAATGTATGATCAAATTGATGATAGCATCTGGAATACTGATAGCTTATTTGTAGTTTATCAGCATATCAAAAGACTAGCAAGTGAAAGTCTGTATCAGGAGTTACTATTTAAACCCAAGGCCAGAGCTTCATCCTGATCCATCCCAGCAGACTAGGAGGGGAATGCACTGCTGATAGAAATGCAGTATCTTTGGATATGCTTAACTGAGATTAATTTTCCTTTGTCTTGATACCCTAAAAGGTTATAATTATTACTCTACTGAATGTCATTTGTCAAATACAAAAAGATACTTTGACATTCTGCCATCCAAAGCCGTCTGCACACAATGGATAAGGAAAAATATATTGAACAATGTTGGATTTTGAAGTACCCAAGAGATGATTCTGACTCTGACTCCTACATTCCTTTCTTAAGTAATGCATCTGTTTCTACTTATTGTGAAAACTGCTTGTTTCTGTCTATCAACGATTATTTGCTAAGCAAAAGATAACTGGCAGGACTTAAAAGAAAATACTTTCTTACTTTCAGATTAGTATGTTACCAGATAAAGTTTCCACACTACTCTGGATGATATAATTATGCAGTTTATTGTTGTATTTCCTGTAGGTAAATTTCAGTGACAGGATTTGAAATGATGCTATTGCATATGTTTGGAAACTATGTTGTAGAAACCATTTCTGCATCATACCTCAAATAATAAATTGGTGATACAGGTATGAAATTGTACAAAATCAACAAAGAAGATGAGATGTTCTTGTACAGATCTACGAGACAAAATTGAAATAGAGAATTCACCTTCTCCACGGTGCTATCAGTAAAAAATGGGATAAATGGAGGCTTGTTTTACAGAACCAGTCTCATGCTAGCATTCAATATATATTTTCCTGTGCTTGCTTTGTTATTAACGTGACCATAAACTTGTCATCTTTGATTGATCCAAACAGCAAAATGGGAGATTTTTTCTGTCAATTAGTGACAGCAAACTTAATTTCATTTTTTCTTTCTTTTCTTTTTAATTTTCTTTCTTCAAGTGTACATATAGGAAATTAACTTGAAGATTCTTGACTTGCCAGTTTCCAGTTCTTTTTATTTGCATACCCACTTAATATATAAAATTTAACAGCATAGTCTTTAGAATATCTTTGATAGTTTGTCAGAGAGACTGAAGCTGAGGATGGTGTTTCTTTTACAGACAGTTATTGTTACTGCTCCTTTTTTCTTATCAATTATAAAAAAAATCAACAATATGCATCTCACCTCAAATTTACCAAGTAAAACAATATAATTTGCTTGATTCCTAAGCTATTATATATGTATTACTTAGAAGGGAAGTTACCTAGAGACCACAGCAATGGGTTAGACCCATTTCTAACCTTCAAAATATCACTACTAGCACCTTTACTGCTTAATATTGCAAAACACAGTGGTAGAAAACAGTGTTTGCTTTTGAAAAAGTACCATATTCTTTGATTTACAATACTAAGCAGCTTAGTTAACCATTATTTCTTTAATAACTTTTTACATACTTTAATGCAAGAACCTCCTGCTGCATCTGTCATTTCATGGGCTTCTACACAGGTTTGGCTGAAAGCCAGAGCGGGGACAAAGTAAGATGGTTTTCCCCTACTGTTACTGTTGTTATAGGGCTAGACAGGCAAAGTGTTGCCAACTGATTTAGAATACATGGTCTTACATCTTACATTAGTGTCTACAACAGAGACACTGTTGGATCCACTCTTGGATCTTTGGAACTTTGCAAACCCAGAGTTTCATCAGGTGCCTCAGTATGTATTAATTAGCCTCCTAAAGTAAGTTGGATCAGCCTTTTCATCCTGAGGGAGACAAATAGAGGAATGGAAAACTTAACAGAAATCCCCCTTGAAGAGGCTGATAGTCAGCATTGCTGAAGAACTTAAAAAAGCTAGCATGCTGCATGGCTCTCATCCTGACAGACTTTAGCACTGAAGTTTGTAGGCCTGAAAATACAGAGACAATAGGTAGAAGGTATAACTGTGGATTAGACTGCAAATATTATATGAATATATAGTTAAACATTATGCTTCCCACTTGTTAAAAACCAGCTTGAGTACAATAGTCAAATCAGGATTCATTGCTTTTCCATAAGATTTTGGTGTCTTCCTATTCCCACATCCTGATAGAATCACAGAATCCCAGACTGGTTTGGTTTGGAAAGAATTTTCAGAGATCATCTAGTTCCAATGCCTCTGCTGTGGGCAGGGCCATCTTCCAGATCAAGTTGCTCAAAGCCCTATCCAGCCAAACCTTAAACACTTCAGGGATGGGGCGTCCACAACTTCTCAAGACAGCCTGTTCCAGTGTGTAACTACTCTTACTGTAAACCATCCCCCCCAAAACACCAACCAAAATGAAACAGAAAAAACACAATGAAACCAACCAACAACAACAAAAAAACCCCCAACCAAACTAAAAAAACAAAACAAACAAACAAAAAACCAACAAACCCCCCCAAACTTCCTGGAACTGGAGATGCAAGTTGTACTTCAGAGAAAAGTGATTCTCGCATCTAGTTAATGTGTTGAGATATTAATGGGAGCCTTAAGGATACTTATACAGACTGCATAAGGGAAAATGGAGAAGATAGCTCTGGGAAAAAAAAAAAAATAATGTACCTGAAACAAGAATGTCACACACAGAGAAAATATTTTGGTGCTCCAAATGCGCCCTAGGAAATATCTCACTGGTAGTAACAATGAAAACAATGTGTTAGTAGACTGTAAGTATCACTAGATCCTTCAAGAAAAGGGGAATTTCTATGGCACTGAATAAGATTTTTCAGAAATAAAACCAGCAGTGCTTATCTGACATTTTATTATTTGAATTTCTCAGACTAGCCAAATATAAACTAGAAATGGGAAAATAATAGGAATATTATATAATTTAAAAAGGCAAAGTATTTGGGGAGAAAAAAGTATAGCACAGTAATTTAATACCTGGAAATGCTTTAAAGATATGGCACATTATACAGCATTAAACCAAATAACCTAATGCACACAGTAAGTTAAAAAGTGTTTTACAACTGAAAATACTGTGGTCATTTCATTTTCTTGACCAGAGATATTTTTAGAAAATGGGGCAGAGGAGAAAATAGGTTTATTTATTCTCTAGTGAGAATAAGTAAATTATGTTTTGGTGAACATGATTTATATTCCAAGTAAACCAGGCTCAGAGGAGATGTTAAAGAATTCTTCAAGTTACAAAATCCAGATCTACATTTTGTATAAAAAAAATCCCACACCTAGATAGTTCTGCAAACACTCACTGTGTCAGTTCTTAAGCTTCCTAGAAAAAAACATTACTACTCCTTAAAAGCTTTTTTTAGAAAAAATTCTTACTGTGTTCCAAGTAATTACTGAAAATCTGTTAGTTTTTATCTGTTTGTGGAACAGGTTAACCCTAAAAGTAAGATGATGTTTACAAAGCTCAGCAAACGTATCCTGCAATTTGTGTGATTAAATGATATCTATCTAGTCTCTTTCCAATTTCCAGCCCATTATGGCTTAGTCTGAAGAGAGAGCAGGAAGCTACAGGAATCTTTCTGCTGTCTTTATATTGCCCATATGAAGCTATATCAGTTTAGATAACTATCTTCCAGGAGTCTACTAAAGTTATATAAAGGTCTTACTTCTAAAAAGAGAAGGCTGAGAGAATATGCAACCCTCTCTCTGTTAACTTCTCTCTCTGTTAATAAAAGTGTGGATGGGAATCTAGTATTCTTCACAGAGTTTACTATTCACAGAAGCTGTAAGGAAACATTTTCCTCTCTAGATGAGCAAATACTTCAGAATTCTTAGACGACAGCAACTTTTTTTGCAATTCAGCTGACTCTGGAGATTTCTTGTTAAAACCAAGCAGTATCTAAGTGTCATAGCTTTGCTCAAACTCCCTTTAATAACGTAGGGAAAAAATGATCTTTTTAGTTTTGTACTGGTATTCAGGTCTCAAGCATCATGATAGAGTTTTAAAATAAAAACCACAACTATACAGTTTCTTTATCTCTAGGGAACAACATATCAAATTTATATCATTGATTTTGCTCAGATATTAAAATCAGTGTGTTGTGGAAGCCCAACTGAGAGCTTATTGTTTCCAGAAAGGGGAAAAGAAAGCCTTGGTAGATTCATTACTGCTCTCTCAATATTAGCAACTGAAATTCCTCTAATGGGCATTAAAGTGTTAGACTGTGTAATACCTTTTAATAAATATAATTATCAAGAGACTGAAACTAGCTATGTGCATTTCAATATCTGTACTAAAGCACTGATGAGGACCAGAGTGATTCAGTATGAAATCAAAGCTATTGTATTAGAGCATTCCAGTGTGGTACAGCATAATCACTCATACAATTGCCATAAGTTGTGTACTTCAGAAGCAAAGTTTTAGTATGTTATTTGAATAAACTGTTTGTTAAAATCACAGGAAAACACACTGAGCAAACGTTTGATCTTTATCACTCCACTTAAAAAAACTTTTTGACAGGGAGAAAACCTAAAAGTTCTCATCTTTGGAGAAAATAATTGTATCAATTTAAAAATAGTAGGATCTTCTGAAAATCTCTAGTATAAAAACAATTGAGCAGTGTCTTAAGCCCTGTCTGAACAACAGCTCTACAGTCCTGTTCGTTCTCTCACTGCAGGCACTAGGAGTCATTCACCTCCTGCACTCATGGTATCAGCTTCATCGCTATGCTTGACTTTTGGTTCAGGCCTGCACCTGATGTGCGTGATCCTGGAAGGAAAAAGCCTCTTTGTTCCATTCTGTCAGGGTGTGGGAATGGGGAGACACCCAGCTAAGTGGAAAGGACATTTCCTGGGCAATAGCCATAGCCCCCATAGCAGCTCCCCAACACGTGATGTGACATCTGTGTGCCGCAGGGTTGCTGCTCATCATGTGATCTGATGTACAGATTTAGAGGTACCTGAGAGGTTTAATTTTGATCCCTGGCACCTAAAAATCATTTTAGTTTTGTCTTCCTTGACAGAACTTGATGAAGACATCATGTTATGACACTTTATATACTTGCTTTAGGTCTTTTCTCATGAACTACATTATGTTCTATGGAACAATTTTCCTCATTTTCCATTTACAAGGTGTAACTACCTGCATGATACTAGTTCAAACCTACAGTTTCAGAATGAAATATAAACCGGCACCTTAAGGAGAATGTGCCATTCAGTCAAGAAGCAATAGCCTCAGTTTTCCAGGGTATCAGCTGTCAACTGACAATCTCAGCTGTGCAGTCTTAACATTCAAACACAAAAAAGCTTCATATCAAGACTAAAATACACTATTACAAATAGAAATGGAAAACACACTTGCCATACTTCAGTTTGCGTTAACAGATGCCATGTCCAGTTAGACAGTTTTCTTACTCAAGAAGATTCGCCAGTGAAGACCTAATGAAAAAATTTCCATATTTTTGCTTTTCTTTTCAGAACGATTTTTTACAAATAGGGAATTCAACTATTCAAATGAAACACGAGTTTCCAGTTTCTTAGTACAATTTAAAAAAACTAATAAAGTAGGCAAAAGACAGCTTAAATGAATAAGGAAAAAATACAAAAATCTTGTGTTTTACTGCTTCTAAGGAATTGACTTTAAAAATACCCTTAAGCTTCCTTGCATGAGGTCTGAACTTTGACCATATTAACTATCCCTGTGTTTTCACTTACGTTAAGCTGTCATCCTGATGCCAGATTTTCTGAAAGATATAATGTTTGCCTATAAAGTAATAGTAAATTTAAAAACCCTATTGTAACTGCTACTGGAGCCTTACTAGGAATGTTTTCTGAAAACTACTCTGACATGATGAAACAAAGTTCAAATAAGTAGAAAGTAAGCCCCTTGACTAATAACCCAGCCCTCAGAAAGAGTATAAACTGCAACAAATATAAACAATCTGACCCCATTGAAATCTTAGCACATACAAACAAGGATTCTGACAACTACCGTTTACCAGCTAGGCAACAAAGTTTAAATATATAGTTGAAAATACTCTAGTTTTTTCCCCTGACATGTAAGTTTATTTGACTAGAATCTAGAAAAAACTTAGCCATGTCTTGAGTTCAGTTTCTTTGTTATGGTAAACTTTATTATTTTAAAAAGGCTCTGAGGACAGCATACAAAATCTTAGCTCTGCTCCAAACAAGTAGAAAAATTCCCACTGACTTCTTAGTAAAACCAAAAATACTTAGTTTCACTAATTAAATATTAATAAAACAATACTGAAAAAGTATTTGAAGTTGATAATGGAGTAGACCAGTAAATCAGACATGTGCTTTAAGGCTTAATTAATGTGGACTACCTCTAAGTAAGTAAGGATGCTACTGGAATAGAAAAAAGAGTAATAATTTTCATCATGAGGAAATAAACATTTTCCTTTTCTTGTCTCTCTCTAGTCCATGTGGGAGTAGTATCTCCCGAGAGTCTCATCCAGTCAAGTCCTTTGCACTCACCATTTTCCTCAGTGAATTTTCTTCCAACTGCACAATGTTTTGTAAACTTCAAGCAAACCAGAGAATTCATTCCCTCAGCTGGCTTTAAGATCAGCCTTCCAGTTCCCTTTTGCAGCTTACTGCCATTAAAAATTCCTATCCCTATTCCTATCCACATTCACTTTTAAAATTCTGCTCACACAGATTCATTTCCTTTATTTCTTTCCTTCAATTAAAGTTATGCAGCTTCCTGGCTGTCCCTTTCCTCTACATTCTTTCTCATTCAGAATTCTCTGTTCTGGATTCTTTTGTCCTTATAGCTAAATTTGTTTTTAACCTTCTATGCAAACTTCCCTGAGTACTCACAGAATCACAGAATGCTTTGGGTTGGAAAGGACCTATAAGGTTACCTAGTTTCAAGTACTCTGCTGTAGGCAGGGTCACCTTCCACTAGACCAGGTTACTCAGAGCACCATGCAGCCTGGGGTTGAACACTTCCTGGGATAATAACTTCTCTGGGAAACCTGTGCCAGTGCCTCACCACCCTCACTGTAAAGAATTTCTTCCTAATATCTAACCTAAACCTTCCCTTCATCAGTTTACGGCCATTCCCTCTTGTCCTGTCACTACACATGGCTATGTGAAAAAGTCCCTCTCCAGCTTTCTTGTAATCCCCCTTTAGGTACTGGAAAGCTGCTCTATGGTCCCTGAAAACCTCTTCTCTAGACTGAAAAATACCAACTCTCTCAATCTGTCTTCGTAGAAGAGGTGCTTCAACCACTGGATCATCTTTGTGGTCTTCCTCTGGACACATTCAAATCCCTTCTAATGCTGTGGGACCCAGAGCTGGATGCAGGAGTGGTCCAGCTGGGGTCTCACCAGACCAGAGCAGAGGGGCAGAATCCCTTCTCTTGCCCTGCTGGCCACGCTGCTTTGCATGCAGCCCAGGACACCATTTGCTTTCTGGGCTGTGAGCACATCTTGCTGGAGCACGTTCAGCCTCTCATCCACCAGCAACCCCAAGTCCTTCTTGGCAGGGCTGCTCTCAATCCCTTCACCGCCCAGCCTGTGCTTATGCTCGGGATTTCCTGGACCCATGTTCAGGACCTTGCACTTGGCCTTATTGAAGGCCCACCTCTCAAATCTAACACAGATAGCTTTCTTTTCTGGCTAGGTGCATATAGTATCAATGTCATTATACTTTCTAAACTGCTAATGTGCTTAGTATACTCAACTTGAGAGCAGTTTTACATCCATGAGAGTTTCTGGAACTCATATTTAAAAGTCTCCCTCTTCAGTGGTCCTCCTTCTCAGATCTTGACAGACAGGGAACATTGTCCTTTCATGAAATACTCATCCTATAATGTATAGCTCTGGTTCTCAGACATTTTTTTCTGAGATTTTCTCTTCTCTTATGGTTAACACCAATAGCATAATTTGTTTTGAGAGGATCTGCCTTCTGGTCTTTCTAGAAGGGTACCAACTGGCCTGGTGTCAAGCTTTCAGGAGCACTGACTGGAGCTCAGCTCAAGAGGTGACTTGACATCACCACCTGAGTAGTCAGGGGGTACCAGAGACAGAGGAAGTTTTGGAAGCAATGGATGGAAAGACCTGTCTACCCTTTTCTGTGCCAAAAACTTAAATTGCCTGCTTTTAGATGGATAATTCCAGCTGTTGAGACAAGAAAAAAAAAAGTATTTTTAATCAGGATTACATTTTTTTTTTCTGCATCACACATTACATTCTGTTTCTGCAATATGCTGCCTATATATTCTGATCTTGCTTCCAAATATTCGTGTTTGTCCACTTTTAACACAGTAGCTTCCTGTTTTATCTTTCAAGCATAGAATTCCTCAGAAGCTTTTGCACTAAAGACTCTCAACTGGGCTAATGGAACAGTACAGGGAAATAAATAAGTAGTATTTGACAAGAACATATAAGATTGCTAATTGTTTTAACTAAGCAGAGGTGACCACCTGAGCTTCTTTTTTTTAAGGCAGCCTTTAGTGCATTCTGTAGTCATATTTAAGGGTAGTTTGGTTTTCAGGTCCTGCTTCCCCCGCCCAGTATTTTGGAAACCTTTGGGAAGTTCTCTGACACATTTAGTGTCCAGTGACATTTAGTCCAGCAAGTGAGGAATTTTCAAGCTGGTGATGAAAATGCAGCAGTTCTCCAGACACCCCACCTCCCCAGTCCATCTAGTATATTATCAATGGAAACAGTAGTGAGAAACATGCAGTGCATCTTAAAAAAAAAAGCTACAGTACTGAGCACAAATTTATTTTCCCTTCTCCAAAATCAGTGAATGGGTTTAGTAAAGAAATTCAGTCCCTCAAAACTGAAATCTGCAGCTGACATGTGCTTCCCCAACTTCTTGGGCATTCAAAATATGTCGGGCCTTCAGCAAAAATGACTGGTTGTCACTTGGTAGCATCATTGAGGCTTCTACAAGAAAAATATCTCATTAAAGCTCAACAAATTATAATTAGATGCCAGCGTGTTTCAAGGCTTAAGAACTACTGAAAATACTTTCAGTTTCCTTAACCTGTGAACTTTAAAAAGAATCTAATTTTTGTCATGCTGAAAGATGCTCAGTAAAGATGGCTTTGAAACCTGAGACACCCAGTTTTATAGCTTACAAAAGGGACTAATTGTGTACCATAGCTTCCTAACTAATTTGATCCTTGAACTCCAAATCATTCTTCCTTCTGGTTGGAAATGGAATGCAGGATGACTGCTTCCCTAGAAAGCAATGCTGAGAACAAACTGTAAATGCCTAGCTCTTTTTCATTTCCCCAGTAAAATGTTTAGAAAAGTGGAATTTGCTTCATATTCATCAGAAACTTGGACTCTGATTTGCTTTACCACATTGTGAGCTATTCTCTAAAATAGACTGTCCTGTTGAAAGAGGAGTTCTTAAAAAAACACTTGATATTTTAAGTTGAGATAAAAAAGATAAATGGCTGTAAATGTGACTGATACATTTGCTAAATATTTTTTAAAGTTTATGAGGCTACACAGACAATGTTTTTTATGAAAAATGTCATCAGCATATCTGATAGTAAGTTAATTACAGCTGCCTATTACTCAGTGGAATGGAAAAAATACACAAATGGAAAGGATTATTGAGATCTGGGATAGCAAGTGTTTATTCAGATGTCATCTTTGTAGGGCAGAATCTCGTTCTTACAGTGGTCTGGTAAAGTCCTGATTCCTTGTTGGTAGCATGCAAGTTCAAAATCCGATTGAAAACATGTAGACTTGTTTCCAAAAAGTTAGAATATTCAATTGGTTAAATTATAGCCCAATGCCATAACCTAGTATTTTAAATTCAAGTATTGATTATCAGTATTTCCTACACTGTTTATAAATATGGAATCCTCATTTTGAGTACTGATGGCTTGTTGTATATAATGAAAAATATTTACATGCATTTCAGTGAATGGCAGAAGCATCACTGGCTTCTTGTCTTCCTGGCTTCAGTGCTACTGAACTTTGGCAAAATGCCATTCATGACTCACACTATTTATTTATTTATTCTTTATTTTTAGACTAATGGGAACTTTATGAATTCCTTCCCTGATTTTTAAGAGAAATACCACTTAGCTATGATCCAGAAAAATGGTGATTCAGAATCTTAAATGATTGCCTTAATGAACAGCCTTAACTCTTAACGAGTATGGGTAATCACCAAATAATTTATTTTAATTTTGAAGATAATCTTGTTAAATTTTGGTTTTTTAAAAATTATTTACTTACGTATAAAGAAATTCACACTGTTAAGAGGCTTGTCAAGTTGGCTATTTAGTTTCCATTAACAGTGTTTTTTTGAAAAGAATATTTTTCATTTGCAATTTAATATACAACTGCCCAGGAATACACCATAGAAAGTATGTGCATTGTATATACAAAGAACCCACGTCATCCTCCAAATGACAGAACACATATGTAGGTAGGAAAGCAGTAGTGTAGTATTACATGTACAAAATAAGCTCAGTGTCTGGAATGGCGGGAGCTCAAATCTATGGCAGCCTTTGGGAGTGTTCCAGCGTCAAAGTCTCTCCCCTTTTTCTATGTCTTTCCCTTTTACTCCTTTGCCTTTTCTACATCATCACTTGGATTGCAACATTCTTAGGTAGCTCAAAACATACAGCAGAAAGCAAAATCATGCTGTAATAACTTTTAGAATTAGGTACGAAATACTTCCATTCAAGAACACAGATTTAAAGTAATTTTTAATAAATATTTGCATAGAAAATGAAGACATTTCTTACATTTTATTTCATGTTATATTAATCAAAATTTAGTTTATGTTTAAGTTGAATTTTGCCATTAAAGGAGGGAGGGGAATATTTTTTCTTCTGATAGCAAGTGTAAATTATAAAAGTGTAAGAAGCGTTAAAAGTGTTTCCTCTAAATGTAATGTAATCAGACAAGAGAATAAGCTGGTAAGTTTTAATTTAGTGAACAAGTGTCCCTACCAGAACCATCTGCATATAATTTACCTTAGTCTGTGTCTACTATTTTAACAGCTAGCATTTAAACCTTTTGTATTTTATTACACAACTTTAGCTTGAATATTTTCCAGTAAATCACAGCTCACTTCCAGATAGTATTCATTTATGATGTTACTTTCACCTTTTGTTTGCTGACAGGAAAATGAGATAAGAGAAAAATCTTAGCTGGAGGTCTGGACAGGCAGACGTGTTTGATGGGGCATGTAAGAATCTAATAGCGTAGAGACATCTCAAGCATTCCCATATACATTCCCAAAAGATTTTTTCCCTTCCCTTGAGAAACAACTCATAGACCATTGGGACTTGCTGCTGTACGGGGGAAAAAAAACCCCCAAAAAAAGGCAATTTTAAATGTCTCTTTTTCAGACATGCTTGCATTTTATTTCTGCAGTGTACTAATCTTTTTCCAAAAGTTATAAGCTCCTAAAATTGTAACTTAGTTCCAGAAAACATGGAAAAATAAATTATTTTATTAAAAGCTGATTTAAACTAGCTTAAGGTCTGATTGATGGGGATTGATGCAATGCCATTAAAAATGTGTTCCCTTTGGTCTGTCAAGATAAATGACTCCTGGAAAGAGTAGTATTCTTCTATTTCCATTCTGACTTTAAGCAGTAACAACATGGACAGACTGAAAATAAGTATGAAAAGCTATTTTAAAGAGAACAAAATTGTCTGCAAAATTGAAATTTTGACAGTATTTTGCTTTCATAACACCAGTACATTAATATGACGTGGAAATATAAGCACACATGGAGTACCTGTCAATATGGTTACATACATGCACATTAAGGAGCATGTGTAGCATATATATATTGGTAAAATACTACATATTTCCTACGTGAACTGATATAATGAAATTGAGGCAGTGTTTTCTTCGTTTTTAAAGAGTATACTACATTTCACTGTTATCCATATCCAGTAGGATCCAAGGTGGCTCATACCAAGAAAACCCTCCTAATATTCAGACTTCAATTATACTACGAATAAACAATTTAATTATTTAGTATTTTAATTGAAAAATAAGTCTGTTAAAATAGTCTTTGAAAAAAACTATATTTTTGTCTTTATATAAAAAATGTATCTGTGAATGAGAAATTTAAGGATTTTGTAGCATATAAGGAAAACCTTTTACAATCGGAAAACTGCCTATTGACACAGCATTTAAAAAAAAAAAAAATCCAAATCATGGGCTAAATTCTACTTCAGATGACTCATGAAGAAATCAGATGTGGCCACAATCCAAAGAACACTGCCACTTTGCAAAAAGGGCAGGGCAGCTAAGACCAAGCGTTACTAGGTTAAAGATACCTCAAGACATATGGAGTACAAAAAGCATGAAGGTCTCATCTGTATTCTGAAAAAGTATTCCCAAAGGAACTGAGACTCAGCAGATTTCTTATTTTGCCCTGTTACTAAAACTAAGCAAATCTGATTATGGATGCTTAACTACATTTTCCATCTTGCTCGCTTTTGTGTGTATAATGAACATCTTTGTGAATGAAACACCAGGATGATGACTACAGGTATTGGAAGATTAAACTCAAGTAGTTTAAATTTGCAAAGATAAGTTTTGAATAAAGCACATAACATTTATATTAAGGATGTGAGAACCGTAACTCAAAGCTTTTGACAGCTTAATATATGTCACATGTCATTCTCCCTTGGAAGGGAGCACCCAAAATTCCTCCATGCCTTTGGTCGAAGAGGAGTGGCTAAGCCAAAAGTGTCCAAAAGAAAAACACAGTGTTTTATTAATGGGCAACACACTTGGCAAGCAAATGTGTTTGCCCTTATTAAGAGAAATGAGATAGAAGAGGAAAAGGGATCACCAGTTCTGGGTCCAGCCCTGATCCAACCAACAGGGTGTCCAAGGTCCTGATGGTGCCACCTGAGCTTTGTAGGGGTACCGTTTTATAGGTAAATTTCCCTCTCCTGAGATTAGGTTTCTCACTCTTCATGTAAATAAGTGAGCAGATGCAGTCCATTCTTCTGGACCTTTCTGGAAATGAGTTGAGGGTCTTTGAGGGTCTTTTGATAGTCCTGATGCCTCTCTACTGGATTGACCCTCAGCTGAAATTTCATGCCTGATTCTTGACCCCACTTCTGCCCATCTACTGTCCTTTATGTCACCATAGACCAGAACAGGGAAGTGGGTTCCAGAAAGGTGCTGCCCTACTTTCTGACAGCCCCTCTTCCTAGCCACATCCTGTTCTTACTTGCCCACTTGAATAGCCATCAGCATTTGAGATATAACAACTCCTTACTGCCTAGGCTTCTTACAATATGCCAAACTCTGTAACTTCAATGCATATTTAAAAGGTGCCTAGCTGTAAATGTATTTTTTTGTTGCTAGGTTTTCTACTGGATCTATCCCACTTTTGTAAATCCAAAACAGAAGTTAGAGGAAAATCACTACATATATGTCATTAGCCCTGCAGTTTTCTCTATATCTATATTAGATGACTAAGCATGCATTATGCAATGTAACACCACCTGTTCTCACCGGACACAGCACCGTATAGAAACTCATAATTAACATTACCTCTCGCTGAAAATGAATGTTAGAGTTGACAGAATCAGGCTATAAACATTAAGAAAATCACCAAACTTTATCTGGAAAGCCTTCTCCAATAACTGACAAATTCTACAAAATAGAACAAGCATCCAGTTCTATCTGTACTATTTATATGGAGTAGCATTTGGCAAAGGAGGGATATATGTATTCATGGAGCATAAATACTGCCAGGAACATGACTGTTTAATTAGTATAGATGAAACATTTGGCAGCAAAGAACAAATACAAGACATCATTCATAACTTAAAATGGAAAAAAATGGTAAGTCAAATGTCTATAAAATGCACAAATAAGTTCCTGATTCTTTGAAAAATTCTATAACATGGACAAAACTGTACAACCAGGAAGGCTTTTCATTTGACTGAGTATTGATAACCTTCATAATGGATTAATACTATCTCTGCCAATGCTTAGAAAACATACTTCTTTTAGTGCATACTCTACATGTTGTCTTTCTTGCCAGTTTAAAGAAAAAGCCTGTTTAAAAAAAAGCCTTGGCTATAAAAGCAATGTGTTGGAATGTGCTCCAATATTATTGACCTGTCCTTGGTTTTTTTGGCAACTTAGCTGAAGTATTTTCGCCAAATTTTATAATTTTATATGATTTGAAGTAATAAAGCATGATGCAGCCCCAAAAGTGATGACCTTAGAGAATTTTTTCTCTTTAAAAATGCATCACTATAACTCTATAACAAATCTTAACTACGAAACTATTTTGATTTTCCCAGCTGTTTTTGCAATTTAAGCATATTTTGAGACATGTTTTTTCCCATCTGTGCTTTCATTTTTATATTTATTTTGCTCAGGAATACATGCCAGCCAAATTCTTACACAAGGGATAGAATGTTTAATAAAAAATCCCAGGAAGAATCACTTAAATACTGCCAACTAACTATTCCTTCTTTCAAATAGTCCCTCTTCCTTGTATTGTCTTTAAGATAGGATTCATTGATTGACTTCCTTAAAAGCAAACTTTCTGAAAGAAGATGCATCACTAACAGTCAGCTATTATGTTTTAACATTTATTTTGTTCAAAATAATAATGTAATCATGGTTAACACAATTCTTATAATATTATTCAAATATTATTTGAATTAAAGAGATGAAACCATAGCTAGCACTGTGGCAAGGGAGAGATCTGGGAAATAATCCCTGTTTCACCTTCCAGATTTGAGCAAAATAGTGAAGAAGACAGACATGCTGTTCAAACTACCCAGCCTCCTGACTGATGGGTGGGGACTGAGGCATTCATTCCTCTGTCCTTCCCTCTTTTAAACTTCTTTTTTACCCAAGCTATTCTTCCCCCTTCAGAAACTCTGAGTGTGCTACTGCTCACAAAGAAAGGAGGCTCCTTGGCAGGAGCTGATGAATAGTACTCTACAAAGAAATGTGCCACAAAGAACTGCAGTCCTGCAAAATGGCTGCTAATCCTCAGTGCTGTCAGCGTAGCTCAGCCGTGCCTGTGGGAACTGGAGCCCTTGTTAAAAAAGTTCTTCCACCACTCTCAGCAAAACCCAAGGGCCTTGCTTGCTGGGCCTTGCAGTGGGAACATGTTCTGCTGTCATTAAGGTCAGTGGGAGATGGTGGGGCATTTTGGATGAAAGTCATTCTTTTATTCCTCTTTGAAGAAAGATTAAAGTAAGCCACTAAGAAAAAGTTAGGATGTTGTAGTGGTAAAAAGTGCTACTTGCTACAGTTTTGCATTGTATGATTAAGAGAGAGGGGGAAATAAGCAGAGAAGGATCAGTGCATATCTTGGTTCAGGTCAGAAAAAGAGATTTTATGATATGTACATGCAGAGAATATACAGAAGTGCAAGAGGATTAGTGAATATGAAGGAAAAAAAGAGAAGTGTTTTATGTAATCATGCTTTGTAGGATTTTTAGGGAAAAAAAACACAAGAAGCTCCAAAGCCACTTAATAGGTCATTATAGTTTTGATGCTTCATGTTGCTCCAAATTAGAATAAATGGGTCAGATGATGAAACTGGCTTTAAATCTTAAATCCCTTTTGGTGTTCACATTTCATGCTTTCAAGTAAGCACAGATACCATATTCCCTAAATTACATATTTAACATTTTTTAAGTTGAAAAACAGATGTGAAGACAAACTTAAAACTGGAGTCAAGAGAATACTTAAGTGATTTAGAAATCGCCACATAAATGAGAAATGATTTAAAAGAGATCAGATACTTGCACATATGCTTACACTTACAGATATTCAAATAAGAGAAATTATGAAAATACAGATATGTGTGTCCAAACAAATCTGCTTTCCACGGTTACAAGTACAGTGGCAAGGGTACAAGTACAGTGGCAAGGCAATAGAAATCTGGCAACCAGAACCACCAGATGCCTTAAAGTGTAATGATGGGTTTTGCATACAGTATTCAGAGCAACCTTACATCTGTGTGTTTGAACTGGGCAATTGCCTAAGCTTACCATAAAATGTTTACCTTACCTTTAAGCCCAGACTTAACTCATTTTCTAGTAGTGTGTTTCAGAATAACTCAGTGATAACAATTTCAAAGAAGTCATGCAGTTCTGTAATCCTGTATGTAGAAATTACTTTGCTCAGACTCTCATTCTGCTCTCGCTTTGGTGAACAAAGAACCTTGGAGAATGAGGTTAAATGTCCACAATTATTTAATGAAAAAATCAAAGCTCATGAACAATCTTTCTTTGCTGATCAATTTATTACAGTCTTCCTTTATATTTTGGGCCTTTTTTTCTAAATTAAAGATGATGCAATATTTTCAATGCATTGAGTCTGTCAAATGAAGCCATCTCCTTGATCTTGATAAAGGTATTTCCATACTTAACTGTGATACTGAGGCAAATAAAATGCATTCTGGAGATCTCACTTCATAGTCTTTTAACAGAGCTGCATTTGAGCAAAATTTTTTTTTCAATGTTATCTATAATGATGTCCCATCTTTCAGGTTCAGTTGCTAAATTTAAGTTGGACTCAAATAATTTAATTTCCAGATGTCTATTAGTTGTTCTCTGTCTTCATCTTACTTTAGTGAAAAATTACTTATTTTTATCTGTATAAGTCTTCAGAATTTTGCAGTCTTTCAGAATTTAGTCCTTTGACTGTGGTGCACAAGTACCAATTTGCATTGCTTTTTAAAATAAATTATCACTATACTCTGACATCTCATAGTCTAATGATCAAGGACCAAAGATATCGTACTATTACTACTCAGTTAGAAGGCACTGATTGTTGTGCAACTTAAAACAAAAAGCTAAAGAGGTCACCAAATAATTAAAAAAATTCCAACATGTTTGGTCAAATTAGATTTCTGTCTGGGTGGAGAAGCTTTTGAATATGAGGAAGAGACTGGAGCAAAAGGTAACACTTAAGAGTCAACCATGTGAATAGTAAACAACTCTAATTACCATAGTATGATGGCAATTGAAGATACCCATGTTAAACTATTATACCAAAACTCAGTTGATTGTATGCTTACTTGTAGTATTCAAAAAAATCGTCATGCAAAGAGCATGTAAAGGCTGCCTAAAGACTGGTTTTAAGTCTTTGTGGTACACTTGAGAAGTAAGTGTGTTTATGGAGCAGAACAGTAGATGCCAGGTCAGAAATCTCCCTGTTGTGCATTGCAATTCACCAGCTGCATGGGGACACTGAAGTGAACAAACACATACTGCTTTGACAATTTGGTCACACTGGGCATCAAGAAATAATGGTCACTTCAAATGTAAGAATATACTACCAGTTTTAGAGGTTTTGATTTCTTAATATACCTGGTTTTCTTCATTTGCCAGCTTTAAAAAGCAGCTGTGAAGTAAGAAAAATTAAAAGTGAAGTAAGAAAAATTAAAAGCCCTTGTTCAAGTAATATTTAAAGGGGGAACCTTAAATATTCAAAGCTGATAGATCTGCCCATCGATCTTTAGCTGGTTGGAAGTGGAATGGTTATATCTGAACAGTGGCTTATAGAATATTAAATCACAAGATGCTTTTTCCTCACTGATCTGAAAAGTAGCCACAAAATAAAGTTCAAGGTGTCTCCTTACTACAAGCCATCATTAATATCAACATAAGACTATCAAAATATATTTTTTTAAAAAATCAAGATATCAACCTGTTTTACCATTTCACTTAGATTAGGAATTGGTAATGTATTACCATTTGTGCTTAATGACACGAACTATTTTTTATTAGCTAGTATCCTCTTTGTAGGTAGAGCACTAAGCGCAAGATTTATGATTCTTTTAGTAGAACAGTGTTGGAGTGAAGTAGAAGTTTGATTCTAGAAATTTCCTCAGTGAGTGGAAAAAAATGAAGTCTTGTGGCCTGGACTTTTATGAATTCAAACATAAACAATGATACATTAAAGAAATATGAAACATTTGCAATTACTGACTGAGAAATAAAGAAATGTGAAGAAAAAACAAACTGCTTTTTCATAATCCAAACAGGTAGAAAGGAAGAATTACACAAAAGGCTACTTTAATTTTCTCCTTGCTACTTATTTTCTCCTTACTTTCCTTGAAAGCAGGGTACTCTGTTATAAAATGACTACTAAAAAAGCCTTATTATTTTAGACAGAAATTACTTCAGTCTAGTATTTTAAGCAATTTTTGTATTCTTTAATATTAAGCACTTAAAGTATTTATAGTTTTTTCTACTGCTTTGTGTCTTTATTTGAAATTCTCTCTGATAAAAATGTACACATAACAGTGTTAACTGACATCTGACCTCTTCTCTGACTTCTAGTCATGTGATGAAAAATGCTTTTAAAATAGTTAAGTGTAAATACAGGAAGATGACTAAGCTCCTAAACTTTTATCTTCTAAAAAACTCCCATTGCTGCCAAAGCTGGTGAAGCTCCTCTGATGGTTACAATGGTGGGAGCACTAGGGCAGAAAGTCTTCCAAGTGCCTGCAAGCATTTTCATCACTGTGCCTACCACCTAACTCCTGCAAATCTCTGTTCCTGCCTTTAGAAAATGAGTGGCTACACATTCCTTGTCACATTTGGTCTTCCTCTCACAAAGTTTAACGTTGAGAAACTTAAATACATAACAGACAAGGACAAAGACCAAATTTGTTTAGCAAGGCTGCCAAGAGGCTTACTGTACTACCCCCTTTCCAACATTTAAAGAATGCAACTATCTTCTCTCTTTCCTTTCCCATGTAGCTTGAGAATTACATTCAAGACAGTATGAAGAAAGAAATGGTAGAGATCCAGCAAACTGCAGTACAGAACCAGACTGCAGTAATGATTGAAATAGGCACAAACTTGCTAAATCAAACAGCTGAACAGACCCGCAAATTAACAGATGTTGAAGCACAAGTAAGTAATGAATTTCAACCTCAAAATGCTTCTGCTTCCCAAATACTACAGCTACACATTTAACACTGTTTAGTGTTACACACTTCTGTTGAACAATTAGAAGTCAATCGTTATGACCCACAGTTCTACCCCACTTAAGGAAACATTCATATTTGATAACGAATAGTTCCATCTCAAGCCCAGTGTTGTCACTTGAGTGATTTTCATTACAGTGTTATTTAAGTCTAGAAAGACAATTGTTAAATTAATTTTTAAAGAGAATGTATTTAAAACTACTATATTATATCCAGGCATCAGTTGGGCCCTAGTATGCTTTATATGACCCTCTCATTACTAATCAAAGCTAAACGAGTCTCTTCAAACTGTCTTCGTTCCATTTACCAGCTTAATTGCTTTTTTTAAACAGAATCTTTCCTTTTTTATTTTTTTAACTTATCAAGAGAACTATGTCTTTTTAATTAACGTTTTCACAGATAACTAAGTGGATTAACAGTTCATTTCCAGTACAATGCACTGTGTTATGGTTAAAAAAGGGATACCTAAACAAATCTGAGATTAATAAAAAATAAATTAGGAGACTGCTAGAAAAGTATATTCACACAGAAGTAAACTTGTAAACTTGTTAAATGTACATTTGTACATTTAACTTCAAACAAAGACAAATGGGTTCTATTTGAAAAGCATTAAGTACAAAAAGACATTGTGTTAAACAGAATGCAGATACTAGTAGAAGGCCAAGTCCAATCCATGTAGAGTGGTATGCGTTGTAGTTTTGCAGACATGGTAGGAGGATGCAGATCTATAATTGCCAAAACAAATAATGGATATATCATGCAGCACATAACATTTTGTATAATATAAAAAGTATGCAAAGTCTAAAATCCTGGTTAGACATTTTACTTATCTGTAGAATTCATGCAATGAAATAAATTACATTTTTTAACCTAAATCAAGAGTTTGTGAACTCTTTGATAAACTGGTAATACATAGCTCATAGGCATACTGAGTTCAACTTTCATTGTATTATTCAGGAGCCTAACATTTTGCACATGTTGAGAGAATTTATTAATTCACAGTAATGTCTTTATGGAAATTACTCAATTATTTTCTGCTTAGAGGAAGAAAATCATCACTGTAACTTTCCTTCTCTGCTTGAAATTACTGGTGACTGGGTTAAGGGCTTAATTAGCAACATAAGGAAATTAACCAAACAATTGCTCTCTCAAGGACACTTACTTTTGGCAATAGTTTTCAATTACACTTAAGTGTGAAATCATGTCCTGAATGACTGTTTAACATGAAGGACATGAGTAATCAATTCTTCCTGTCAAGGAAAGCCAGATTCTTTTGAATTAAAAAAAGCTATTCTAAAACAATGAGAAAATATTTCTAGAAAACTTGCCTCAAAGTAAAGCAATACAAACTATAGGGTATCTTACATGTTTCCTAATATCTGCATTTCTTCATTTAAAGATGCAAATAAATGCATTTACACCATGCATAGAGAAAAGGTGATATTAAATGAAAAGAATGAATCGACTAAAGTTCACATGATAAACACTTCAAAATATAATTTGGGATTGAGTAAAATAGCTAGGAGAGAACTACCAAAGGGTTTCAGGACTGTGCCAAGATTTCATTGAGTAAGAGACTTAGTTTCAACACCAGATGGGGAAAACAATTCAACTTATTCTTTGAGCCACAACCATAATAGTTCCAGTAATGAAAAAAGAATTATCATAACAGAGGGAAAGGTATAACAACAAAGCTAAAGTACACAGTAACTCTCATCAGAAACATAGCATACTACTGAAATATTCCAAATAATATACGATAGTGTGACAACAAAATTAGTGCAACTCTGTGTATTCTTCTTCATTCTGATTCTATGAACATTTGTGCCTAAATTAAGTGTTGAAAAATACTTTTTTAATCATAGGTCTACATAGAGATTTGCATGATTTCACAACATAACAAAATTACCATTTATTTAAAAGAACTATCTTTTAAAATAAGTAATTTTTTTGTAAATTTTTTTAGGTATTAAACCAGACAACCCGACTTGAACTTCAGCTTTTGGAACACTCTCTTTCAACAAACAAACTAGAAAGACAGATTTCAGATCAAACCAATGAGATAACTAAATTACAAGAAAAAAACAGGTAAGTTTGCACAGCCCAATAAAACGCTATTCCATGAAGTGCCTTTCTAATAGTTTTAGAAACAAATGTACTCAAGGAGGAAAATAAAGGTTTGTGCACAAGCTTTCCAAACTGATTACAAAGTGTTACCCACAGTTGTTACAAAGGTCACATATTACTTAAAGCCTAGGAGATTGATGCAGGTTTATTCTTGCATTCTATTTATATATTGTTCTTCACTATTTAAAATTGTCCTTTATATGAGGAACTTAAGGCTAAAACTGAAACAGTACTTCAATTGCACCCAATTTATATTTTTCTTTAGATTTATCCAGATGAATTTGATGTAACCTGATTCAAACTACTTGAATGTAAACACATCTCCAAAATTTTATTTCCATGTAATACACAATGATCCTAATGATTAACCAGGTCATTGCTACAATTTTTATCTAATGTAGTGAGAAAAATAAACCGCTAATCATATTCAGTGTTCCTTAAGAGTCAGTGTTTTGAAATTGACCCATATCCAACTATTACTCCTGTCCTTTTCTGTACTTGGCTGTGGTCCAAAGGCTCATACCTTTTTTCAGCTAGTTTCATTTCCATATCACCATGGTCTTATTTTACTTTTGGCAATAAATGGTTTACAGAGGAATCTAAAAGCAGCAATAACAGTAAGTTTTCTCCTTCAAAGCAATGTTTTTTCAATGAGAACCATATGTGCAAAGTACTTTTTCTTTGAAAGAATTAGCTTAAGAAACCCAGGAGACATGTTTTGACATTTTTGTTCACTACTCTACTACATTTATATATGTTCCCTAAAGGTTTTATCTACCAACTTAAGAAAAACAAGCATCCTTATCAAATGGAAAGCAAAGGAAATAGTGATTTTTAAAAGGTCATGTTTTTTGGTGTTGAACTCAGCAGACTTTAGGTTACCCTTGTAACATCCACATAAAACACAAAAGCATTGTTTCTCACCTAACAAAATACAATCTGCATTGAACTAATCTGCTCGAAACATAATTATATATAAGGGTCAGCATTTTTTTTTTCAGTAACAGCAGTGGATTTTAGGTGAATTTCTCTCTCCTGACTATGCATCTTTTAACATCAGCTTTCTCAAAGTCTATATCAGAACAATTAGCAGTGAAATAATGTTCCTAGCCAGTTCCCTAAAAATACCAGCTCCAAAACTGGAGAAAGATAATCCATCTTCAAGTAGCTGTTTGAACTTTTCCCTGCCTTAATGCCATAACATTATTAAATATGTATTTTATTATAGGATATTTGAAATGTTCAGTTACATCTTTAAATAAGTTTCATCTTTTAATAGGGTAAACCTATGAAAACTTAGTCACTTTATCTTTCCTTTAATAATGTTGAATTATCAAACACGATTATTACACTTTTAAAACCTGCAATATAGACTGTAGTAGATAATATTGTTTATTAGTGCATTTATATAATAAATTAAAGCATATGTATCAAAACTAAACTTTCATTTAGTTGTCTACTGCTTGGATAGCATCAGAGAATGAAGTTGAGTGTTTATGAAGAAAGAAACTTATACAACATGCTTGATTCTCTTGACATCATCTCAAAATTATTTCTGGAGAGCCTAATTATAATCTTTTATTTAGCTTTTTAGAAAAAAGAGTTCTTGAAATGGAAGACAAACACATGCTTCAGCTGAAGTCAATAAAAGATGAAAAAGATCAGCTTCAAGTCCTAGTAACCAGACAGAACTCTATTATAGAAGAACTAGAAAAACAGTTAGTTACAGCTACAGTAAACAACTCAGTTCTGCAAAAACAGCAACATGATCTGATGGAGACGGTTCATAGTTTGCTTACTATGATATCAACACCAAACTGTAAGTTAAAGCAGACATGCTTATATCATTTCAGTGCTATTTCCTAATTTGTGTACAATGGTACCTATAGTCCTACAACTAGTTCTGATACACTTCTGCTTTTCAAAAGTCTGTATTTTTTGCCTTAAATTCAGCATCTGAATTAATTAACCTACTTTTTAGAGGGTGGGAGAAACAACCACATTCATGTGATTTCTTTCCAACACTTCGTTTATCTTCTCTGGTTTGTTTATCTTCTTTACCAATTCTTCAGTGGTTCAACAAAATACAGCTATGCCAAGTATCATTCATCTCACATGGCATTCACATGTGTAGCAATATACACTCCCTTGACCATGTATCTTTGTGAGACTGCATATTGTAGGCCTGCAACTTTTCTTCCTGGCTCACAGATACTGTTTCTGCCACCTCTCATTGCTTCATGTACATGGAGTTTATCAAAGAAAGGATGAATTATAGTGGGTACCAAAGGCAAAGGAATAAGCACAGGCATGAATTAGCCCCCAAAACCAGAAAGCACCAGGCCAGGGCAGCAGGTACTCCCACAAGTTCTTCACCAAGGTATTCTTGTTCATCCTAAAAATCCCTCAGCCTAGCAAACTTTATAGGCAATAATCTCACCCCTAAATGCCTGACAACCCTGGAACAAATCAGCATAGCTTTCAGATTTATGCAGATTAATGTGATCCATAAAAAACCCACACAAACCATAAACTGGAAGTTATGGCTACACAGGATTTAAACATTCAGTGCCTTGAGTTTCATGTCTGATATGGAACTTGGACAGATTAAGAAGCTGTTCTAAAAGACTGTAGAATCTGGCACAGTTGCCTGTAAAGTTCTCAGGGCTGAAAACACACAAGCATACAGTACCCCTAAAGAAAAGATTTAAAATTAAATACTGGGAAAAAATGTTAGAAGTTGTTATTAGAACTTAAAATACATTATAGGTGGTCTATGATACATTACTGTAAGGTGGATGACAGAAAAAGAAAAGGGAGTTTGGAAGTCCTCACTTTTAGTATTGTCCTATATGTTATTATCATAACATAGGTTGTAGGTTTTTCTAAACAAAGTAAATTCCAGGTTTTTTTTTCTTAATAACTGACGCTATTCCCTTAAATACCAAGGCTGTACATGTTCCTGCTGATGTTATCTGCTATGCTAGTGCACAAATAAGTAAACAAGTCAAAGTCATGTTGGCTACAGCACCATTAAACCCAGAGTGGAAAAAATAATGAGTGTTTGCCAAAAAGACAAAATTAGCAGGGAAAGCTTCTAAGACAGTATGCAAACAATAGAGTGTGGAAAAGCAATTAAAACACTGAATGTGTTATTTTTCTATTTAAGGCAAAGCACTTAAACAGGTAAATAATGAATAACCAAGCTAAAAAGAACATAATAACCAACTGTAATATAAGCACGTATTTATATGGCACCTAAACCTTTGTAGTAACTGACTGCGATTGTTAGATTAAATTAAAAGGGAAAATACACAGAACCAACCCCAAAAGGATCAAATATGAAATATCAGTCAGCAGACGAAATGCCAGGAAATTCCAACCTCCATAGTTAATAAAGAACTGAACAAAAAGATGAGCCTTAGATTATTCTGTTGAATAAGTAGGCTTAGACATATGAAAATGTATTTTTTACACAAATGAATTCCAGAAGGTATGTCTTTAGTGAGTTGGGCTGAGCTACCAAGCTTCAGCTAGGTACATACAAAGTTGTTCCGGCTCAGCACAGGGGCAAAAAAAAAAAAGCTTTAAACTTTTTAAGGGTAGTTCTACCAGCCTGATGCATTATAAAAGGTTTCATAACTTACTTCACAATATAAGAGTACTGGCCAAAAGTCATTATTAACATAATCATTTGCTACTTAGATATGTATTTAATAGTAGTTAATGCATGCATAGGTTGTAATGCATGTAGGAGTCCAGCCAGGATAATGAGTGGAAGCAGAAACTGTTCAACTAAATGAGATGCAATATCTTGACTTTTCTCATTCAACGTACCAAGTGTTGGAACTTTTCAACCTATCCAACAATCACAGTCCTATCAGAATAATGTCTCTAAATGATACAAAGTAACAACACACATAATAAATACCTTGATCTGTCATTTCTTTCAGGACCAAACATACTTTTTTGAACTGCTTTAAGCAAATTACACCATAAATTGATTCTTAGTAACTTTCATTCATCTCCTGTTAATGCTTTCAATTTCTATTGTATTTTCTACAGCTAAGAACAACTTCATAGCCAAAGAGGAACAAATCAGCTTCAAAGACTGTGCTGAAGCTTTCAAATCTGGACTGACAACAAGTGGAATCTACACTTTAACAGTTTCAAACACTGCACAAGAGAAGAAGGTAGTATGTCTACAAAGAGCTACCTAGGCATACTGCATGTTAAAGGTTATTTGATCTGGCAAATACGATATTTTAAAGGGTAGTTAATTGATAAGTTTACTATTTATCAATTTTTTTATAAGTATTTCATCACTCCTAGATCTGAGTATCTCACAGGAAGAAAAAAGTCCTTCAGGTGAAATCTTGGCTCAGTTGAAATAAATAACATTTTGTTGTTTGTTTCACTGTGCCAGAATTTCATTCTTTTTTCCACATAATTAATGTAATTAAATTAATAAGGAGCTGTAATTTCTTCATAAAATCTGTGACTCCAACAGAGTTGCTCTGCATGATCTGCAGACTCCTGTCTCCTTTAAGTTCTTAGTTCCTTCATATGCCCAAGGCTCTTCAGGTGGCAAAAGGAGTTAAAGACAGGGGCATGGAAGATTACTCATGGATTTATAGTCATGAAAGCAATCTAGTAGTACTGGACTCATGTAGGGGTTTCAGTTCTTTGTATCATAGAATTTTAAGGACATTTGTGTAACAATTAGATTAACTATTAGACACTGTGTAACAGAGGACTTCTCTGGAAAATACTGCTCTGGAAAATACTACTACTAATTCATAGAAAAGGTGAGTTTGCAGGTGTTTCATTAGATCAGTTTAAAACCCTCTATGGATATTTTTTCCCCGATCTGTTTACTGAAATGAACTTCAATATCAGTTTAAATTAAAGCAGTATGCCATACCTCTGTAGAAGAGACCTTGGATTATATACTGGATGCCTGACAGAGATGCTCCATCTACTGAAGTAAATAAAATGATAAAGCTTCAGACAGTATAATTTAGTAGAAATAATCAATGGAATTTGAAAGGGAGAAAAGTCCCAGGTGGACTTTGAGGATAAAGAACTAAAAACCTGGAGCAAGCATTTGGAGGAGTGGGGGCTCACGTGATGAAGGCACAGCAGGTTGAGGAGACTAAGGGACATATGAATATTAAAAAAATGTTTAATATATTTCTTAGACAAACAATGAATAATTTTATGATGTTTTTATTTTCTAATTTCTACTGTAGATATTTCCTTTACACAAAAAAATTAAATATTTTACAGAATTCCTAAGGCTCTACTTCACTGCATCAGAAAAATTAACAGAAAATGTAAAAATGCAGTGGGAAAAGAGGTGCAATATGGAAAAGGAGTTGGTAAAGCTCTGACAGAGAAAGCATTTTTTTCCCAAGCAAAAGTTTAGAAATAAAGTTCATCAGTGACTAGCCTTTGAAGTACCAGAACTTCATTTAGCCCAAGCCAGACTGAAATCTTTACACTTACAAATGTCTCAGCTAAAATAAATAAGCAATTTGTTTGGGTAAGATCTAAAAAATACAATAGATAAAACCTGTAATTTTTTGTAGATATATTTAGAGAAACTTTTTGCAGTCTGCTTCACTTGGAAAAAAAAAAGCTGGTTTTCCTTTGGAATAATCTGGACTAAATATATCCATTTCACAAGAAAATTAGTTACATAAGATGCAATGAAGTGTTTTACATGAAGCTGAATGGCATTTAAATAGCATAGATATCTAAAATCACAATTTTTAAAGCTAAAGGAGATGAAAGCTCCTGCATCTCTAAAGTAATAGAATGCAGCAGTCCTTGTTAGATGACCCAGGAAGGTTTACATTCCTTGGATCTCTCACTATTACTTGTCTCAAGCTTATATTTTTGGTTTTAATTTTACTGTCAAATACAGTATAAAAAGCATGCATATTTTCTAAGTTCATGACATATTACAGAACAAAAATTTGTCATAAACTTTTAACACTTCATTTTCAAAAGTACAAAACTACAAATTTCATAGACTATAAAATAGTAAATGCTTTACATTTGAATATGGAGGCTTAAAATACTTAATGAAAATACCCATTTTTGTAATATACTAGGTTAAAAAGGTAGTTAAAATGTAATAATTTCACTTACTATTAAATCAGTCACTTAATAATATTAAAGAATTAAAATCTTAGTCTGTCCATTTCAGATAGAAAAAGACAGGGAAGGTTTGACTTACCGTATGACATTGAAAATAAGAGACTAAAAAGTTTTAACCTGATGCTGATTTTTTATACAAATATAAATGCATAAGAGGAGTTGTCAAGGGAAGTGAAGGTTAGGGACAATGAACACATTACACCATTTTCAACTGTTTATGATGTGGCTAGCTACTCAGACCAGGAAACAGAGTGACCTTTTTTATTTGCCAAAAGTGCTGCACTGCTGTTTATGTTTTCATCTTTTCCTCTTGTAACACCTTCTGACCTCCCAGCAGGCTTATAAACAACTTCAGTGTAATCTGTAACTGATCCCACGTTACTAATTTGTCTCCCATCATAATCCAAAACTAAGGAATTGCATATGACAACTGAGAGGAAAACAAATATTCAATTCCATTAATACTTTCAAACTTTCCTGTTCTGCACCAGGACAAAAGCTAAGTCCTTTTAGAAACGCTGAGGAAAACACCAAAGGACTGCTGACACAAGGAAAAATGGCAGAGGCAAAACTATGGAAAGTCAATAGTTTTATGCTTACAGCAACCTCATGAACCAATTAGACTGTAGTTGTTACCTAGTCACATTTCTAGGAGATAGAGATAGCAGAATACAAAAATCATTGCACATAATGAGTCAGAAGACATTATATGTCACTGAACATTATATGTCTTATTATGTCACTAGACATAATTACTTAAGTGTTCAGAAAACAGCTGAAAGTGATGCACAGGGTCACTGCAAAGATGTGGCAACTGCACTTGCTTTGCTATATAAACTGCAGTGGCTCTTCATCCTGATAACTCAGCCTGAGCCTTACCATTCACAAAGTAGGTCTGAAAACACTTATACCCAAATATCCTCTTACAGTGCTACAGCTGCTAGAACTGTAAGTACGGAAGCAGTTCACAAGATACATCAAATGCTCCCCGATCTAATTTGTTGTAACTTGAGAGGCTAATCTCTTTATTCTTTTTGGCATTTGTTTGAAGACTCCTGCTGCCTGCCTAATCTTGGTATCTATTTTTACTAGTTTTATAAAACGTTACATATCTTTCTTTGAATATAAAACCTAGAATAGGCTGAAAGATCAGAAAAGTTCTATTCTAGCAATGGGTGTTAGGAGAAAGACTTAGAGTTGATTTACATTAAATTTTTGGTGTGGAAAAATTACACTCCTAAATCTATGTAAACTTTTAAAAATTGTTACTGGTAAGAAAAATCAACATGAGGTTTTTACAGTCATCTCTTCTTCAATTTCTCATTATCTTTTTCAGTTCCTAGCAAGTTGCTTTTTCCTTTGGGATCTAATTTGCTGTATCCCAGCATTTATCTCAAAGCATCTATAGAATCTATTAAAGCTAGTTGTTTTACCATTCACTTAAAAAAAATGGATATTGCCTGTGAAAGGAATATTTTATGATAGACATTCACAGTCATTCACTATTTATATTATAAATTATCTCATTATAACAAAATAAAGTGCTATTTAAAGCATTGATTTTTTTCAAAGTATTAATTCCAACTAAATTGAAATTTAGATGATAGGTGTAAAGGAAATTGCACGTAACATTCAAAACCATCAATTAACATCTACAATAGCAATATCAGACTGAACCCATCGCTCAAATAAATTAATACATGGCCTCCCACTGTACACAGTTAAAAACAACATATTTCAGAGAAGGGTGAAACAGTTCTATTTTCTTGCTTCTACAACCAGTGATATTTGATCATTGTTAAATCAGCTTTTTAACTAGTATTGATGCTTAAAAAAAGTATTTGCTTCTGCTTTAGTATCCCATTCCTAGTATCCCTTTTCATAGCCCTCTGTGGAAATTAGTTTCCACATATACATTACACCATGAGTTAGCCTTCTAAAACAGACTGATCTTCTCTTACAATACCTCCTCTTCAGCCTTTCCTTTGAAAGGAATTTTTATTTTAACTAAATTAATTTATACACTATTATCAAATTTTTACCAGTCATTAAATACAGATGTTAGTAAAGCCAAACAAAAAACAGACTTTGAGGTGTAAGGAATTGCATACATCAGTATAAACTGAGGTTGCTGCTTTCAATTAAATTCCATTCACAAGACAAACTTTAAAAAGTAATCCCTTATCCAACTCTTTTCCTTACTTATTTTATCTTCCCTAAAAATCATCTACTGAATGACTTGTGATTCTCTGATGTTGAAGAGTTTGCTGCAAGCTGAAAGTACAGTATTTGCTTTGGATTTCCAATGAGCAACAGCCTGTTGAAACACTAATATATTTGATATTTGCAGCTGTAAGGATTTTTTTTTCCTTTCAAAGGTCTGACACCCTTCAACATTATATGTGACACTGCTTGAACTGTGAATACTCTGATTTATATAGAGATGTGAGTGTATAACATATGTAAAATACACATACCCTAAAAGAGCCAACTATATTGAAAACTTAGTAAGGAGCATACTTCACTTCCCAAAATGACACACATAACACTACCAAAGCACAGAAGGAAACTGGCTTCTCTGAAGTCATACTTTTTCAATGAATTTCCAGGATATCTAACAGTTCAAAGAGCTCAAATCTGATAACTGCTAACATTGATAAGACAGTCTCCCATAGAAGAGGATGAAAAAGACATTACAGCTTCAGTGTTACCCTGATTTGGGTCATTTATAGGGGCATTGATTTGGGTCATGATTTGGGGCATTTATAGGCATAGTGACAAGCAGCTGTGAGGCAAGAAGTAAGACTACTGAGAGGACTGTTAAACAAAGAAGGAAACATCCAAATTCATAATTAAATATTTGCCTAGTTTATTTTAAAATTATTTATTTAATTACTCTACAGATGAAATATCCTAGCTAAGTGTCGTAAGTCAGATCTTGCCTATACTACTATAATTGGGAAGACACAATTTCACTTATTGGATGAAAGATCTAGAATACAGATTAGAAGCTAATGTAGTTTAATACTCAAAGTAGAATTCAAAAATTTTCAAAGATGTGAAGTGATTCTGAAGAAGGCTTTGAACTTCAGTGTCTTGGCAGAAAGTGGTAAAAAATATTAAACTTCCAAATGAGAAAACATTAACTGAGAATTCTTCAAACAGGAATACTTGTTCAAGAAACTCAATATCTTTCTTAAAGATAGTATTGGTACTAACATGCAATTTAAAGGGATACTGACTTCAGTTTGACTTTCACTGTACTGTCATACACCAGGTTAGCTCCACTGACTTCACTCATTTAGTTATAAGTTCTGTTAGTTTTGGAAAAGCAGAATTAGATGCAACAATTTGAGATCCTTTCTCGGGAAAAATTGTACTAGATATTCTCATATTAAAAAACAATTATTATTAATTTATACCCTACTTCTCCCAAACATCACTCTGAAATTGCAATTAATTTTCAATTATTTCATTGAAATTATTATTTCAATTTTTTCCCATCAGCATTTCCCCAGTATATTGGCATTTTCAGTAATACCTTTCACATCTGACACTGAAGTGATTTAATCTGGGACACTGATTGAACAAGTCACCTATAAACTTGAATTTTACTGTGCCAGGGATACACTTATTGGGTATGCTAAAACTGAGTTCAGTGAACTGTTTCTTACATATCAGTCTTTTCAAATTTTTAGGAATAACTTGGCAAATTCAAAGGTGATTTATGAACATTTGGAAACATCTTATAGGTGTTACTTTTTGTTCAAGCATAGAAGATATTCATCGCAGTCTGTATAATAACATGGCTTTAAGACACAGCTTTCAGATAATACACTTAGATTTAACTTTGGGGTCAGACCACTTGCAAAGACACTGAACAATAACTGATAAAAAAATTGTTTCAGTTTGTTCATTGCCTGAATTTAACAGTATCTATACTCTGACAAGTCATAGGAAAGTTGAATGTATCTCACAAAAAAGATGGAGAAGTGAAAAATGTAATTTGTTAAGGTATTCTGTTAAGTGTGATATGTACTGAGCAATCACATTTATTTGTGGACAACCACAACTAATTTGTATGAAAGCTATGAAAACTTGCACTTTTAGGTTAACTCATGTTTTGCACACGATTTGCCACTATACAGAATGATGCAAATTACATGATTTCTGGTTTTGTTTTGCTGTGACTGCATGCACTTAGGCTGTTACATGCTTACTCTGGTAGGCCTACTGTGACATGGAAACTGGTGGAGGAGGTTGGACAGTTATTCAGAAACGAGAAGATGGCAGTGTGGACTTCCACCGGACATGGAAGGAGTACAAGATGGTAAACAGTGTTCTCTGAAGCCTGAATATCAGCTTTTATTATTTGAAATCTAATATGCTAAAGTTATATTTATAGCATCTTTAGAATGTAAGCAACTTTAAAAAGTTGTCTTTGTCCTCAGATGCTCATTTTGAAAATGTCAAAGTAGTATAAGTTGTTTGCCTAAGCAGACTTGCAAGTGTGATGTTTGTTTTTAAAGAGAAACCTTACTTTTTTTTAATCAACTGTTCCATCGTATGTCTACATTTTTTGAGATGTTTATATTTGTGTTTCTAGTGGCAACAGTAGGAACTGCTCCAAGTCTACTAAGTAATACTGATTCACTGTTTCAGATTCCTGAGCTTATCTTTGCTGAAATCAACTTTTTGAAACATTACAGATCAATAATCCCCATGGACACAGCAAAATTCTTAATTGACAGGCTGAAAACTATTAAACCTAAACACTGATAAAGTGATCATTTCAAACTGGAAGGAAAAAAACCTACCCTAACAAAGCTATTTAAATATACAACTTGAATTACAGGGATTTGGTGATCCTGCTGGGGAGTACTGGCTGGGAAATGAGTTTGTTTCTCAACTGACTAATCAGAAGCGATATGTTCTTAAAATACAACTGAAAGACTGGGAAGGAAATGAGGCATATTCATTGTATGATCACTTCTCTCTAGCAAGTGAAGAACAAAAATACAGGTAAGCAGAAAAATCAGATCTAATTAAAAAAAAAATTCTGATAGCAATCCTTCTAAACTGTGTACGTGCATGGCCTTATTTCATACAAATCATGACTATTTTCCAGTTCACTCAGAAAATGTTTTCTCCATATTTCATCTTTTGCCTAAAAAAATAATTTCTTTTTCCAGAGGAGAAAATGTGTATTTTACTAGTGCATCCTGAGTGAGTATAACACAAAAAATGCAAAGATAATGAGATAGTATGGAATAAGATAAGAATCATGTGCCAATATAGTGGGTGACAGTGCAAAGTCATTTTTGACTGACCTGCCTGCAGTTGCTATAAAATCCTGATTCCCTGCAATAAATTTCTGGAAGGTGGATGACTAAAATGAATTATACTGCAAGGATTTTCCTTGTCAGTAGCTTCTAAACACCAAATTTTAATGGACCTATTTTTATGCTCTAATCCTGTAAAATGTAAAGGTTCACAATTTCTTCTTAATTCTTGGTTAAAATAAAAAATAATACAAATTTTAAATAAATATTTTATATAAATATTATCATAGTATTCGTTATACACTTTAAATAGTATCATAGCATTACACATTTTGAAATAGTGTCAACCACAGCTGAAATATATGGGCAGTTCATAGCTCATTCACCAGGTTCTCAATAAATAGTTTGATTTATTATACAAGAAACTAAAGTCTTCACAGTATAACAGATGCTTTCCTACTACAAGAAATGTTTCTTTGTAAGAGTCATACAGATTCATGGAGCTTTGGGTGACTGGACAGAAAAATTGTCTACATTTAGATGAATTTCTCCAAGATCTCTAGCAACTATTTGTTGTACATAAAGTCAACCCGACACCTGAGAGAACTGATGCTTTTATTTCAATTCAGGTCTTATATGCAAACAAAGCAATTCAAAACTATCAGCATCTGCCCCCCACAAAATGTTAGATCTTAATGCCTTGGTAGTATTTAGTTGTCTCAATTCCAAAATAAATATTTTTTCATCTGGAAACAGTCAGAATCTACAGCAGTTTTTTTTTTTTTTAAATAATGCTTTAAAATACTTAGAAAGGCAACTTTTGCAAAATGGGTGATTACCCTTGTCCATTTACAATAGTAAAAGATACTTACTGAAAACTAAGATGGTAAAAGCAATTTTATTACAATATGCAATTAAACAAGTAATTCATCATAAAGCGGAGTGGTTTAAAGAATATATTTAACATTATGAAAAAGAAAAAAACCCTAAGAAAGTATTCAGTTAAGAATATCTTCCATGCCCCATCCCTGGCAGTGCTTAAGGCCAGGCTGAATGGGGCTTTGAGCAACCTCATCTAGTGGAAGGTGTCCCTGCCCATGGCAAAGGGGTTGGATCTAGATGATCTTTAAGGTCCCTTCTAACTCAAACAATTCTATGATTCTGTGATCTATTACATTAAAAAGATTAATACATTCTGAATGCTGGAAAGATTATGAGTTGGCCCATAAACCTGAAATTTCTTCATATTAAACTGAGATCAGAATGGACTTTGTTTGAATCAAACTTCCTGATATCAAAGCTATGAAGTCAAACAAGGTTGCTCAGGGTTTTTCATTTGGATTTTGAAAACCTCCAGAGGTAGAGATGGCACAACCTACTTGTTTTACCTCAAGGTAAAAAGTTTTTCTGATATCCAGTAAGAATGTCTCATTTCAATTTCCATCCACTTCCTCTCATCTTCTGTTATACTAAGCTGTACCTTAAAAAAATTATTATTAATCATAAGTAAATAATACTATGCTTATATTAAACTTCAGATGATATTTGAAGACCCAGCCTAGGCTCATATATTATACTTGGAACCTTTAAAATAATTTAGGTTAGAAATTGGCTTACATAATTTTTAACTCATCTTAAGAAACAACAGTGATTTTTTTAAAAGGTAATTTAAAGAAAATCTGTAATGAACTGATCCTTTGAAACCTAAATGAATAAAAATAAATTAATTATATTTTAAAATAGGGAATATGAAATGGGTTAAAATAATCTGTTAAACTACCGAAGACCATTACTATCATAAGCAGAAAATTATATGCAAGATGTAGACCGATTGGGGAACAAGTTACTTATCCTGAGAGTCAGATATCCTCTTTAAACAAATAGAATACTTCTGAGAAGCATAAGCTATTTGATAAAGAAATGCAATCACTGAAAAGATACTGTGGGAGCAGAGGGTTCAAGTTCTCCCAATTCAAGGTAACACATGAATAGTTGTGTAATTGTCCTGCCCAGTTTAGTGCCCTGTCTCTCCCTACTGAGACTGCACTGGCACCCGTGCAAGCAGATCCCAGCAGTAGCAGCCTCAGTGAAAGGCTTCATGTACCTTGCCAGGGAAATGAAGCAAACTGAAATACTTGTGATGAGCTAACAAAATTTATGAACAATGTGAAAAGGATGAGTAGTTATGACAGTGGAAAGGGATATGAGAATACTGAGAAACTTCTAAAATATCATTCACTAGCTCATAATCAATACTCCTGGTAAGGCTGTTACCTCATATATACATGAGGTTGTAATGCTAAATTGCTGTGTTGTATGAACAACAAAATAGGAATAAAAAGTTTTGGTTTAAATATTTGAATGTAATAAAAATAACTGCACATACTATTGCACTGAAGAACAACAATGCACTTTCAGTATTAACAAATGCATAATCTGTATGAAAAATCTTAGAAGTTACTATCTACTTGCTCTCATTTTCTTCTATTATGACATGAACAAACACATGTTCATTAGAATATAGTGCTGACCATTTCTGCTCATATGAAAACATTGTGCTGAAAAACAGCTTACAGCAGTACATTGGCCAGAAGAGAATTAAACAATTTGAACAGGATATTTACTGCAAATTATTCCATCATTATTTTGCAGACAACTACCATCAACTTCCACGTAATAATTGTTTTTCCATTTTTCACTTCTACAGGATTTACCTTAAAGGACTTACTGGGACAGCGGGCAAAATAAGTAGTATAAGCCAACCAGGAAATGATTTTAGCACAAAGGATGCAGACAATGACAAATGTATTTGCAAATGTTCACAAATGCTAACAGGAGGTACGAATGTTTTTATGTTTCTCAGTCTTCCTATTTTTATTGGCACTGAAATTGTCTATGAGTGATAATTTTGACTTAGTAAATTTTGATCATTAAAAAAGTTCAAAACTCATGGATAGATATACTAGTATGGTGACTCCAGATGAAATATTTTACCATTTGACAAAAGTTAGTTAAAATAAAACAAGAGAAGTTAAAACTGGAGGGAAAATAAGTGCCTGAAGTTGAGGTACAAGAAAGCCTGTAATTGTGGAACTAATCAGAGACAGCAGATTCCTCTTCTGAGGAATGAGGTACACTCAGAGATGAAAACACAACTCCCTGCAAAAACCCTCTTTCAGAGATTCAGCTTGTCAGTGAAATGGCTCCTGATTCTTTAGGCACAAGCCCTTTCCCTAACTACCCAAGGAAAAACCCCCAAGAACTGCTGGGTGCTGCAAGTGCAGTAGAAGGGTACAAGAATTTAATTCCGTATTTTAATATAGTTATGAAGTGGTAAAGATATACCACAGATATATCTACACTTTTCTAATGATTTTTCACTAGTTATATTTGTGTTCTAGGTGGTGTTTTTATCTTCAACCACACACGTAATTCTATATAATTTGTTAATCTGGAATTCCACATTCTGAAATGTAAACAAGTGCCTTGTAAATTTGGCTTCTCTTCCGTTATCTCTTAAGCAATTGTTCATTTTCCTATAGCACAGGCTACAAGAAAAAAAGACAGCTTCAGTTTATCCAAAAGGATAGTTGGAGTACTGCCCTGCAAAACAGAACACACACACTATCATTACCATAACAGAAATACAAAAATATTATTTTATTAATAAAAAAAAATTTTTATTATGACCGACTAACAAGTCAGGACTATACAGATGCAAAATACATTCGGGCTGTTTTTTTCTCCTTTTCCTTCTTATGAAATTCCAGGAGGTTTTGAACTGACCTGCCCAGAGTACTGAATAATTCCTCTAGAAAGAATTAAGAAAGGAGTTTAAATGTGTCAAGAACAGGAGTTTGCCAAAGAGTAGATAAAACCAAAGGCAACTCAGTATTGTTATAGTTCAAGTTGTGTTCTGCCTTCAGACTGTCAGAAATGTTTGATGTGGATAATAAATTGATTGAACTTTCCCTTCTCAATTTTCAAATACAATATATTGCATAAGATTCAATAATATGTAGTTGATACATAAATACATTTCCTTCCTGAGTTTGGGGCAAGAATTTTATACTGATGCTTCCAAATCATAAGAACAAAAAACTGGGTTTAGTTTTCTTTCTCAGTTCCAAAGTGACCTTAAATACTATTTTGAGAATTACTTCTGCTGATGTTTGTCTTCTGTCTTGCAGGATGGTGGTTTGACGCATGTGGTCCTTCTAACCTCAATGGAATGTATTATCCATTACGACAGAACAACAACAAGTTTAATGGGATCAAGTGGTACTACTGGAAGGGCTCAGGATACTCTCTCAAAGCTACAACTATGATGATTCGACCAGCAGATTTCTAAATGCTTTGTCTTTATGTGAATTATGTATTGTATAGTCTTCAAAGACTTATTTTACCAAGCAACTTGTCTCATTTTTTCAAGCCCAGAAACATGCGCTAGTGTTCTGAAGGAGTCAGTTCAGTACAGTTCCTGAATTGCAATCGCTTTGACCAGCTAAAGCCCATATTATTCAATCAGACCTAAACTCTAAAGCATCAACCTGATACAACAGTGATTTGGCCAAATGACTCAATAAAAAGAACATCCAAGAAGCCGTCAGACAACTTAAGGACTCTGTTTTACTGACCATTTATGTTATGTATGTGTTAGTAAATAACTGGAACAGTGAAAAAAAACCCTAAAATAGTTTTAGGAATATGCATTTTGCCTCACCACTGAACTTAAAACATTAATATAAAACACTGAGCTAGATCTAGAACTATTTATCTTTCTGTGTCATGTGTGCCCTTTATGTACATAAAAAAATAACATTCTGTAATTAGCTCAATCCTATACTTAGGGAATACATTCTTTTGCCCCATAGTCTCCTAAACAATTTCTTACACTTATTTGAGGATTTTTTTCCAATAGCCTATATGACAATGTTTAACTGAGGACAAATAGCATTTCAATAGTTTGCATTTATTTTTGGGAACTATCATTTACAAATACCATAATTTTTTTCAGTCCATTTCAGTCACTGTCTTTAAATTACAGAAAATCCCTACAAATTACAATATAGCATGTATTCCTATACATTTTTATGAAGAATGCACTTTTTTTCTTCCCTTGTCATTTACCTATAAAATAACTGACCAGTATTTTATAAACTGAGACAACGGCATTAACACCAGATGTCTGGTTGTCTATGACAATCATTTATCACCTGGTGCTGTAATATATCTATATGTTTTGTAAAAATAACCTAACTGAAAAACATATGCATGTTCTTTGATACAATTAAATTTATGCTTGTGACTTAAGATATAAATTACTACATTTTAAGAACAGGAAGAAAAATAATCTGAAAATTATCTAAGGTCACACTATGGTTTTCTTTCAGTAAAGTTAGGGCTCCTCCCTAAAAGTTCTCTGTAGGTAGGCCCTTAATGTATGCCACAATGTGAATAAATTACTCTACTAGGTGATCTTTGTTTTTTTTCTCCCCTTCATTTTATTACTATATGTTTTAAAACTGTGTACTAAACACTGTGAATCAGATTGAGAAGATGTTTCTTCATACATCACAATAATTTAGTGGAGGTTTTTCTCCAAATTAAGTTTAGCTTTTAATTCTTATGCTTATTCTTTGCCTAATATTTTTGTAAAACTGATTTCAGCAGTTGACTGAATTAGTTACAATGCACGAACTTAACCCAAAACAAAACAAAAACCCCAGATGTGTTTCTGAAAACTAACTTAACAAAAGGTGTTTTAAGGGCAACAAGGCTTGTGAAGGGTCTAAAAAAATATTGTATGAGGAGGGGATGAGGGATCTGGGGTTGTTTAGATGGAGGAGGCTCAGGGGGCACCTCACTCCCTACAATCACCTGAAAGGAGATTGTAGTTAGGTGGGGTGTGGCTCCCCTTCTACTGTGCCAGCAGTGACAGGCCCAGAAGAAATGGCTTTAAGCTGAGAGAGGGGAGATTCAGATTAGATATTAGAAAAAAAAAATTCATTTTTACAATGGTCAGGTATTGGAACAGGTTGCCCAGAGGTCGTAAAGTCAGTATCCTTGGAGGTGTTCAAGAAGCATTTGGATCTGCTGGGTGATGTTTAGGGGTTATAGTGGAAGTGCTGGGTAGACAGTTGGACTGGATGATCCTGTAGGTGTCTCCCAGCCTTGATGATTCTATGGTTCAATCTTGAGAACAGTAAATTGTTTTGAGAATTGAGTTTTTGAGATAGTTTTGAGGAATAATAATTAAACAGTTTTGCAAAATGTTTTTATATTGACAATCATTAAAGCTGCTGTCAGAGTACCCACTACTCACACCACCACCACCATTCTTCAGTGAAAATCTGCCATCATTACTAAGTGTATCAGAGACAAGAAATATTTCTAATATTACTTCATGATCTGATTTTAAACCTAAAGACTGTAAATTAACAGTTTTATGGAACTCTTCCGTCACTGTCTGAAGAGTTCCATAAAATAATCTCAAATGTATTTGAAATTACTGTTTAGTATTTTATTGTTTTTCATATGAAACTTTCAAGGATAAACATATCCCAAACTAAAATAAAAAAATACTTCCCAAATTGTTTTCATGAATTTCCAAGAAATGTCTTAGACAGCAAGGCTAGAAGAGAGGTCACACATACCAACAAGCACACAGCATACCAAGAGAAGCCTAAAGAGTTGTCATTTTTCAGCCTAGAAGAGAAAAAGGGAAGGGGAGACCTTAATGGTACCTACAACAGCCTGACTGAAGACATAGGGAGGACAAAGCCAGACCCTTCTTGGAGGTGCTCTGCTATGAGACAAGAGACAGGGACAACGGGCAGTAAATACAAATTGGAATTGGAGAAAGTGAATTTCCTTTTCATTTATTCATTTATTACCAGAAGGATGGATTGGACAAGTCGCTTGGAGACCCGTGTTGACAACCTTCAGACGTCCCTGGTAATCTAAAATACTTCATGATTCTATGAAATTTAATAGAAATGCTGAGTCTACATTACTGCATTTCCTGTGTTGCTACATTTAATCAGACAACTAAAGAAAATACTCCCAACATTTGCGATATTAAGCATATCCACACCAATACTAAAAGGAAAGAGAAATAAAAGCCAACAAAACAAACAAAGTCCTCCAAAATGTTCTTAAAAGCCATGATGGCATCTGAATGCTCAGCCTGGTGAAGAAAAGCAGTGCTAACTTCTGGTTAACGCTAACTTTATTTTAGTAAGAAAACCCTGTATGACAAAAATAATTTAATATTGCATGGCTAGTTTTGATTTGTTGAAAAGTTTATAGAATCTGAGGCTTTCTGATGACTGTTCTGGGAAAGTAATCAAAAATATTGATGTAGGCACTGAATGGATCAATTGTTTAATGAGACTTAATTTTGGGGCAAAAAAGATCAATTTATCAACACAAGTGTAAAATTTTAGAGTGTATATGTCTTTAAATGACATTTCATTTAAAGAAGATTGCATGGCTTTAACTCCAAACACCACAGTGAAGCCACAGAAGGACAACATGTCAGAAGGAAGGCAATAATAGGAAACAGAAGGCTTCAAAAGCTGCTTTGGACTTGGTACAAACAAGTAAAACATAACAGCAAGGTAACCCCTACTTTTAATTCCTTCCTGTAATCAAATAAACAGTATGTGAAACTAGAATGTACTTCCATTTTCTCTAAGTACTTTTTAGGAAGCAGGAAAGAAAGAAGAAAAAAAAGCAAATAAAAAAACCATTCTGTATCAAATAATAATTGTATCTTTAAAAAAATAAGTTATCTGTTACAGTAAGAAATGAAGAGGGACTAAATAAGGGAATGATTGGAATGGTGATGGAAATATTGCCTTGCACTCCAACTTTGTTCCTTTACAAGAACAGCACATTGCAAAAAGAAGTGATTCAGGTTCTTAGCACAACCCTAACTTCCCTCAATTTCACATTCTCACCATCTCTCAAATTCTCCTTCTGCTTCCAGAATAAAACCTCTAAATGGAATCTCAAACACAAACCCAAGAGGAAGCACTTCTAAAGAATGCTTTGTACATTGTTACTGATAGCATACTTTGTAATCAAGATAGTCTGAAAAGAAACAGAAAATTCAAAGCAACTTCACATGAAATTCAGTGTAGATTTTTTCATAGAAATACAGAGAAGTGGAAAAAATAACATACTTCTTATTTATTTTTCACATTAAGTTTTACAATTCTTACTGTATTTACTATATACCACAATCTACTTTCTAATTTTATTAAAAAATATACATTAAATAATGGATAATTAATTTCTTTAGGGTTATTTGAGAATAACTGCTTCAGTTTTCCTAAAGTTTGAGAACAGACAACTTACAGTCATGAAATAAAGCTTCATGTTGAATATATAAATTTACATTAGTTATAGATTTAGAAAGAATGCTAAACAGAAATTCCTAACAGTTAATAAAATTACAGTAGAAATAAATTTCATACTCCATTAACTGTACTTTCTTCAAAGCCTGTATGAAATTTTGAGAAATAAATTGCAGACACTAATTTAGTGGAGGGAAAATTATTGGAATGATTGAATAGTAGCCAGCTAGGATTAGACTTTTTTTAAAACCAAAATAGAATTCCTGCTTAATAAATTACAATACATGAAGTGCACTGAAGTCTACACAGGTACATCATGCCCCCACATTTCCTCTTTTGCACTAGTTCCCTATTCAGTACTTGAGAATGATTATTAGAGGCAGGAAAAATACTTCATTTTTTCCAGCTTAGTAGTTCTAGAAGACCATAGTAATTTTCCATTGCCCAAGTAATTTCTGGGCCAAAGAAATTGAGTCCCTGACCTGCAGATCTTTCCATTTGGCAATAATATGCCCCTCCAGTTTGTATACAGGTACAGATAGAAATAAAATTAAAGTATATTTATACTCCAGTAAGATGCTGGTTTATTAAGGTGTTAATTAGTGAACCAATATTTTGCATTTTCCACATGTACCAAAGGTTTTGCATACATTTCAAAAAATAGTGGATGAAGAAGAAAATAATTCCTTGCAGTATGTGCTTTAAAAAATATTTTTCTAGTAGCCTTTCTTATTCACAAAACCTATTTAGAGGGAAAATCATTTCCCAGATAAACAAAAGAAGGTTCACAAGCTTAAAGGACCATTAAACTTACAGGAGCTGCAGGGAAGCTGGATGAAAGTTCATATGGTTCCTCTGAGATCCAGTGGCCTAATTCCAAAGACCACAGAACCTAAAATAAAATAAGTGGTAAGCAGAATCTTAAAATTTCTAAAATAAACTTTTTGAATGTGTAATTAGAAGTCACAGTGCTGTTACAATAGCTGGTTTGCTATTTCATTTATCCAAACCAAATGATTTGCTGAAAAATCAATAAATCAGAAAGATACAAATTTTACAACTAAAACAAACCATTGAAATATCAGTCAGTACTTCTATGCATAGCTATAATAAAGTTTAAAACATTGTGAGGATATTAGAAAATTCAACTATTTTTAATCACATATTGCAGAGCAAAAATTTGGAAATGGAAGTTACAATATATGAGTTCTGTTCTCTCAGTTCAGTAATCATTGAATTTCATGAAGTTCCTGTTGGCTTATTTCTCCAGCTTGTCAAAGTCCATCTGAACAGAAACACCCATCTGGTGTATCAAACACTCCTCACAGCTTTCTGTTTCTCTCACATCTGCAAATTTGCTGAGGGTGCATTCTTCCCCATCATCCAACTCATAAATGAAGATGTCAAACAGTACTGGACCCCTACTACTACAAGGATTATGCAACTATTGCATAAAATGCACATTATATATATAAATCATCCTGCAAAGAAGAATAATTCAATTTCTTTCTCTGTGGTATCCTCCTTTGTCAGTGTCATATGTTAGAGCACAAAAAAAGACTGCAGAACACTAACTCTCTAGAAAATACATAATCATTCGTGTTCAACTGAGCTCTGAAACACTGGATCAATACCATCTTTAGAGACTAGTAACCCTAAAACTGTGGCCCACTTGCAGACTTCTGCTCCCATCAGGATCAGCGCAAACTGGTTAACAACTTAAAATGGTTGTATTTCCAATTTCTGAAATACAGTATTATAATTTTTTTTTTTTGGTAAAACTTTCCATCCAAACTACTCCATACAGCATTTTTTATGGATTGATTTTCTAAGCACTTTTCAGAACAATTTATCATAACTTGCAGTTGGTTTACTATAATATTAGAAGCTGCATGGGAGAGTATTCAAATACTATCCCTCAATTGTTAAAAGCATTGTCTTAATGGGAAAATGGAAAAAGATAAAGTTCCTACATTGGCTATGCCCATGAGTCATACAAAGAACATACTACTCCTAATTTGTAGACAGTCTAAATTCCGAAGCCCATTCTGATGGAAGATGAGATTCTTTTCCTTATTGGCTTTATAAGTGGTGAGCCATGAAGCTTCTCACAGAGGTAAAACACAGGTATCTTTGCCAAGTTTGTTCACTGTCACTCAATTCAACAACTTTTCCCCTTCACAGGTATTTAAGCTTCACAATGTCTCTTCTGTAGTTGCCATCTGGCACCCTTAAGTTCAAAAAAAGTAATGTTTCCAACCACTGAGACATCCTGTTGCTCCTAGAGCAAGTGAAGCTAACTGAACAAGCACAAATATACCCCCAAAATGGGATATGTGGAATTTATCAGAAAGGCAACCCCTGTCTTAGGCTAATTCTACCTCTCTCATATTTTCCCTTAATAGCTCTCTAACAATTTCAAATAGATGGAGACATTAGCACAGCCATGCACTATTAAACAGTTGTCATTATTCATCTTAGAACAAGCTGAATTTCATCAGTGTCTGAAATTATTCCCATGCTTGATTCACAATAACTAAAATACTCTGCCATACAAGTGCATATATTATTAGTTTTAATTTAGATGATAAAATGCTCCCTTTTAAAATCGTGAACAAGTCTATGAAATATTTCCCATAGATAAAAACTGGCATTATATATACTGAGTGTAGTAAAGTTATCCTTTACAATGTTACAGCTCACGAATGGAAAATTCTAAGCTGAACAAATTGATCATAAACTAGCAATGTAAACCTTATAAAATGGCCTAATTGCAAGTAAGAAAATAAGTTTCTGTAAAGAACTCTTTAGCCCTAAAACTGTTGCTACAAGTAGTAAATTGCAAATTCAGTTTTCATAACAAAATTATTTTCTCAGTAAGTTCTGTAGTTTTCAGTCCAAAGTATCTTATGCCTGATTACTTCCAGGGAAACCAACAACATCTAATGTGAACTTCTGCAAAAGCTGCTGCCTTGTGTGAAGTGACAAGTGATGTTTGACTTGTGAGGAGAGGTATCAAATTTTTCAGGCTATTGTAAATGAAGAGTGATTTTTTTGCTGACAATGAAAAGCAGCATATCCTTAGACTTGTTGCTAAACTTGATTATAAAACATCCAAAGAATATTATGTTTACTTTTAGAAAAAGAACAATCAAATATTTGAAAATGCTACAGCTGTGCAAAAAGAGAAAATAATTTCTACAGCCTTTATATTGTACCAAACATAAAAATAAGAGTTAATCTCATTAATAAATCAATGACCTTTAAAAATATTCAAAACCTAATAATGCATTGCAGTGTTCAGCTAAGTATTGTAACTTCTTAAAAAAATACAGTTAAGACTGCAACTTAGGATTGTAAGTTATAAATTTTAGGGTGGTACCTCTGTATAGTTTTTACAACTACTTTTAACAATTTGCACTAAAAATATCAAAGCCTCTTAGCTTAAAACTTATAGCTGCATATATTTATTGAATGTAAAAGAAATTTCTTAATGTAATTTCTCTTAATCACAATATAAATCAACTTTAACTGAACCAAGAAAATTGTTAACTATGAATAAAATTCATAGAGACATACAACATTAGAAGAAATTCTTCATAAATAAACTTGAGCAGGAACAGATGTGCTGTGCTGTATTACATATACATCACGTGCTTATAATACCAAAATTATGTTTGTATCAAAAGTAGCTGGAAAACAACTGAAATAGATTAAAATATAAACCCAAAAGATTAGTTATGATTAAGTAATCCTATTTCATTTTCCAGGCCAATTCTACAGCAATGACCTTTATCAACCCTTGTAGTATTTACAGAATTTTGTTTAGAAATGTAATTTGTTTGTCTTAACAAAAGATGGATTAATGCTTGTCTATCATGGTTCTGGAATTGAGTACAAAGGCATCATATCTACTTTCCTAGATAAAAAGAAAATTGGATAGTGAGTTCATGAACAGGTCCTGCAGTAAATAATTAGGTCACCATTCACTAAAACATTCAGTTTTCATGAAAACAAAGACAAGAGCTTTCCATTCCAAGTCACAGAAAGTTTGCTTCTGACTGGCAATTTTTCAAGCAGTTTTATTTTCAAAGCAACACCAAAAAATTCTTCAGATTCATGCAAAAAAGTTATGATTTGCAATACTATTCTTGGCTGAAATACTTCAGAATGTGTGTTTCTGTTGAGAAGAAAGAACTATCTAGAAGTTTTCAATTGTGCAGTTACAAAAGAGCTCAATGGGTCTGAAAACACCCTATTTGATTAGTTATTAAGATCTCTCACCTATCCAGCTAGCACACTGAATGATCATATGGTATCTGTACTTGAATAATTCATCTTGAAAGTGTAAATGGAGTGCTATGAAGATTAAATGTCTGATGGTAAATTTGGTAGTTCTCCAGCATCCATCTTTAAAAATAACATTTTAAGTTTTTCTTAGGAAAAAAAAATACTTCAGCATAAATTATGTCCACATTACAAATCAAAAGGCAGCGGTAAATAGCTTCTTCAAATGCTGATAAACATCTTCCAAAAGAAATCATCACTGCTTAAAAGTAATACCATGTTTATAAGGTACTGCAAATTTTTTCCAGATTGATTATTTTATTTATCCAATTTGAACTATTTTATCAGTAAAAATACTAATGGTAGGATTGATTACATTTAAAGGATTCAGTTATGTAACATCAATAAAAGGAGAAAATTATTTCCCACTGAATTCCTAATTCTGGCAAGGTAAGGCTTCAGTTTTCTCTTCTCTAGTTAACCAGTTTGGGTAAAAAGATGGCAAAAGTATGCTATTGACAAAATATCAAATAAGACAATAATGTTCTTATATTATATGATTCAATGATTTAACCAGGTGAAGAAATATTTTTTTAAAAAAAGTTCAAAGCACTGTTTTATTTCAGCTAAACAAACAAACAAACAAATAAATAGAGGGAATGGGCAAAGTTAGACCCAGTCTCTGTGAATGAGATAAGCACAGTTCTATAAATATTTAAAACAGCAATCTTTCAGATAAGCAGATACTAAAAGATCAAACAAACTTTTGATTTGAAGATCTGAAGTTTGTCTCTAGTTCTTTCTCATGTGCCTCTCCTAGTAACTCCAGAATTTTGTCTAAATAGCAGCTTTATAAAAGGAGTGAAAACAGCATCAGGATTTGATCCAATAACATCTACAGCAACAAACTAATACTTGGAACAATTCATTCAACTTACTGGTATTATATGAGGGATATAGATGATCCCATGAGGAGTCTACAAAGTAGACCATAACGCAAGAGGACAACATTTTCAATCAATACTGGTCTGTGAAGAGCATAGGCAGATATTTTCACCATGCCTTCGTTCACAGAAGTGCAAGGCATAAAACAGGCAATGAAATTCTAGGACAGCACTTGCAGGAATACTAATTATCCAATACTGCCTCATGTACAAAAACAGGAATCTATTTTGTAGTACTTATCTGTAGCTCTAGCTATCTTAGCAGTTTTTTGAAGCTTTTTCTCAAGGAAGAATGCATCTTTCATGTTTGAGCACCCTGTTATGAAAAAGTAACTTGTGATAATTATGTTGTGACTTGTTTAAAGCTCCATACAAAGCTAAGTGTGGGGCAGAATTCAGTGTATTCAACTAATAGATGCAAGGAATCCTATAGAAGGCTGGCATGAGTCTGTGGAGATGTTCTTCTCCAAACCCTCTGCTCAAATATGTTCCTCTTAATGCAGCCAAGGATGCTATTAGTCTTCTTTTGCCAAAAAGGCACATTACTAGATGCTAAAGGTGACCAAAGATGCAAAGCTTCTATTTCAAGGGAAATTAATCACAAAGAACTTCTGAAAAACCTGCAGTCTATCACAGCAACATCAGATAACTGCATATATATCATATAGGACAAGCTCCATACTGGTAAGTGCCAGACGTCTTGAAAAAAAAAAGGCAGCAGTTTATTTTCTGCCCAACAAGTAAATTTTAAAGTATTTGTAAGAAAGAGGAAATAAAGAAATTTAGTTATTCAATAACCCTTTTCTGTATAAGATGAAGAGATATTTCCATAAAAATTTCAACATCTATGTTTTATAGCTCTGGAAGCATGAGGAAAGCTGAGAAACTGTCATCTGCAATGTTAGATTGAGTGGTTAATCTTTATTATTACAGTGAGCAGTTGAGATGGTTTAAGCCTGGGCTGACAGATAAGTTCCCCACCCAGTCACTACTATTTCTATTTGACATTTTTCCCACTTGCAGTGAAATATTCAAGAATTTCCCTTCATTTTTACTAATTTTTACACAATACATGTTTCAGAACATAACATAAATATATCAGGATATAAAAAGTTCAATCTGAATAATGTGAGTTGGCTAATGTTGAGCAGAAATTAACCTGTCCAAAAATAATGTATGGGACATGAGTTTCTCATCCATGAGATCAGTCCTTGGACCTTCCTAAAATAGATAATTGGGTACAATACAGGAATATTTGGTTAAAGTAAGCACTGAAAAACTGTAACAAATTAACAGATCTTCACAAAGACAAATTTCATCTAACTGAACTAACTCTAAGTAAGTCTGAATAAGTTAAAATCGGCATTATTGCATGTAATGTGGGCACAAACATGATTGGTATTTCACCTATACAAACTAAATTTAATTTATTGTTTAGTAAAGTTAAAAAGAATTTCTTACCCATTCATAAGAAACAATCCAACAGCCACAAGCAATTCCCAGCATAACATTCAAGGTACGACGAGGACTCCCAGTAACTACATGACTTGTTGTTTCACACACTTCATTTGAGAACAAAAAGTCTCCAAGTTTATTCACAATCTGTATTACCATATTTTGCTTCCTAAAAAGAAGAAAAGGTAAAAAATCCCATGCAATATTGAATGGAGGAAGGCAGAATTATAAAAGCATATACGCACAACACAAATTAATTCAAATTCACCTCATTTCTTTCCCCACTAAACATTTTTTATCCTTTTCTCACTAAGCCTTTTAACCACTTGCTAGCCCTAAATTCATTAGCCTCTTCAGAGTCCAAACAGACCCTTTTATATTATCACAAAATCACATCTAATTGCACATCAAAGCCCTTTAGCCCCTCACATCTATCTTTTTTAAATAAAAGCTTTTGAGAGCACAATTATCTATTAAGTTGTTTGTGCCCAACACAACAGAGCCTAAATCTTGGTTTCTTTTGTAGTACTATAAAAATTATTACCAAGAAACATAAATATTTAGACACAGCACATTTAACAGTTTTTCATTAGGAAACACCAGATTTTCAGCATCTGAATAATGCTGTGTTTAAATCTAGAGAGAAGTCATAAAGTTCTATCTGGCTTTCTACCTACACATCTATGCCAATGTTTAAATTAAAAATTCACTTATCTTTAAACACAATTATAATGAAATATATATAAAATTAGATCTAAAGTCCAGAATTGCCATCCATAACTGGAATTCTAATTTTGAATTTCTAATTTGAGCTCTCTACATAGCTACACAGGAGCACATAAATATATAATTATGAAAAAAGGAAGATCTTGGTATCACTAGAGAAAAGTTGTTGCATGATAATAATTTACTGCTTTTATTAATGATTACTTTACAATTATAAATGATCCTTAAATATCTGTAAATGAAAGCAAAATTCTGGTGGCCTCTCTGCTCCTCAGACTAACTTGGAAATGTCCATGCAACACAAGGCACAACCTTGAACACAGTCACACCTATCACAGTGGTGATCCTTTAAGGCAGAACTTGTGAGTTAATCACACACACAATGCTAGTGCACTCAGAGCATCTCCAGAAGCCTCTGGGGTTGCTTTGTTCTCACTATATTTAACTCCACAGAAAGGAAGTCTCTTAAAACTCCCAAAATATCCCAGCTAAAACAAACACTACTTGCCGAATCCAAATGAAACCGCAAAAAAAATTCTTACAAAAATTGGAGCAATCTGTTTTTCAAGAAGTTTATAACAAAAAAAAATAATAGTGAAAGCAGTGCAGCAAATTAATCTCATAATAAAATCAAAAGGTGATATTGTATGTTGAGATACTTAAAAAAAATCCTATGACTAACCCTCTCTCCAGTATGAATTCTGGCCTTGGCTATATAGCTTTGATTGTTACTAGAACTCTTAGTATTCCTTTTTCATTTTATGAGCTTTAGCTTGATATAGCCTACAAGTGAATGTTTTTGCAACACTGCAACCCATACGGGCTGGCCTTGCCCAGACTACATATGCTCCATGCTTTATGTGAACCTTTTCTAAGTTCTTCCTGTGTCTATACAAAATTCCTTACAAGGAGAAGAAAAAATTCTGTTGTACAAGTCTTGAATCGAAGACATCTTACAAACTGCATAGGAAACTTACCAGTTTATACTTGAGGTAGCTGCAAATATTGGTGGATGAAAATTTACAGCAAAATTTCACTGAATTTTTAAACCAGAAAATTAGCCGTGTGGCTGTGAATCAGTGAGCAGCATCTAATATCACTGCAAAACCCAATGCCATGAAACCATTGAATTCATGCACCTTAAAATGTAAATTCTACTGAACCACTTTTGAGGCTATAGTTACTGGGTAGTAGAATTGGATTTTGACCACTGGTTTGTGTTTTGGAGCAGTGTTTTCTGTTCTTTAGTTGTTTCAGAAGGAGTCCTTTTCCCTTCACCCATTTACATGCAGATAAATGCCTACAATTGCAGTCAGCCAAAAGCAGTCTTGATGGTAAGGTTCTGAAGAAAAGCAATCGTTATCCCCCAACAATTTAATTTAATGAAACAGTAATTGGGTAGTGGGGAAGTCAACATACAGGAACATGAAAGAAATAATATATTGATGACCTCTTTAAAAACAAAATAAATTCTCCAGCTCAGCCAGTATTTGTTCTCCTGTTTCAGGTAGACCACAGCCTCTGTTTTCCCTTTCTATCTGCACTGTAGTGATGATCTTTACCTCCTCCACAGTGATTCTGCATTGTGCATGACTTTTATAGTTTTGGTGTTACTAGCATCCAGTCACATCAAATAGAAGAACAATATTAATTCCATTTAATGTTTCTGACATATATAAGTACACTTGTTAACAGCTGTTGAAAACCTTTTACAAAAACTTCTGAAAGCATAGCCACTAAGTGCTGTTTCTGAGTATGTATTTCCATGTAACTGTCAACATTTAGCTACTTCAAACCTGAAACAGATTTTTGGGTAGTATAAATATCTGGACTTTTGAAAAAGAATTCAAAAACTGTAAGCAAGTGTAGTATAAAATATGGAATCATGTTTTTGTTGGATGTTCCTTATGCTTTAAGACTTTTAAGAGAATGATAAGAGCATGCCAGAAAATTATTAACTCTCCCCCAAAATATGCAGTGGCAGCTGCTTCTGATGTTTTGAAACTAAGTCACTAAAAAGCCTACAACTGATATTTATTCTGCAGCTATTTGTATGAAATAAAACATTTTAAACTGATGTTTCAGATTATGACTTTTTAAATAGAAATAATTAAAACGTATGGCAAAAAGGCTGTGCTGGGCTGAACCATTTACTACATACAACTATTTACATTTCCTTCAGAAAAATTCAAAACTTGCTTAAAATTTTACTTTTATTGCTCTGAAGCCCTTTTGAACTCACTTATGGATCTACTTCAGTCTCCACCACAGCAACAAAGACACACACATACAGTGCAAATAACAACTACATATACATGTATGAACAAGTTTATAGCTAGAATACAGAATGAAATAAAGTGCAGAACTCAAAGTTAAATTTTACTTTCTGTAGGCATAAAAAAAAATATCAACATTGAAATTTAAATGGTGGGCTGACTAAATAGTCAAAATGGTTAATACTTACTCAGAAGACATACTTGTCATAACTAGTGTCCTTGTTGGCTAGAGACATGAAAGAAACAAGAAAACATCAAAAATCTGGAAAAAAACCATTTGAAAAAAACTCCTTAAATTAGAAAATGTTATGTTAAAAGGTGCAGACTACTTCACAACTATAATATCACCTGGGGAAGAGGCTGTACTAATTAACATATATACTAGAAATACTAAACTTTGATTACATGGAAGGAAGGAAAACCCTTCAATCGTTTTATGTCACAGCAAATGATACAGAAGACAGGAATGTAAGCTTTTTTTAGAAAAAACAAAATGCAAAGGATTTCCAACCTGAGATGCCACAGAAATAAAAACAGTACTGGTCTACTGACTTTTCATCAGATGGAAAGGAAAAGGCAGCTTACCCACAATAAAGAAAAACTATAATTTAAAATTCCAGTTTCTTCCAAAAGAAAGGTAGAAACTGGCTAGGACACATCAGAAACAAGAAATATAATTTTAATTATTTTGTTTTTATTTTGATAGTGTATTTTTGGGGGTTCTTGGCACATTTTCAGTATTTTATGTCAAGGTTAAATAAACATTCTTTCATTCTTCAGTATTTTCTACTGAATAAAAGTTGTGCAAGTAGTATCACACACAGGGTATACTCAAAGAATACAGCAATACTCAAATCAGCTATTCTGAGACACCTTAAAAAGCACCCCTACCTTCTGCAATACTCCCCATAGCTTACTTGAGAAGCAGGAATGTTTGCCCCATACGGACTTCAAATAAGCTTGGGAAGAATTATTATTACAGAGGTCAGAAGAGGAGGAAGTTCATCACCATTGACCATGAAAGCCTCCAGTATGCACAAAGGTTGGAGAGAACATGAATTTTAGCAGTATCAGAGAAATATATAACTACACAGAATATGGTCTATGTCAAAAAACATATGTAAGAAGAGATTTTGATCATCTTAGCTAAGAATTATTTGTAGCTACAGAAACACGCATAAATATATCTATATACAAACATTTTAATCCTGTAGAAAAAGCAGACTGACTCAATTTTATACAATGATTTCAAAAAACTATTTCTAATTTTCAAAATCAGTATATGAATTTAAATTATTTATCCATATAGCTACTGCTCCATATGAAATACTAACTTCCACTTCTGCCACCAAACATATTACCACAACCACAAGTAGTAAGCTCCCAAAGTCTCTACTAAAATTCAGTTTCTTTTGAGTAATGCGCTGAGTTAAGAGTACAAAAATATTTTGAACTGGGAGCACAGGCAAAAAAAATATTCCAGGGCAACTCGTTTTACCCAGCAATGAATCAAAGAACAGAAGAGAGAAATCTGATGCAATTCCTTCTGACCTCTGTTATGAGCACAGAACAGTTTGCTATCCAAGTAATCTTTCACATTTAAGGAAAGAGTTGGAATTACCTGTGTAGACTATTAGACTAATAGAATGTAGACTAATAATGCGCACCATGACTGTTCATTATATGAACACTCTTTGCATAGAGCACAATTTAGATACCATTGACAAATTAGATTAAAGATAACACAAGTAGTAGTCATTTCAACATACATATGGTAATTTCATTCTGTGGTTGTGTACATTTAAAAAACACAAAATCCAGATACTATTTATATCTTAAGAAGTAACATAATGCAGCATATTTAATAATTTTTAAAATTCATGATAAACATGCACTCAGAACACACTATGTAAGCTCTACAATACTTCAAACTGACTATGTATACCCTGTGAAAATATAAACCCAAATAACAATAAAACAGAACAAAAATTCAAAATAAAAAAAGGATAAAACTTTTGCATTGAAATATTTGAAAGAAATTCGATGCAGTATTTTTGGAAATACAAGTTTCCAAACTCTAACTTGTTGCCAGCAATACTTACTGATGATGTCTTACTCTACTGCTAGCCTGACAACTGAAAAGAATATACACTTATCTTGATCAAATTTAGTTCTATTCTTAGACAAAAGAATTTCTACTGCATTACTTCCAACTCCAAACAAGCAGTCACATTTAATTGCTCTTGGAAGTTCCAACTCGATTCTACACTGAAGTTTTATATATAAAAAATTTGTGCAAAAATAGTGACACTGCAACAATATACATCAAATATATCTATCATAACATGAACATATTAGTATTAAGTTACATACATTCAAAATTTGAGAATAAGTACTCAAAGAAGATTTCTAATAACACACTGAGCAAGGGTTCTTGTGGCAAAAGCACTGCACATTACTGCACAGGTTAGGTCAGATGATTAAAATCAGATGTGAAGCCACATTATTATGAGTATATACCTCATACTGTCTTAATACACATTGCAGGATCTCCATAAATTCATGAGCATTAAAGGATTCTGGGATGGAGCAGCCTAGGAAGGCAAAAGACAGGGCTTAAAAAAAAGGTTTTGCTTTGCCCTGTCTAGTCTTTCTGGGTGGAAAAACTCATCTATATCAAATGTGTATGTTTCAGCACAGCCATGATATTCTCCTAGACTACCTGAAGCCAGGCCTCATTGCCATCACACTCAAGCTCCTTGGCTAAAAGTCTGGAGTTAAATCCACACAGAGCAATTATACTAGGTTCTTGAGAGTAGTATTAGCTGTAAAGTAGATCCTGATGTGTCAGTTCAGAAAAACATCCTTCCTTGCAATTTTTTTTATAAATGTTATTGAAGCGTTACTAATCACACTACTATTTTTGTCAAACTTGAGTTAAAAAGAAGCCATACTATAAACCAAGGCCAGTGCAGCTTGAGATCCTGCAGCTGCTTCTTCAGCTTCAGAGCAGAAATTTTAACAGTCCCTTAATACCTTGCCTATAGGTAAGTAAAAATACTGGATCCACACAAATCAGGAAATCTACAGCCTGTCCTGACCTTACCCTGCAAGGTCAGCTTTTGAATTGTAGCTTTTATGCTACCACACATCATGTACATGACGCAGTGAGTATTCTGAACAAATGTCTTGTCAGTGTACTTAGAAATGGTTCAAAGACTCAAGAATGCAGAAGGGTACACACAAAATGTAAAAATGGGAAATAAATTTAATTTCTTCCAGGCTATTATTTCATTTGCATTCAGAACTGCATATTTTTGCAAGTTAAAGGTCATTTGCTAAGCAGACAATATTTTGTTTTATTGCTTCAGTAAGACAAGCAGCTCTCTTTAATTACAGTTACCAAGTGGAAAACTTAGCCAAACTATGTTCTAATTTTCAGTTCTACATTTTTCAAGTTAATTGCTTTCTCCCCCACCCCCTACTATGCAATTTTTCTTCTGTGCTTTTTTGTGTCTGTTTTATTTTACATGTTACTTCTATTGAAAAAAAAAAAGTTAGCATTTTCTTTTCTGACCAGCAAAAAGACATCTGGTGAGCATCATTATGAGTTCTAATGGATGTTTTTAGCAGGATTATTATTAATAAAACACTGGAAAAGGTGGTATTAAGTTAACTGTCCCTTTTATTTACCATTAATCTCTGAGTCCTGAAGAGTTGTATACCCATACTCTGAATCAGAGCACACACTTCTTTCTGAATTATTTTTGAGGTCTGCAATACAGACTTCATTATAAATGACAGCTTCAGCTTTCCATTTCCATATTTCTTAGAAGCACAGTTGCATTAAGTATTTCTTTAGTGTCTGCCAACAACAAGGTTTTTCAAAGCCATCTGAAATACATAACATTCATTTCAGTAGCTAGAAGGAAACAGTATTTGTAAATCTCCCCAGTGCTTAAAAGTGATACCTCCTATATGTTAACTGATCTACAGAACAAAAGAGGTATCCAACCTCAAAATGTGTTCTTTCTCTCATCTAAGTTTGAGCTGATGTTTCTTGGAGATGAAGAAGAAAAAAGCTGGAAGAAAAAAGCCCTGTTTTGTACAAGCTGCTTTTCAAGAAGATGAATTCAAACTTTGCTTTGTTAAGCATGTCATGAGTTCTTTTTTGTAAGTGACAAATGAATGAAAATGAGACCATAAAATGTTTTTCCAGATTAGTTCTCATGAATAAAGTGTATTCATGCAAATAATTAATTTGATAGGAATAGGTTTAGATTTGTCACTGATTAAATTCCAGCCTATCTATATTAGATCTCATTTTGTCTTTGTATCAAAAACCCAGGTCTCAAATATTTTTCAAGAAATTATTTCAAGTAAAGTACTTTTAAATTGTGTATTACTTAGTCCCAGTGGTCCTCTTGTGCCTTAGAGTTGACTAAAGTTCTGAAAGAAATAAGCCTCAGAGTAGTCTCAAACTCAGATACAAGTTTTAGTGGAGTGAAAGAAGATCTTCAACTTCAGGACTCAACAAGATACCCTAGGTGGTTTGGCTAATATACAAGGGATAAAGAACTTTTGGAGGGTGGGAGGCAGGTAGGAAAAAACCAGTGCATGTATGAGCAAAGAAAGTTTAAGGGAGAGTATATTATACTATCTGTTTTATAATCTTCAAATCCCTTTCTTCTCTGGCTATTGTACGTCCATTATATGCTTTTGTAATTGGTTTAGTACCCTTATAATCAATTTTGATCTTTACAACTGCATTTCAGAAGCAATAATCTTCAGTCTTATTAGTATATGAACCAAAAGACAGCTCTGTAGGTAGCATAGGAATATTAATCAGGTTAATTTCACTCTGCTTGTATTTAAGAAGCATCTGAGGTTGCAATGCAAGATGTAACCAGGACTATCTGTTATTCTATTACCATCTGTTAAAACCAGGTTGGGACAATGTTCTTTATCTCTTCCAGGACCCATCCTCCCTCCAGGGGGATATCTTCTGTTAATGGGCCACTGAGTCTCACTGCATGACTGATAAAATTCCATCGTCCCATTGGGAGATGCTCCACCCAGGGGGAGGAGCCAAGCATTCCGACCTGGATATAATCTGAGGCTTAGAACACCACAGTCAGACTTTTTCCACTAGATTCCCAAAAAACCCCAGACCGTTCTGTATCACCACAACCTTCAAAAGAAAACTACACCCTTCTACAAAACCACTGCTTCAACAAAACCACGTCTGCCACTCCAAGAAAACTGTGGCCAGCACTTAATCAAGCTGTTACCAACAACTTGACCAAGCGGGTGTCAAGTTGTATTCGGACTCTGTCAGTATTTTTTGTACTACTGCATTTTATTTTAATTTTCCTATTAAATTGTAGGCTTTTTATTTATACATATTAGTAACAAACTGTTATTCCTACTCCCATATCTTTGCCTGAAAGCCCCTTAACTTCAAAAATTATTATTATTATAATAATTCAGAAGGAGGAGATTTACATTTTCCATTTTAAGAGAGGCTCCTGCCTTCCTTAGCAAACACCCATTTTTTCAAACCAAGACAAGAAGATTGCAATGAGGACCCAAAACTTTTAGGCTGTTTTTAGAAATAATTTATTAGTATTACATTAATTTTTTTCAAGTAATTGTGGCTCATAGCTGAAAATAATTGGTAATTTTAATGAATGATTACTATTCAGTACTTTTAAACAGCAATTATTCAAAACTGTAATTTACTTTCTGGCTGGCCTTTCTCTTATCAGTCCTTTGATACTGATATTTTTCAAGTTTCTTCTGGCTGCAAAAGTAAATTTCAACTGTAATTTCCTCACTAAACATATACCTCTGCTTTGGTCCTAAAAAGATGCAAAAAAATGAGCCTATCCAAACCAAATCCAGTACTGTCATGTGGGAAGATGAAAAAATAAACTAGTCTGTGAGAAGACAGAAAAATTAGATTATGTGACAGGTGCCTGGGCACCATTTTTCCTTCACTGCCAAATACAAAAAAATAATGAGAAATACTGTAATTGAAGACATAGGAACCCCTAGAACTTCTGTTGCAAGATAAAAGAGACAGAATAGCTTCGGACTTTTCAGGCTAGCAGTGTCAGAGTTCACAACTTTCTGACATTTTTGGTTTTCCACATGCAACCAATCATAGCTAACAACTATATTTAAGAAAAATAAAAAATTCCAACCATAGGGATTCAAAACTTTAGCAAGGGATAGATTTCCCAGCATTCCGCAACTTTGAAGGACAGGTTTACCTATCATTAGCAAAATGAGAGGGATTTTTTTTTTTTTTATTAGGATAGACAAAAAATTAAGGGGAGAGGAGGTGCTCCTTCCCAATCATTCAACTGCAAGCAAAAAACTTCCCTGTCAATCAGCATGACATTATTATTATCATTTCTACAAGCACAGGCAGTAGCGATTCTCATTCCAACAGGAAGCCCGAGCCTTTCCAACAGGTACAATTAGGGATTGATTCCCTGGTCAGCATCACTCAGGAAAAGCAGCAGTCACGTTCTTAACTGTATCTTACTAGGAAAATCTCATGTCTTTACCTTATTATGTGAAACCTGAGGAAATCACAAAACCATAGAATATCCTTAGTTGGAATGCACCCACAAGAATCATCAAAGTCCAACTCCTGGCCCTGCACAGGACACCCTAAGAGTCACACTGGACACTAAGAGTCACACACACTGTGTGCCTGAGTGTTTTAACACTCCTTGAACTCTGTCAGGCTTGGTCACGCTGTGACCACTGCCCTGGGGAGCCTGTTCCAGCACGTGACCATCCTCTGGGTGAAGAACCTTTTTCTAGTATCAGAAAGAGACACCAGGATTACCAGTGAAACAGAAATGTACCTCAAGATGTGGAATGCTCAGGGGAGGAGAAGGCTACTTTAGAGTTTAAATTCTAACATGATTAGATTCTAAGATGAAAGCTTAGGTGAAGGAAGGGTACTTGTTCACCCTAAAAAAGTCACAAGGCAGAAAAAAGAAGAAACAGGGCTATCATGGGGTAACACTATGTTACAGAGAAAACCTGTATAGGCAAGCAGAAACATTTTAAAGACAATACTAAGGTGCCAATTAATTCTGTCATTAGTACCAAATAACGTCCAACATATACTCACCCTCCCAAATGATCTGTGAAAAAGTCATGCACAGTTAACTTTTTTTTTTTCTGAAATTTTATGCTATATGATCTTCCTCCTAACCCCAGCCTCACCAAGATTAAGAGAACTAATTTGTACCCTTCTACAAATAATTCCAACAAAAAATAAAGTATGATATAAATTAATCTGCTTCATCTGTTCAAACAAAAAAATTGATTATGCTTTCATAATGATCCAGTGAAGTGAAGAATACTTCCAGACAGCTGACTTATGACCAACTGAAAGCACTTCATGAAGCTTCAGGTGAGTTACCCTATGGCCTTTCTTCGAGATTAAAAAAAGCAGCCACAAGGGTAGTGGGCAACAGTAGAGTAGCTTCAGTGAAATTAATTGCTATAAATTGATAATTAATTGCAATAAATTGATATTTAAGATCTCATCAACATTCAATTTTTGGTCATGTTGGTTTCAACCCTTCATGGAAGGCTCATTAGAAATTAATGTTTGCCTCAGCTACTTCACTGGAGCCATCAGTGGCTCATTAACTTTACTCACAATGGGTCACTGGGCAGAACTGAGACACAGAGACACATTTCCATTGTGCAGGCTGTAGGTATAGAACCATTTTAAGAGTGAAAGAACAATTTTGCATGACCGCAACTGTTACATGGTGGGTTTGCACAATTGTTAGCAGCGTGAGGTTAATTTGGATAGCAGAACTCTTCTGGAGACTGCTGGAGACTAGTGGAATTTGAGGTGAAGATGTCTGCAACCCAAAAGACTCAACACAGGATTTATGTTGACTTTGTGTTAAGACACAAGATTTTAAACTTCAATAAATACTTTGCTAACAAGATTTTAACACACTTGTAGATGATAATCAATAAACTGACTTTAAGCTTTATAGCCTTCTAGACTATATGGTAAACAATTGAACAGTATTTACTTCACGCTTTAAAGTGCAACAGCAATATTAGGAAGGGCATAATAATAATTTTTTTTAAAACCCACCCAGATATTTTTTAGTAGCTTGAAGGATTACGAATTAATCATACCTGGAGACAACTCTTTGAAACACAAAAGATTTCTGTAGTGCATATGTAACATGATGCAAGATTTTTTCCTATTTGACTGACTGCATATTTTTATTTCTGTTCCACACATATTTGTTTGTAAGCTAATAATTCAATTCTACAAAGATCACACCATTAATCTATCAAATGTTTAATTTCAATAAAGAAAAGGTCAGAGATATTTGTCAAATTATTGAATCTTAATGAAGACACGTCAAATGCTGATGGAAAGGAGTTTAGGAAGTCTTTTGTTCAGGTTGATTTTCAACCATTTTCAAGAGCTGCAAGACGATAATTTAGAAAGGAGACTGATTAACAAAAGGATTTCCAGCCTCTAGAGTCATGCCAGATACCAACAGGTTTATGTAGGGTGTCCATTTTTCCAAAAGCTGCATTAAGAAAAAAAAAAAAAAATAGGATCTAAGCAGCAGTTTTCCTCCTGATAGTTGCTGATTCCAAGGGGGAAAACAAGTTTCAGTTTTACGATTATTCTCTGCCAAGGCAACTGCAGTCCAATGGATTTTGTGGTTTTCAGGCGTGATGGTTGTGAGCACCTCAAAACAGGAGAACAACATACATACATATGTTCAGCAATGAGGCATGCTTCAAGCATGGACTCTATGATACGACTTCTTGCATGATGTTTCTGTACTGTTCTCCTCATGCTCTGAGCCAGAAAGCTGCATTTGCTTTTTGCACCTAAGCCTTCCTTCCACCATTAAATCCAAGAGTGCCATGGACTTTTATTTAAAAGGATGGAGATGACATAGATATATTTTAAATAACTTGAGATTCCCGGATGTTATTCTTGGTGCTTATCCTTATCTACCATTCACTGTAGATAGATCTTGAGCAATTTCATACTTGCCTAAAAGTAGTAATAAAAAATATGTACTGAATTTACGTGAAGCCACATAAACAGTCTCTTAATCAAAAGTCACCAAATCTACCAATCTTCTGGGAAAAAAAAAACGAAACAGTTAAGTGGGTTTTTTTTTCCTGAATTCTATGAAGACAAAAAAAAATAAATCAAAACTCTCCACCTACTTAAGCCTTTATGCCCTTTTTTAGAAGAGAGTGAACAGAAATTTAGTGACAATTTTATATAAAAAACTGGGACAATGCAGTTCCTGGATCTTTACTATCCTGCCTCCTAAGATGACAAGCTACAGTCAACCACCTCAGGTTTCACTGTCACAGCACATTTCCAGTGTTCCAAACAGCAACATATACAAGAGTGTGAACACCAGCTGGAAGTGTCCCTGGAACAACAGGAAACAGCTTGAGCCAAGAGGAGCATGTGCCTTTTGCCCTAGAAAGGTACTGATTTTAAAAGACACTTTTTTAAAATTAAGAAATATACCACAGCACTTCAATAGGTAGTCCCAAATAGCTAATATGAAGCCTATCACAAAGAGAATGATTTCTAGGGACCCAAGGTCATAAATCAATCCATTAGGTTCATCTACAGGAGATAATCCTGGCAGGAATGGCAGCACCCCAAAGGGGTGATAACAAAGCTGTTGACATTAGGACATGGCCCAAAACATGCAATGTTAGGTAAAACAGCCAAAGGTATGGCTTCTATCCTGGAAGCCCTTCACTTGATGTGGGAGAATTGTGGGGGACAAATTCACTAGCTGGTGGAAGTCCAGAACCAGAACTGCCTTGCAAAGTTTGAGTGAAAGTAGTCATGGGATCAATCATATAGAAGTATTTTTAAAACTTTCCCAAACCAGGGGATTCAGACATCCTTCACAGTGCTATCCCTCTGACCACCCCCATTACATCAAACATTTTCCCCAAACCATGGGATAGGAAGTTCCAATTTTTTCTTTGTTAACTACAAAGGAGCTTGCATGCTTCCACCTTGTCTAATTCACTGTCCTATTCATTTGTGTCTCAAAGTCAGTAACATTTCAAGTATCAGTATTTCAAATATGTACCTATTCAAATCAAAACTAGAAGGAAAACATAAAATGATGTTGTCCCCTAAACTAATACAATTTAGGAAAGTCTATGAATGTACATATAAAATACAGTCATAAAGTTACTTTCCTGAATGTCTGGCAAGATGCTTCATGTTTTATAGTTACAGATTTTTCAGGATATTAAAATTTGTTTTGCCATGAAAAAAGTAATTTTAAAAAGGATTGTGATAACAGGATCTAACAATGACTTGCTTCACATTATTTCTTCCACAGCATGAGTTTAGATTGCTTGTAAAAATCTCCTCTTAAAAAAGCTCTTAAGATCAGTGTTGATGTACTTCACCCAAATCCAAGAGCTAAAGAAATACAAGCCAAGATTAATCTGTTTAAAACAAAACTAAAGGAATTTCAGTTAAGTCCACACTGTCATCGTAAAAATATGTTTTGAATCATCCCTCATGATGTTTAACTGTTTTTTTCTTTTTGCTCAGATAACAATATTTTAAACTTTTTTTTAACCTTACAATTTATTCCAATTGCATTTCTAATGCTGTGAGACTCTCAGATGCTTTTTAAGACATCCATCACCTCTCATATCCCTCTAAAACTATAAAACAAATTTTTATTTGGATAAAAATGGCAGTTAACTGGTTAATAACAATGCATCTCTGATCTTTTTAAAGTACAAAGTATTTAATTTGTGACATGCAACAGACACTGTGATAAATGTAAACTTTTTTGTGACAATAAGCAATGAAATGAGAACTCAATATTTCACCACTACTATAAATAACTTGTTTGAATACATTTTTGGCTTTAAGATGAATTTTACTTATTTCACTTTGTCCCCCCTATGCAAAACAACAAAGATCTATGTATTCAATTTCATGGACTAATTGAGAAACATATCACAATGCATAAAGGATTTACTTTATCCCTGCAACCCAGTGTCATCAATTTAGATTTCTAGACCAGGGAAGCCACCTGCTGACATTCACAAGCATTAATCAACAGCATTTATCCTTACCAACTCTGTCTCAAAACTAAGAGTCAATTTTATAAATCTGTCTGGATTCACTGCCTTTGAACACACCAAAAGTCCTGGTTTCAGGGTGGTAGTGATGTTTTTTTAAATCCAAAAATAATTTTTTTCTGAAGCCATTAAAGATTCTTGAAAATCTTACTTATCTTCCCCAAATGTGTATGCAGCTGTCATTATAAACTGTTCTGTCTTCCCCGCTTTTGTTTGTTGATAGTACAATTTTTCATATTATTTGGTTAGACATCTTCTACATTAACAGTACATTAAGCATGCCTTTATAAAGAGTATAGATAAAGAAACTATTAGTGCTTTAATCTAAAATTGTGATATACAAGTATCTGAACAAAGTGATTCTCAGTTTTGACTTCATCTAAAACAAAACACAAGAAACTCAACCTGCATGAGTTTTTGAAGAAAACAAAAGCATAACTCAATAGCACAGCAGAGAAATACAGAACTTATGACTTGATTTCTATTAAAGAAACTACAAATGAAAAATTGAAAGAAACACAGAATTAAATAATGTAAACTCTTAGACCTAGTCATGTTTCCTAAAGATGTTTTTTCATGGCTTTTTTAATATTTACCATCACATCATGAACTCCAAAGGCCTACTGACATGCATTCACTGTACTGAATAAGTTAGAATTGTAGTGCTCACTGTAGCATAGTTGTAACTAAAGTACAATAATTATCTGGGAATTACATTCTGCAAGCATCTAAAGTATTTTTGAGGCATTATATTTCAAAAACCTTTTTCTATAAAAAAGACAGCTGTAATTTACATAGATGTCTCTTGTTTTGGGAAGCAAAGTAATGAATTTAAGAGATCACACAACAGATTCCTAGCAATATAATCTGTCTGAAGAGTCACAGTCACATTTGTGGAAATACATATATCAAAGCATCTAGGAAAAAGCATTTCTTAGGCAGTTGTATTTTTCGCATATGATTTATTTTATGATTTAAATAAATATGATTTCTTCATAATACTATAATCCAATAAAATTATATTTTTTAAAATATTTGTGCCATTTGTCTCCCAGTTTTTTCTTTAGGCAAAAGAAAACTAACTAACATTTTCTAACTAAAACATTGCAACTTTTTGCTAACTATTGGCAATGTAAACATTAAGCCATAGCCACTGGAAAAAAAAGTATTAAATAAAAATGGTGTAAAATGTTTGGTTGCTTTTATAAAGCTTCAAGAACATGTTTTGATTGGTATATGAGAGGTTTTGCAACATAATTATTTACAAAAATTTACATAGTCTGATTTTGTTTAAAACAATATACTCTTAAAATTTAAACTTTTCAGTGCAGCAGTCTCACTGCCAAACATAGCATCTGGTTAATCACATAGCACCTTTTTGTGAAGTTTTTTCCCTTTTTACTTTTCAGCCAAAATTGTCTCCATATGAATCTGCGCAGTCAAGCTGACAATGAAAACCTTTAAAGTAAGTTTTAAAAAGCATTAATGACATGAATGAAATTATGCACTGCTATTTTATTGATATTTGAGTGAAATGGTATTAACACCAAGCTGAAATGGGTGGATAAAAGAAGCCATCTCAAAACACTGAATAGGAATTTTCTCTAGCACCTACTTAGCCTTGTTACTGTTAAACACTTCACAGAGCATACTTTACAAGCAGAACCATGTAGAACCTTTTAAAGATACCTCTGACTGCAATGCCAGATCTGAAAAAGGGGAGCAATAAAAAAGACTTCCGTATTTCTTTTTGTTTCTCTCCAGTATATTTTGTACTCTTCAGTACAATAATTATGTTGGGATCAAAAGAGAAATTAGTCAAAATTAGCACTGATGTATAATGGTCTTGTTGAGTAATTTCACTGGAGAAGGAATCAGTGCCAACAACCCTGACAAATCTCCAAGCACACTTTCTCCAAATACCCTTAGAAAGAGCCATTGAGTGTGGTTGTGGATTTACATGCAGCAGCTTTAGTCAGATTTCTGTGCCAGGAAATGAAACTATTCTGGAGAGATACTTTAGCCTAAAGAGTACACTGTCTAAATGCTTCTATACTTCTAGAGTGATTTACACATTCTAGTTATTAATTTTATACATAATATATTTAGGAAAATAAAGGGAATAAATTTTAAAAAGTAAAAAGTAGTAAGATGCAGACAAGTTAAATAATCATTTTAATCCAGAGATCACTGGCCCATGAAGGTTAATATCCAATCTTCAGGATGTTTATAATGTTGAACAACTTAGTAACTGCACCTGCACAAAACCTTTACATAAAAGTTTCAAAATCTGTGATCAGTCTCTTTTAAACTCCACCAGTATCTATGAATGAAACACCTAACTTATTTCATATTGTTAACAACAGCAGACATCCTTTAGTGCTTTAGGACTTTCCACTCTCAAAAACACAGCACTCATTTCAATTGTGAATTGCTGCTTATTGATTATAAGAACTAATATTTATTTTCTTGATTAGTTTTATATTTACTTAAAAGACTTTTACAAAGGAAAACACTTTAAAAAAGAGTCAGTGCTGACTCAATCCTCTCTCCCCTTTTTACAGCTAAATTGAGCTCAAATACTAAATTAAGAAATTTATCAGAACCTAAAAGAAAATCTTGCATAAATCCTTATTCAGCAGAAACATCCATTGGCAATGATCCAGTATAAAACAAATTAAAAAAACCTGCTGCATTTAGGAACTCCTCTAAAACAGACAGGCATCTTTTCAAGTAACTTCAGTGGCTTTTCAGCTATTTTCAGTTTGAGCTGGCTTGCCAGCCTCCTTTATGATGTCAGCTTGGCATGAACTCAGCCAGCCCAAGTTACCAGAGAGCTCAGTTTTATTGGTATACACCAAGACCATGAGCATAATATTTCAAGAAAAATGAGATTCAGGAAAGTTTTAAAATTGATACTACAAAAGAGAATTTACTTTAATTTTTGTATATACAAAGAGACTCTGATCCTCCACTGAAGATCTTAACAAAGCAAATATTCAGTTAAACTGACCTTTTGGAGTCTTCTAGCTTTTCTTAAGCCCCCAGTGTGCTTATTCTTTTGTTCATCAAAGATTTTGCAAGAGCCATAAGTAACATGACACTCTGACACTTCATTTTCACCACCTAGAAACCAAATTTAGAAACTTAAAATGAAAAATGCAATCTTATGAAATGGGACTGCAACCTATTATTTTATCATAGCACAGCGCTATGTACCCTTAAGATACTTAATAATTTGTACCAGTTATTTTCTCACTGTATTTCAGTTAGGGAAAAAAGGAACGACACTCAAGCATCTGACTTAATCTTTGAATATCTATTCTTATTAAAAAACCCAGTTGTAAAACTCTCAATTTCCTATATTTTGAAAACCATGTATTAACTACAAGTAGAGAATATGCTAAATTGCTTTCTAATTATTATAAAATGTGCAATTTTTCTGCAGAGATATTTGGGTATGAAGCTTCAGTGGCTAGACCTTCACATCAACACTTTCGGCACACACTTTATCTAAAATGATATGAAGGTCTGAAAGCTCTTTTCAAACACCTTGCATGCAAATCTAGCAAACTGTTAGCAGGCAAGGATTCTATGTACATAAAGGCATTATCAGACCATCCATAAGAATGCTCTCTGTCAAAAAGCAGTACTTTTCATTATGTATTTTATGAATTAATACGATTTAATTCTTCAACTCTGTCAGGATGACTTTCCTAAGAACTAAATAAACTCCTAGATCATTTGAAAAAATAGCTTACCTGCCTAAGATGAAAAATTTTGATCTATCTTTTAAATAATTAAGCTTTAATTACTCTAAATTTAGGGAGAGAATTTTTCCCAAATGCCACTCAATAGTCTATTTTAGAGCACTTATTCATTTTCCACTTCAAAGAAATGGATGAGATCAATTAAAGAAAGTTTAATTAGTGATTAAAGTGGCCTAAATTTAGCTTCCGTTAACAAAGTTTCTTTGATTATTTTTTGGAAAATACTGAAGGCTACTATCCCCCTATTTAGAATGCATATATAACTAAGAATCATTTGTTTTTCCTCTGTCAGCTACTTAAACTCTTAATCCTTGCGGTGATATATCATCAAATTACAATCCATTATGATTACTCATTTAAAAATTATAATCTTTAAACTAGTCAAAATTTATTGCAGTAATTTTTGTGTGATAAGTGTAAACCTGGTTTTCAGGTACAATTGTTGATTTAAATTCAATATTTAGGTATATAGTGTCATGCAATAAAGACGTAACTAATAGCTATGTTAATTTTATTTAGTATTGCACTGAGGCCCATCATTTTCAATCACTGAGGAAGACTGATGGCAAGTAGGAGAAAACATCTTGCTACACAATAAAGAAAAAAATTGCCTCTTTTTGCATAAACCCCAGAACTATTAAAGATGTATTTTGAATCTTAAAAAAAACCTAATTACATGACTACATAAGATGTAAGATCATGTACTCCACCACTTTACCCACAGTAGTCTCTGGTAATTTCCATTAGGTTATTTCAGGTTTTTGGGGTTTTTTTGAGGGGCAGCTTGGCTTGGGGGCTAACAGTGAAAAGTGGCATAATATTCTTTTTACTGCTCTTGGCTGAATTCTCATGCTCCACAGCACTTGTCCCACTTGGGCTTAAATTCTTAAAACCTGTTTGCTTGGACTTCTTTCCCATTAGGGTTCATTCTTGTGGGTTCTTCATATTTACAGGAAAGCAGGAACAGAGGATAATGTCCCTTATCTCTGCTTATCAGCTCACGGATCTTAGGCACTACATTAATAAGGGCTATTCTTTGCTATTACATTCCTGTCTATCAGCACTTCTCAAGTACTTTACAGCTTTTCCATCCTATAGGTCTCAAGCTTCACTACTTTCTGTTCTTTTCCTGATTACTTCTTTTTAAAGCAGTCACTCAGGCAAAAATAATGAGTTTTCATCCTTAGTAGCTTTTCCTAGAGGACTTCAAAGTTGACAGAACGTTTTAAAGCAATTGCATCCAGTGTTAGGTCTCCCTAAACTAAGTTCAATATGCAGGTAACTCCTACCACAGTGGTTCATTAGATCCCCTAAATGCTCTTCCGAAACACTGCTGAATGATTGGCACTAAAATCAACAACTGAGCCCTCTGAAGCATTGCCACAAACTAGAGTGGTTTTACTTTGCAATTTAAGCTTCTACTCATTCATGATAATTTTAACACCAATGAGAAGTTTTGAACCAGAATATTATCTATAAAATTCCATTAGATATTTCCATTGAATTGAAAGGCAATGATTAGGGCAAAATGAGCTAGTCCTGCTCGATCAAATAAACCATGTCTATCTAATAAAATATTTTTCTATAGTATAGTTCTCTACTTTAAAAATATTGTTATGAACTGTCACTTAAATTAAGCTATGTCGCATCTACTATTTTGTACTTATCCATAGAGGTATTTACCACAACTATGAAGGAATTAAGTCCAAATTTCTCATAATTAGTAATCCTTCAGGTACAAATGCACAGAATATTTAACATCTTGTGTTGTTATTATTATTGTAGATATTACTGAGGCATGGGAAAACACCAAGGTTTTTTTATACAGAACATAATTTCTTCAAGTCTTCTGAAAATGTATGAGTCCCCCCCCAGATCCTCAGAGAGAGCCTGTTGACGGTTTATAAAAATTTGATGTGGCTTGGTATGTGCTCTAGGACAAGTGCCACCAGGCTTTGGCAAATTTGACTACATCAAAATAATCCTCAACCTGTTCCTCTACCCAGAAACACTTGTCCTCTTTTGTTTTATTAGTTACAAATCAACTTTTTGTGAGGATAAATGAAACAAGGAGTCAAGGAAAAAACAGTTTTCTTCTTTATGCCTCATTTGTTTTTTAAAAGGACATAATAAAAGGTCAATAGAGGACATTATAAAATATTTTTAGTGAGATTATCTTCTCCCAAAGCTGAAAAAAACCAAAAGACACATCTAATCTAAGGAAGTTTTCACACGTGTGCTTTTAAAGATATAAACAGTATTTTAGCAGCATTAAGCCCCATAGGACCTAGAACCTAAGGTAAAACTCAATAATCTAAATTAAATACAATGATTTATTGCACCAAATAACTGATACTGATATTCCAGATTTTCCATCTTAACACTGAACTACACTGATTACAGTAGGTAATACAGGGTCTTAGTTTTGCTAATTAAGATAATATTTGCCTTCCACATTACCATAAATATATAATATTCACTCGGAAAAGCCTTAAGTTTATTTTTAAGACTGAAAGTAATGCTAAGTCTGAGTTCAAATTTCTAAATGATGTTAGCATGATAAAAGCTCAAGAGAGTAAACTCTTGCATTCCTTGCACATTATTATTTATTGTTGTAGCTTTCAGATGAAGAGTCCATGACCTGGAGTAAGATGAAAATAAGTAGCAGTGTTTATTCCAGCAGAACAACTGGGCAGCGTTGAATGTGCCCTACAAAGGAACCTGAAGCTTGCTACCACATAAGCATTAGGCCTTGAAAATTTGGTTTCAGATTAGCTTGCATATTACACTTCTACTTTAAAATGAATTGTTCCAAGTAGTCTATGGAAAGAAAGCTTATCAAATCTTCTTGTCATTAAAGATACTGGGTAAAGGTGCCACTGACATAAAATCACAACAAAAAAATGGGCAAGAAAAATATTTGATATTTAAAACATTTAGAGATATAATGTTTTATATGGCTATTTGATTACTCCTAAACATATATCTATATCTATATATATGATGAATTAAGAAAATTCATTAGTTTTTAAAAATATACTGGATTTGCCAGCTTTCAAATAATGTACAATATACAGGAAAAAAAAACCCATTTACTATTTATTTACTAATAGGAGCAAGGAGCAACTTACATTTAATTAAGAAAAGGAAATGTGTAACTCTTAATTTATAAAAATCAATTATTCCATCACAGAGAATCAGGGGTAAGTGTAATACAAGATTTTAATTTTCTCCCGCAAAACTTGCATTATTAGGGAAAACACAACTTCTCTTACATTATTGATTCCTTCCATTTTTAAATGAGCTCATTCAAGCTGTCAAACTTGAAGTGCTACTTGACTGTGCAAAAGATGCATGAAGCTGAATGTACCATACATGGGAAAACGGCCATCAATAATATAACACAAATATTATTAAAATCACTACAAACACAAACTGAGATTTACAGACATTCCTAAAAAAAAGGATAAAAAGTATAAACATTGAATAACTTATGTTTGCAGAATCATATTATTTTTTTGGTCCTCTAAAATCTATTAGTTTAAACACATTGTCCAGCATGAAAATAAAAGTGTGACATGCTAGAACAGTGATCATAATTCAGTTGCTAGAATTTAAAAGTTATAATTAAATCTAAAATTAACTGTAATAACTAAGTTTAAACATAGCAAATAAGCCTGATAGAGTTCAAAAAGCATTTGGACAATTCTCTTAGGCATATGGTGTGATTCTTGAGGCTGTCCTGTGCAGGAGCTGGACTTTGGTGATCTTTGTGGGTCCCTTCTTTCCAGCTCGGAATGCTCCATGATTTTTCTGCTTCCCTATTTGTTTCCATGACTATATAATGAAAACTAGACTCTTCTTTGACATTATGAACTATACAATTTAAGGATCATCTTCTAGTACACTGACACATGGCAAAAAGCCACATACAGTGGGTTCATATATTATGTAGAATAGTCAAATGGTTTGGGTTGGAAGGGACCATCTATTTCCAACTCCATTGCAATAGACAGGGATACTTTCCACTAGACCAGGTTACTCAGAGCTCCATCCATCCTCACCTTGAACAATTCCAGAGATGAGGGGTCCACAACTTCTTTGGGCTACCTGTTCCAGTGCCTCAGCACACTAATTTTTTCCTAATATCTAACTTAAGCCTACTCATTTTCATTTTAAGATCATTCCCTTTTGTCCCATTACTACATGCCCCCATTAAAGTCCTTCAGCTTTCTTATAAGCCTCCTTTAGGTACTGGAAAACTGCTCTTAGGTCTCCTCAGAGCCTTCTCTTCTCCAGGCTGAACATTTCCAATTTTCTCAGTCTTCACAGGAGGTGCTCCAGTCCTTAAATCATCTCTGTGGCCTGCTCTGGGCTTGTTCTAACAGGTAAACTTCTTGTTTCTGCTTGGGGCTCCAGGGCTAGAGGTCTCAAACCTGTATTTCTCCTACAGCAGGCAGTTCTTTATTCCCCCAATCCCTGCTTTCACCTGCTGCAACATGGGTGGTGTGGCTGAAGCACTTGCTGGTGAAGCCTGGAGCAAAGAACCATGGTGAGTATGTCAGCCTTCTCCACATCCTGGTAACTACCATTCCTTAGAGGACCCATATTTTCCCTAGTCTTTCTTTTGTTGCTGATGCACCTAAATAAGCTTTTTTTATTTATCCTCAGAACCTTGGCCAGATTTACTTCTGATAGTGCTTTAGCCTTTCTAATCAGACCCGTGGCTGTTCAATTTCTTTGTCTTCCTCCCAGGCTACCAGTCCCTGCTTCTGTTCTTTGAAAACTACCTGTTTGTGCTTAAGATTGTCCAGGAGCTCCATGTTCATCCATGCAGACCTCCTGGCACTTTTCCATGTCATCTTTGTAGAGATGTGCTGTTGTTCAGTCTGGAGGAGACAATCCTTGAATATCATCCCTTGGGTACCTCTTCCCATGGTACTCTACCAAGCAAATCCCTGGTGAAGCCAAAGTCTGCTCTCCTCAAGTCCAGGGTAGTAAGCTTGCTGTATGCCCTCCTCACTGCCCCAAGGTCTTGAACTCCAGAATTTCATGGTCACTGCAGCCAAGGCTGTCCTTGAGCTTCACATTCCTCACCAGCACCTCCTTCTTGGTGAGAACAACATATCACCTCTATGGCTCATTTACCACTTGGAGCAGAAAGTTGTCAATTATGGGTGTACATTTATACCTGTATAACATACACCTGCATCCACTGTTTTTTAAACTACATAATAAATTATGCACTCCAGATATTAAAATACAGGTGCAATGAACTCAAAATGGCAGTTCACAGCTCAGCAGCTTATTACTCACACGTATAGGCACAATCATGGTTCAACCTTTCCACTGAATTTTATAAGTCTGATAGCAAGTCCGTTGAGCGCTTTAAGTTAATACTTACTTTTATATAATTAATTGATGCACTACTACAGAATTTTCTAGGGAAGATATATTATTAAAATGCAAAATTATAGTTACAAAAATTCAACCCCATGTAAAGCTTGACAAAGCTCAAGATATCAAAATCAGAAAATTATTCCAATGTAAGTAAGGAGCATCTTCCAAGGAAGTTCCTGAGATTCTATATTTTAGTATACATTTACATTAAAATACTTTATGCTAAATCAACTTGAAAATGCTTAAATATAGAAAAATACTCTTAAAATTATTATTAAAAATTAAGATTAGTTCCATATAAAAAAGTCATGGTTGAAAAATATGCTTCCATTGCAACCCTTGCAGGTCCTATTTCATCTTCACCACACAAGAAATGCTAACTCAAATATCTTTTTTCCACCAGAGATTTTATGATCTTAACTGCAATTTTGGTAACAATTTTCACTTGTGAAGTAAAAATAGCTTGAACAAGGGAACATATGATGAGACTCTGGTTTCTTAAACAGATTTTGAGTAGCAACATGAAATTAGGAGATTAGGAGAAAAGAAGGTTTAACATTACTTTTGTTGTGTATAGTGGGCAGTTTCCTTATCTCTTATGACTTTGTGCTTGTAAGGTATGGGAAAACAAATGGGTGTTCTTTTGGATTCTATGCATTCATTTATTTTACTCAGTAATAAAGTAAGTACCACAGTATTTTCTTCTTCTGGTGTATGTCTGAAGTATTTTTCGTTTTGGAATGGCAGTTCATTTTGCAATTTAGTTGCATTAGTATATCTAAGGCAGTATAGCATCTTTTGATTTTCCAGCTCTATGTAGTAACTTACCAGCAGTATGAGCACAGTCATTTACACTGTTGTAGGATTTTTCATGAACATGCTGTGGAAGCCTGTCCACATCATCAGTATCTAGAGCTCCTCCAGTGTCATCTTTTTCATCACCTGATATATTTAATGGTATGCTTCCTGGATGTTTAGCTGGTTTGATTTTTTTCTTTACTGGAAAATCATTCACTGAAATAGACGTCTTCCTACTTTTCTTAGTAGCTATGCAGTTATGCAGCTCACTGAAACTCACATCATGCAGGTCCATGCTTGTAAAAGAGTCTTTGGAACAAACTTCAGGAGGATTCTGTGATTCCTTTGGTACTTGTATCTGTACTTCATTTTCATTTGAATTAGATGATGAGAAGAAATCTTCATAAGAAGCCTCTTCAGTGCAGTAAGACTTGCTATATGTAGTAACTGCTTGCAAGAACCCCTTAGAGCCTGATGCACCAAGTTCTGAGGTAGCCAGCTTAAAACTTGGTAATGTTTGTAGTTTCTTCCTCTTCTTGTCTTTAAGAACACAATCATTTCTGTCAACAGGGAAGCTTTTATCCAGTGAACATGTATTTAAGTCTTCGCTACTCATAGGTGAATTAGAGAGACTGTCAATCAAAGCAGGAACAGTATTTAACTGGACTGTTTTTTTGCAAAGAGTAATATTACCAAAGCCCTCGAGAAGAGAACTTCTATTTGCAACTGAAGTTGTCTTGGTCTTCTCGTTCTTCTGATTTTTCTTTGGAAACTTTAAACGTTTCTTTCCTAAAGACAATCTATGATCCAAAGTATGCTGTATAATCTGTTTCTTTGTTAAACTTCTGGCATGTTGTTTTGGTGTTAAGCTCGTCTGCTCATTGCTACGTGATGGAGAATTCACTGATGCACTCACAGATACATGAATATCAGTCCAAGTATCACAGTCATGTTCTGCTGCCTCTGTTCTCTGACTCTTTAACTTCTCAGTTCTCCAAAGATAATCACAACTTGAGTTCAAGCAGTCTTCCATTTGTTCTTCTGCAAAACAAAAAAATGTGGCAATATAAATGTATTGAACAAATCAAAAAGAGTATCAATTTCTTAGTGAAATATATATGGAATTCCTGAACTGAAAAAACAAAGATTTGGCCACTTCTCTGGATATTATATGTAAAGTCAACAAAAACTAAACAGAATATGGATTAGAAACAAAGCATGTTCTATGCTGACAAGAACCTACAACAGTTTTAGCTATTTTATCCCCTTATCTGGTCATAAGCACCCACAAGTTCCATTCTGTTTTCTTGAAATAAAGCAGCAAAGGAACTCGTTACTCTTCTTGCATTTGTAGAGAAAGCAAGATTATATTCTTGTTAATATATTCTTGTTAATATGATAAAGTTAGCTTTAGTAACAGTGGAAACTCATTAATAATTTTTGCTACCACAGCATTAGCACCACCTTGAAGATTTTGCATTTAAGAGGGAATTAAATACAATACCATACTATCAATCACATACATCAATACAATATACAAAAACAATTAGAATTACTTCTTGTAGCTATTCTTATGAAGTTAATTTGTGTTAGGTATTTTACAGAATCTATTCATAACTCTTCACAATAAATTCCTCTGAAACAAGCTAGTATTTCTGATTAATCAACGTGCATTTTTTAAAATCCTGTTGTTCTGCAATAAGATGATTGCAACACATGCTTTTGCTTAAGTAGATGATGAGTGCAACATCACAGCAATACTCCTTCTGTAAGTTCTCCTACAGGTTTAAGGGGAAGTCTTGATATTATTTGCTTACTTAATATAGATAATATTTTTAAACATATGGTGTAGCTAACTGTATTTTGAAAAATAAAACATAGAGAGAAATTCCACATTATATGATCAGTCTCTCATACTGACAACTGACAAAGTCAGCTTCAATCCTCAAATTAACCTGGCTTCTTGAACTTTCCAAACCGTTACTAACCAGTCTCATATCTCTTAGGCACAAACATAGGGTCCACTGTCGCAGAGTGCTGGAGATGGAAGCTACACTAAATGCTGTTATGGGAATTTTTGGTCTGTTCTTAGTGTAAAATTACATTGTGCAGTTGCAAAGCTGAAGGGACATATGCAATGCACAGCTCTCAAATCACAATGTTCTACCTCATCAGCTACCAAAGTAAAACAGTTTGCTGGAACAGCTAAACTACTTGCAGTGTTCAACTATCACTTTTCACTAATATTGCATGAAGACATAACAAGCTGTCGCATGCTGCAAGAAACCCACCGTGTTCTTAGATAAGCCAACATGTCAGAACTCTTGTATGACATGAGTAAAATACAAAACCTCAAAACAAAATGTGGTATAGCTTACTGTTAGGGGAGAACAGAGAGCAGGCAAACTGCTCTAGCAGCCCTCATTACAAATTCTAAAGATTCCCTTCTCCTCACTTTCCTACTGAGATCAAGGCCAGCATCTGACTTGAGCTTTTTGCCCCAGTGACTGACAGATGACATGAGGTCTGAAGCACAAACTTTCTGCATACATAATCAATATTATTAGGATGTTCACTGATGTACCTCAACAGATTTCACAATCTTCTGTCTTATGCCCTGCTAATACACCAAAACACAGGAACAAACTCCTAACTTTACAAGAATGATTTTATAAGGTTCTTACCTTGCTCACAAATTATTTTAATCCATCTTAAACCATAAAACATTAAAAAAGCCAATTTATTTTTATTCTTGTTATTTCCTCAAACTTGACTACATAAGCTGAAAAACACATTAGGCTAACTTTGAAATTCAAGTTCTTCAACTGAAAATTTGGAAGACATTTCAGTTCTTTCAGGCCTTACCCTCATTCAGATCTCTTAAGCTTCTCACATTATACTCTTTGCTGTTCACTCTGTGTACTATATATGATTACTGTTAAGAGTAGAGAAGATTGATACCATGTAGGACAAAAAATTATTAATAGGGAATGGTATGAGTAGAGAGGAGGAGGTGAGGCAAGCAATACAGCAGTAAGGCAGAGCATTTACCCAGCAGTATTCCTTATGCTCCATTTTTCTTGACTTCTTAGTACAACACACTTTCTTTAGTAAGGAAAAACTATGATAATTCAGTTTTAAATATAAAAGATAGAGAAAATAGATACAGTTCTCATTTCAGTATACAGTACTTTCTGAAGTAAGATATAAAGGCCACGTATTATTTTTAATTTCTGTAATATATTAAGTTGTGTTAGTTACCAGATAGCAACACATCTTCTGAATTAGTTAAGATACAAGTAGAAAGTGCGTAGTCTCCTGGTGAGGTACTTGGAAGTCTTTGAGTCATTTGTGAACCTAGGAATACAAAAAGGCTATTAGAAATCTGTCAGCATTTTTCCTAGGAAACTCAGCAGCATATTTTTCTGAAACTAAAGAATAATGTCAAACTATTTAGAAATTATTACCGGTATTTTTAAGGCCTGCTGAGACATTTTACTAAAGAATCTGTGAAATCTTGCAATTGGCAGTCATGTCTTGATATAGCAGAAATGTTTTTAATGTTTGAAGGTTTACCTTAAAATTTGGAGAGAAAATAAATACAATCCTCACTAAAATAAACTGAGATTTAATTTTTTATCCATGTATTACTGTTTCTTTAGTTTCACAACTATTTTTGAAATCAGAAATTGACAGTCTAGCTGACTAACATCTTAAAACTTCAAATACTTTGGATTCCACCCCACCAAAAAATGTTCCACATTCAACATTTTTTGCAGTAACTGGTGAAACCTAATGACTTAGACCGTAATATTTTCTCAATAAAGCAATGCAAACACTAAAAAAAACCCTTGAAAACTGCAATCTAGGTTTAATTAATAAGAATATGCATTTTAAAATTAACTAGATTTATTTAATAAGGTTATTCAAATTTTTTTTCTTTTTTAAGTCCTGTTCTTCAGTACTTGGACAGGTATCTCATCAGTTTTGGGTTCCTTTTTAAACTGTTGATGCAATAGCATTACAATCTTTGTTATGCACAGCATCCACATTAAAATTTAACAGGAAATAAGATTTAGAGTCTCACTGTAAAGTTTAATCAAGAGGTGATAATATCAATTTACATTGAGATAGAAAGTCTATCTTAAACATCAGTCCTCTTGAGCAGTCTAGTGATCAAAAAATTATTTTGCAACCACTGTGCTCCAGACATGCAATCAAGATATGAAAAAAAATTCTAAAGGCAAGAGCACAAGTGCACAAAAAAGTCAGCAATAAAACCAGCAGCCATTTGTGCATGTTCATAAGTAAGTAAAATTCAACTTCTTACCCGTAGGAGAAAGATTCTCTCTTTTTTCCTTAATATCCTTTATTCTTCTTTCCATTGCATTGCACTGAGCTTTTATCTTATTAACAGGGCTGTATATAAGTGAACCATTGTCTTCAAATAATAAAACTGGTACATCTGTTTCTACACAAAGAAATTGTATTTATATATTAATATTTAAATGATGTAACAGCTTGAGATTAAGTTTCTTTCTTTTTATTCCATAAAACTTGGCAAAAACAGTTTTCTTAGATCTAGGATCATTACAGATGCCTTAACACAACATAACTGCAAAGAACTCTGTAAAAATTAAATCAATTTTATTTCTAATGGCAAGATACAAAAGACTCAAAAAAACCCCAACCAACAAACACCAAAACCTCATCAAGTGCTTTAAAAAAAAACTTCAAATATTTGAATCTTAGTAAAAAACAGTTCTTACCAGCATTAACTGCTGTCTTTTGTAGGGCTAATTCTTTAGCCATTTGGTTTAGTCTTCTCTGAAGCTTTCTATTATTTTCTGGAGTTTGTTCAACATAGTCTTTTGGCTGCATACATTTGTGCTACAAGACAGACAAAACCCTTAATTATACATATAGAACTGCCAAAATAATGATACCTCCTCCTCCTATTTTGCCTACCACTTTGTCATGGTATTGATTATTGGTATTTATGCTGCTTATCACCTCCTTTAGAACAACAGGTAATTGTAGAAAAAAGCATTTTGCAAAGTAATCTTTAATACTAATTAAGAAAGAATCTAACAAACATTTTTTTTTGCTTGCAGCAAAGTTAAAGATTTAAAGATAGTTTTTTAAAATAATAGTATTTGTTGCAACTCTGTAAAACATAAGCCACATAGTAGTCATTTTTTTGATTACTCATCATTATATAATTTGAATTGAAATCTCTACTATTATATATCTCTATTATATAATTTTAATTGAATACTCTACTCAGATAGAGTTTACAGAATGTTCTGAAAATAGTTCAAATGCTTGAGGTCAAAAAGCCAAGTTCAAACTTTAAAGTTTTTTATTCTAGGCCCCCCCAAAAAAAATCACATACTTACTTTTTTGATTGGTATGAGAAATCCCTCATTAGTGTCTACTGCAGGAAATAGGGATTCATCAACATGGGCTCCAGTTTCTCGACACCTGTACAGTAAATTAGAGAAGGTTTTGTGAGTTTTTATTTTCTCAGTTTTGCTTGAAGAATGAGAACTTTTATTGCAAGAAGAGTTGTCTGAGCCCTGCAATAATGAAACACCAACCCCTTCTAAGTGTGTTAAGTACCTACTTTAAGGTAGGTACTGTAATGTTACCCCCTCCCCTCCTTCCCCAGTCTATCTATTACAAATAGATATAGAATAGATAGAAATACAAATCTATGACAAATATGTGATCCAAATTTTTGTGCCAATTATGTCTTCCAAATTGCTGCTCTGGAAGGGCAAGATTCCCACTTGTGTTATTTTCCACACCCTTCCAAGCTGCTGGATTGCCCTTGCAGCAGCTGCTCGTGTGGCTCTGGTGACACCTAGTGATGGAACTGCTACACCGTGTGAGCCTGTACAGTTAAGGCCTCATCCTCACTTGGGTTGGAATGGATGAGAAAGATGTACCACTGCAGGTATTTGTCAAAGTCACTGAATTTAGAGTTCTCAGGGGCATCAAAAAGAGAGATTAAGCAGCTGGACTTCAGTGACTGTTATTAAATTCTGGATAATAACCAGCACAGACGTAGACTACATGAAAAGTTATGTTAATTCAGAGATGTAATTGATACAGAGAAGCTAAAGAGCAGAAAATTTTAGCATTAAATCTATGAATCTTTTACTTTGCAGACAAATCTGAATGCAAATGATTTATAAAACTTATTTGTGGGATGAGTTATCCTGCTAAGAAAACACAGGTAGAGCATCACAATTACACATTTGATGCAGAAGTATTAAGTGTTCCTAATTTGGGCAGATCGTAGCTATTCCATTCTATATTGGGTTCTTTTTGTTCCCAGATTTTGGAATTTTTTTTGGCTGCTCACTGAAGTATTTGTGTTGAAGAAGCAGTAAAAAACTTTTTCTCAGTGACCCCAAAGCTGTCGCTCATTTTGCATAACACTTTAAATTTTTTTACATGATAGCAAGTCCTTGACTTTTGTTTGCTGTTTTTAAAGTTAGACATAATTATCATTTTTAGAAAGAAAAGAAACAAAGAAAAAAACCCCAAAAATAAAGCAAAAGCAAACAACTGTTTGAAAATTCAAAATAACTTTACTCTGCAGCTACAATTTTTTCTGATTTTCAATTTTCATCTTAAAGGGTTGTCTTCTCAAATTACCTCCTAAACTGTATACCTGTATACAGTTTAGGCCCAAATAGGTGCTCATACTATAGAGCAGAAGCTTCCAATAAAAGGCTTAAATCATTGGAGAGAGCACTAGAAATCCACTAAAAATTCAACAAGGCAATGATCACTAAATACAGCACAAACCCTTCAAATGTTTCAGGCTTTTATAGAGAAATCTAAGTATCACAGCACTTTTCAGCTCATAGGGCATACTCCTCTGAGCAGCTCAAGCACTGCTCAGGGGAAGGCAACACTGGGGTACAAGTCTAACAGGCTGGAAATAGGGGTTCACTAACTGTTAAATGTGAGAGTATTTTCCACAAAGCAGAAGAATCAAGAAATGCTGGACTAATTGTATATTACTTGCTTCCTTGTCTGGTATTTTCAGAGCTCAAACACCAAGAAGTAGCATCCAGATTCAATACCATATACTGCCGCATCCTGTAGTATCCTCCAATATGAAGATTCCCAAGAGCATGTAATAACAAAAACAAAAGCCAAACATTCCCAGTTTACTGTGCTCCACAGATTTCAGGTCATCAGATGGTTAGATGGAATATTATAGTTGGGTTTTGATAAAATGAAGTGTTTAATTGCTTCAGTAATTTTTTAAAACCACGTAAATGCTTGCTCATTATGATTCTGCAATAAGGAGTTCTACAGCCTAACTCTGTGTTATTAAAACCCATCATTTACTGTTTTCTCTGAATCTGCCTCCAGGTATATTGATGTAACGCTTTACAATTTTTCTGCTGGAAAGGAAAATATACATTCATTTCCCATTCAGCCTCTCTACATAAACCTTTGTGTTCACAGTAGTCTCCCTCCTCCACTCCTTTTCCAGACTGAAATATTCTTGTCTCTTCTATCACATCTTGTAAGAAAACTATTTTATAACTTCAGTAAAGCTCATTGCCATCCTCTGGCAACATTCCAAATATAACCATGATAAAATGCTGTCATTCCACTATATGAAGTTTTGTGTTCTATTTAATTTGATTTTTGACTATTGCTGAGGTAACAATGCTATGAAAATGTCTACTGTAAATACCAAAATGCAATGATCATCTTTCTGATATGCTTAAGTGGACTGCTTTACACAGTCTTCTTTACACCTGCAAGGATTTTATTCCCCTCAGTCTTAGTTTCTTAACAGAACTTCTTCCATTTTAAGTAGACACCTTTTTAAATGTAAGCATTGTCATAGAATTTCTTGGGTTTGGTGTTCCATCATGAACACTTATACTGTAGTATAATTAATTATATTAATCAAGACCAAGTAACAACTAACATGGTTTTGCACTGCACTCCTAAAGGAGTCACCAAACCCCAGCCGACAACCTGAAAGTTGACAGGTATTATTATCTTGCTGAGATAACATTTCACAGCTTTTCTGACCATTTTGAGAATGTTCCACTTGCTACTGAATGAAGCAGCTGGTTAATCAAGCCATCTTTTTTAGCAGTACTAAAACTCTGCATGAGTTACTTACACAGTTATCAGGTTCAAACTAAGTTTCCATTCACAAAGGACCACAATTTTATGGGTACATACTATTCAGTCCTTCCTATTTACACTGTTACATTTACAGAGTTCAATAGACTGTCTTCTGCCGACTAGTGTCTGAGACACAGATGTACTAGACATGTAGCGTAGTCAGGCAACCTGGTTCTTATTACAAAAACCAAAAATTAGTATGTATCCTGGCAAAGACTCATTTAAATTTTCTACTGCCTGTGCCTCGTTTGAATAACCCCATGACCAGTATGAATACTCATTACTATCTCTGATACAAGCTTTAGTGCTCCTGACCTATACTTTGCTCAAGGATATGATATTCCCATGAATTCTGCTTACAGTATACACCAATCTAAGCAGTATGTTCTTCTGTACCTTTTGGCGTTTACTTTAAACTAAAGGCCAGAAGAAAAAGATGACAGAGAAGTTCAATCATAATTCACAGCTTGGCTCCTCCTCTGCACTAAAATAAATCTGTTTTAGATGATTCCCCCTGTTCCAACAAATTTCACCTAAGCCACGTACCAAGACCTTGCTTTGATCAGAAAATGGTAATAGGAAAATGTAAGAGATGCTTCGGGGTGTGGACGGTCTGGGACACGACAGAGACCTCTATAGTTGAGTTAGATGTTAGTAGTTTATTTCAGGGCGAGGGAGAGAGAGCCCTGCTAGGAGCCAGCAGATGAAGCTCAAAGCAGGCTCAGAGGGAACAATACAAAAGGGGGTAAAATATGAATACAGGAGTTCAAGACTTAAGATAGCTAAGAAAGAGAGTAACAGAACAGAAGTGAGCTGGGAAAAGAGGATAAAGAAGAGCAGGAAAGAGCAGAAAGAAGAGAAGCAAGAGGAAGCAAGAGCGTAGAAAGAGCGAGGCAAGAGAGACAAGAGAGTGACAAGAGAAACAAGAGAGTGGCAAGAAGAGGCCGAGCTCTCCTTTACAATTACTTATATAATCTATACATTTGAATATTCTATTCCTTCACTAACCAATCTTTCTAAGTATACTAATAGAGTAACATTTGTGTGCGACCTATAGAAATCGCTGCTTTTGCATATTTTTAGCTATCTCAGGGTCCTTCAGACCTTTCCTTATAAGGCTGGGGAGAGGGGTCTCAGCTTAGTTTTACTGGGGGAAAGAATGTGTTCTGGCATACCAGACCAGTTTCTTTGAATTATTCAAACCGTGCTTTCATTTGTATTTCTTCCTTAGCCTTTCTGGCTAAGGAGTCATATTTATAATTCCTTTCTAATTCTACCTTCCCAACAGGAAAACTTAAAAAATACCAGGAAGATGCTAGCCTTCTCTTTCCTACCAAATAGCCTAAGTTTTCCCTCTAGATGCTTTCTCTTGTCTTTTGCTCTGTTGCTGTTATCCAGCAAAAGTCAAAGTTCCTAGAGGCTTTTACACCTGGATTTCCATCCATGCTGCCCTTACAGTATCACATGTTTCTACAGTGTTCATCCCCTCAATGCTTTCCAGCAGTACACAGGAGACTCTTGTGGTGGAACTGCTATCACAGAAAGAGTATTTCTGTATGACTCTCCCCTGTAAGGCACTCTCATTCTTCCATTGCTGATGGTACTCACCTGGACTTTTATGAGATCCTTTTTACTACAGCACATCCAAATCTCAATAGTTTATAGTTCATGTGACTAAGATTTCAAATTCTGCATTTATACACTTAGCCACCTGAAGAACATATTTAATTTTACAACAGTATTAAAATCATCATTATTCTCACATGTTCAAATAGCACCACGTCCCCTAAAGATGTATTCACATAAATAAAATTTTGCATTGCCCTCATTTTTGGGAACTTAAAGTATTTATTCCTTGGTGTTAAAGCTTTAAAACTGGCTGGGTTGCATGGCTGTGATTTCTATATCTGACATACTTAAAAAACCCAACAAATCAAACAAAAACCACTTGCTTCTGAAGATCTGCATGAATATCTTTTTTGGCTAATGGACTTGCATCACAAGTTTCCAAGCTGTACTTGGCAACAATTAGGTGCCTGTAGGCCTCAGTTTACCCTCCGTCCTACAGCCCCACTTTTTTTAAAAAAAAACAAGCCCAAAATGTTTGCACTTAAAGCACTACCTCTCCATACATGACAATTGGTATAGGTAAGTCCCTCTTTACTTGATTTATATTCTAATTTCCATCATCACATTGATTTATCGATTGGAGTGTTTAACACATGCATATACATGAACAGTGTTTTTACCCCTCATCTGAAATCTTAGTTAGGCCTGACAAGCACTTCATAAATTTAGAGAAGCAGCTATGGACTAGTAAATTCTAAATGGTTGGTTGCAATTCTGAAGGGCTTGTTGGAATTTTTATTTAATTTTTTTAAAATAAATTTAATTTTTTCCATACGGTAGAAGAGAATCTTCATGAAGTTTTGTTCTGAACTTCCCAAATATCTTAAAAAACAGAATACATGGATCTTTTTCTTTCTTGCTAGGACATATTCTGTTTACAGGATTTAAGTACAGAAACAGTACAATGACCTTGATGAAATGTGCTTTTATACAAGAAAATGTAAGAATTGTATTCAGTGTAAGTATGGCCTTCACTGTCTACACATGCCATCTGAGAGCACTAGAGTAGAACACTGTTAACAAATATACTTCACCACATTCATTTTTCAAGAGTTAACATTTTACCTGCACAAGTCACATGCTTTATAATACGAATAATGTAATAGAAAAGTTATCATTTACTCACAGATTTATCTCTATTTCAACACCAATAAAATGGCTTCTGGATTTAAGTTTTTCAATTAAAAAATACTAGAATATATTATCTCTGAAATAGACCACATTCATTATGACCACAAGTACTCACTTTTCCACCCAGAGTACAGAAACTATTTTTACACCCATCTTCTGTGCTTTTTTCCATGTAGTCAACCGTCCGTCTTTGAAGACTAGATGGGTCACGTGCTTATTCAAAGTTTTTGAAACCTGCAGAAATACATGGACAGCTCACATTTAGGTCCAAGAATTGGAAAATGCTAATGAAACCAGACAGCCCATTTTTATTGTATAAACCACTACCATTAAAATTTATTCTAAACATTATGTCAAGGACCCTTTTGATCTTTCCCAGCTTCACAAGAAGTAATCAAAACTCCATTCTCATTAGTCAAGCTAATGCAGGCTAAAGGGATGGAATAAGCATTTGTTTTCAATCTCCCCTAGGTTACCATTTTCAACTCCCTACTCTAGGTGTATCGCTAATTTTGCAACATATTTATTTAAGTAGTGCAACATAATTTCTTATGCAACAGCCAGTCCAGAAAGCAGATGCCACTATCCAAAGAAGTTACATCTTTTAGGCAAAAGAGCTCAGGCTTAAAGAGCATCGCGAATCTCAATTTTTAAACTAATTTTTGTAAATAAAAATCACTTTAGTTTTGAGGGAAAGGCTGGAGGTATGACTAACAAAAATTATATGGGAATGCTTTAAAAATGAGAAATACAGAAAATTATAGCCAGCACAGATGACCAAATTTTCAGTTATCAGCCTCCACTGGCAAGTGATGTTTTCATTCTAGATACTCCATTTTTCACAGACAAGGTTTCCTTTGTGGAGACTAAGCACCCTACACAGAACTGCTTGATCAGTTGTGATTGCTGATGTGGTGACATCAGTACAATTCATTTTTTACAGCAGCATCTCCCCAGCCAAATGGAAATAGCTCCATGGCTTTCTGTTGCACCCTCAGTTGCATCACTATACTTTGCTTACAGCATGCTGGGTCTGAATTTAGCTTTAAGAAAACTAGCTTTTCCAAACATTGCTGGTGGCAAGCTGATTATGACTTCTTAGAAGACAAAAATCTGTGATATTTAAGTATCTAGGTTTAAAATGATCCATTAGTCTCTTATAGAATAAGTTATTGCTCCAGATGCAATTGCTTACTCACTTTTTCCAGTATTCAGCTCACAGCCCACGTCCTAAGGATGCTTGACGTAGCTTTGCCTCCAAATTATGGAGGAGCACCACCTTACACCTCCCCCTCCCCTTTCTCACCTCCTCCCCTTATCCTGTGCATCTTCTGCTGCACAGATGAACTTTTGAGATGTCTGAATCAACAATCTAGAAAAAAACTAATCTAGAATTTAATTTCCTGACACAGTTAACCAAGGCAGCTTAGTACCATGTGCTCAGCTAGTAACTGGGAAGTGTCTGGAATAGGGAAGGGGAATGACCACCCTTATTCAGTCATAGGGATATGCTAAAAAGGCTCATCTGTATCATCGGTCTGCACCAAATTTGATTATTTTGACTATTTTGAAGCCTTACGCTTCTGCCGTATTTTCTGTAAGAAAAAAGCTTTACATTATTAGAATAGATTTACACTATTACTAGGTCTGATACTACAGCATAGAAATATTTCTTGTACCTTTTCCTCGAGTTTTTTTTGTTTGATAACAAAAACCAGTTATCCTAACTGTTCTGTCACAGTCAGCTTACTTCATACAGAAAGAAAGGATTTAGGGAGGGAAATCAGCAAGATTTCTTAAATTTTGGTAAGAGACACACACACGCCCATTTTAAAGAGCACTGGGAGTCCACACAAATATTTTTCTGGAGCATGATGAGGGCTGTATTAATCTCCATTAACCAGCGATAATGTGCAAGAAGGGAGGATGCCAGTTTGACTTTGGTCTCTGGCTGAAATGTTACAGCTGGCAATTAAACATCTTTTGCACCTACAAGTCAACTATATGTCACAGAAAAATTCATTGAGACATATACTGAAACTCCTAAGCTGTATTTTTACTAGCGCTTTCTGGATTTGATGCAAATTTGTGGGAGAGTGAATGGAAGAATAAAATGTCATGGTACTTGGGTTAGAAAACATTGTACTAACAACACAGCAGCTGCTTGCAAATTGTGGAAAATAAAACAATATAAGGTACATCCTTGTAAGCCATAGGTTTTCAACACTTAGATTTGCTTTGCCCACAGTCTGTGGTAAGCCCAATACTTCCCAACAAGAGCATGCTATCATTAATATGCAAAGAGGTCTGTAGTTGTAGAAAGGCTTTAAATGCATTTCCCATCTGTCAGCAGCACAAATTTTACAGCACATTGGTCTATTCTCAGGTCTCTGATTTTTTCTCTTCCTGCCCTTTAAAAGCTCATGCTAAAAAGAAATATATGTGACAAGCAGAACAAGCAAGCTAATTTATAATTAAGATCTTTTGTATTTGATTTATTTCAAAATAGTCTCCTTACTTTTGCTCCCATATCAAGAAGCTGCTGTTCAAAGGTTTTTGAGTAATTTTCTGTTCTGTTAGAGGACCAAACTTCTACAAAGGCAGAAATACCTGGATCAGAAGAGAAAAAACAACAACTAATGAATGTAATGAAGTATATGCCATGGTAAAACTGGTTAAACTGCCTTTCCAACAAAAATTTCTTTTATACATATTGCATTCAGTTGCAAATACAGCTTTTAGTAAACTGAGTGCCAGATTTTAGCAGCAGAATTTTTTTTAATGTATTTATGTCCCCTAAATTAATTGTAATGGAAATAACTTAGAAGCCCGACACTAGTCAACTTTTCACTTCATCTATTTAAAACACATTACCAGCTTAACAAGCATTATCTTTACATGGCTACGCACGCTTACCATTATTTAAGAATTTTTAATCTTCATATTAATTAAAAATTTGAAAACCAGTTGATATAACAGAACTTACAGAACAAAATTATATCATCACAATAGAATTATTCCTTGCCCAAACTCCCAGAAAATTTTGCAGAAATATTACTTAACAGTTTCCAATTGATTTCAATTTTCACTTCATTTATATTGAAATGTCCCAAATTAAGTACATATAACAGGGGTTAATAAAATTTCCTATCAGTTACCTTATGCAACTTTAGATATTCAGATTTAATTAGCTTGCTTCATCAAGCAGATTAATAAACTCTTCAAGGAATCAGGTCAGCCTTGGTTGAGAATATCTTCAAACAACCAACCAAAGACAGAAGTACTGATAAGGAGGGATAAACAAATAAAACTCATAACAATCCCTTCATTAGTTTTACACAGGATAGGAACTAAAGTGACCTACAGTTTCACTGGCCATGCAACTTTCCCATTTTGAATGAGAAACCAGGAAAATTCCAAAAACTGGAGAAATGGCAGTTCACCAAAACCAACTTGAGGCAAAGGCCAGACAATTCTAAGAACTCATGAATAAAACTGAGAGTTTCATTTTTAAAAGGGTCATCCTTAGCAAATATTGTTTAATTATCTTAGCTACTAAGATAATAAAGCATTTACTTCTGATTAATTATGTAGTCACATCTGTCTTATTTCTAAATTTAAACCAGAATAATACTCCAATTATTCATAACAATAAAACTACTTTTATAAAGATTAAAATATTTTTACTATTAGAAATATTTTTGTCATACAAGAGAAATGTGAAACAAAGTACCTCCTCATGCAAAGCACTGTGAAAAATCTTATTATCAGTACTACAACTTCAGATATAAATGGGAATTTAAGACAAGTCTACTCCAATGTGCTTTAACTGTGTTCATTCTACTACTAGACTGGGGCAGATTCTGCTAGAGTTACTTTTTTCCTTGATAGTTCAATTGTGAAGAACAACGCACTTGCATATGAAAATACAGTATCTTTCTCTTACATCAAATATTTTAAGAACTTTCATAGTTAAAATTCTCCTAGAAATACAGATCAGAACACTTCAGTAAAGGAATAACTAGGAACTTAAAGGGATGTTACTTCAAAACTCCATGCAGTATGATCAAAGGTGTACTTTACAGTAATTAGTCAATTTTAACTAATCAAATATATTCCAGCAAAAGGCAAGGCTTTTCGCCGTTTTTGTACAGTTGATGGAAAGGAAAATGAGGAAGTTCTTGGTGCTTTTTTGAACTAGAGGAGGTCCGAGTAGAAATCGGTTTTTGTAAACGCCAGCCTTAGAAGCCCCCCGAGAAGAGGGTGATCGCAGAGCAAAGTGGCCATGAGAGGGCAACTTGGCAAGGCAGAAATTTTGAGATGCAAAAGAAAGACACGATTGACTGGGATAGGAAGAACAGAGGGGTCGCCGGGCAGTGCCCCACCGGGAGGCACCTTACATCGGCACACGAGCGGAGGGAGGCGTGCGGCCCTGCCCACCCGCCGGCCACGCAGCGGGGCCGGGCCTGTGCCCGGGCACAACGCGCTTCCCCCCGGGGCCGACCAGTCCCCGCCGGCGGGATCGGGCGGGTTCGCGGCGAGTCAGAGCAGCCCGCGGGGGAGCCCTGACCACCCCGCTGGCCGGGTCCCCACAGCGGCCTGTCACCCCCCCTGACGGGAAGCACCGGGACAAGAACCGCAAGGAGACAGGGGGTAGGGGCAGCGCGGAGCCCGCGCCAGCCCGAAGGCTCTTCTCGGCCGCGCCGGGAGAAGCCACGGCACGGCGGCCGAGCCGGTACCTTTCAGGACGGGCTCCATTGGCGACACAGCCCCGGAGCTCGCGGCGCCCGCCAGGGTTCAAACCCGCCTCCGCGCAAGGCCCCGCCGCGCCTGCGCACCAGCGGCGGGCCGGCCCTGTCGTGGCTCCGGTGCGGGGCGGGGAGCGGCTGTGGCGTCCCGCGGCCCTCGTCGGAAATGGACTGTGCTCGGCCCCGCTACCGCCCTTTTCGGCGCCAGGGAAGGCTTTCCACCGCCAAATGCTGCTGGAAAGAGTGTCTCAGAATTAGGTTCTAAATACTTGTGAGATCGTAGAGTCCAACCTGTGACCCAACACCGCTTCGTGAACTAGACCATGGCACTGAGTGCTACATCCAGTCTTTCTGTAAACATCTCCAGGGACAGTGACTCCACCACTTCCCTGGGCAGCCCATTCCAATATCTAATCACCCTTCCCGTTAAAAAAGTCTTCCTAATATCCAGCCTAAACCACCCCCAGCATAATTTAGACTATGTCCTCTCATTCTGTCAGTAGTTCCTGGGACAAGAGACCGACCCTTGGGTGGCTACAGCCTCCTTTCTGGTAGTTATAGAGAGCAATAAGGTCTCTCCTGAGCCTCCTCCAGGCTGAACACCCCCAGCTCCCTCAGCTGCTCCTCACAGGACTCGTGCCCCAGACCCTTCCCCAGCTCTGCTGTGCTTCCCTGGACTCGCTCCAGCCCCTCAGTGTCTTTCTCACAGTGAGGGGCCCAGAACTGGACACAGCACTCCAGGTGTGGCCTCAGCAGTGCCCAGTACTGGGGGACAATCACTGGTCCTGGTCCTGCTGGCCACACTACTGCTGACAGAGGCCAGGATGCCACCAAGTTTTGACAAAACCAAACTGAGTGAATTTTCTGTGTCACTGTTCTCCATAAGGAATCCTAAGGAGGCATTCCTGAAGAATTTTAGTTTGCAGGAAAGTCCAGCATCAGAGAATTACTTGTCTCTCAACTCTCTGGTAGCCCAAACTGCAGTGTATGAAGTGGGAAAACAAATGTGAAAAACAAAGTCCACTCTTCAGAATTTTTAAAAGTTTAATAAGGGAATAAAAAGGGACAATGTCCAGTGCTGTGGTGTTTCTGGCTATTGGTCAGAGAACACACCAGCAGATTAAGACAGTGTTTTCTATATACTGTTACATTACAGAGGTACATGCATATTCTTGTGTACAATACATTATTCAAACATTCTTGTAAGCTTTTTGATGTTTCAGGAACTCTTTTGCTTGGTTTTACACTCTGATTTACTTGCATGATATCCTGTGGATTAGGTCAATACATTTTATTTCTTTTTGTGTTTCCATCCTGTTGTTTCCCACTCCCTCATAAGGAGTTAACAAGTTCTTCTCTAATTCTTTTCCAGTGCTGTAGTTTGTGTCACCATTATCACTTGCAGAGGTCATCAGGAGATGTCGGGGAAACAGCATAATGGTTTACACCATTCTCTTAGTTACATAGAAGCATTTTAACATTTTGTGTTTTGCTAAGGCCTACAATATAATAGATTCATCACACCACTATTTCTATAAGCTATATGGTGCATACATAGATATATTTACCACATTACTATTTTTATAAGCTATACGGTGCAAAACCAAGAGATTGTGTTATACTAATGAGCAGCTAAAAGGAGTTACAAATTGTACCATATCTAAATACTTATGATCAATAACAACATGTAAAAGCAAATACATAAATGAGAAAGCTGATAACTATATTGTCATTTTTAATAACAAATAACAGAAAAAGACAGCAAAATAAGGGTTAGTAAAGAGCACTGTGAGATAGTATCTACCAAAGCATGTAAAACTGCTTGAGAGCAGCTATACTATTGACTATAGTTATGGAACCTTAACAGGAGCCAGCTTTGGTGCTCGCAGGCTGGAGTGTAGCAAATGTGATATAAAGGGAAGTTAGAGAAAAATTCATGGTTTCCCCAGGGAAAAATGATAAAATGTATAATAAAATACGGGAATTAGTGAGTGTAAGGAGATTTATTGTGAGAAAGGACCTAATAGAGGTAAATGATGTTGTATAGCTTTATTATGCAACTCACAGAGCTCAGGAGTTACTATATGGTTGTTCAAATTGGTGTTGTTCTGAAATCTTCAATATGTAATGCTAATTACATAATTTGAAAAATAATGTAGCTGGCATGGAAAAACAACAGAGCTGCAACACAAGGATACTAAGTGATTTCCATATGAGAAATAGCTATTCTGACAAGGACTGGTCAGCTTGGAAAAGAAACAGTGGAAGGTGGATGTACTAGAGGTCATTAAAACCATGAGTGTGTGCAAAAGGTGAACATGGAGCAGTGTGTTCCCTACAATAGCTAGTGAGCACCAAAGACCAGATGGGGTCTTCTCAGAAGCTGCAGAAGGCTGTGTAAGTGTTCAGAGTGCTGGCAAACCACATGGTTTATGAAGCAAACCCAGCAAATCCCTGAAAATCAATTTAAGACTATGAAAAATGTACAAAACCTCCTTTCCCTTAGTAAAGCCTTGAACTGTATATTGCTGAACTCTGAGAAGGTACAGGGAACACTTCAGGTTTTTCTTGTTTTTTGTTCTTTTTCTAAGCAATTTTGCACTGGAGAGACAGTGCTGACCTAAAAATGTTTTGGTGTAGTCCATTTTGCCCATTCTTACTTTCATGGAGAGGCTCAGATCTTGACTCCTAGGAGTCTACCAAGCAGATAGCTTTACTAATGCTTTTTAAGATATGTTAATCTAGTATGTAGGATTTTGGCATTGATAATTTGTTTCATTTCCAGGGCATTGGTATGGCACTAAATATGTGGAAAGTGTTAAGCATAAGTTCTTGGGTGCTTCCTCTGCTGAATGTGTTCCTTTCACTAATTTATTCACTATGTGTATAAAGTAACCAGGAAATCTACATATATACGTTTGTTTTTATTTACCTATCCTTTGTACTTCTGTCAGTATATTACACAGTTCTTTGCTAGTCAATAATAAAATATTTTTACCAAGGTTCTCGTCTGTGCCTCAAGGAAAAGGGAGTATTGTCCAATGCAGTGTCTATGAACATTGATCTGAAGGCAAGTCCAGAAGGGGAGTGAGGGTAGGGGAGACAGACATACATTGAAAACCCTCAGTAAGAAAACCCACAGGCTGTGTTTGAGCCTTTAGCTGCAAGGTAGTAGCAGGTTTTATAGATGCTAAAGGCAAATGTGATGAAATGTGCAACTGTACCTGTATGCTCTGATTCTACACTGGTAGAAACAATGAAAAGTAGTAATTGCAAGAAGATGTAATTTCTGATCAGAGCAGACTAGGACTACTCATGAGGACACTGGATTTGGGATGCCCACCTTTTTATCGTGGAAATGACTACACAGATTACTGAAACTGTCCCAAAAATTTACAGTTTTGTCTTAAACGATTGGAGCTTTGACATCAGAATTACTTTAGGATTTAATTTAATAACTTAATTTAAGAAGTAAATTTTTTTATATAAGAACTTAATTCTCAGATGGTGACTAAACTTCAGAATTCCACTGGTAGTTAATAGTTGTCTGTTCTTGTACCAGTATTATCTTGCTGTCAGCTACTCCTCAGCATTTATCATCCTCTAGTACTTACAGAATGCAGCACTATATTTTTACAGCTGCTATTTTGCCGGTTTGAATGCAACAGGATGTTTTAGCTTTCATGCCACAATGAACTTCTGAAAATGACAATGAATGGGGCTTATTTACATTAAGTAAACATAATGTAAATGCCCTCTAAATAGGCTAGTTATTTGGCTTGATGATATGTAATATCATGGTGTCTATAAAGCTAGAAATATAACATTAACTGTTATATTTTCTCTACAGTCAGTACTTACTAGAACATACAGGTTATAGAATGCTGCACTAGGAAGAAAGAGTTTTACAGGTCAATTATATTGAGAAAGGAAGGAATTGTGAAAGTTACATTTCAGTTGACCTCCTAATCAAAAAGAAGTAATAGTTACAAAAAAGTAAAAGCCCTATAAACGCCTAAATGTTTTCCCAGCCAAAAAAGTTTAGTCTTGAAAAACTAAAAAAACAAGAACAAACAAACAAAAAATCCCCACCAAAAACTAAAAAAAAAAAAAAGAAAACCACCTAAAAAAAAAAAAACATCAATGCAGTAATTTTCCAGGTTTAAGTAAAATACAGAAAAGAGCTGTATTCTCAAGTGTTGCTTTGGTAATTCAAAAGATTCCTTCTCAGCCAGACCTTAATTTATTGATATAAATTTGATGTGAACTTTGGGATCGTGTTTTGTAAGGCTACATCACAGAGACAAGTTCTCAGATATAGAATTCATATGGTGGGCTATGTATTACTCCCTGGGACTTGACATTAGGCATATGAAAGATGCCTAGAACAAATAAGGAAGTTTTTTATTATTAAGTAAAGTCTGGTTTTCTATATTGATTGTTGGGTAGTGCTTGTTTGTTTATTTGGTTGGGTGGATTTAATGAACCTATTTCCAATTTGTGCAAACAACGGCTTTAACCTTTTTTATTTATTTTTTTAAAATATTAAACTTCCAAGTGTGAGCTGCTTCCTCTAAAGTAGTAAATCCCAGTCAATCAGTTTGTGTATTTAAGACCTGAACACTTGTATAAAAACTAAAGTTGTCATCTCTATAACGCTACTTGACCATTAGAGATGCAGAGGTGGGAAGAAGTGCTTGGAGCAGGTACAAACTTGCATACTGCCTTCATGGAGGAAGCTCCAGAAATCAGCTCTGATTGTCCACATCAACTGTCATTGTCTCCTCTGACAAGGTAGACTTCTTATTTTCTTAGTAAGTCTAACAGTTCTTGTCTATGCCTGTTTCAGTTTGAACATTGATTTTAAAAGTAGCACACAAAATGGTGCAGTGTTTTGGCTGCCATGTTCTGTGCCATTAATACTGGACCAACAGACGTACTTTACATTCTCCTTTTCTCAGGACTGCATAACTATTCTGTGATGAACTAATATTTCCAGCTCTGGGATTGTAACTGTTTGTTTATCAGTTTCCAATTAGTAAAGGAAACTCTTTCCCATCTCTTTGCCCCTGGCTGGCCCACCATTAACCATGCCCAGCCTGCCCCACAGCACCCCCTGCAGCTGTGGGGGAATCACTGCACCTGCCCTGCCTAGCCAGGAGCCAGCAGCGCCCCTGCCAGCTGTGCCCAGAACTGCCCTGAGGGGAAAGCTCCTGCGGCTGAGAGAAGGCTGGCATTGGGTCTCTGATTCTGTTTGTTGTTGCTGCAGTTATTGTGTTTGCTTGTCTTGTTAGATATATATTCCAGGAAATAACTGTTATTCCTTTGCCCATATCTTTCCTTGAAAGCCCCGTAATTTCAAAGTTATAATAATGTGTAGGGAAGGGGGTCACATTTTCCATTCCAGTAAGGTTCCTGCCTTCCTTGGCAGACATCTGTCTTTTAAACCAGGACAATAAGATTGAGGAGTCACACCTCAATAGCCTCAGAGGCATTCTAGTCTCCTTGCTTCTCCACAAGCAGAGTTCAGCCTGAGATTGCCAACAGTGGCTTCTTTGTTCTCCTGTTCTCCTCCTTTGGCTGATGCTTAAAAAGGCATGTTTCAACTTTCCACTTCTGTTTTGCAGAATAGTTCATTCTAAACAGACAAGAGGAAATTCTTGTAATTCTTATAAAAATTTCCTTACAAGAGAAAATCTTACGTTTTTTCTACTTATTTTAGTATATATTATGTAGACTATTAGTACAAAAAAAACCAAACTCAAAAAGCCAAAATAACAGCATTTTAATACCCATTGTGAGCAACGTTGGGAAAAAAGTTGCATATGCTTGTGAGATATGTGTGTATCTGTCATTGTCAAAATAATGTTATCGCTACTCTCAGTCCTTATTTCTGTTTCATGGAACGTGGAAAAAATTATGAGGTACATTTATTTCCTGCCATAAAGAAAGAGTAACGTTATGGATTATGTCTTACGAAGTCTTACAAAATTGTTGGAAGTTCTTGTCAATGAGATGATTTTGTTCCTTTTCCAATGAGAAGTTCACGATTAACAAAATGGCATGAAGTAAGTATGAGACCTTTTTCAGGAAATGAAAAAGTATTTAATACTTTTTACTTTCAGCTGAGGCAGTGACCATTTTTATTTTCTTTTCCTATCCTGTAATTAAGAAATCACTGTTTTTATATCCACAGCTTATGTGCTGACACAGCACCAGCTTTATTTTGTGTTTGTGATACAGTGATAATAAGATAGAGGTCTATCCTTGTTAAGTTTTAATTCACCCAGTCTTTGATGCACTGTGACCCCAGAGGCCTGTCATGGAAGAAAAAGACAGCAGCATGCTGAAAAATAACAGCCCATCATGTAATTGAGAGTATGACGCAACAACACGCTAATAATCAGGTTTCTGTGTCGTTCATGAGATGGCATGGAAGGCTTATTCATTTCCCCTCTGAGCAGTTTTCACTGCCTGCAGTTCAGGCTGAGACTGCAGCTGTGAAGGGGTCAAAAAGCCAGTTTATCTGACCTCTGTACTAAAATTCTTTTGAGAAGGTTTGTGATTTTCCCAAGCAATGTAGAACTGTGCTGCTGAAAACAGGCTTTTTGCTTTTCATACATCTCTGTGGAGATCAGCTCTGGACAGCGTTAACAGCAAATATCCTCAATGCTTCATGATCCTACTCTTGCTTGGCAAAGCTGCCCAAAAGATACTGTTTAAAAGCACGGTCCTTTTGTGTGTGTTCAGGCATGTCTTTCTTGAACATGTGAGAGCAATTTAAGGTTTTGATCTCCTGCTCTGAGCTCCACAGCTTACCTGAGTCTCAGGAAAAGTGATGGTAGGGTAAGTTTGGAGTTAAGGCTGTGAACTGAAGTAGGACTCACATTTGCTGCAGCTGACTCATCCAGAAGCAGTGGATCCAGCAAAGAGAACAATGGTGTGAACTTCTATCTCCCTGACATGAATGACCAAAGCTCATTTGAAAGCATCTGAGGTGCTTTACTTGCCAACTAGAATTTCTAATTTGTATACACGATGATGTGGTATACACAGGAAAGGAGATTTCTGTTACTGTCTCTTTGGGAATAGGCATCAAAACAAGGAATATTACTATATTTACAACTACAGTTTGCCTACATCCTGTTGGCAGACCGTGTCTCCCAAGTTAAGTATGACATGGTAGGGTTCAGGCTCAGAGAAGGGTGACTGGTGTGAGCAGAAGTATGTCAGTATGGTTTAGTGGGCCTCAGTGTTGTCTGGAAAACAGCTAAGTGAGGGCAGGTGTGTAAGAAGGGGTGGGTGTACAGACTGATGAGTGACCTGGAGAGGGGTACTGGGGAGAAGCTGTTTGCTCTCTTTTCCCAATAAAGTACAAGCATTCAAAGAAGTCAGTAGATGTCATATTCATAAAAAAAAGAAAACGTGTTTTTTTTAACACAAGTGGAACTTAAACTCTAGAACTCCTAGCAGCTGGGTGTTGCGGCTGACAGAAGTGGTCACAGAATTCAGGTGGGTTACTAAGTATTTCACAGTTATACCTAGTTCAGGAAATCCTGAAGCCATAAATAGGCTGAAACTCTACTGAGACAGGTTACTGGTTAGATAAACTCTGACTGAGAAAACGTATTTTTATGTTTCTAAAGTTTCAAGTTGTGAGAGGCTTGATGCTTTAAGAAAGGAATCCATTAAGTTTGTGACGCCAGCTGAGGGGTAATGTCAGTACTCCTGAGTTTAAGACTGCCATTCAGAGGGACTTAAATGGGCTGTTGGGAACATTGTTAAATTCAACAAATATCCAAAGTCATGCACTGGGACAGGAAGGACTTATGGCAATAATAAAGAGTGGTTTGGGTTCTTTCTGTACAAGGAAGACATGGAGAAACTTCAGTAAGTTCAGAAAAGGGCCATCAGGATGACTGGAACATTTGTCCTTTGACAAATGTTGACAAGAGATTGAGGTAACTGGGCCAAGCAACGGAGCAGGTTTCCTACAGGGGTTGTTCAAGAACACAGTGCACAAAGATCCAAGCAAATATTGTCTGAGTTCAGTGTTGTACCTGACTAGACAAATTCCCAAGATCCCTTCCAACTGGATTTATCCTTTAATTCTAGGAATTTTCAGCTGGATCACCTCCTTGAATTAATCAGTGCATGACTTCTGAGCAATGGTGCCTGTGCAAAGCAGGGACAGGGCCAAATTATTGAAGAAGGAGTGGAAGCTCATCTGACTTGGACCAGTGTAAGGTGTTGTGGAACTGGTCCATGCCATCTTTCACCTTGTGCTGCAGACAAGGACAGTGTTCCGAATGTGGAACAAAACACCTGGAACCTGATCATGTAGAGAAGAACAGGCCTTCTTGTCATCCTGGGACTTGAGTTAAAGATATGATGATAAAACTTCATACTCTGGTATGACTGTCAGATTATTGTCTGTTACTGATTTTTCATGTAGGCAATGTGAAGTTGCAACAAGGAGCCTGAGGGCAATCATGAGAGACTTCAGAGCCTTGGGACAATGGGTTGAGGGATCAGGAGCAGGAGTGTTCACTATCTTTCCAGTTGCAGGAAATGATGAGAGAAGAAACTGGAAGAACCAGCAAATTAGTACCTAGCTGTCTAGCCTGGAGCCACTGGCAGAATTTTGGGTTTTTTGATCATGGGTTGGTCTATGTGACACTGAGCCTTCTGGCAGCAGATGGGATACACCTGTCTCAAAGGGGAAAAGGATCTTTGCATAGCAGTTAGCAGAGCTCACAGAATGAGCTTTAAATTAGATTTTAAATGGGAAGGGGAGAAAACCAGGCTCCCTAGAGATACGTGTGGGGGTGGCATGCCAAGTTTTGAAGGATCATGTGCTAGTGAAGTCAACAATGTGCTCTTTACATGGAGTACGTTTGAAATGTCCTTATAAAAAGTGTGCACAGCATAAGAAATTAAAAAGAAGAGCTAGAAGCTTTGGCTCTGCCCCATATCTATGACACCATTGCCATAAGACGAAAATGATGGGGTGAGTCCTATGATGGGGTGCTGTAGTGGACAGTTACAGACTTTCAGGATAGATAGGCAGGGCAGGCAATTCCAAAATGTCAGAAGTGGCACAGAAGACTGGCTTGGCTGAGAAGGGGTCTTAGGAAGAGGAGGAAAATGTTTGGACATAGGTGACAAGGGGAGGCAATATGGGAGGAGTACTCCCATGAGAGGTGCTGGTCATCGCTGTAGGGATAAAATTCTTGTTGCAAAAACTTGATTAGAGTTGGGAAGGACTTATAAGGGATAAGGGATAATAAGGGATCTTAAAAATATGCTGATAGCAAAAGGAGAATTGGAAGTAATATTGGTCTGTTGCTGTTGGGGTCAGTCATCTCCTCAGTAGGGACATAGACAAAGCAGAGATGTTTAATGCCTTTTTTGCCTGTTTCAACACTGATGATGGCAAATTGAATATGAATCAGCAGTGTCCTGGCAGCCAAAAGGATGAGCCATGTCCTGGGGTGCATCAGGAACAGCATTGCCAGCCAGTCAAGGGAGGTGATTGTGTTTGTCAACTTCACTGCTGTAGCTTCCACACTATTGTATGCAGTTTTGTGTATCACAATATAAGAAAGACATCAAAGTAATAGAGAGTCTCCAGGCGAGGATGACCAAGATGTTGAAAGTTCTTTTTTGAGGGCAAGACTTAGGAGAAGCAGCTGAGATCACTTGGCTTGTTTGGCCTGGAGAAGAGAAAGCTGAGAGGTGACCTCATGGCAATCTAAACCTTTCTCAAGGCAGGTAGCAGAGAGGGAAATGCTTATCTCCCTCTGGTAGCCAGCAATATGTCACAAGGAAATGGAATGAAGCTGTGTCAAGGGAAACTCAGACTGCAATTAGGAAAAGGGTCTTCATTGAGAGGGTTGTTGGTTACTGGAACAGGCTCCTGAGGGAAGTGGTGACAGCACTAAGCCTGACAGAGTTTAAGGACTGCCTGGTCGATGCTCTTAGTCATTAGGTTAATTTTACATAGTCCTGTGAGGGGCAGGGAGTTGAACACAATGATCTTTATGGGTCCCTTCCAGCTTGGAATATTCTAGAATTCTGAATAAAACTAAATGAATAGTTTATTACTAGGAATGCTGTCTTCCAGAATGCTACAAAGCACTTAGTTTTTAGTGCAGCATTTATAAAAGTTACTGACAGAGTCAACTGAAATTATCATTATTTAATGCCTTTGTGTTGCACATTCTAATAAAATGATTGGTCCTAAAAATTGATTTGTTTTAATTCTGTTTGTCCATTTCCCTCTTTTTCTCTAAAAAATATGTTTAAACAGCATCTGGACTAAGAACTGCAAAAAGGTTTTGCATGCTTCCAGCTCTGCTTAGCTAGCCTGTTATCACAGTAAATGGGTGGATGAAGTGCACAAGAACAAAGTGTAACTCTCAGTACATGTGAAAGTAGATTGTAGGCAAGCAGGAAGGGAACAAATGACAAATGTTAGATAAATGTCCATTTTTGTTCAAGTAGAGCAAACACATTTTGATTGTTTCTGTTGCTCATCATATGTTTTTGGTCATGAGGGACCAAACTAAATTTTTATGCAATTCTAGTGAAGCTAGTAACGATTATGGGCCAGCTAATATTAAATGGAAAAAAAAAATCAGGAATGGATTACAAGGAAGAAGGTAAGTGGCAGATGGGAGACTTGGGAGCACTAAAGATTAACCCATTTGCTTTTCAGTTGTTTGAAGATGGATTCTAATTTCTCTTTCATCAAGGCAGAGATAAAATATATTTGTATCATCAGAATACAATGAAATCTATGAGAAGAGTCAGCAAATTTGTCAGACTATTCAAAACATAGAAAAACAAGATAAAAGGGTACTCTGCAGTTAAGAGTGAGCTACAGATATATAGATCACTTAGTAGGGATTTGTAATATGAACAGTATTATGCAATAACCCAATGGATATGAAAATTTAAAGTGACACAAAGATCTAGTGAAAAGCTGAAGAGATCTGCACACTGAAAGATACTGAGCCACAGAGACAGATAATAGGACTGTTATTTGACTTTTATAAGGCATCTCAAAGTTTTAGATCAAAGACACAAAGCCTGAGATAATTTTGAAATGGTTATCTAACTATTTAAATTTCTGCATTCTTTCACCTAGTGCAGTTTTGATACAGTGTAACACAAAGCTAGACATCATGTGAATGAAGAGATTACCTTGTTCTTGCTGCATTATGTTATTTTGCCACATGTATGTTACATTTCCATACACCTATTGAAAAACTTAAAAATCTATTCTTTCATGAAGCCCAGTAGCACTGTATAACATTTCCAAAACTAATTTCTGTTCATCTAGTTGAAGTTTTACATCAGTTTTGGCTGGAAATTATGGCCTGAGACTCATGAAGATATAGATAGCCATAAAAACACTGGGCCTGAGCAGTAGGCTTCAGACCCATGACTAGGCTTTTCCTGATAATTTTGGGTGCCTATCTTTCAGGTTGGCAAATACAGAACAAATTTGTTGCTAAGGTATGGACCTATAGATAAATCGCTATGGAATTCATCTGTTAATTTGTAGCATACAGATTGTTCAATGGCTGTTAAAAACTCTACTCTTACCCAGAAACAAGGGAATGATTGATTACCCTTTCTCACTGACTCTTGAAAAAAAATATTTACAAGAGGCAATGTATGTACATGAATTGTTACAGTTGAATGACAAATTCATTTCCTGTTTATGGCCTATGTTAACTTCATTTGTCTTGATAAATTGCTTATAGTCTTAGAAAATATCATCTGCCTTCGTCTGAAACAAGACATGTAGAGAGGTTTGGGTTGAACATCTCAAACTGTTAATGGATTTGGAAAAATGAGGCTTAAATCCCCAAATTCTCAAAAATGGCAGAACATTGGGTCAAAGAAATAGCTCATGGTACTTTCATGTAGGACTTGCAGATAGCAGCAAAAATGTGTCAGACAATAAGGGAGTGAATATATTACTGGGAAAAAAGTTGCATCACTAGACTTGCTCAAATAAAAAGTGCTATACAGAGTCTCAAATGGGACTGTAAAAGTATTCATGGTCTAGGAATATACTCAGTGATGTGGAATTCATCTGCTTTGCCTTCTGAAGAGCTGGAACAAGGAGTTCTTGCTGGCAATATATTGGGCTATAAAAAGTATTTTAATGTCTCTTAAGGCTGAGGAAGAGACAAGGTGTTCTTACAGAAAGAAACTTCAGCAGCAGCAAAGCTTGGGAGATACAATAGAATGAGTGAGGTCTGTGTCTTTTTGGGTGAGGTCTATGTCCTTTCTATTTCCTATAAGGGAAGCACTTTGGATCTAGAATGTGAATGTCTTATTCGAAGCCTAGAGAAAATATTACTGGAATGATGTATGCTTTCCAATAGTTTAACAAGTCTACTACAAATTAGACTTATCATAATTCTAGTGTAATAAATATCAAGGACATTTTGAATTTTACAATTACACCAAGGATAACATTTGCCTCCTCTTATTTTAAATGCAGAGACCTTAAACAGCTGGACACACAATTTTCATACAGTCTATCCATGATAAAATATCTTTGAAGGTGAAACAGGCTTAATAAATTATCCCTTTCATACACACAATGGTAATACTGTTGTTATTTGCTGTCTCCTCTTAGCAGCCGTAAACTGTTAGATATTCACCACGCCAAATCTGAGTCCAGGTTAAAAGTAACATTTTCTTCTCTGAGACCCCTTTCTTTGAACAATGTTACTTCATTTTAGTTATCTGATTGAGAGAAGAAAACATTGGAGGAGGGGAGGAAAGGTGGGGGGAGGAGCAGAAGGAACTTTTCAGGATGAGAAACTTAAGTTACTTAAAACTTAACTTAAAAAGACTTTAATGCTTCCTTATCAAAGGCAGCATATTATCAACCACAGCCTCATTTTTGACAGTGGTGTTATGCATGGCCTCTCTGCTTTGCATTATTCAGTGGTGATCCTTGTTTTTTCCAGACTGTGACCCTATATTGTATGAGAAATGAATTCAGGACTTGATTCATATCTGGCCTCAGAGAGAAAGAGGAAAATCATGTTATAGTCCCAGACCTGTCTGTGATCATAACATCAGGATCACTGCACCCTATGAAGCTAGGCTCTGGTACGTATTGCTGCAAAAGTTATCTTTGATTGCTGAACACAGGAAATGTATATATTTGGGGGGTAGGGGCTGGGGTGAAGTGAGAATGAAGAAAGAAACTTCTAGTAAACAAGCACATTGGGTTTTAGAAAAGAATGCTATAAGAAAAAAGCATGCCAGAAGATGATCTTTACATGAATCAAAGCTGATCAACGTTTCTGGTTACAAAGGATAAGTCAGGACCATGATTAAACTTAAAATGCTGTGGGGAAAGCAGTCCCTTCATTTTTTTAAACAATTCTTACATCACTTTTGAATATCACCTGAATTTCAGAAGTCACCTAGAAACGAAAAGGAAAATAGCTAGCAATTTTTGCAATAGTTTTATTTTACATCATAGGAACATTGCTCTTGTTCTCCTGATCTGAAAATATGCTCTCTGACCAACAGAAATAAAGGCATTATTTATTAAATTCAAGCATAACCAAAGTGATTCATAGATGACCAAAGGGTTTCATTTTTGGATATGAGTAGGTAGAGACAAAGTAGCATAGGGGAGCTCATGTGAACATTTTTCTTTTAGTGTGAGAAACCTGCAATGATATATTTTCAACATGTCAGGAGAGGTATCTGTTTTCTTAGTCTGATCTAATCTTTCCTACTACCCTGAAGCAAAATAATGCTATCAGAATTAATTAGTTACTGGTTGTTTTTTTCTTAGGTGCCCTTATGTCCTGTAAAACTCAGCAGAAACATTTCAACTCAAGCTTCATTGTTTCAAAAGACTGTAATTAATTGTGGTAAAATGGTGAAGCTCTGCTGTTTTTGACCATGGAGTAAACATAATGGATTTTTATGTATTCTTTATGGAGAGAGCTTTACTCTCTCATTAATAGTATTAGCAACCAAAAGGAAACAGAGTGAGCAAAACAGTTTAAGGGAAATGGGAGAGTAATAGGGAAGGAACATGGCTGAGGTCCAGGTTCAATTGTCAGGAAGGAAACAGGTCTTTGGCAATGACTGTTGGCTACTACACTTCTTCATAAACATAAGAAAGAAAAATCTTTAGGGAAAAAAAATGTTATGAGAATCGTCAGCCATGTAATTCACTTACTGAATTGGTCAACTGTCTTTACAAAGCAAAACCACTGCTTAGTGACTATGAGTTCTAATAGATTTCATAGATTGTTTTGGGTCAGAAGGGAACTTACAAATCATGCAATTCCAAACCCCCTGCTGTGGGCAGGGACATCTTTCACTAGACCAGGTTACTCAGCTCCATGCAGCCTGGCCTAAATTCCTATTACACAAGGGAAAGAAAATAGGACTTTCCTTAGTACTGGAATTAAAAAGTGTTAAATTGCATGTGCTAATATTGCCTGGCACCAACAATATCCTTGACACTTCCTCCCTGCCAGCAATGCCACCTCTTTCTCCCACCTGAAAACAGGTCAGTCTCTGCTCACTGCAATGTATACTTGAGGTCTAAACTGAATCTGTCCGTAAATAAATATTGTAGTAGTAAGCCATAAGTAAAGAAGTAAACAGGGATTTGTACGGACTGCAAAAAAACCCCCACCCAAGCTCAGAAATCAACCAAAAATTTTAGTGTTAGTTCCTAACAGAGAAGACTAATCCTCGCTGCCAGAATGCTGAGTGTACTTTCCTTTGACACAATATCATAACACCTGCCTTGTTGCTCTTTTGACCTTGCCATTGTCCTGCCTTTTCTCTCTTGAAAAACAAATGGAAAAAACACTAAAAAACAAAGTAGCTTAATTTGGGACCAGGAACAACAGCTGCAGAAATGCCAGAATCTGCAAATACAGATTCTGCCCCTTGGTTCCTGGTCAGCAGCTGAGTGGGTCATCCAGAGAGAAAGATGTGTGAGTGAGGAAGTCAGTTCTGCAGTATTCATTCTTCTTACCCAGGCAGCTTCTCTGGATCCAAGGGAAGACTGCAGCTTGCAGGAGTCCACATCATGTGAACCAAAAGTGAGACACTTATGATGAGTGTACCCATAGCTCAGGCAGAAAAATGTAGCCCTAGGCATAGTTCTAGAGTTCTTCTGTTCTCTCATAGTTCATCTGGAGTGACAGCTCTCCTCCTCAAAACAAATACAACCCTGCTGCCATGGTATGAAACTGCTGTTCACGGAGTGGGCTTGAATGTTTTTCAAATATCTGTGGCATTTCTGAGTGCTTGAAATGTCTGTACTGTACTCTTTTCTTGTCTGCAAGAAGGTTGATATTCATTCCTTAACTTGGCAGTAGATGTGGACTGAACATGCCATTGGAGATGCATGGGACAATTCAAACCTTTCACTGTGAGTAAAGAGTGGGAGTGGAGTAAAATGAGACATTACCATGCTGGATTTTGTTTCTGTCTAGATAGAGCTCTCTTGGGGCTCAGACTATTTCTCAACTTTCTCCAGTCTCACAAATTACCTCTTTTATTCATGTATTGACACAATGTGATCAGTGTGGTTGGTGGAAGGCAGGAGTATCTGGGACAGGAAAGTGAATCAACTAATTAGTGAGGTACAGACAAAAAGGAGTTGAAAAACTAATAGGAAGGCCTATGGCATCTTACAGATATCTGTGAAAAAGGTTGCTTGTACAAGCACACCCAGCTCTGTAGGGTTAGATTGGATGTTCAAAGGACTTGCTTCATGGATGCAGAAAACACATAGTGATCTGGAGCACCATGGCTGGGCTGATCATCAACAACCCAGCTAAGTATTGGCTAAGATTATAGAACTTCCCAAGAAGCAGAGAACCATTTTGTGTTTTGTTTAGACTGTTTCTGTTCCTGCAGAGAGTGTTTGGTATGATGTATGAATTTGCTGGGTATGTTACATTCATTATCTTGGAGATTTGCCAGTGACTTTGTTTTAGTATTCTGACACACTGTTCCACTTCCAGTATGGGTAGCAGACCAATAGAGATATTGAAGTATTTCTTCTGTTTATTTTTCTGTCTCTTTTTGACTAATTCAGGGTTACCACACTCTGATTTAGGAAGCACAGTAGGTGTTGCTTGGCATGATGGTCCTAATATTGGTCTGTAGAATGTGTTGGGTATTTTAACTTTTTAAAATGTGAAATTACCAGCTCTTCTATATTTGTTTTTATTTTTATTTGGTTTGTTTATTTATTTTAAATTGTATTTATCTGACAGATCAGGATAATTTTCAGGATCCATATTATGGAAGTTCAATAGAGTTCCAGATCTGAATAGAAAGTAAGGTACCATCTACAGTTTTAAAGTATTTTTTTCTGTCTCAGAAATTAGCTTACTGGTTCCTGGAGAAACAAAGCCAAAGAAACACTACCATTAGCACTAGGTCATGGAATTACATTCTGATGATTTTAAATTTGAATGTTCTTTTACAATATTAGAATGCTTTAGCTAGTTCTTGTTAAATCTGACCTCATGGAAAGTCATGGAAAACTGCTTCTAACAATTCTTTCAATTGAAGAACTGAATTTGTAGCAGCTATATGTTTCCCAGCCTACCAAGTAATAGAAGTGAATTATGTAACAGGTTAAAACAAACTTCTACCTTTAAGGAGGTAAAATGCTGGTTATTCAGCTTGGTAGTTCTTTTTTTTTCTTCAGCCAATTAATAATTCTTTACAAGCTGTACTGTAACGCTGAAGACATATATAAATGTGCTTTGTTTTTTTGTCTTGCTGTCCCATAGCAACACCCTCATTAAGTCTACAGACCTGTACACAATTCTTGAACTTTGGTTTACTCCTATTCTGTTGTCTCTAAGAATAGGTAATTTTATTCATCCCAGTCCAATGATTGAACTTGTTTAGTTTGTAGCTTGGAGATTATTTTTAAATTAAAAAGTAAAGAAATAGGACAATTTCAGGTTCTTCTGTGTGTGACTGTCTTTCTAGTTTTCTTAAATTAATGTCTAGAATATAGTGTAGGTCTCCAGATGCCTTTGAATATGCAGCCTTAGGAAGTTTTAAAGCACGAAGATAATTTTCATTTGGAAAAGTGTAAAAATGATACAATGACCTTCTTAGATCTCCTGCCAGACTTTTTTATAGGCAGGCTTATATAGGTCTCTTTATCTATTAAGTTTTCACCAAATAATTCTTTTCTTCTGGTGCTAGTATATATACTGAATGGAAGCATGCTGACAAACTAAAGAATTCATACATAAAAGTACCCATTTTAAATTTTAGTGGATAGTCTGCAGTATTAGTCTGCAGGTGAGCTGATTACAGCAAAGATCCTGACTCTGCACTTTCTTCAGTCTGCATGAAATATTTCTGCTATATTCAATGAGAAAAATGCTGCTGAAATTGGGACTAAAAATTTGTGTTCCCCAAACACTGTAAAAAAATTCTACAATTAAAAAACAGAAGGTGAAATCCACCTGACTGATTGTTGTTTACTTTAGGAAAGGCTGAAGAGCCATGACTATGTATCCCACATTAGGCAGCTGTATCTCACATCTGCTACTTCCTCCTTTTCTTAGGATTTTGACAGAGCCTAACTGTACCAGCAGGTCTCACTCACATCTCTGAGAACAGTGAAAACAAATTCCTGAGATCATTCCTGCCAATGCCTGATGCTGAGATGTCCTCTCTCTGTCCACAAATCCTACCTGCAAACACACAGAATAGAGCAAAACAAGTCAAATCTGCTAAATTCTCAGTTATTAGAATAACTTCTTGCATTCATCTAGCAATAAATATTAAAAAATACAAAGGAAGTTCATGCTTAAATATACCTAAACTAATTATGTTTACTTACCATCTTTTTGTTTATGAAAAGAATACTATCAAAATTAGTACATACTTTTAAAGAAACAGATGGCAGCTTTGATATAGAAGCAACTAGATGGTGCTAATCTGCTTTTGAATTTGTCAGGGCTGCAGCACAAGTGATTTAGAGCAGGAAGATATGATCTCTAGGAAAAACTGTGTAATCAGAATCATCCCGTTCATAATGTTTGTTACAGATGGCTAGAAACATTTGCTGACTTAAAATTAACGTTGTAATACAGAAAAGATGGAAAAATTGCTTTGCAAAACATTACAGCCTTTTCTTATAGTAAATCAAGTTCTTAGAAGGGTAGTTATCCACAAACGTTTTGTAACAGAACACATAGAATATATATAATAGTATTTCTTTTAAATACAATACAGTAGCATTCATTTTAAAGATAAATTAAAATTTCTTACTCTTAAGGGATTTTAGAAAATTAATTCTATTACCTTTTAAAAGCAATCTCAGTTGCAATGACAGCCACAAAGAGGGGAAAAAATCCTAGAACCATGACAGTATCTGAATATTTGAATCCCAAAAGTTAAACTACCTTTAAGTAAAATATGACATTCAAAGGGATACCATTAACTTCACAATTACAATTACAATTTAAAATTATGTATCTCCAAAAGTACTAGGACATCCTAGGATGAGAGAACAGGGTTTTTTTCTGTTTTCTGATCCTTTACTATGTGCTCCTGATTATGTGCTGTGTAGTTCACATTATGACTTGGGAGGTTGTACATATACTTTCTCAGATTTTGCTGATATTTGGTGGCAAGATTAACAGTCAAGAAGAAAACCTATGGGCCAGGATATTAAAACAGACTGATGAAAGGCAGTAGAAAGGGACAGAGATTCATGTTATTGTCTTAGTAAGGAACAACTGCCCATTTCTTTTTTATATCATAGAAAGATAATCATGTCTATTGGAAGGAAATCTTAAAGAGAAATTTGCAAACTAGTTTTCAGCTGTTTTTTTCAGAAAGCTGAAATATTTTGAACAAGTGAATGAAAGTTACTATGTCAGTGTAGGTATATCTTAGGGCATGTAAAAATCATAGTAATGTGTTTGATGTGTTAGGCATTGCCTCTTCTCCTCTCACTCATATCTAAGAAAATAATTTAGTTTGTATACATTTTATAGCACTGAAAATTGCCTTATCTTCTTCATATTTTAACACTTATTTACATACCAATAATAAAATTTAAAGGTCCTGAAAATACTTTGAATTATTGTACATTTTATCTACTTATAATAAAAAGCAGCATTGCCACTTTTATGCTTTGGCATCATTTAATGTGCACAGTTCTGTAGAACTTGTTATTTATCATGCTGAAAGATAAATACATCCCCCATATAAAAAAGGAAAATGACAAAATGCTACTGTATCACTGCATGTGCTTGAGAAGTGTTTTATTTTCCAACAGAAAAGGTTAGCTCTGTAAAATTTTACTAAAAGCAGAAGATGGTGAATTTTTCAAGCTGCTACTGAGGCAGTTTCCTGTTTTTACTGATGACCATGTCAAGTAATCATGTTCATAAACCAATCAAACTCAAATTAATATAATCTTTTCCTTAGTGACCCCAGAGTAATGGCTTATAGTAGTATGTGATTAAGTAGTACATTAAGTTTCTAGCCATACTGGTCATTTGTCACTGCCAGATGCAGAGAATATGGTGAACTTCAATCTTGTAGACCCCTCTCGTGGTACTGGGATCCAGCATTTTTTTACAATCTGAGAAGCTTAGAGCTTTGAAAATAGCACATAAACAATGGACATTCCTTTTCTGGACACTTGACTGTATTACCTGCTGATTCTTTACTAAGTAGTTTATTGTATTATCAGGAGACTCTTCAACTGATGAGGTAGGCTTTATGCAAAACTAATCCTATGCCTTTTCCATGGTGATAGGATGCACCAGGGCATTATTCAGCTACTCCCTTCACTCCAGAATTCTGCCACACTCATAATCTTCTGGTGCAGTCAGACCCTATATTTTCCACCATTTTTTTGCTTAGTCCCAGCCTTTGTTTCTCTGTTAGTCTTCCTATTCTTCTTGTGTCTGCATTCCTGCAGCTGTGGCACAGTATGTGCCTTGCCTCAGTTACCTCTAGTGTCAGAGCTCTTCCTGAGATCTGTACCACTGCCTCATCACTTTCCCCTTCTAGATCCCTTCCCAATTTCAATGTCCCAATGCCTTCACAGCTAATTTTGCACACTAACACCTTTAGTTCTTTCTACTTGCATCCTATTCCCCAACTTTTGTTTTTTTCCATGTGTTGCCATATTTTCTGACCCAGCCATGGTTTCCCTTTCCAGTTTCTACCATTGTGTGATTGTTATTACCTACAGGACTTCCAGTTCCAATTTTGAACTGCTCACCCTCAGAGGGGTTATTTTTTTTAGTCCTAATCTGCTCTTTCATGGCCACTTATGTTAATCTTGTTTCTTTTCCCATTTTGAATGTCCACAGTTCCTCAGTCCTCAGTGAATGCAGGGGAGAGTCCTCATGCTCTGTTTTCATATGAACAGAATTTGCTCCTTGACTCCTCATGGTCCACAGCCATCCAAACTATCAGAAAGTGTTACTCTGTGCAGGCTGAAGTTGCCTCACCCAGCAAAGTTTCTACAGAGCATGTGTAAATGGCAGCATTCCATGTTTTCCAACGTGGACAATTTTAGATATATTTGTGTGAAGTTGGATAGGACACATTCTAGAAATATGTCTTAAAGCATTTGAATACCAGATTTTCATGGGACAAATAGCCCTCAAAATACCTTTACCTTGAATTTATAATATAGCTTGCCCCCAGGAGAAGCCGATTAAACTAGACAAAGACTTTCCCAAAGAATTTATTCCCTGAATTAAAAAGTTTCAGTTGAGACTGGTAATATTTTGCAAGATTATGTGCAGCTAGGTGCACACTACTAAGAAAATGTCAACTAAAGTGAAAAATTAACAGACCCACTATTCTTATCTATAAAAATGCAAGAAATTGCCTGATGTAGATGAGTAATTTAGCATGCATGTATATTCCTTTAATGTTCAATTCCCCACCCTAATGTTACCTGTCTTCCTTGTCCTTGAACTGTGAAGATGCTAATCACTATCTTGAACAGTCTGACAATGGCATCAGAGTTCAGTGGTAATACTCATATAGGAGAATCATGATAAATCTGTAAATCACTTAGGACATCATAGGAAATACATTGCCTAGTCCTTATTTTGAAGTTCAGGACTAGAAGGTGTGTGAGCAACCATTTATTTTCCATTCTACTTTAATCCATTTGGATATAACCTTAGGGATTTTCTTTTCTCCTCTTTCCTTTAGACCTAATGATAATTAATTTAAAGTTTTGAACCCTAAGGTGTAATAACAATTCAACAGCCACAGTTCCAATTTTATACTGACAGAGGTGGGTGTTCTTAGTGTTTATGTTTCCCAGGTTTCCCTCAGCTTTCCTTATAGCTAATTGAAAGGCTTCTTTTATGGATGGTTCAGAGTTGTACCCTAATTAAACTTGTGATTTTTTCACTGAGGAACTCTATTTCCCCATTGCTTTTAGAAAGAATCCATAGAAATTTTTCTCACAAAGCTTTTAAACTTACCTCTTATATGAATAAGTCATCCCCTATTTGATGCTGAGTAAATTCCATGTAATAATACGGTGATTATAATAATATGGAATATTCAAAATTATTTCAAATAGTAATCAAATACTTGTCAATGAGTTCTTTACCATATTGATTTAATTAAATGCTATCTTACCCTATTGATAAATTACTGAATGTTTACAGCACAGTAATTGTCTTAAAGCATGCATAATAAGCAAAATACACTTTTCTATCCTGTAAATTGCATGGAATTCTGTACCATTGCTCACTAAAAATGTATCTCCAAGTCCTTACAGGTTTGAAATCTGCATTGTCATACTTCCTAAAGACAAAGGCACAGCTTTTGAAAGAGTAGTCAATATTGAATCATTTTCTAGCCTTAAATATTTATAATATTTTAATTTCAGTATGCCAAATACTGCACTAATGAGGCTGGAATTCAACATATTTTTCCTTTACATTTTAAATACAAAGATATTCCTGTCACATGGATACTAGTTATTCTGTTGCTTTACCTTTGTAAAAATCATTCTGCATATCGAACTATAATAGATATGCAAAAGTCCATGCAAGACTGAAGAAACAAAATATCTTTACTAAGTTCTAACCAGAATTTTTTTTTTTAATGTAGAATGAATAAACTCACTACTTGCTACTGATTTTCTTCGTAGCTTCTTTGTACTGCATGAAAGGTCTTATGCAGAGTCATAAGTTAATTGTTATTCGTATGTTATTTTTATTTTCCATCTGTTTGTTCAGTCTTATCTGACTTGCATTTATTTATTTATTTATTTATTTATTTATTTATTTATGCTCAAATTAAGTATTATGGGATTGTTTTTAACTTTCTTTTGATCATGCCTTATCCAGGTCTTTTTCTCTTTTGATCATGACGAGAAATATAAAACAATCTATTTGTGAAATCCTTTCAAATAAAGATTAAACAGATACATATCCAAAATATCTTTCCCAATATGGAAAGCACAGAGGGAATGCATCACCTCTTTCAAAGTTAACCTTGTACATATTCAAGGAATGTAAATAGGAAAAAAACCCAAATAAGCAAAAAATTGTCTTCAAACTGTTGTCTAAAGGACCTTCAGAGTGATATAAAGTGTTTTAGACCAGAGGTGTGATGTGCTTAGGATGCTCATGGATAACATCTGTATTTTTATTATAGTGCTGTGTAAACAAGTTTCATTAGACATTTGGCTAACTTATCTTACATCCAGAAGAATTTTTTTTTTACTGCTTTGAATTCTGACTTAGAAAGAATCTGCCCCTGCAGTTTGTACCTGAGCAAATTTTAAATGTGTATTTCTTGCCTAAGTAATAAGTATCCTGGAATGAATTCATCTTAGATGTTTCTTGCAGAATGGAATAATTAAATGGTAAATAAAGGTCAGAAAAAAAGACTCTACTTATTTTAAAGTAAAAAAATATGTTAATATTTAAATATTAGCATCAGTGCTTTTTCCTTTATTCATTAGTTAGGATTCCAGCTAATGGTCAAAGAGAGAGAAATGGAGGTAGAATAAATTTATATTCTGCTTTTATCTTTGTCTTCTAAACTACAAGTATTCTTTCTGATTTATTATAATGTCATCATGCATCTCTTGAAGTTCAAAATTCAAATTTACATCAAAGAAACCTTCCTTCTCTGCCCAAGCACCTTTGCCATATTTCATGATAGCCCAATTATTTGATCTACTTTTATATAAAGACATAGTATCAAGCAGGACGTTAGGGGGTATTTACAATGACTAGCTTCAGGCACAGGAGGCTAATTTCTCTAGACTTCTTCTGTATTTAATAGAGATCCATTTATGAAATACTTCAGAGTAGGAGCCTAGTTTAATTTGTTCTGACATGCCTTATAAAGAAAATGTTCTTCCTTTTTTAGTCTTCTGGCTCCTGTATAGCCTGTCCTACCCTCTGTACTTGGTAATTTGAGGTTGTTTCCAAATCTGTACTTTACAATGGATAGACTTACAAAAATTTTGAAAGCCCCAAATTCATTTTGATGAACACTTGCAGGTGTTATATTTTCTTAATAGACTTCCCACCTTGGTATACATAGTCGTATATGTATTTAGAGCCCAATGATGACACATTATTTTTAAAATATCATCATACAAATATTAGATGTTCATTATAAGAAGTATATGCATTATATAGTCCCTGTTATATTTCCCATATTGCATGTCACACAAATGTTAACCACCACTCAGTTAAACACCACAGAGTTTTCAGTTAAACTCTAGCCCAGTCTTCTAATTTTAGGTCACATTTTTTAAGAACTGAATATAGTGATTAATGATCCTCTCTCTTCTCTCTACTATTATTACTTTAGTGAAAGTATGAACATTAAATAGTAGCAGTTGCATGAACTTATAACTATTTCAAAAAGTAAGTATATGCTTCCTCAAATTTTCTGTTTTTCTTTGAAAATGTCAATCATGGGATACTGTCAAGCAGATTCCTGACAAGCTGAAATTTGCTTTCCTTAGGTCTAGGGTTGTGATTCTACTATTTGTCTTGCTCACTTTTTCTCTGAATTTTAAACTCCACAATCTTAAAGTCATGGCAGCCAAGGCTGCCTTTGGCTAACTTTTACATCCTTGATCAGGTGATATGTAACACACACATACCACAATGTCATCTGTGTTAATCTAACCTCTGATGTGAAAAACTTGCACAAGAAGCTATTCAAACACTTAAACATGGGAGTTGTTCCACCACATTTCTCTATCTGATATAATTTCTCTACAGATATACAAGAACTGTTAATTTCTCTTGATGTTTCTCACACTTTCATCCATTGTGTAGGAGCGCTTGTTACAGGCCCCCATTCATGATAGCAGCAGAGTACAAGAATCTCCCCCTTCATGTTTTCTTCTGTACACATTCTCTTCTTTTAAAAGCCCCCTGGTGTGGATGCTAACTCTGAAACAGAGAGCATGTGAAACTGCAGGCCACATAGCTTTCTCAGTCTTGCCTGAGAAAGTGGCCTGGGAATTCATAAGGAGGAATTAAAACAATCCTCAGAGACAGAAAACAACCTTGCAGGTGCTGATTGTCTGTTCCTTGTTTTCTTTGCAGGAGAAGGTCAAGGGGTGGTGTCTTAGTTTAGGGCAAATTAGGAAGGAAAACTCTAAATGGGGATTTCCCCAGGGAAATGCTCTTCTTCACTAACTGGTCCGGGAAAAGGAAAAAAAATTCCTTGGAGAGAAGTGGAAAAAGCTGTTTATTTAACAGAAATTGAATCATATTGAATAATAAAACTTCTTGCAGTTCGATGGGATGGCAAGTCTAGGAAGAAAAGTCCTTTTCATGTGGTGTAGCTCGGCTCACTCAGGTTCTTATCAGTCCCTCCGGCGCTGGAAAGTGCCGAGGCCCAGGCCCCGGTGGGCCACAGGCGTGAGCTCCCGGGGTTTGGCTGGGTGTTCAGTCCAGAGCAGGCTTGCACAGATCCAAGAAAATTGGAAAAAACAAAGGTCCAGGGAACTCTTCTGCCTCAGCTTGCTAAAACTAGCTAAAAGCCAGAGAGAAGCTCTGTCCCGCTGTCTGTCCGTGCTGCAGACACCACAGTCCAGGAGCGGGATGTGTGGGAGTGATGTTTTTCCTTAACACAAACTGCGGGCTTCTTCTTCCCCCTCTCTTGCTCTCAAAGCCAGTTTTAAAGGTGCAGAACTTAATATATAACATAAACCAGACGATTGGGGATACCAGTATCATAAAGTCACCCCAGGACAGGTGGTGTGCCACACTGACCAATGATGGTGATGTAGTAGTTTACTAACCAATAAGAGTTTCTTTTCTGTACTTTCCACGTATCGGTCTATAAAAAAGACCTGAAGTAATAAACTACAAGAAATTCTCCTGATTGACTCCCAAGAGAGTCTGTGTCGTTCGTTCTCGCCGTTCCTAGTAGAGCGACACCCTGGCTTTTACTTCTCTTCATATTGTAATAACTCTAGTTATGCGTTTAGTCATGGACCAGAAGGGGAAAATGTACTTTAGATGAAAGCAGTAAAGAGAGAATTAAAATAGCACATTTGTCCTCCTATGAAGTAAGCAAGCATATGGACCCTGATGCAGCCACAGTTATATGTTCCTGTAAAGAATATTTTATACACATATTCTTGTAAAGGGTTTAACCATATGATGCAGAGTATCTAAACATACTTAAAATACCGGAAAATCCACAGTAAGAAGGACAGTCTCTTCTCAGGAGAGGGATTTGTAAACTGTGCTGTCACTGTTCTCTGCAAATAAAGTCTTGTATCTATCCTTGGCAGAGTCCAAGGTTTTGAAGATGATGGTTGATAAGGGATGTTTTCCTTTTTAAAGTATTAAATTCTGAAAATATGTGTAGTTCAGGATTAACCTTCTAAAGTGTGAAAAATACTTGGATCAATTCTTGATAAACCAAGGTGCTTCAAATTCAGTGTTTATTTGTGACATGTCTCTGGCACAGTATTATTACCTGGCGTGTTTTGAAACCTGTTATTGCACTTGCACTCTGCTCAGGAGAACTAGAGTAACTACACTTTTAGAGTAGACCTCAAAAGAGAATATGCACCAAATTTAACTATCTGCTTAAATCTCACCCCAACTATTGAAACAGGCTCTAAATGAACACAAAGGTCAGACAGGAGGGTTTTTTTTTTTTTGCTTTTGTGTGCAGGGTTTGTTTTCATTCTATGCATGTTTACAGGTATATTGCTGAGTATTATCTGTGTTTCTGGTGTGTTTCCATCTTTTTTAATTACATCAATAGAGAAAAAACTTATAATGGTATAAAATGCTAGACCGGCTTGCTTATCTCACTCCAGTCCAAAACAGCAAGTCAGAAAAAGAACACAGTCTTCATAATTCTGAAGACAAATTCCTGTTTGGTATGAAACTGTTAAAGCTGCAGGAAAAAACCAAAACAAAACACAAAAACCAAAACCAAAACCAAACAAAACAAAAACAAAAAAAAGAGTGACCTAAGGACCTCAACCTTTCCCTTCCACAAAGAATACCCTTCTACAAGCAACTGTTCCAGCTGTCCTCATAGGAATAGCATAGCATGGAAGAGGTGAAGGTAGGCTCTGACAGTTTGTTGGCTGCCATGACATTTGTCAGAAGCCAAAATAAATCACTCAATCTCTGATCAGGGGAAATTAGGTTACCTAGGAAAAGATCAGCAGAGGGTAGAAAGGCATTTTTATCTTCAACTGAAGAAAACAAATTCAGAATATTCTTCCCCTTTTTCTCAGCTTTACAAACAAAACCAGAAATACTTTTTCCAGTGTAGCATATTGGAAAACATTGTTTTCCGCAAGGGTACTGAACTTGGTTGGGGGTACTGTGGGAGGAAAAGACATGGGTAAGGACTGAAGGGAATCTCCAGTGTCAATTTCTTTTCTCCAAGTTTGTTTTCTTTCTCTCCTTTGTTTTCCCATGATATGTGTTTTTTCATTGTTTATGTGTGATGTCTTCTTCTGTCCTCTTCCCTACTCTACCTACGCAGCACTTTCCTTTTTATGTTTTATTCTTTCACCTCTCAAGCCCTTCACCTCCTCCAAAGGTGTTGCTTCTGCATCAAGACGGAAGAGCACAATCGGAGGAAAAAAGAAAGCAGTTAGTTCTTCAAAGAACTAGACTGCAGCCTCACTCCCAAACCTGGGTACACATTTCTGGGTGTGAAAGAAAAGCATATGAAAGGCTGGTGAGATTTTTTGGGTTGTTGCATTGTTAAGGTGGAAAACTCATAGGAGAAAAGCGAGGAGCTACCAAGGAAGGACCAGGCATAGCCTGGACCAGTCCTGGTAATGTGGTCCTGTGAAAGGAAGCTTTTGGAACTGAGAATTCCAGGACAGGGCTGTAAACCAAGAGACTTATTTAGTTCTCTGTTTTCTATTTTTAAGTGAAATGTAAATTGATGTAAATAAGATTGCATTATCAGCATCTCCTCACACAAACAACCTGCAAGTTCCAAAGTCTGGCTTAGATCAAAAAAGAAGTAACAGTATATATTTATGCAGAGTGAATAATACATGAACCCCTTACTCTCCAAGTGTAATATTGTGTTCTTTAGAATGTCATTCATAAATCTATATGGCACAAGCAGTGAGAGCAGGTCAATATGTTTGAAGATAATTAGGAATTGATTAGCACATGAGAAGCCAAATGTAGAGACACATTTTCCCCAATGACTGAAATTGTTGAATAGACTAGACCTAGATGCAATCTCCTTGGATAATGGTAGCATGCACCAGCTGTTTATGCTTATTTGGTAGTCTGCTATGATTCTTACATTGTTTTTGGTCACTAAATTTCAGGATATAATCTATCATACTTGTGGATTGTCATAGCTATGGATTTTATCTCTACTCTTGGTTTCTGCAAATAGAACATTGCATTTTGACTTAGTAAATTCTACGCTGTTTAAATAGGAGCCAAACTTAGCAAGTGAGAGAGACTGTTCCTTTTTCTCATCATTATTTATCACTCTGCTTACCTTATGGTTTTGTAATAATTTTTAACTAGCTCACTAATGAAAATTTTGAATAGAACAAAGACTCGAACCAGTGATGTTGGGACAGCCTGAAAAACACTCCCAGTCAATGGAAAACTCTTCAGTGAGAAGGATTCTTGAAGACATTTCAGTAAGGTAGAATCCAATCCTGAGTCTTAACCACATTCCTTTTGCATCTAAGTTCTTAGCCTTCCTTGTCTGTCAGTCTTTTAGCATGATCACAAGAATGGTCTATCCCCTCTTCAAAGAATCTCTTGAATTTTCAGGATGAATCTGACTTTTCTTGCTTAAGACTTTAAAACATTTCCATGAGGTATTTCAAGCTCACTTGCATAAACAAGCTTTGTGTATTAAAAATTTCCAAATAAGAATGATTCCTGGAATTTTTTCACTCCATCTCTCTAATTCTACTTAATGAAATATAAAAACAAAAACAAAAAAATAAAGGCTAGCCCATAACCTGATACAATATATACAATACAGACCAGAGAGAATAGTGCACATCCTTTTGGATGACTCCAGGAGTCAGTCTAGGATTCAAAGTATATATTGTCCTTGGTAACTCTTATATACCACATGCTTCATTGATAGCATGATGCTATATGATGCTCATTTATTAATCACACTGTAATGCAGCACACATCAAATAATTTTCAAGTCTATATATTAAGGGCATATAATTCCATTTTCAGTCTTATGAAAGAATGAAGTCACTTTTGTTTGAAAAGGCCCGTCTCCTATAAAATCAAAATTCTTGACATTAATTGTATTCCTGTCTTAAGTTTTTGTGTTTCTCCACATTTTTCTTGGTTATGATGACAGCCTAGTTATTTGTGTGCTGAAAACTTTTATTTCTTTAAAGATGTTTCCTTAGCTGATCACATATCTATTCTGAAATTTCCCTACTTCCCAGTGTTTTTAATATAAATGTAAATGTAATGTAATACTAGCTTTGTCAACTAATCATTTTAAGATTCCTAACTATGAGACATGCTAATGTAAGCCTCTTTATCAGACTCGGATGATATGAAAAGTGATGGAAATTCATTCATTATATCTGATCTTCATGTGAGCATTCAGTACATCACCATTGGGAAAGATACTAGTTAAAATAAAGAACAAAAATAGATAAAAATACAGGAGAACTGGCTAAAGACAATATGAAAACACATTGGTTGAAAGAGTAATTGTGATAAAAAAAGGTTTGGTTTTGGAGTTTGATCTCATATAATGGTTTAATTAAGGTTCTTGGCAGAAGTAGTAGGAATGTGGTAATGAAATTCGCATATGACAAAATTTGGGAAGTATTATCAATACAAAGAAGAAATTGGATAACCTAAAGGACTGCCGTAATAGAATAGCATTACATTTAATAATGAAAAGTGCCAGGTAATGCATTTAGGGACTAATAATAGGAACTTCTTCCAGAAGCTAGGGACTGATCAGTTAGAAATGACAGCAAAGGACAATGATCTGGGTCAGCCAGAGTATGACAATAGGACTGGTCTGTGGAAAGGAAACTTAGCACAAGGATGTATCTGGTAACTGTTTTCAATAGAGAAAGTAAAGTATTTGTGTCACTGTGCACAACACTGGTGAGACTTTCCTTTGGAATCCTCTTAAACAGCTCTATCTGTGTTCAAATTTCCCTGAGATTTGTAAAGTTAGCCTTTCTGAAGCACTGGATATAATATATCAGTTTGTCTATTTTGTGCTTTCCTGTTGCTAAGCAACCTGTTCCCAGTGTAAGAATTAACTTGCCTGGAACCATCATGAGGTGATACCTTGCGGAAGATGAGTTTTTCTCTCTTTGGGGCCTATGTACACTTTTGTATTCAATTTTGCTGCATACAATTCAGTATATTATTTATATATACATAGGTTCTAGCCTGTAAAATCTTTATTCTTGCACAATCATGACTGATAACCACATCCCTAGAAGAGTATAGAGAGCTATTGAGGGCAACAAAAGGACAGTTAAAGAGAATCTTAATCCTTTATTGGATTTGAAATGGAACATAGTGGCAAAAGGAAAAGGGTGAGGTACTTCATGTCTTTTCTCACAGTCTTCAGTAGTAAGACTACTCTTTCTTTTCTCCCAGTCTTAAGTAGTAAGTTCTTCTCTGGGAACCAGCCCCCTGGGCTGGAAGACAGGGATGGGGGCAGAATGAAGTCCCCATAGTCCAAGGGAAAATGGTCAGCTACCTGCTACATCTGCTACATCTCTTAGACACACAGAGGTCTATGGGGATGGATGAATCCACACAAGGTTACAAAGGGAACCAGCAGAAGTGCTCACCAAGCCCTTTTCAATTAGTCCTTGCTAACTGTTCCCAGGTGACTAGAGGTTATCAAAGTGATTCCCATTAGCAGGAAGGGCTGGATGAAAAATTCCATGGAACTACAGACCTGTCAGCCTGACCTCAGTGCCAGAGAAGTCATGGAGCAGATCATTGTGAATGACATCATGCAGCACTTGCAGGACAACCAGGGGATGAGGCCTGCCAGTATGGGTTTAGGACAACCGTGTGCTGCCTGCCCACTTCTCTAACAAGGTGACACTTTTAGTGCATGAGCAAGAGGCTGTGGATTTTTTCTACCTGGACTTTTGACACCATTTCCCAGAGCATTCTCCTAGAGAAAGTGGCTGCTTATGGCTTGGAAGGTACACATTGTTTGCTGGGTAAAAAACTTGTCTGTATGGCCAGGCCCACGGAGTGGTGGTGAATGGAGTTACATCCTGCTGGTGGCTGGTCACTAGTAAGGTTCCTCAAGGCTCAGTATTAGGGACACCCCTGTTTAATATCTTTATTGATGATCTGGACAAGGAGATCAAGTGCACACTCAGTTTGCAGATGATACTAAGTTGAGTGGGAATGTTGATCTGTTGGAGTCTAGGAAGGCTCTGCAGAAGCATCTGGAGGGTTTGGATCAATGGGCTGAGGCCAATTGTGTGAGGTTCAACAAGGCCAAGTGCCTGGTCCTATACTTGGGTCACAGCAACCTTATGCAGAACTACAGGCTAAGGGCAGAGTGGCTGAAAAGCTGCCCATCGTAAAAGGACTTGGGGTGCTGGACAACAGCAGCTGAACATGAGCCAGTGTGTGTCCAGGTGGCCAAGAGGCCAATGACATCCTGACCTGCATCAGAAATAATCTGGACTAGTGATCTACTTGCCATGGTCATGCTGTGAATCCTTTGTCCAGTTTTGGGCCCTTCACTACAAGAAAGTCATTGAGGTGCTGGGGCAAGTCTAGAGAAGGGCAATGGAGCTGAAGAAAGCTTTAGAGAGTAAGTGCTGTGAAGAATGGCTGAGAGAGCTGGAGAAAAGGAAGCTCAGGGGAGACCTTATCACTCTCTACAACTGCCTGAAAGGAAGTTGTAGCCAGGTGGGGCTGGCCTCTTCTATCCAAGTAACAACTGACAGGACAAGAGGAAATGACATCAAGTTTCCCCAGGAGAGGTTTAAGCTGGATAGTAGGAAAAATTCTTCACAGAAATGGTTGTCAAGCAATGGATCAAGCTGTCCAGGGAAATGGTTGGGTCACCATCCTTGAAGGTATTTGAAAGATGTGTATGTATGACACATAGGGACATGATATAAAGTTGAACTTGACAGTGCTAAGAGAAGAATTAGAATCAATGACCTTAAAGGTCTTTTACAACCTTATTCACTCTATGATTCTATGACTTTATGTCTCTTGTACCCTTTGGTTTACAGGAGAACAGAGTGAGGACAACTTTTAGTGCTTTAGAAATCAAGAAGCATGCTAGGCCCTCACATTCACTCCACTGAAATCACTAAGAGGCAATATATAGAAAGCAATCTTTTTTGCAAGAGCTTATCAACATCTAAAAATCTTTGGAAGCTGATCAAAGCATGATAGATAATACAAGGTTGCGAGAGTCTCAGAAGAGTAATGGTCAGGCATATGGTTTGTAGGCTCTGTCAACTTTATTCCTAGCTTCAGGATCACACTGTCACCTTGGCTTCAGCCTAACAAAATGATCTGTTAGACATTCTGGCATGGTGAGTAATTATTTTTACAGTTGTTTTGAGAGAGAACAGCTTGGGAAGTCCCTCTCAAATGAAGAAATCCTGTTCTAATTATTTGAGTTTCCCTTCAGGAGGTGTGGAAGTCTTGAGTCCTTACTCAAGAGCTCTGTGCTGTTAACTGGCACTCAACAAATTCTGAGGTCTAGTTGTGATCCAAATGCATTGTCATGATCTCTGACCCCAGTCCTGTATACATAATGTCTTCTGCAGTTTCAGGCCTGGAAACAGTAGAATCTCCAGTTTTCATAAGCATACTGCTAACCTCTTAGAATCATTGAACTTGTGACTCAAGGTCAAAGTTGAGGTTAGCTAGGAAAAGAATAGCTATCAGAGACAGGCGTTCTTCTGCTCCAAAGCCTGCCTATGTTTGTGCTGTGCATTTATGAAACCAGAATGCCTATAAAAATATTTTTATTTCAGTGAACTGGCATTTTTTGACAAAATCCTTGCTTTGTGTTTGGAATTTTTTATATATTGAAACTTCTGCTGGATTGGGGTTTAGGTTTATGAGGATGGAGGGAACTGACATGGTGTCAGGCTTCCTGATGTCATCATGTTTCAAAGAAAGGTTGCCATGCAGTTTTGAACTGCCATTAGATATCCACTAAAGAGTGATGAGACACTGATGAAATGTTGCAACACAACATGGACATTTTGCTTTATGTCATAAAATGCCACAGGTAGCAATTAAAACCCTATTCACATTGTTCCTAAGGGAGAAAAAAGAAAAGCCTCCTACATGCCTTTACAGCTGAGCTGGCAGGTAGCTTTATCACTTGCTCACAGCTGTAAATTGGGTTTTTTAGCCGCAGGGTTTACTCCATCATTGTACTAGAACACAGGTGTGTGTGTGTGTGTGTGTGTTTGTGATTGTGGATAGAAGGATGGTTCAAATATCATATCTTTGGAAAAACAAAATAAAATACTAGTGAGGGCTGTGTGATTTTTCATGTTTTCTGTCATCCATTCAAAGATTTCACAACTCCAGAGGAAGATTTTAATTTTCTGGCTTCAAAAACAATGGTTCAGATGCTGCATGTCTAGTGCTTATCACTGGCTCTCCACTCCTAATATAAGCCAAAGAGAAAAAGATGTGCCTTTGTCTGATCCCCACTTTTCCTTGTAAATTAATGAAGCATGGGGAAATGAAGGGCAAATGAAAGCAATAGCCCATGCAGTTTTTGTGGAAATGGTCACAACAGATATTTGAAACATGATAGTGAAATGGTCTTGGAGGAAAAGGGACAAGGCAAGAGAGAAAATGGTAATTCTGAATTGTATATCCTTGCAATATTTAAAACTCCACAGTTATTTTTGTTTGCAGCTACAAAAGATGTAAATCAGAGATGAGAAGTAATCCAAAAGAGGAAGCAGTACTTTCACAAGTGGTTTAATAAACTATTCACAAAATTATTTGATATAGGCAGATCAGTTGAGGAATATACATTTGAAGTGAAACATCAGTTCACTAACTGATGTATTCACAGAGTATTCAGGTTGTATTCAGCTTAAATTCACTGAGAAGCATATGAAGAAAGCATAGCTTTGATTCACCCAAAAGGTTAACTTTTCCACTGTTGTCTACACAGTTTTTAGAGGCTTTCTTCCAGCTTCATTGACTGAATAATTTTGTCAAAATGTGCAACTATAAGTGATGCAGACATTTTTCCTCTCTATCCATGTGCAAAGGGGGAGCCATTTCTGGGTGCAGAGGTCTGCTGTGCCAGCATCATCCTCCTCCTCCTGTCTAGGACTATGGCACCTAGAGCTCAGCATGGAACTCAGGATGTCCCAAACCAGATTTTTAAGACAAAAATTGCCATTTTCTGGAATCCAGAGAAGTACCCTGCTATGAAGCACTGCTACCCCAGCTTCATTTGAGTTTCTTATGAGGGAAGAAGGTTCATGACAGATATTCCCATTTGTTTTAGTGAAATTAAGCCAGTAGAGAGTGTGCCGCAACCTGTTTCCTGATTCCTTTGAATTCATCCCCAGTATGTGAGTGTCATTACCATCTCCTAAGGAAGAGTCTTGATCAAAACAGCTATATTCATTTTTTAATCTTTTGTATGGCCAATCAGTCTCACAGAGTAGGAAGCAAGAAATTGGCTTATCTTGATTACTGTATATCAGAGCTAATCACACTTTCAGCACTGGATTTCTTTTTCACTTATTCTCTCATCTTGCTTAAAATGCAAATTAATTTGTCTGACCAGTAAAGTAAAAATAACAAATACCTCAGAAAAAGTTTAAAACAACTCTCACTGACATTTGCAATAGAATGTTATGCAAATAGATGTTTACTAGGAAGGGAAAATGAGCCAAGATAAGGTGACAAGGAAGACAAGCAGCAAGAAAGGAAGATATACCTTTTGCAAACTTGTCTACCTGACTGGTTGAATTGACCTAGAAAATAATTACCAAGCTCTTAACTCATAAGGAGAAAGTTTTGCAGCATCATGCATTGGCAAAAGCTGCTTTTGGAAAACAGTATCTGAGAAGCAGCAACATCTGACTGTTACATCTCCTATGATTTTGAAGCAGCCTTGCATCCTCCTCTTATCATTAATACTCTTCACTACAATTACCTATGTGTCTTTAATTAGCAAGTAGGCAAATGGACAGATTTTGTTGAGTTGAATATAATCGTACCCATAGCACTTTTAGCATCATCATTAAAATAATGTGTAATAGCACAAATCCAGGTTTTTAATTTTACTTAATCACAAACAAGAGATGAACTTAATAACTGTGCACATAAAAGTATGCTGAGTGTGGGAATAAAATGATAAACCTGCCATACATACATTTATAAGGGATGTTTGTATCTTGATTTTCTGATTCAAGTTATGGCCACTGCAGAGGATTATGGTTTCAATGTTTTGCTGTGCCAAATTCCAGAAAAGAACTATTTTATTGATGCTAAGTTATTTACTGAAGTTTGTGTCAGTTCCTCTTGGTGTCCAGACCAAAAATCATATTTATACAAACAAGGAAAAGAAGGCAGTTGGTACTTAAGATAGAGCAGTATTTGCCACCAGGGTACTGCAAGCATGAAGAAAAGCTCAACACAATGGAATATTTATTGAGTAATAAGTATAATAATTTTTTGCATGTTTTCTGAGATAGTTAAGCAGAGAATCCTGTTTTCCTGGAATCACTCAGGCATAGAATGGGCAAAGTTCCAAGCTCCAAGATCTCCTTCTAGCAGATGTCTTAGCAAACAGAATTCCTGGTGACACTTTTGGAAGATGTTTTCAGACTAACACTATGACTAACTTACTTCTTGTGTTTACATCCTTCTTTTTCTAAAATTTTCTGCCATCGTGCACACCCCAGGCTTAGTTGTACTTACCAAGTTTGATGTCCTTACATAATAACACATTGAGGCTGGTTCCACATCACTAGTTTTTCAATAGTTTTGCTATATCATCACAACGTCAAAGGTCTACCACAGCTGGAATTCTTCTAATATCATGTTCCAAAAAAAGTGGTGATGTACCCTGATGTTTTGAACATATCAGAGATTTTCAAGATTTTTATGACTTTTAATGATGAAATGTTGTTCAGATAGCTTATAGAACCAGATCTATGTGCTTTCTTGATGTTCTGTCCCAATTTTAGGAAGCAAATTTCTTTCATCTTTGTCTTGTTATGCAAAAAATATTATGAATTACCTAGGCAAGATGCTTTTATCTAAAGCTTTTGTAAGTGCTTGTACACCTAAAGAGACCTTTCCTATTATAAGTTGAATAAAGCAAAAAAGTTGCACTTGACTGCAAAGTGCATGTGTGCTTTGCATTCTGAGTGGAGTACAAAGCTCAGAGTACCTAAGTGTTATAAAATCAGAATCAAGTTATGATGAGGTTCAGGTTATAGGAACAGCAATGTTTTCTTCTCTGTTTTTTTTTAATAATCTTGCACAGCTCCAAACACACTGGTTTTCTGATCCAAGTGTAAGGTCCCCAAATGCTACCATAACAAATAAAAGAAAAAAACAACTGTTTTTTTCCTCATTGATTTTTCCTCTCTTATGCTGCCTCAAATATTATTTTCTTTTTGTTTTCTGTAAAGAATGTTTGATTTTCTGAATGTTCCATTTAGGAAAATAAACTACAACTAAACAAGGAATCTATTATTTTATTTCTGTAGAGCAATCTATATAACATATATAAACACTAGGTTTCATGGCAAGTAGGCATTGTGGCACATGCTGCTTCTTGTTAGGAACCACTATATGTCTAACAGAAATTAATGTTAAAAAATATATTGCTCTGATAAGCTCCATAATGATTTAATGATAGTATTTTCTTCAGTGTAACTCGAGGCAATTAAATATTCTAAGTAGATCTGCACATAATTTTTTTTTGTCTTTTCCCCCCCCATTTTATGACCAGTTTTCTTTTATGCAGGTATGACACTGTATTCAGGGAAGAACATCTAGCATGAATCTCAGCAAGTGGGTTTATACAGTGAGCTTATGAATTTTTAAACACTGTGAACCAAAATGCATGTATTAAATGAGCTCTTTATGTTCCAAGTCATAAAGATGGAGTAACCATTGTGGAAAAATTGAACTTTTTATGGGGAAATTTTATGTTAGATAAACAAAATTATTTTTTAATAATCTCCCCACCCCTTGTTTCTTCTGTCTTGTTGTCTTGGCCTTTCCTCCCCCTTATATTTTTTAGGTTTAGCTGACTTAATTTGAATGATTACCATAAAAAGACTCCGGGATGCTTTTAGTGATTCATCTGTATTACCAACTTAGTGGAAGGCAATGTCCTTTTTTGGGCTGATACTGATCAAAAGCCTCAGTGGTGCATTGTGAAGTACTGTTTCTCATCTTGATCTTCCTCACAAAATTTACTGGTTTTTATCCTGTGTTATCTTTCTATATGCACACAGGAGTGCTAGTCATGGCCCGTGTCTCAGGTAGTATATAGGTCCTAAGCAGTTTACAGTCTATGCACAGGACAAGAGAACTGTTCCTTGAAATGAGTGAGCATGAAGACACACCGAGATAATGGTTAGCATGACTGCCAGTGGTCTTGGCTATAAATCAAAGTCTCAGTAAACAACTTGAAGGCAGAGGAAGAAAATCTGCAGCACTTAGTAAGTATCCTGGGAGTTTGCATTGGAAAAGGTGAAAATGAAGTAAATAGACAGTGAGTCTGACCTTATGGAACAAGTGGAGGGGAAAGTCACCCCAACCTGAATGAGGGCTCTTAGGTCAGGAGGGGGGGTGGAGCTTGAAAGGGAAGCATACCCTATGCTTGAGGTATTACAAAAATACAGGAATGAAAAAGGTCAGTCACACAGAGTCACAGAGTGTCACACACGTAGTATTCAAGGCATAATTGGTCTGACTTTTACTTCTGTTTGCGGGCAACACTACAAAGTGCTGTGAGACAACACACAATTTCAGCTGTATTCTCAATGGCTTGTATGTCTGGAGGCTTTGCAAACACTACAGAAGCCACTTATAGCAAAGATGTTTCCAGAAACAGACTGCAGATAGTATTTATGGGGAAAAGTACCTGTCCTGGGAGTAACTACTTTAAATAAATGTTTATGTTTATTTGAAAACATTTCTATGTGACTTCATTCTGTCATCTGCAGAATAATATACGAAAACTTGGACTAGATCTATACCAACATTTTGATATAGCTGCTGTTACGTTAAGCATAAAAGTCGACATAAACCACATATTTAATTTTCTGCAAATGGATATAAAAAAAAAAAATCCCCATGCTAGTACTGTTGCAGATCTGTGGCTTGCTGCTGGAGAAATATTTTAATCAGAAAAATGTGATTTCAGTTTACTGTGTGACTGCGTGACATTGCAAAAAGCAAGAACATGTAGCAAATTCTGACTTTTGACTATGAAAAATTGAGGAGACCATATTGTGGCATGCATCCCTGACCAGGTTCAAAAAAAGTCAGCAGTATTTGCACTGACACTGTACAGGTCCCATGGATGGCTTCAAGCCTAGATTTCAGGTGTACTGGCAAGCTGTCTGAGTGCTCAGGAGAATACTAAAGCAGTGATCTGACTCTTCTGTCCTGCTCTCTTTGTTTTTCCCTGTTCCCTCCATGGTCGGTTTTTTGAAAAATCAGGCTTTTGTGTTACATTTAGATTTCTTAACAGTTCTTCTGTAAAGGCTGCTACTACAGTCAGTGAGACCAAGTATCATCATATTTCCAAGAGATCAACTAGACATGACTGTCAATAGGTACTTTTATTTTCTCAGCAAGAAGGATTTCTTTGAGCATCACAGACTGTGAAGCAAATGTGGTTCCTGCCCTGAGAGAGAAATGTAGGTATATTTATTTTGAACAAGTCTTTTCTGCATGATAATATTTTAAACGAGATTCTCCATCAGAGAATGAATTCTGGTTTATTTATTATTGGAAGGACACAGTTTGCCTAATCATGACTTATCCACTGTATATGCCAAAGGTTTGAATCATAACTCTTAATTTGCTATGGTCAAAGAGCATTAAGATCAGTTTGTGTAGATCTAGAATGGTGTCTTCTTCCTTCAGGAATTCATAAACACAATCTCATATGCAGGCTGTGACTGGTCAGGCAAAACCTATCATACTGTTTTCAATTCACTCTGAAGCACAGGAGCAGTCTCCACTACCACTTAAGACAATTATTGTTTGGGAAGCAAACTAAAACACATCAATTTTATGGATTCAAAAATTCAAAAATTATTTCAAAAATATGATTATTTGTATGGATGAAACTTTTCTTACTCAAATGTCTAGAAAAAGGAGTTGTAAACACAATGTGAACCTTGTGAAGAAGAATTAAATTTTTAAATAGCAATTTTTTCTGCATTTTGAATTAAAATTCTACAATTTTGCATATGTAAGAGGGAGGCTGAACACCTGGAACCTTTTTCTCCACTGGGAGAAAGAGCTCTGTATGAACAGTACAGGCCTGGAGTGAGCTTCTTTTTAACTGGTATAGTAGGATGACTGTTGCAAAGTGAACTACTTGCTGATGCACTGGAATGACAAGGCATATTCATGATTTTATATCAGCAATGTGAAATTCATTGTGTTAATTGAATGTTAAAGTTAATGTTTCCATGATTGAATTATGACTGTGCATCAGGTCTGGGATTTTACAATAATATTTTAAAAAAAGTAACTGTAGTTATGATATTACCAGTAGGTTTTATATTCATGTATTAGGTGACCTTTAATTTACTGACTAAAAATAACATAATTTTCTTTTCTGGTATGAATAAATGAACTTTTTGTGCTTTCCTTTGCTTCTTGAACTCTTACATAGTGAAAAGTATCACAGGACCAGATGAAGACTCAGCAGGGATAAGTCTGGTTGTGTTAGTGAGGATGCTTTTTATTGAAAAAGAAACTTAGTCATGGCTCAAGACCATAAGCAAAGCTTTAAATGTCTCTGTTCCCTGATTTGTCTAGTGATTAGGGGTCCACACCTAGCCTGGCCCAGCTTCTGGCTATTTGCTGCTTTTGGCAGATCAGTTTTGAAGGCAGGTGGCATACCTTGCCCCTCAAATAACAGAAAGCCATATGGTTAATCTCACATCTCCTGGGAGGAGCTCTATTTTCCAACCATTATGTGAGTTCTCTAAGAGCCAGCCATTATACAAATGGTGTACAACCTACCATCACAGCAGGCTAAATGAGTTGTGTTGTTGACTGCAACAGATTTTTCAGGCTTACCACAGCATGGGCAGAGATTTGGTTCCCACATGCTAAACCTGGTTAGCAGTGGCCTGTTAGGGAAGAGGGAGGTTCATATATTTCTGGAAAAGGCACTGCACATGTATTAGGGACTTGAATGGAGCATCTGGGAAATCAGGGAAGAAAAGACAGGTATTCAGTAAAGAAAGACTAGTATGCTTTTGGGAACTTTGTACTTGGGTCTTAGAAATGGGTATTAAGCAATTATGTCAGAGCTTAAACATAACTGAATAAGCAATCTTGTGTGCAACTTTAAGACTGTTTATCTGTGTCTGAGAGTTATTTGAGTATGTTTGAAAGGTGGCTGGATAATAAGAATAATTTGAGAGTTAACCTAGATGCTCTTATAGAAGTACTAGCTGAAAACTTTTTGAGCATTCTATTGGGTAACAGCAATTTTGCTGAATATAGATGTAATTACTACATACTGAAATTCTAGTGAGCTGTCTTTCAAGACATGATCAAGACTCATGACAGTGAAATGACAATGCATGTTCCTGCTAGAGGTGAGAGAGAAGAATTCAAACTAAAGGAATATACCATCTTAACTATCAGAACAATGTCAAGACTACTTGGAAGAAGTTTTTGTAGAATCCAAGTTCTTGCACTTTTAGATTCAGATAAAGGATTTGGACTCATATTTTTGAGGTGGGTACTCTTGTTCAGTGGCCTCCAAAGTAGGGTGTGCACACATGTCAGTTTGCTCAAAGCAATCCATTGGAGTGTAGGAAAAAAGTAAAAACTTGAGAAGTGGGCCCCTGAGAGCGTCATGAAGTTCAATGAGTTAAAGTGCTACACCTGGGTTGGGACAGTCCTAGACATGATCACAGACTGGGAGAAGAATTCATTGAGAGCAGCTCTGCTGAAAAGGCCTTGGGGCCCTTATGGATGAAAAAAATCTGGACATGAGGCAACAATGTGTGCTTGCAACCTAGAAATCTAACTATTTCCTGGGCTGTATCAAAAGCAGCTTGGCTAGCAGGGTGAGAGAGGGATTTCTGCCCCTCTGCTCTGCTCTGGTGAGACCCAACCTGCAGTGCTGCACCCAGCTCTGCACCCAGGACATGGAACTGTTAGAGCAGGTCAGTAGGAGGCCAGAAAGGTTATCACAGGGCTGGAGCACCTCTTCTTCAAAGACAGGCTGAGAGAGCTGGGCTTGCTCAGGCTGGAGGAGAGAAGACATCAGGGACACCTCATTCCAGTACCTTAAGAGGGTCCATTAAAAAAAAAAAAAAAAGAAGAAGAAGAAACAGAAGAAGAAGAAGAGTTGTTATAACAGGCAGATGGTGACAGAACAAAAGGCAATGATTTTAAACTCAAAGAGGGCACGTCTAAGTTAGATTTTAGGAAGAAGTTCTTTATCCAAAGGGTGGTGATGGATCCAAAGGATGTTGCCCAGAGACTTTGTGGGTGCCCTATCCCTGGAAGTGTTCAAGGCCAGTTTGGATGGGGCCCTGAGCAACCTGACCTAGTGGGTGACATCCCTGCCCAAGGCAGAAGGACTGGGGCTAGATGGTCTTTAATAGCTCTTCCAACACAAATCACAGTATGATTCTATGATTTTTGTACCATTAATAAATTAAAAAATAAATAAATAAAAAATAGTTGTTTATCTCATACTTTTTATTGTCTATTTTCATGTATGTTTTATAAGATATGTAATATATTAGTACAGGAGTAAATGTATACATTTTATAAATAAATAAAAAATACTGGGTATGTGTTCAGAAATTTTTAGTTGATGGCATGAGCAATCAAACCAGTCTGGAGACCACCCCTCTATAGTATGTGCGACAGTTTTAGTGTCTCTCTGGATTAATAAATAGTTGCAGATGTAAGAAAAAGTATAATGAAAAGGAAGCATTCCTAAAAGTCTGGTACATTGAAAGATCTCCTGCAATTGTGAGTGCTTCAGTTGCTTGCAGTGCTTTCTGTACTTCTAGCATGTCCATATTAGAGATCAGAAGCATTTCCCAGTGTCATTCACGCTAATCCCAGAAAAAACCTTTCATAAGTAGTCTCTCCCAAAAAACAGAAGTTTCACTGAAAAATTCTAACAAGCCTGAAATTCTCAGCTTTATTTTATTTTAAAGTATTTATTTACTTAGAAGTCATTACAATGAATTACATTACATAAAAATGATGGGCACTATGCTGGTGAATATAAATTGTTAGGAACACATTTATCATTCTTGTGTACATGTGAGCTTACTCTTGCACTCTCAAAGCTTTGTACAAGAATATGACTGGATGACTTATAAAATTAATAATTGCTGTGTGAACCATAGTTTAAAGGATCATGTCCATACATACCTATAAAGACTTTGTGTTCTCTATTAATGGTGTCCAACAAATACATATTTTATGCATAGAGTGGTTGATGCTGCATTTTACATGATGTTAATAAATTCAGAACATGAAGAAATAGCTTTAAGTGTCAGCAGCTCTTCTTGTCTATGTCATGATGAATACATCTATCACTTTACAAGAGTGATGCAAATGCAGGAATCTTGTTTGGGACATGAAGTCTCATGTTTAGAAGAAACACTTTGTTCTGATTTGCCTTTGATGTTACTTGTATAACAGGTTTATGAAACAGACTTTTTCCAGTACAAGCAAGTTGGCTTTGAATATGAGCATGAAAAATATCAGCTCTTGAATGAGCAGAGAATAATGCAATGGACTTTATGTCATTTAAAGAGGAAATAAATTTATACCAGCAGGAAAACTCCTTATTTATTTATGGACAATATGGACATAGTGTTCAGGAGTGAATGTTTGAAATGAATTTTCTAACATTCCCTACTTGCTTCCTTCAGTTCACACTATGGCCTTAGTACACATAAATTGGATTTTAGATTAAATAAAATCTGGAAGCTGAAGTCCACCTGCAAATGAACATTTGGGCAATGGGACGAGATTAAAGCAAGTGAAACATATAAAGAAGACATGGCTATTTCACTCTTTAGCGCTCACTATTTCACTCTACTGACCTTCTTTGTGTCTTAAAGACTTGCTAATTTGGACAGAATTTTTTTCTCTCCTTTGGAATAAGATTAGTTTCCAGTGTTGTTGTGCCAGAATAACTGTGATGGTACAGAATCTGTGAAATGGAGCAGCTTTCATTAAAAAAGAACAGCCCAATCATCCTTAAATGTGATCTGGAGGCATTGCAGCTGTAAAAAGAAGCTTCTTATCACACATTACAGGTCAAGCAGCAAGCCACATAATGGGCCCTTCAATAGTATCAGCAGCCATATGAGAACTGCTCTTCTGTTTGCTCTTGTTTTAGTGAAACAACTGTTGAAGTCCTCATAAGCTCGGGTCATATTTCCAGTAAATGCGCAGAAGCCAGTGGACTCTTCATGCTTAAGTGAACAGAGTCTGTTTCGCACTGCTTTCTGGCCAGGTAGTGGGAGTTTTAGTCAATTCTGAAAGTAACCTGATTTCTGATTAGATTGATCCTGCTGAAGTAGTCTAACAAATAAGATATTTATCAGAATGTGTTATAGGGTTCCAGTTAATTATATTTTCTCTGTATTATAGAGAACATTAGCTTTCTGAGTGGGTCATTTAGAAAGTGCTCTTTGTGATAACACTAGGACAATGTAGATTTCTGTGGCTTTGGTTACTTTGTGTGCTCTATTTAGAAAGGAAAACTACATTTTATAGCCTCATATCTGATTTCTAGCACTTCAGACAGGGGACATAGGACATGCTACTAAATGGTATTCTGGGTCCAGTTCCTTTAAGCAGACCAGTTTTAGAGTTGCTTATAGACTAAATATTTACTTAAAGCAACAGAACATCTGACAATAGCATGCCTTTTTGCTTACTGTCATTGGGACCTTTGGAAGAAGAAATCACTATTAATTATGTTACATAAAGAGTGTGTGCACTACATTTGAGGAGGTGGGAGTAACAAAGTCTAATATTGCTTCTCTCTTACAAATTCTTCTCTTGACTAGTGTTTCACTGATCATTAAATTTTGTATGCTTCCAGTGACTGAGAAAAACTATTAAGTGCCTATAAATTCTGATTAGTTTTCGTAGATAAAGTTTTGTCTTTTCCCCTCCCATTGCCCACCCCTACAAAAAAAAACCAAACAAAACAACCCCAAAATAACAAAAAATAAACAAACAAACAAAAATAAATAAAAAGGGATTTGATTATTGGAAGGAGAAAGAAGATCACTGAAAATATTATTTTTTCATTCTTTATTATTAACTTTTATTGCTAGCACATTAAGGTGATTTCTTGGTACTAGGTAAAGGCTGTCATCTCCAGGGCACGTATGACCCCTACTCTGCTTTAATTTAAAGGCACAGAACCTTAGGCTGTGGTCCAGTTGTCCACTTCAAAGTACAGGTAACTTTGCATGTAAAAGTGTGGTTAGCTAACCAGTGTGTCAGTGAAATGTAATAGCTAACCACACATGTAACCATATCAATACACCTTAAATAAGGAAAATAACCAGTCTGCAGAACCTTTGTCCTTACCTTTGTCAGATGTTGCAGAGCCAAGGAAGATGTGATGGCATTCATTCTGTCACTGTCTCTCTCACTGGTTTTACAGATCATGAGAAAAGATTCAGGAGCACAAGTGTTTTGGTTGCCAATGCTCTTAATTATTTTAAAATAGTAAAATTTCTATTTATTTTTAAAAATAGTAATAAAAAACACCCCCATCAAACACCAGTGATTGACTGAAACTGTTTCTGAACCTGAGTATTTTATGTCACAATCAGTTTTCTATAAAGAAATACATAAAATAAAATAAGTGAAACTATATTTCTTTTAGTCTTGCTTTAAAAAACTACCTGGGCCAAACTATGGGACCTACAGAAATGGTCATGGAGTTTTATGTCACTGTTATAATCAGTGGTAGAGGGCTCTGTCTTACAAGTCAAAGTGTTTTTTCTACCCACACAGTCCTACCTGGAACAGATGAACAAGAATATCAAGAGCTAAGAGTCTGCTACCAGAGCAGATCTAATTTTCTTTTTCCCATGAACTAAGTAAGAAGGACAGAGAACAACTGGAGACACAGTGTTTATATTCTTCTGCACATTCAGTCAAGTGCTTAGGGTTCCAGTGTCTGAGCTATGCATCTTTGAATAGGTATTAATAGCAAAAATGATACCATGGTAAGCTCCAAAAAATCTGAAAAAAAAATGTACTTTAGATCTTTTCTCTCACCCTGTCTTATATCAAAAGATTGTCTATTTTAGCAGCCACTTTTAACTTCAACTTTAAAAATTCTGGAGTGAAATAGAGTTATCCTAGGTACAAAACTCATATTAGCTTCTATTTGAAACTTCCTGCGTCTTCTTTTTTCAGGTCTATTTTTTACCCATAGTATAAATAGAGCTGTTAATAATGCTTCACACCACTGTCACTGAAAAGGTGTAGTACTTTTTCATTATAAGCCTACCTTCCATGTTTTATCCTAAGAAACCTTTAGAAATTGCTCTTTCTGCTTTAAAATTTGCATGCAAGGTTGGTGGTCAGGGGTTAGCTTTGGACCAAGTTTGATAACATTTAAGTCAGTCTTCTAATTTAGTTTTTAATAAAAGGTGATAGCAAAAGGTGACATAATGATGGATGCCTGCACTATGGTGTGTCAGGGCTTCTCAGTTGCCTGTCTTTCTGCCAGCAATTGGACATGCTGTGATCATAAGTGCCAAGGAGCTACAACAAAATGACATTTCTATTTCCTAGTGCTGCCAAAACTGAAGTTTGGATGCTTCTAAAACACGGATGATCAGTCTTCCTTAATATCTGATTTATTTCAGTAACTAGCTTCTGATACATTTTAAGATATTGGAAAAAAAAAAAGCAAAATAAAGCCCCATAAACTTAGAGAAATGAAAACCAATTCTACTTTCTTATTGTAGTCTTTAGAAAGAAAACATGGTAGTGTTTTACAGCAGAAGGTGCTGATATCTTATGATCCCAGAATGAAAGGCACTCAGAGTCTGTCAACTGTTATTTAAAATCCCATATTTTTTTGTACTAACACTATCAAGGAAAAGAGGATGGTGTAGATAATCTTATGTACCTTCAGATGCTGGGAAACCCTAGATGCACTGCATCAAACAGGTCTCCAACCAGGGCACAACATACTGTATAGCTCCTACCCATGGGAAGTACATTCCTTTTTGATCATTTGAGATCTTACACATTGTTCTCAAAAGAAAACTATTGTATGAATTTCTACTGTCAGAAAAAAAAGGATGTTCACATGAGGCCATCTTGCTGCACTTTTTAAAGGCAAGGTCACAGAGGTGATGTAAATGCTGGTGCTGTGTGGGAGCTGCACACGGGCTGTGCTGTGACAGTGAGGTTATCCTGCAGCCATGGGGTCTGTGCAGCACAACAACTGGAAGGCCAGGCTCTACAGGCATGATAACAGAGCACAGACCTGTGCCCACTCGGGTTAATTGTTGTTTGGATCAATAATTCTATGAATTACAATGCTCTCCAGGGCAAGATCACCTCAGGGTAACCTTGAACACCAAGGGTTCCAAAAGTCTGTTTGGTAACTCTGTGCTGGTTTTGTAAATAGGACATAGAACCACAAAATCATACATTCATAGAATGGTTTTGTTTGGAAGGAACCTTAAAGATCATCTAGTCCCCAACACAGAGAATTCCTGTTAGGAAGTGGGTTATGCTCAGTGTTTCAGCAATCTCACATCAGTGCTCTTGTATTGTATAGGTTCTTGTAATTGGACTACTTATTTTTATAGCATTCAGTCATGCCAAGCCAAGTGCAACTTTGCCTATAAAAACAAAATGCAAATGTTGACTATGCCCCACAGATTGGTGTCATCTATGAGGTTACAGCACGAGAATTACACTGACCTATCCTTAACAATGTATGTATTTTTACTCCCAAAAAACCTGCAATAATTTTCCGAGTTTTTATGTGATGATCACAAGTGAAAGATATCATGTGTTACGATTCAGAAATTCTTTAAAAAGTCACACCTGACTGTGCTCCTTTTCCTTTTACATGTCTCCCTTTGAGGACACCTACACTTGCTCTGGAACTTATGTCTAGAATTTCTGAAACTGAATCACAGCAGCACACAGAATTGAAAGCTTTTAGGAATTTGTCTATTATGTGCTGCTGGCAAACCAGCTTTTCTTCAGCGGCTCAATTACTGCTTTATTTACTCAAGAAGTTCCTCCTAGTATGTGAGTGAAGTGACCTTAAAACCTGTATTTGGGATCACATCCTCATCTGGGCAGAATTAGGACTCTCTGGTGGTCTGCAATGCTAAAGAGAACTGGGAACAGAACACAGGAATATGAAAAGCTTGACAGCTTGGGGGAATAGGAGGTAAAAAAAACTTACATGGGTCTGAAAAACAGAGGAATGAGAAGCTGTTGGTAATGTCATTAATGGACTCCTGGCAGGGGTATGCACAGCTAGAATAATTATAGGCATAAAAAATTCTTCAGTGGGTGGAGTAGTTCAAGGATACTAAAGTTTAACTCGTTTACTATAAAATACTTTGAAATTTGTAACTGCTCTCAGGCACCAAGGAAACAGTGACAAGAGATTCATTTGTTACATATTTCAGTGTGGGGTTTGATTTCCAGTGACTGGCTGTGGTGATGCTCAAATACAGAGTAGGGTACTTAAATCTGAGCTATGACCCATACCAGCCTTTAAGCTCTGTTTTTGTTTGATCGTCTTTGATGCTTGACTTTGGGTAACAAATCCCAAAGTATTACTTCTAAAGTCTATTCTCTCTTAACAACATCCATAATTTGAAACTCTTTCCTTATATTTTATTTGTTTGCAGGTCTCTAAAGAACATGGAGTTACATCTGTATGAGTAGAAAAGATAAAATACGGCTTCTAATGAATATTTTATTCTTCTAATAAAGAATTTTCCAGTGACTCACATAGCGAAAGCACTTCACACTTAATGTCTGTAAAGTCCTTTTCAGTATTTAAAATAATTTGAATACCTGTTTAGTTATCCTGAGACATTTGTCACACTTGGCAATGCACAGCATTGGTACTCAAATTTCATTCACATTCTCTAACAATTCATTTAAGTGACATGAAATGTAATGCAGAGGGTTTGATTTATGCTGGTTCATAGAGAGATTACACTTGAAATTATTCCTTGGGTTAAGAGTGCAACATCTGTAAGGCTTGAGATGTATGCAGTTGTGGACTCTGTGTCTAACTCTGAAACAGAGAGCCAGTAGAAATTACAGGCCACATAGCTCTCAGTCCTGCTTGAGAAGCTAGCCTGAGAAATTCATGGGAGTATTCAAAACAATCCTCAGAGACAGAAAACAGCCTTGCCAGGTGCTGTTTGTCTGTCCCCTGTTTTCTTTGCAGGAGAAAGTCAGGGGGTAGTGTGCACCACTGACCAATGATGGTAATGTAGTGGTTTGCTGACCAATGAGAGTTTCCTTTCTGTACTTTCCACGTATCAGTCTGTAAAACAAATCTGAAGTAATAAACTAGAGACATTCTCCTGATCGACTCCTTGAGAGTCTGTGTTGCTCATTCCCAGCTGTTCCTAATAGAGCGACATGCAGTTATAGTTACTGTCAGGAAAATTATCTTTCAACAACAACAAAAAAGTAAGAAAATCATAGTTTGTAGCTCTCTGCTCTGGCATCATATGAGTCCCAATGCCACCATGAAAATACTGGGAGTTCCAGGCTAGGGAGGATGGAGACATTCTTTGAAACACATTCAGACTCAAAGGCTTGAAAATGGTAGTATCTCATCTGAAAATTTGATCTGATCAAAAGCTGATCAAAGAACCCCAGATTAAGACAGGGTGACAGCCTATTTGGTTATGGAGGAAGAAGAACACATAGATATATCATATTTCTAGGTATATATATACTGCTGCATTGAAAGTATGCAGGGTATACTCTTTTCTGTTTCTTCTAAGCTCTCAAAATAGCAGCCATGTTGACTTACATAATATACAAATCTTCTGCTGGGCAGGTGGTTTTGCTGAATGTAATCCAGAAATGAAACACAGAAATGGTGCAGATGCAACTCAAATTTCTTTTAAAATATGAGTAAATAGTCATGGGATTAGTTAAAAGTCTTTAGTTAGTTCTAACCATTATTTTTCCCTTGAAGCTTACAAATACTTCAAAACATGAATAGGAAGATAATAATATTGCTAATGTGATGAAGTTTTGCTTTGTACATTAACCTAGGAGGAATGTCATTATGCTCAATGAATTCAACTTCAGTTACTGTTAAACAAGAAGAAAATGTGTAGATTATTTATAATATCCCAGTTATGTCTGTTAACTGATAAACACCTGCCAAAAAAGATACTATTTTTCAGACAAATTGCATAGTTGCTTGATATCCTTGTGTTGAATTCAAATGTGACTGAACTAATGGCATAAATATATGGAAAACATGTGAAACAACAGTGTTACATCTTCAAAATGTGGCTCATGTTCTCCTTAAGTAAATAAATAAAATATAAATATATATATATATATTTATATATCAATTTATATAAATAAATTTGCTTAAGTAAGCAAAAAAAAAATTTATAAAATTTTTTAAAGTTTAAAGGATCAAGGGTAAGGCACTGTCAGGAATATACTGGTGGAGCGTCTTGTAAGTATGGATGTGCAGAGTTCATCCCAAGGAAGCCTGGATACAGATATATAGCTCCCCTTTGACTGGAAAGGATTTTCATTGTAATGTGTACACAGTACAAAGCACAAGCTCTTAGTAAAATAAAATAGAGCTTTGTGTTCCAGTCCACGGAGAAAGGTTAGTTCTGCAAGTCCTCTATCTCCAGGACCTTTGGGCTATACCAGCATTCTATCTTCCTCTGGGAAGCTGTGCACTATCAGTGTGACAAGAGCCTTGCTGCTGAAATAAATCCATGGTGAAGAACATGGGTACGGCTTGTAAGCACTAAGTGACCTATTCCTGAGAAGGTCACTTGTCTTCAACACCTTTGTTCTAGTACCCCACATGATGATATATGATAAAGGCGCTAACACGATGATGGCATGGTATCTCCTGGGTAAGCCATGTTAAACCAAGACAGTTGGAATCTCATAGGAATAATGTATTTGCCAGGCTTGGAGACTACATTTCTTCAATCAATTGATGGAGATTTTTCCCCCTAATTTATCACTTAGAAACAGATGTTTCAGTACTGATGTTGAGACTCTTAGACTTAGTTTTTTACTGGTGTATAATTTAAACTGTACTTTTGCCTCAGGTCCAGTCAAGGTTAATTTGTATTTGTAAATTTTAATGCAACAAACAAAGTGTATCTGTCCATCTGTGAAATGCCCATTATATGTTATCTACTTAACTCTAGCAACAGAAACACTTAGCTTTTTGGATAGTGTCTTACTCCAAATGGAATGTCTTTGTGATAATGGTCATCACAGCTGTAGGTTACCTAAATAGGCATTATATCCATTACTGTTATTTTACATTGTTCAATACAGCTATTATGTTTCATAAAAAATAGGAAAACATGGATATTATAAGTAGCAAGAAAACCAGCAGGTTGATAATTGCTCTATGCTCACTAATGTGAATTACTAAATGGCTCATCTATAATTGTAATTAACACCTCCTGCCTCAGCTTTGCAATTAACTGATGTTGCTGCAAATTTTTTATTATATATTTAATCTTTATGTTGTTTCTCTGGCCTGCTCCTGTATTACATTTATCATTAAACCTACAAGCTATATATTGAGCAGCCATGGCATCTACTCATTAGTAACATGAGGCCCTTGTACAAAGGCTAGCTGCATCTCCAGGGAATTCACAGTCAACACACTCCGTTCTGGTTTAGTAAATGTACCTGCTGTGTATCCTTTCACGTTTGCTGGACCTGTTTTAACTTAATTTGAATTCACGATGTGTGTGAGTTTTCTGCACTTATAGTCACTTCATGAACTTTTCTTCTAGATACCATGTTTTTGGAAAGTCACAGAGTGGGTAAGAAATTCTGGGGCAAACCCACTTTCCACTAGAAAGGTTTTGAAGGGAGAAATCCCAACAGGCTGAGTGAAGTGCAGCCTGTCACCATGCCAGGCTGTTTCCCAGCTGCCAGGCTCAGGAGCTGCCCAGCTCCATGGCAACCCCCAGAGTGGGTGGCCATCAAGTCTCCCTCTGCTTCCCGCTCCTTAGGCTCAGGGCTCCGGGAGCACAGCTCTGCCCCGCTCCCACAGCCTGCCAGCTGCCTGGAGCCCCCTGCTCCTGAGGAGCTGCCAGGTGCCCAGCCCTGGCAGCCGGGCAGCTCTCCTGCCTCAGCACACCGGCAGGTGCACTGGCTCCGGGGCTACCCAGCTCTCCTGCCCCTGTGCCCTGCAGGCTTCCCTGCCAGATGGACAGGCAGAAGGCAGGCTCCATGCGTGGCCACCTCCCTAGGCAATCTGGGAACCTGAGATCTTGGGGAGAACATTTTGGTTTTAAAAGAAAGCCTACGTGGGCAAATTAACATGTGGAAAGAGGGAAGATGAATTTTCAGGCTGTTGCTGGAGCTGCTGGCTCTTTGGTGTGCAGGCATTGTCTCTCTGGTGTGCAGGCAGTGTCTCTGGTGTGCAGGCAGTGTCTGTGGTGTGCAGGCAGTGTCTCTGGTGTGCAGGCAGTGTCTGTGGTGTGCAGGCAGTGTCTCTGGTGTGCAGGCATTGTCTCTCTGGTGTGCAGGCAGTGTCTGTGGTGTGCAGGCAGTGTCTGTGGTGTGCAGGCAGTGTCTGTGGTGTGCAGGCAGTGTCTCTGGTGTGCAGGCAGTGTCTCTGGTGTGCAGGCAGTGTCTCTGGTGTGCAGGCATTGTCTCTGGTGTGCAGGCAGTGTCTGTGGTGTGCAGGCAGTGTCTGTGGTGTGCAGGCAGTGTCTGTGGTGTGCAGGCAGTGTCTGTGGTGTGCAGGCAGTGTCTCTGGTGTGCAGGCAGTGTCTCTCTGGTGTGCAGGCAGCGTCTCTGGTGTGCAGGCAGTGTCTGTGGTGTGCAGGCAGTGTCTGTGGTGTGCAGGCAGTGTCTCTCTGGTGTGCAGGCAGTGTCTCTCTGGTGTGCAGGCAGTGTCTCTGGTGTGCAGGCAGTGTCTCTGGTGTGCAGGCAGTGTCTCTCTGGTGTGCAGGCAGTGTCTCTGGTGTGCAGGCAGTGTCTCTCTGGTGTGCAGGCAGTGTCTCTCTAAGTGAGTTTTCTGATTCCACTCTGGGGCATGCCCACAAAAGCAAAACAGAATTTTCTCTCACTTCCAGTGCAGAGAAGCCCTTTAGCATTTCTTCTACTTCACACTATGGAAAAAATTACCCATACTTAAAATTGCATGTAACATTGGGGGGATTTTTTCTGCTGTCACAAAAACCCAAGCTAAATTTTGGCTCAGAATTCTGTTTCCATAAAGCAAACAGAAGTATGCAAGACTCTTCCTTGGGCTCAATATAATGAAAAATGCCTTCTGGGCACCTTTCCTGTATGGTTTGGTTTTTTTGAATGGAGGAAATAAAGGAGCATAGATAGAGATCAATTCAGTTCTCTTCAGCTCAGAGATAAGAGTTTTTGACACTAGGTGGTACTACAGACAAAGGCCAATATTTGCAAACCTTGACGGTAAGGAATCTGCAGCTCTAAACCTGGCATCTAATTTGATGCCCTGATTATTGACTTCATCTCATATCATTCCAGAGATAAATATATTCTATTGGATCTGGTTTTGGAGTGTTGTGCTTTTAGGTCCTTGCAAAATTTGTTATCAATCACGTAATCTCTCAAAAACTCGTGAAAATATGTGATACAGTTTACGATAATTCTAATACTGGATAGCACTTGCCAATACAAAAAGGTACGTACAATATTTTGAGCCTTCTGTGTTCAAATCTGAAAATATATTTCTCAAGAGCAACCTTGGGAATATATTGCTATTTCAGCTGCCCCCTCAACACTTTCCCCTGCATAATATGTATTATGGCTTTACTTAGAGAATGGGGATCTGTCTGTCAAGGGCATTTCTGAAGATATTTTCTTTCCATCTAACACCCACTTCCAGTCTCAGGTGAATGAGCCCATTATTTCCTTGAATTTTCACTCCTGTTTCTGAATTTCTGCTTTTTCCCTCTTTCTGTTTCTCTGCAGCTACATCTGCCTCAGTCACTGGTAGATCAAGACTCTCTACTCCTTGTAAGTGCTGTCCTTGTTTAGAAATGCACAGTATTTCATTTTTCACCCAGGACTGTAGACTCCATTAGATGTGCTTTTTGCTAACAGGTAAAGGAGAATTGAAACTTCTTTGGATGGTGAAATACAGGTGATGCCAGAAGCAAGGTACTCTAGCCTAAAAAAAATCTATAACTAGTTTTTAAACTTTTTTTTTTTTTTTTCCCTGTAGTGTCCTGGCTTTTAACAAGCCAGTTTTTCACTGTGTTTATTACTGCAGAAGTTAAAATCAATGTGTGTTAGATGTCTTTTCACAGGCATTTCAATGAACTGCCTGCTGGTCCTATGTGATTCAAATCACCCTTTAAAATACTTTATGTATAAGACAACACAAAAGTGCTTACAACAATACAATATGGCTGGATTTTTTCTGAAAAATATATAAGCTGCTCTAAAATGACACTATTGCATGTACAGAAACTGTCATCTACAGTGGATGTGATGGTAAGAAAATTGATCTTTAAATAAATAAAAGTATTGAAAAGCAACTGAAGCACACTTTTGTGCACTGTTGGTAAATAAATACAAGCAAGAGAACAGTTTCGTTCAAATAATTTCAAAAAAATAAGAAAAAAACCAATAAGAATTATGCTGGTTTTGTTTTTGTTTTTTTTTCCTGAACCAGTAAGCTTTTCAGATTTAGCTTTGCTTAGTTGTATATAATAGCATATACACTAATTTAACAGTTACCTTATACTGAGTTAAACTGGAAATGAATGCAGTTGGATTTTTTAAAATTGTCTTTGTATTATATAAATATTTTCAACTGTACTTACAAGAGAAGGATAAATAGAAGTGACATGATGTACTAAAAATATTACTTCAGTACAGAATTCTGTGCTCCACTATGAATAGTTTATACTAAAGAATGGAAATCCTCAATAGTATATCTAAATTACAAAATATTTAGTCCTGCTTTTAAAAGTGAAAGGGAAGTGGACCTAGCTGAGGTTACACTTCAGACAATTAGACTCCAGGTTTGAATTTTTTCCTGCCCAGTTACTCACCAATGAAGCTGCAAGATGAGGTATAGCTTGAGCAGGTGAGGTTTTTGTGGTGAATCCCAAGCATATGTAACAGACCTAAATATCACTGGTCATAGGCTGTAATTTCTAATGATAAGATTAACCCATTAAGGTTCATTTGACTCATCATCTTCAGAATAAACCTAAGCTCACAAATACTTAGCAATAAATTCTAACTTCACAACTTTTCCAGGTTGCTATGCATTGTGTGAAGAGAAGATCTTGTGGCAGCTGATGGAAGCATTACCCAAAATCAAGTGCAATGTCCCTGAAGGAAGGAACAGAGCAGTGACAGCTGCCACAACCCTTCACAGCCAGCTCCATGCTCCACGAGCTGACGAGGTAGGGCAGGTGGAACCAGAGCTGCACTCCTTTCTCGGGGTGTCCAAGCACTTCTGCTGGTTTTGAGTGCTCTGTGTTTTATTTGCTGAGAGCATAGACTATATTCATTTTTGTCCAGATGCTAGGATCTGGGGGACAGAAACAAACCACACATAACCATGTAGAAAACCCTTGATTGCTGAGGTCATCCCAATTGTATCTTGATTTGGTTTACTGCATAAATGGTTAATGCCTGCTTTTATATATATTGCACTCAATTTCTCTTTTCCTTTTATTTAAAATGAGATTAAATGTCTCCTAAACCACATGTATTAATAAAAAGTAGTATCTGGAGAAAGACTCAAGAGAGATATTAAAACAATTTACTTAAGCAGCAGATTATAAATCAAGTCAATATTGCAGGACAGTAGTCTAATTGCATTTTAATTGCATGACAAAATACCTATCCCAAATTAATCAAAAACTATAGTGCTAAACTCTGCTCAGAGAAAACATACTGCAAACTCATAACATCAGCTGTCTTTTCTTTGTGCTTCCTGTTCTTGAACAGGTTCTGCATGAGCAGGTGGCTGAGGAGGGCTCTGCCAGGGCAAGGCCAGTGCTCTTGGTGCTGCAGTGTGGGGCACATAATTTAATTGACACAATCAGACTAACACCCAAAGTGTTACTGTAAGGCTTGGAACAGGTATGACATGGATTATTTTACTATCCTAACAAAAAATTTGGTAAAATATTCTGAGTAATAATGACCTTGCTGTAGGCAGTACTGCTGGAGTTACCAATACTTGGATGGTGAGCATTCTTTTTCCCCTGTTTGAGATACATGGGGAAAAGCCTACCCTGCTGGGAGTGTGGAGGAGGCAGGTCTTGAGGAAACTTCTGAACAAAGCTTGGTCCACCTGCCAAACAGACACTTAGAGACTGTATTTTGGAGAGACTATGAACTTCTCCATATCTTGGCTACTGTGCTGAATTGGCCTCTTCTCCACTGATGACTTTGCAAAGTGCTAAAGAGGGAAGTCATGGAAGATGAGGGACTCAGATCTGTGACCATCAGTGAAGGCCTTATCAGGCTCTTCAGATGGCAGAAGGATATTTTTGGTTAGTCTTGTCTTCTGCCAAATGGTATGCAAATTTCATATGCTTATTCCCTTTGGGGCAATGTGCTGTGCCTGCTGAATACCCAGTTCTGGTATTACTTATGAAAAAATGCTGTAGTGATGCATTTTTTCAAAGCAACACTGAAATTTTATAAATAGCATACTATTTACAGGTGAAATAACTGCAATGCATCTGTATTGCTTTTATAAGGAGCACAAATACCTGGACTGATAAATAAAGTTTCCATTGTTATCTTCCAATGTTATCTTTATTTCCTTTTCTCCATTCTATTTTCCTTGAACACTGCAAAACGGAGATATCTCTGCTACAAATGACATACATTAAAAAGTTAATTGTCTAGGCTTATTACTAAAGGCCTTTTCCCCTCCTAACTTATTGTTTCCTTGGCAGTTAAAAATACGTTGCAAAGGTGGCAGACATGCAAATCCATCAATATATCCTTCAGTTATTCTGAACATTTACACTGGAGTCAGGCATCATGGCACTGCACTCTGTAAAGTGAAACCTCTGAGTTTCAAATGTATTTAGTGAACTGACTACATTGATTTCAACTACTGAAATATTTTAGAGACACTGAGTTTTAGGAAACTAACTCTCATTGACTTTCAATAAGGGTCTTCAGAGTTAAATCTCACAAAATGCTGATTATTCCTAAAATTCAGTGAATAGCCACAACTTTCCCTAAAAACAATTGGGTTCAAGGCTGTCCAATACTTTAGAAAATTGCTCAGCACTTTTCCAGGTCAAGCTTTTAAAAATGTTTCTGTCAGGTTGCTATAATCAGTTTGAAAATTCATGGCCACTTTTGGAAATGCTTGCAGGTCCTGAGTGTGCAACTTCAGTATGAGATATTAAAAGTGGTTCACTAACAGGAAGATTTTAAAATAGACAACCAGATGTAATCACTTTATTATGAGGCTCTCCTAAGAGCTCAGAGAAAGCTTTGTTGTTCTCTAACCATTTATTCACATTTAAAAATGATCATTCTTTTAAAGTCTCTTTTAAAGAACTTAAGTCTACTACATAAATAGTGCTTTGAGTGTTAAAGGGTATTGACTCCACATACCAAAATACAGCATTAATGTCAGCTGGGTGTATCTGCAGTGTTTGTCACATTTTGGTGTGATAAGCATCCTTATGAAATCTTTTGTATCTGCATGTAAAAACAACCCAGTGGCTCAAATTAAAAAAATATTTCATCCTACAAGGAATATTTTCTCTTTTGTCAGACAAGTGATCTCATTTGAAAACAAAAGGAACTCAGTGAATTCTGAAGAGCCTGATTTTTAGTCTTCTTCCTGAAGTGGACACCAGAGTTGTGTGTCAGGCTCCCTGAGCTGAGCAGGGCAGGAGCTGGGCATGGCAGAGCAGGATTCCAGAGAGTGGTGTGCCAAGCAGATTAGTGCTCCTAGCTCTGAAGGAATAAGTATGAGAAACCAAAAGGGTTTAACTGCTAAATCCCACCTTCTTCTGGGGACCATTTATTTCTTCAGATTCTGACAAAGAAAAAAACCAACCTGCACATCATATAGGTGGTTCTGATGCTAAAGTGCATTTAAAGACACCCTTGGAATACTTTGTTAATGGACAAACAAATAAATGGTTCCTTGTCAGTCTTCATTGTTGCACCAGGCTGCTCCTAAGACTGAATGAAATGCCAAAGGTGATGTCCAGAAAAGTAATTTGGGAAACTGTTAATTAAAAAGCAAGATGCAGTGACAATTTCTTTAGAATTTTGCAATTTCATGATTGTGCATCATCCACAAGGTTTTCAGGACTGTACCTTTCATTTCTCTCTATTTTAGACATTTCAGCTATTTTCAAAACATGACAGCAAGGCATAAGACTGTATTAAACAATCATGGCAGAATTTTAAAATTTGCTTAAACAATTAATAATTTAAACAGTAAAATTAAGATGGTTTTATTAACAAATATTAACAAAACTATTTTTAATTAGTGGTCTAGAAACATTTTTTAAAAAATTGAGAATTTAGCTCATTACAGATTTCCAAATTGCTCTATCATTCTTGTCAGTTCACATTTATTGATTAAGAAAATATTTCAAGGTGGTTTTATCCCAAAATATAGCCTGCATGTAGATTTACACAGAGGAAACTGGTGCAACTAGAATGAAAACTTCTTTTTTAAATGCAAATACACAAGTAAACCTAACTCCGAAACATTTTGTTGGGTTTTCAAAGTTCTTAAGGAATACAGTATGTATTTCCAGATTCTGTTTCCAGTTTCAGTTTAGAGCTTTTGTTTACTCTTGGCTTACATAGACAGAAAAATCATGATCAATGTAATTAATTCCAGTTCTACTTTCTGGTTTCATGTGACAGCAATGTTTAAATTGCAAGTGTTAGTAATTTTTAATGTTTTTAATTGTACCTTGAAATGCTTTGTATTGTTCTTTAATTCCTTCTGGATTAGTTCATGATCGATTTTTATATGGTAATCAGTCTGAATTCCTAAAACAAGCATTAAAGAAATTTTAACAGGCAGACTTAGCTTTTGGTCATTAATAACTGGAGTGAGTTCAGATAATTTTTGGAGCATAGGAGTTATGCTAAATATTATAGTTAAGGCAAGTTTGTTTTGGCAATGAACAGTAATAGCATAGTAATTCAATACTAATATTTAGGTCAAATGTATTTCAGATGATCGTACTAATATCACTTTAGAATTATATTACTTTGTGAGGTACTACCTTAATACCAGGTGCCCTTTAATAACAGCCTAGTTCAGGTTTTCCATCCCTGCTGGGAATCAAACAAGCCCCTTTCTTGTGAATTAGTGTTAATAAGTCTTCAATAGATTCAGCTGTGGGATAATGAATGACTCACTTGTTCTTGCCAGAAGAGTTCAAGTGGGCTTCTTGCAACATGCTGAGCTATTATTCCCTGGTGGGGTCATGCATCTTGTCAGCCACTTAACAGCAGTGGCTGCAGGACACTTTTGGCCATTATATAATCAGAATAACCCAAACTTTTAGACCTTGCCTGTAAGGATTTCAGTCTTCTGCAGAGGAACAATTGAAAGATGTGTCACAATGTACTTACAGTGGTAAGTATATATGTAAATTAGCTCTTAAGTTCAGCTTCCTTTCCTTCAAAGTACAGTGATTTATGACATAATCATGTGAGCTACTTTCTTATATTTATAGTCACCTTATGAATGTTTACAAACATGCAGTGTGTACATCACTGTTCTAATTTCTACCTAACAGGTGGAACAGGTGGGGAAATCCTTCTGCTGTGGCAATAACATTCACTGTTATTTAGGTGCAATTTTCCTGGACCAGGAAGGAGCTGTAAGGGGAGACAGTAAAACAGCTCACATTTGGTCCTTTTTTGTTAGGGTGTGCTTGAGTGGAGAGCATGCATGGTCATCTAGTTCCTCCTTCTCTTGTCCTTCGGTTGTTTACTACGTTTGATACTTGTAGGAAGCACTTGTATCCAATGTTAATATTGAGGTGCTCTCAAGCAATCAAGGCCTCTGTGTGAGATGTTATACATGCACAAAATAAAATGTGGTCACTGTAGACTGCCTTAACAAATATACCTACAACCTCAAAGGGAGCTCTTGGAAGGGTGGTAATGGTATGCCCTGGAGACTGATTCCCTTGACCACCTGTATTTGTCTCCGTAATGTTTTCCCTCTCTATTCATTATATTTTCCTGCAAGAAAATCTCTTATTGACCCCTTATGTATACCCCATTAGAGAGTCTGTACAAGTGCTATCCCTCCACTTGGCTGGGCTGCCATTCCCTTCTCTAAGACCAGTTTCTGTCTTCTGGGCTTTTACTTCTCTGAGGTTACTCCTAACTGCTACTTCTGACTCTTCTCACCCTCCCCATCTCTCTTTGGACAACAACCTTTCCTACATAGCCCTGGTACTTCTCTCAGCTATCCCTTAGATTTTAGATATTTGTGTTCTCATTCTTCAGACCTCAGCTGGGATTTCTTTTAGGGAATGAGATAATTTCTTACAAGCCTGTACTTTAATTCCTTTACAGATACTATATTAACAACATGTGGTGCCGGAGTGTTTATGTGAAGATCAGATACAAACATGCACAGAAGTAGCTTTAAGTTTAGATCTACCTTTTTTGTTATCCCTTTCTGGCAACATTTTACTTTTCTACATTTTTAGGAAAAGCTTTTCTGTCCCTGTTTTCTCCCCTTTCTTACCTTGAATTTATTTGAGACATGATAAAAAGAAAGGAAGAACACTGCATTTTTGACTGTGTAAACCTATTTATGAACCACCTAAGCCAAAGTTTATCGCATATCAATAACATGTTATCCCCAAAGACTTTCTTCCCAAACGCTGTAGGCCCAAATCTGTGATTCACACACTGATCTTCTCTATTTGTTCTCTTACACATCTTTTGAGCTGAAGAGAAAGCTGCACTTGGTGTTGTGAATTCCTCCTGATCAGTTGGCAAACAGCAGGTCCCATGCACACAGGCTGTATTTCCACTTGTTTAGGGCAATGGGCTGCATTTACACCCATTAGGGCTATGACTGAAAATATTTAAATAGTTTTCAGATTACTTACTGTCTTAGGTATGGTGAGAAATACAAGAATGGTGTTCATTTGCTGAACTGCTCTGTAACAAAGCTTACAGAATAGTCTGCCAGCTGATGAGCAATTTAACTGGGAGGCTGCTGCCAGCTACATCAAATACATGCTTTTCTTTTAAACTGCCGAGATCAATAATTGTACAGCTGATGGCAGAATGAAATCAGTGTCCTGAGCTGAGCCTGTACTGTTCATTTTATCTCACTGAACCTCATCCCTGACTCATCAGCGAAGCTTGACTTCCCTTGTTGCATAGCTAGATGCAGCAATTTTTTAGCATATGTATTGTAATCAGTAGCCACAGAAGGTTAGGGTGACCTATCAAACATAAGTTATTTAAACAAAGGTTTGAATGAAAGTCTTTGATGGAAAAAACATCTTGTGTTAAAACGGTTATCTACACAAATGCTTCAATATAAACCATTTACAAACCAGCATGTGATCACTAACTGCTCACCTCTGAGCAGAATATCTGAAATAACCCCTTCTGAGAGGTACACTTGAGACTATCAGTTGCCTCATGTATCACACTCTTATATTTACTTTACACCTGAAGATACTGTGCAATTGTTGATGTATTTTATTTTGGCAATATCATTGTGATTATGCTTCTGTATAACATAACACATGGCAAAGCAGAATAAGTGCATCTTTCATCCTTGTTATGAATTTTCCCTCTCTCTCTTCAAGTGTGCTATCAGTCTGAAACAGGCATCTCTTAGCTCTCTCTCTGCTCTTTTCCTCTGTGTTCATCATGCAGTGCTGTAGCAACTAATGGACAGGCTATTTAGATTAGATAGGAGAAAGGAAGTTACTTGAATCGTATGATATCATAATGCCCACTTATATGCTCAGTAGATATAAAAGTGATTGAAAGCACAGAGATTCAGGCAATTACTGTGTTTCCTTTATACTCGGTGCAAAGAAATGACTGCTTCTGGTATGTCATTTGAGATTATATATAGATAGATACAGAGATGCAAAATTATTAATAAGGAATATATTCTGAAGTGTTTACTTCTTCCTGTTGCCAAAAAAAAGACATTAATAAAATAGTTCAGACTTAAATAATACTTATCTAATGGTAATATTGATACTAATAAATATGTTCCAAAATGGAATTCTGATACTGAATGTCCTCTCAAACTCAAGAAATACCTATCCCCATCTTTCTTGCAAAGAAAGATGCATGTTTCTAAATAGTCTCTCTGCCATTCCTTATAACTCCATGTAGAAGACATCCTGCAAGATCTAATAGGTGTAGACACCCATGTTTAGATACCTTGGTTACTTTCCAGATGAAAATGAATGTGGGATGAATTATACCCACAATATCAAAATTATCTTTAGAGGTTAAACTGGTTGCCTCAGGAAGACTTTAAGCTTTGAAATAAAAGATCAGTGGAATCTGTCTCAGATTTAACTTATGGGCCACCATTATATAATGAATGCAACTGTTTAGGGGTGATTTTGTTATCACACGGAAAAATACCAAGTGCAATACTATTGAAGTTTAACTACTGTGATAGAGGCTAGAATTAAGGCAGAATCCGATCCCACAGAGAATATTCCCAACTTCAATGATAAAATGCAAATTCTTTCAATGATAAAATGCAAATTCCTTTCTTTGAGGTTACAGAAGTTTTTGACTTATTATTTGTGAGTACAGAGCGAAGGCTGATGAAAATGTACACCTTTAAAAAAAACCCAAAACTGTTCTCTTAAAACTCCTTAATTGTGTTTAAATGGGTACTTTGATTTCACTCCTGTCATTCTATATCATTATTTACACTACATAATCGAGTTTTTAAATGAAGAAAAGCATTTTTTGTTTTATTAAGCATGGACTGCAAAATTAAATATAGACAAGTGTGTTACAGATAGTCTATGTATGAAATCGTAGCCATTGTGAAAGATGTTGCTTTACAAGAATGAAGTTACTGCAGATTTTTAGTATAATTACTAATTAATTAAGTGTAAGGTTTGTGGTTTATATATTTTTTTTTAAAGACTTCAGATAAGTAACTAGCCTGAGCTTAAGATTTTACTTTTAAAGTAAGTAGCATTTATATACAGGAATATAAACTTGATATAGATTTTTCTTTTCATATTTCTGAACTGTCCTTTCTGAAAAATGAAAATAAGTATAACCTAAAAGAAGTAAGTAGAAAAGAAATAAACCTAATCAGGACAATTTTTACAGAATTTTGGTGGTTCTGATAGAAGTAGCTATAAATGAAATAGTTTCATGAGGAACATCTCTCTATCTGCAAAAAAAGAAATACTCATAGCTTGTAAGTAGTTGAAACAAGTCTTATATTTTGACTTTGTTTGTGGACATGCAACAAAAGCATGTTTATACATTTTCTTTTGGTTTTGTTTAGGCAAGATCACCTTCAGTGCTAGGCAGAAGGAAAAATGAAGATGTCAGAGAGAGTTCTTATATTCAGTTATCCAAAGGTGTTACATATTTGCCCCTGTTTAATTTAGAAGATTTGTTCTATGCATTGTTCCTTGAAAATCAGAATTTTATGCTAATTAATGTTAATGAATATTTAATAGCAATCAATAATTAATGATAATTGATTTCTAATATATGTGCATATTTGAAAGACTCACATGCATACAGAATCACGTAGGTTGGAAGGGACTGTGGAAATTCATTTAGTCCCATCAGGTTTTGAAAGCTTCCAGAAGCAGGGTTAGCACATCTCCTCTGGCTGATTTCCCTGACAGCTTGGCTGTCCTCAAAGCTCCTCCTTCCTTACCAGCTGATGGAGAGTCCCACTCCCACAGAGGGATGGGTTCAGGCACTGCCTGCCTTTTATCAGGTAGTGGTAAATGTGTGTTCCATTTGAATCAAGGCAAACTTTTATTTACATTGCCCTGGGGTAGTTCAGAAATATTCGTGTATTTTTGAATGCTTTGGGGATTGGTTATGCTGGCCAAGCAGAGTGAGGGAAATTCAAAGGAATGAATTTGATGTAGTATAGACCTTTCTCTTCAGTTTTCAAATAGAAATCAAGAAGCAAGTGTCCCTTCCCTCTCTGGTATGTGGTCTTTATTTCTTATACCTGGTTGTACAATGCTTATTCCAGCCACTCATGGATTGTGTCTTTCCATTCCACATTTTCTCCATACATTTTACCAGGTTGTAGCTGTGTAAGCTAGTAAACTGTTTTAAGGTTGAGTTTTAGTAATATAACAAGGCATGGTTCAGAACTTACAGGAGATTTGATTATGGTAATTTCTTAGCAACTGATCCTGGAAATTTAAATTATTTTTCTGACCTACTTCTTCAATATGCTCTTTTTATCCTGCGTAGTTTTCTTTGCCTAAAGATACATCACATTTCTCTTCAAGAGCACGTTTAGGGTGGGTTTCATCTGAACAAATGTAGATACCTATAGTACTTTGTGAATTAGTCACCTGAAGCTCCCTTTATAGTCATTGCAGAGAAATAGATATCCCCAGGGTGTGATGTGTATTAGCCTACACTACACAGTGGAAACAGATCAACTGAATGACTTCCCGGACATGCCTGTTGCTCCACATCAATTATATGGGAAGGACAGAGCCAGAAACTCAGATGTAAATGTCCATATTGTAGCTATTTGAACTTATGAAAAATAAATTCTACCCAAAGATCAGCTGCAAAGTTTTTGCCTAGTGTTTTTACACAAAAGACATATTTTAATACAATGTAAATTATATTTAATTTTTATTCATGTGCCTACTTGTAATAAACTGAAATTATTGCGTTTGAATAAATCCTTCTCTAACTCTGAAGCACCCTTTTTAAAGGTTACTGTTTTGAGTCACATTGAACAGTACCTGCAGAATGTGCACTACTTATGCTTCATATAGTATCAACATATGCATATATTAGTTCTGTTTCTCCAAGCAATGATTCAGGAAAGAAATGTATAAATATTTTGAGACAAGATTTTTCCAGTGCCTTTTCTGAATAAGTAATATTAATGATATTAATGACAATAACAAAAATATAATAATATTGATTTATTATTATTAATACTAATACTAATAATACTAATGAGATATGAACATTTGTGTTTTAGAGTAAATATTGACTGGGCTGAATCTTCAATGTTTTATTTTATTCTATAGAAAAAGGTCTGATTCTGGAATCTGCTCGCACTTTTATGTGCTGAAAAGAACAGAGTAAAGTTTGGCTGTATGACCTTCAAGATCTTCTGACAAGATGTATGTATATACTTTTGACAGCTTATAAAATCCTACACTTCCATTTGCTAATAGTAACTGTATCTGTAGGAATATGGAAGTAATTTATTTCAAGAGACAACTGACGCCGTTTGAGCTCTGATGCTTTTTGCTCTGGATGTTAAAGTGCAGACATTTTTTGACCCAGGCAAAATTGCTTACATTATGTTTCTTTGCCTGAACTGGAAAAACACATTCCCTCTAAATTCTGTCTTAGTTTGTGAACCCTGCAACGTATGATTTATGAAAACAGGTGTCTCACTCTTTGGGATCAATGTCCTTTGTGCAGCCATCAGTTTTGTTTTATAGATTTTTATATAATTTATATTTATATAATTTGTTTATTTCTATTTTTTTTTAAGAGAAGGCACTGATTTTCTTAATGATTTTATTTACTTTCACTCCATACTCAAAATTTTATGTATATGCCTAATTTTTGTGAAGGGCCTGCATCTTCTAATTTATTCCCTAGGGGACAGAGTCTCTCTCTCTCTCTCCCTCTTACCATTCCTTACAGTGATACTGTGCGCAGTTGTTTTGCTTTGGCTTCCCTTTGATGGGACTCTCCTCACAGATTGGAGAAGCATGTACATACAAAAAATAATTTTGGAAGACTGTGGGACAGCCAGATAAGGAAGACACTGAATTTAGGGTTCACTGCCCCAGAGGCGCACCCCAGCCTTAGGGCAGTTATGTGAAATGTGGAGCCACCAAGTACTCCTTTGGTAAGGGCATCCTGCTCAGTGTGGGCTGCATGGTGAGTCAGTCCCTTGCTCTGGATTCTGTTCTCAGCACAGATGTGTGTGATACTTAACTGGCCTTCCTGCAAGTCCTTTGTTGCATCTGAATATAATATCTTTAAAGGACTTCATAGCTCTCCCTCTCATAGTCAGGAGGAGGCACTTGTTTTCAGCTGCTTGCTGATGAGATTACATTTTGTCTTGGTAGAAGGTATTTGCTAGTATTTTACTACCAAGTGCTTTGCAAGCATTTTAAAATTTATTTGTAAAGCAAAATGCAGTATTCGGAAGGGTGCTTGTCCAATAATCCATCCTGCATTATACACAAGTGAAAATTCTGCAGTCAACAAGAGTACTAAATTCCTCCTACTGCTCTTGTCCAAGTGCTGAATTCTGTATTCACACATAGAGCCTGCAAGAGCAAAAAGGTGCTCAATTTTCCATATTACAGCTTCACAGAATCATTTAGTGTTTTGGGTTGGAATGGACCTTAAAGATCTCATTCCAACTCTCCTACCTTTGGCAAGGACACCTTCCACTAGACCAAGCTGCCCAGGGCCCCATCCAACTTGGCCTTCAACTCTCCAGCGATGGGGTATTCACAGCTTCTCTGGGAAACCAGTGCCAATGCCTTACCACCCTTACAGCAAAGATTTCTTTCTTATTATCTAATTATTCCTATTATCTAATCTACCTTCTTTCAATTTAAAGCAGTTTCTCCTTGTCCTAGAACTACATGCCCTTGTAAAAAGTCCCTTTCCAGCTCTTCATTTTCTCTGTCTATTTAGTCTTTATTATTTTCTGACCCGCTGTAAGCATAAAGAAGTGGTGAAGTACAGATTCACACTGTTAACTTTGGGCTATTTTCTTGTGATCACTAGGAGGAATTTGTGTCAACCTAGCTGGTATACCAGTGGGTACTGATCAGTAACAAGCTTTATCTACTGCCACCTTAGCCTAACTTCTGTAGTGTTATATGGTCTTATATATATATGTCTTCCTTGTTTTGTGTTCCATTCTGTATCTGTTAATTGAAGAGATCGTTTGCATGCCAGTAAAAGAAAGAAAACCCCAATTTCTCTCATTTTTTGGTAATTGCTGAGACATTGTTTATACTTTCCTGCAGGTCTTCTTTCTCATTGTATTTATTTATTTGTCATGGCATATGGCATCTCTACTTTAAACCAGACCTTCTATTCAGTGCCATAATTAATATTCTGTTCTTCTGAACCATACTTTGCTGCCAATTTGGTGACAGTTTGTACCTTAACAAAGCTATATTAAGGTCTTTGAGATCATCATTAGATTGTTGACCAAATTCTTCCCTCCTCTTCCTATGTACTTGGCTTGTTGTGGAGTGGCTTCATCCCAGGGCTCTGCAGAACAATGATTAGATTTTTTTCTTCTTTATATGATGTCTCCTACTTCAATTTTTCACAATCACAATATAATGTTCTTTTGCTTTGCTGGTGGTTCCCAGCTCCCTCTCTGTGTTTCCTGATACTTCAGCTGCAGCCTGTGCTTTGTCGCAGTGTTTGGCAGAAATTCAGAACTGAGCACCTTAATTTTAAAGTGAATTTGAACAAGATGGAAGTAAAACTAATTATCTCATGGCAAAAGATTGCAACAGCCCCTTCTGCAACCATGTAATTTAATAGTCCAGTGTTCTCTCTGCACTTAAGATTTCAATATTGTTTTTGGATCAATGTTTTTAAAATAAAGACCAGGTAATGTATATGTTCTGACAAGAGATGGGTTTATCACTTAAAGAATCCTGATGGAGAGACACCATTTATATTCTGTTGCCAGAGTGATGATATTTTAGTCATTGACAATGTTAATCCTGTATTACTCAAAGAATGTGCTTGTGTTGATGTTAGGAGTATACTTAGTCCAAATGCTTCTTCACAATTTATTAAGTTATTCTAAATTGCTGAACCAAAACTTCTTTCTCTAGGTTATTCAGTGATTTATTTTTGAATTCAATTTTAAATTTAAAAGTTATTGTTGACTTTCTTCTTAAGCTAATCAGAGACCCTTTTAGTGACCTTGCCAGTGCAGTTTTTCTCTCAAGGAGAGCAGGATATCACATTTTTCCTTATGGAGTTTGTCAGACCTCAATGTTTGTCTTGATGATTTTGGCTGCAAGCTTATTATTGTGTGAACTAGTATTTGACCCTCTGATATTAAAATTCAGTTGAAACCTTGCATCATTTATTGTGTTACAAGGAAATACTTGTGATAGAACAGACTCAAAATTGCAAAAGAAGGAGTCAATTAGGAAAATATTGATTCTTCACTAGTTATTGCAGAACAAATTTTCCTTTAAAAAGTTCAAACTGCTGCTGAAGCCCTGCTTTTCTTGACACTGTATTTTCTGTCATTTTGTTGCAGTAACATTTCTTATGCTCCAAACACTTGTGTGGGTTTGATTTAATTCTGATGAACAACTGCTTTGATCACAGTTGGGTTATTCAAATTGATGTGGCCTAAGTGCATACAGTACTTTATACCGTGTTTGCTTCAGACAGAACCCAGGACATTTGCAAAGGTTGTGTTTCTCTCACCTCCCTCCTCTTTTATTCCATCTTCTCTCTTCCTTTCATGTACCTTTAGCTTAGATTCTTATCTTTTCTCCCAATTCCCTCATGGTCAAATAAACCTTTTGTTTGAAAGAGATGAATCCTTTATCTCTTTATTAGTCATGTTTTGAAATTTAGCTGGGGACCTAGTTTCTGCCCTACCAGATTAAGCAGTTTATGTTGCTTAAACAAGAAAACCTGTGCTGAAGTTATTAGTCCTTGAAAACTTAAGTAACTATTTTTTATTATTTAGCTGAAGAGGGAATAGAAAGCACTGATGAGCTAAGTGAGCTTGTTGACAGAATAAGAGAAGCTGACTAAATAATAACTCAGTAGTACTTGAAGAAAGAAAAGTGCAGAAGGGGAGAAGGAAGCAGCCTGACAGATCCCCATATGTAGAGTCTGCTGTTTATTTGCCTTCTGTTGTAATTGCTCCCATTCATGTTCTTTGCCTGTCTTTGTCTCCCACTTTGAAATAAATTTAAATTGTGAAGAGTATAATGACTATATTGGCATTGCTTCTTATCAGCAAATACACCCCTGAAGGTATTGAAATGTACTGTGTCCAGTCTCCACTGGACATGTAAGGTGTCTGGGTAAAACTACTGTTTCAGATTTACAATTAAGGAAGATAAAAATTCTCTTTTTCACATTAATGTGCAAAAAACAAAGGTTATTTTCTTTTGTATTTTGGATATTTTTCATGACAGTGTCTATGGGTTAGGGAAGAGATCAAGTAAAACACCTAAGTGCATCAGCAACCAGATACCATTGTGTTTTCTGGAAGGGAATCACACATCAGAGGCTGTCTGTCTCTAATTGTGTGCACAGGGAGTGCCTGAGCCATTGGTGGCAGCCCCCTGAAGTCCTTCCCGGGCACATCGGTGTCTCCCTAAAGCACAGGTCTCCCTGGTGTGGTTTTTCAGTACTCCAGAAAATAACAAGTTGTTTTCTCTGTTTCAGTTCTCAACTACAGTACCTTGTCAATACATACCTGACATTATTCTTTCAAAGAGATTTGCAGGGGGTGGGGTGTTACTTGTTTGGTTTATGTTTTTAATTGACTGTGGTGTCACCTTATGTATTATTTATAGGAATTAGTGAAGCCAGAGCCCTAAACAGAAGAGCCTCTTTTCCCAGATCCTTGAACCTGGATTCTGTGTTGGATCCAGGTCCAAGGATGTCTTCTTCTGAAGCCCTGACTCTCCAGCCTGGGAGACACTGGGAGAGATATTTGCCCATCTGCATTTCCAATGCCCCAGAACTAGACCGGTATCTTGGGGCTCTGGGAGAATTCCAGATGTCATAGATATACAGTGAGAATATAGTATAATATGATATAGATATCATATAGAGACAGTGAGAAAACCCAGGTAAACTTCTGGGAGTAGGGAATAGGAAAAAAGGAAGATGGGAACACAGCATATTGCTGCAGACCAGCTCATGAAGTGTAATTATTAGTGCATGAATCAGTAATTGTCAGAGAAGAGATGAGTAAGTCATACTTGTATGTCTTGAACTGAAGCAAAGGCGTAGTCTCCTTCACTTGCTTGTCAGTGCCCATGCAAAATCTCCACAGGCCTTCCTGGCAGAAACAGAATATCCTGGGGCATCCTTGTCCATATCTATTGAAAACCAGTAGGATTCCTCTGGGCATTAGGATAAAAGCAGATGGAACATGAGGAAGTTGATTTGTGCAACACTTCTCATGCTTGCTTAAAGAAATTTGTAGCATGAGTAACCCATACAGCAACCCATACCAGAGGTAGGCTAAAGCCAAACACGAAGCATGTCCTCTGGCAGAAGCAGTTTATGTTGCATATATGTTGCCTTTGGCAACAGTAATAGTAAGAGAACATTTGAACTATTGGGAAAAAGGCTACTCTGTGTCCCAAACAGTAAAGTCATTAGGTACACTGGTAAGTCCATTGATTTCAAAAGTAATAGTGTATTGTTTAAAGGTAATACAATGCATATTTTTAATATGCATTATATATATATATTATATATAATATATATTTTCATATGCACTGTAAGATTGGGATCAATCTACCCTGAACACGTACTCTACTTGGATTCTATTCAGTATTACTAAAAGAAGTTATCCTTGGAAGAACTTGCTGTGTGCTCTAGTCAATGTCCTCACACTTCCCTTCACTATGTGCAAGATCCTGAAATCGGTTAGAGAAATAGGAGCTATGTTAAATCATAACCTGTAAGTCAAGAGGGGCATCACATTTATCTGACCTAATGGAAGTTATTCCCTTTGTGACAAAGTTGCAGACAGTTCATTTTCTGTGTATTTGACTGCAGGCAACTTGATTTTAAGAAACGTCTTCCATATGTTCTGTCATCCACAAAAGGATATTGTTGCTTAGGTAAAACGTGATATATATTTTTCCATTTCATACTTTAGTCTTTTGAAAAGAAAATTAAACAAGTGTGCTTATCCGGTTTTTATGGTTTTAGGCTACTTTAGTAAGCTACCATTTGCCAAAGCATACCTCAAGGTACTGTCAAAAACAGTACTAAAATTTTGCTCAAAGTGAAATACATTGCATATTGATAAATTTTGCTGTAGTGCTATGATTGCTGAGAATTTTCTCTGATGGCATACATAAATGGGTTTTTTCTTGGAAGATACTGAGAAGCCATTAATGCCTCTTTCTGCAGAGTATGTAGTGACCTTGCTCATTTTTTTTCGTATAGCAGCAACTGCTTGTTCTGTATGTGTGTCTTGTTTCCTTGCGAGAACTCATTCAGGACAGAAGTGAAAAGCAAAGTTAATGCAGGTCAGTGCAATATGCAGTATAGAAAGCTGCTGAAATACTGCATGACAGACTCAGCTAAACCTTTTAGGTATGCTTTGCTCAGTCACGTATATCCCTTTGAGTTTTAAATTACCTTATTCATATGCTTTCATACAGTTCTGCTTTTGCAAAGTCCTTCTGATTCTCAGTGCTGAGACTCTACTCTCATGAAGGCGCCATCAGGGTGAGTTTCCTATTTGTTCGCTTGTGGCATCAGCATCCCTAATTTTTACAGAGATCAAAATGCTTCAGTCTCCTCTGCAATCCCAAAGGTTTTATTGGAGATATATTTTCTGTACCCAGTTTCCTCTAAAGCTTACTAAGTATTTAATTAATGTACATATTTTGACACCTCATGACCTATCTGTTACTTTTTGTTGGTTGCCTTCACAGAGCTTTGATTTCTGCTCTCTGGCCAGAACAAGTTCCTTACTGAGCAATACTTTGGGTTTAGAACTCTTTTTGTCTTTCTGTTCTTCTTTTATAAAGGATTGTTCCTACCTCCTGAGACTGCTACACAGCACTTCAGAAAGTCACTGTAGAGTATTAGGCCTTTTAATTTTCTTTGTTTTGACTGTACTATGTTCTGATCCTGCTCTTCTGTCCCCATGCACTTAGTAGAAACTCCTGATTTGAAGTGTATCTGTGCTAACTGTGCATGGCTTTATTCCTAGAATTTGCGTGCTTGCCTCATCTTGTTGCCACTGGAACATCAGTGCAGCAACTGGAATTGTTTGCAAGTTTTCTTTAACTTTCCGCACTTTCTAGTCAACTTGCTCCTATTCTCATAAGTAAAGTGAAGGCTATGCAGAAGTGTGTGGCTTGTTTTTTCAGTCTGAAGGACTAAAGCTTTCAAAGTTAATTCTCTTTGTTTCCTGAATATTCCCTATCGTGATGCTGATTACTTGCTGCTGAAGCCACTTGTTTTTACTATTTCATGCTAGCTTGCCTCTGATTCCTTTGACATTACCTGTTTACAAAGATCCTGTGGCTGCTAATTACAGGATTTTGAGAGACTCCTATCCCTGTAGTTTAACTGTGGCCCAAACTTCTTAGAACTTCTGTCTGTTGAGAGAAAATTTATGAAAGCTAACTCAATAAAATTCGTTTCCATTGTATCAAAGTTTGAGGGCAGTAATTTTGTTTGGAAATCTGCTTCATGAAGGGAGAAGTTTAATCATAGAAAAACATTTTAAAAACAGTTTGCCTTCATAAGCTTTGGAGAGTATAATAAAAAACAGCAGGAAGGGAAAAAAACCCGGCAATGCAAATCTAGTAAAAATATGAGTCCTTTGATATTGCAGTGCAATTTGTTTTTACTAGTCATCAATCTTAGTGATCACTTAAGTTAGACAAAACAAAATGCTTTGCAAAAGCCATTGTCTATGTGTACTGATAGTTTGACCTTTATTTAAAGATGATTTTTTGTAAAGGGGAATTTAGAAGTGATATTTTTTCTTCAGAATCTGTACCAAATAAGGTCAGTATTCTGCACTTTTCACATTGTTAATTTAACTATGGAAAAGCTAATTATGGTCAGTTGCATCCTCACTGGAGCTAAAATGCTTAGTAGAAGGTTTTTGTCTATAGATTTTGCCTCTTTTTATCACTGTCAGAAGCTCAAAGTTTAATCTTGCATAATAAAGCCTACACCTTCTTTCTAAAATGACTGCTTTACTATGTTACTGTTCCTCTGATCTTACTGCTCTTAGTGTTAGCAAAAGAAATGACCTGACTGGTCCCTGGAATAGCTTAATAATTCAGATATTGTTTCATAGTGCTTTTGAAATGTTTACCAACAGGATGCTTATTGAGAATCTTTATTTTCCCTTCTTGGCAGTTTTCTAACTACTCTCTTATAAAAGTAAATCAACATATGTATATAGTAAACATTTTGGCAAGCTGATACAGCCACAACTAGGCAATACAGAATATTAATAATAAATCATTGCAGATTAAGTAGCTGTTTCTCAGCTACTTCTGGAATCTGACATGTAATATTCCCTCCTCTTCCCCACACCAACTATTTAGGTAAAGCAATTACTAATTTGAACTTCAATATTTTTAAGATATGTGTCTCCATTAGGATGTGTATTACATTGCCAGATATGGTATATTGAGAGGAATTAACTCATTTTCATGAAATAAAAATCAATCCTAACTTTGAATCAAATCCAGCCAAAAAATTGTTAAGGTTCAGAAAAGTTTATTCTTGGCTATATAATTTGCCTCAATACTTTGAGGATGGAAAACAAAAGAAAAAATTACATACAAGTAAGGACTTTCTCCAAAAGTATGTTTTAATAATACTTCCTTTAATAATCCAATTTGGAAAGCTTAAGAAATGATGAAAAAACAGTATAAATGCTGATTCTAAAATGAAGAATCAATCCATTGATTGATCCAAGACTTCTTGATATCTATCCTTCATCAATACCAGTGACAAAGATTCAAGGACTGAATTAATCTATGCCAGTTTAAAAGAGAATTCAGATACTGGTTTGTTTTGTTCAAATAATTCTTTGATGTATCTGGTGAATCTATGTATTCTTAAAAGGTATTTAGGATTTTTTTTGGAAAATCTCTACCATCATGAAATGACTAGCTTAACTCTTTCTATACCAAGTGATCTTTAGCTGGGGTAACTTATATTCCTGTGCTATTATGTATAAACAACATTTTATTTTGAGCACAAAGATGTCAGTCACAATTAAAATATACATATAATTATGCAGTGGGGTAAGTAGTTAATACTAGTCTGATTATATTTTAACTAGTTTTTATCAGAGTTAATTTTATGTGGAAGTGATAGAAGGTAATTTTCCTGTTATTTGGCATTGTTAAGCATTTAGAATTAGCACAAATGTCTTCAGGTTGTATGCCAAATTTTATCCACAATGTACATTATCTAGCTCTCCTACTGAATAAAGGACATCAACAATGGATTCTTGAAATCTAGATTGAATTTTGAAAAATACATTAAAATCTCTCAGTTGATGGGCTTCAATTACTTACAACGGATATATAGTTTGAAAGACAAGATAAGAATTGGCAACACAGGCAACACAGTACATGAATCTCTCCACTTACATTTTTTTTTCTTTCTCTCACATCATGTAGGGAGTTATTTCAAGCTAAGTAACTGTTATAATATTTTTCCTGAAAAACAAAGAAGCTAACTAAAAGCCATAATTTTTAAATTATAATTTGGGGAAGATATTTTCATGTTTTACTTAAATAATCAATTAAATGATACTTTTTTTTTTTGTGGAGTCAGATGTTATTTTAAAGTAGTTGTTTCCATTACTTATAAAGATGACACTGTAGCTGTTGAACTATGCGCATATTCTTCACTGTTGCAATGACCTATCAAAAGCTGAATGTAGAATGATCTGTGAGCAGAGAGAAACTGGAGATCAGAAGAGCATATATGATGTAGTATCATAATGATAGGGTAGAAAAAACAGATGAGCAAGCAGGCTTAAAAATGTCACTATTCTGTAGTGACAGCCATTTCCCTCTTTGGTCTGGAAATAGAGGGTTTTGGTTAAATCCTGTTGACAGTGACTCCTCCTGAGGTTGATCAAAATGTCTAAAACTTCATCTTGTTCCTTTTTGTTAATATTTATAGTGCGCAGCAGAGAGCAGAAAATCCCCAGAAGACATGAGGAAACCAATGCAAATCTCAGCTGCTGACTCTCTGCAGCTGCTTCGGGCTGACATTTCCTTATAAAAGTTGTCTAGATCTAGGGAAATACAAAATGCAAATAGTATGACTGTCAGAAGAAAATAATAATTGAAAAATCAGCTTGGTTTTACTAATCTGTCTGTAATTGTTCTTCATAGCAGGAGTAATGAATTTTTAACCTGGAAATAACTTAAGTATAGTAATTCATAGCATCATTACAGGATATTTATAGACAGGATGCAACAAGTTCCATACTTATGAATTTTAATTCTGTGCTGGATATCATTCATTCTTTCATTATCCAGCTGTGAGAACAGGGCAGAGCATATAGGGTAACTGTAATGCTTCTATGGTGTTACTTACACAAGATGAAAAATTTGTGGTAAATAAGAAATTAGTGACATTCTAAAGGCTTGCAGAAGAAACAAAATGATCGATTTTTTTATACAACTGAAGAGCATCTGTGGAGTTGGGGGGGAGTGTTCATATTCCACTTAAAATAGCAGCTGGTTTCACATCACTAAATGACAAATCTGAAAGGGTGATTCACTGGCTACAAAACTTTGGCATTATAAACCTACTATTAACCTTCTGCAGAGGGCAATTGAGGAAAAAAAAAGAAACACAGGCAGAGACAGTTCAAGTGCTTGCTGCAGCACCATCTTCAGAAGAAATCAGAAAGCTGTACATCAGCTCAAGTCACTGCTCACCAGACCGTAAAGGCATTGCCTCTTGCTCCACTTAATTATGGTGCTGCAGCATTTATTCATGGGTAAAAGCTGTGATTTGTATCTGTTTGGGAATATGGCACCTCGCTAGTTGGTCATAGTGGTACAATTGCTTTTTTTCTGCGGAAGGAAAAGGTGATATGTCAGACTGAAAGTCATCAATGACATCTCTTATTCTTGATAAAATGCTAGCAAAACTCTTGTCATTCAGATTCTAAAATATTTGTTAGGTCTGCTTCTGCCCAAGAGTCAATGCATTTAAGAATAAATGGTGGTTCCCAGATAAGATTTTTATTTTTTAATATAATTCCATACACTGAAATATAGACAGTAGAAACTGAAATACAGAAAACTTATAGTCTTAATGAAGAACTTGTCAGAAAACATTACAAAAATCATCATTATCCATTTATTACTTCAGCTGCACCTCTGAGATCCTTCTGCTCCAATATTCTTACTGGTCACTTCAGAGAAACAAAGCCTCTGATAGAATTAGAAAGCAAGTATTGCCTTTCAAAAGTTTAATAAACCTTTATGGATTTTTAGAAGATACTGAGCTGATTGACAGGGTCATGTTGCTCATCTTGCTGAATGATTCAGAAGTCTGGGTATTTCACCCAGAGGAAAACTGCAGGTTTTTATGAAGTAGTACTGAGTTATATCTAGTTCCTTATCATCAATAAAAACTTCACATTAGTCAAAGTCAAACCAATTTTTTGTCCAGGAAACATCATACCAGACATTTTCTTGAAATGACCTCCAGGAATGAGAGCTAGCTTCAGATTGAAACATCTGCATTTATTTGTCTGCAATGCAGGTGTCTACATATAGGTGTGGTAATCTTATGAGTTCCCTCAGGAGTCACTGAAGACCTCATCAGCGCAGGCAGGGATGGGCAGCCAGGCCTGTTTCACCATCCCAGCAGGCAGCAGAGCAGCCAGGGACACCAGACAGCCCCAGATATTGGACACATCCCTGGGGATGAGGATGGGCAGAGGCTGGGTCCAGCTTAGCATGGCCCATAGCTCGTGGCTGGGCAGGGCTGGGCTGTGGGAAGCTGGAGACCAGCCTCACTCTGGCATCCTGGGGGCACTGGTCTGGGGTTCTGTGCTGTGGGCAGGATGAGGGGGAGATCTCTGGAAAGCTGGGCAGAGATACTTAATATCCTGAACTGTTTCAAACTTATGAGCATTTAAACTACATTTTGGTTTTCACAGCTCAGCAGTCACAAGCAGTCACAAAGACAGATGCAGAATTACTTACTCAATAATCACTCACACTACCTTTAGTAAATAGAGAATGGACATGTGAGCTCCCTGCACAGATTCAAGGCAACCTTTTTTTAGTAGAAAATAGTTATTAGGTGCTTCCACCAATTTATTTTCTGTTTTTCCAGCTTTGTTCACATTCCCTGATGACAGAAAGCACCAGCAAAAATTGGCAGAGGAGAGCTTTCCTGATGATGAGGAATCCTGTCATGGGGATAGGGGAGATAGTGATTGTGACAGGGACTGGGGCTGCTTCTGGGATCTGTAAACTTCCTCTGCCCTCAGTGACAAGCACTCTCAGTGGGACCAGCCATGCAGCAAGAGGTTTTGAAATGGAGAAGAGAGAGAGAACCTCCTCCCTATCACAGGTCACCAAAATCCCAGTGATCTTCCAGAGTATTTAGTATTATAATGCTTGGCAGTATTATAGTAATCACCAGCTTAATAAATATTTCTGATAAATAACATTTTGTTTTTTCCTTTGATTTGTTTTGCTGTTTTCTTCACAAAAGGGGCAAGAATGACTCTTCATTCTGCTTCCATCTAAGCAAAACATTAGGACAAAGATAATTATTGATCCAGCCCTAACAATTGCCAACAGAATTGCTTGTTACAGAGTTGTGAACAGTAGCCAAGAAAACATTGAACTTTTTTTGGGACTGAGCACACACTTTATATTTGGCCTGGCTGAAGTTATTTTTCCCGTACTTTGAGGTTCAAATTAAAGAAATGGAAACTGAAGACTGAACCCTCAAAATATACTTATTGACTTCACTTTGTAGTAAAACAGGAGATGGGATTAACTATTTTTCTGTCTCCTTTCCTTGGGGAACCTCATAAACCTTCTCTCTGTTTTTTCCTTTCTTTTTTTCCACTTCACAAAAGAGAGTGCAGCTTTCCCAGAATTTTAGCCATCAGAGTCATAAAGAGTAAACTGAACATAACTATGTTATGCTGAAGTGGGATGCTGAAATTATGAGTAGAGAATTAATTCCAATACAATATGAGGTGATTCAATCCAGCTTTTACATTCTGCATGAGGAGATAAGTGGATGACTATTCCCAAGACCCAAAACTGCTCCTCCCAGCCTTCTCTCCCACACTTCAGCCCTCAGAGGCCCTTTAGCAGTCTTGTCAAATCATAGAATCATAGAATGATTTGGGTTAGAAGGGACATTTACAGGTCAGCTAGTCCAACATTCCCTGCAATGAGCAGGGCCCTCTTCAATTAGATCACATTGCTCAAAGCTCCATCCAACCTGACCTTGAATATTTCCAGGAATGGGGCATCCATCACTTCCCAGTGGAAAACCTGCTCTGGCATTTCACCATCCTTATAACCGCTTTCCTTTTACAATAGGTTCTGATAAAATGTGTGTCCCCACCATTCCTATAATCCCCCTCCAAGGCTGCAATATGGTCTCCCCAGAGTCTTCTTGTATCCAGACTGGACATCTCCATCTCTCTCAGACTCCCTGCACAGTGGAGCTGTTCCAGCCCTCTGTTCATCATCATGACCCTCCTCTGGAACCATTCCAGAGTGTTCCATGTCTTTATTCTGCTGACAACTCTGGAGATGGATGCAATACTCCAGTTGAGGTTGTACAAGGGAAGAGCAGAGGGGTGTAATAATTTTCCTTGGTCTGCTGGTCACACTGCTTTTGGTGCAGCCTAGGATGCTGCTGACCTGGTCTGTGAATGCACTCTTGGCTCATCTACCAGTACCCCAGGCCCTTCTTCACAGGGTTGTTCTCTATCTCTTCATCCTCTAGATAGTATTGATACTGGGCATTTCCCTGACACAAAGGCTGAACCTTGTACCTTGGACCTCATGCGATTCTCATGGGCCCACCTCTTGAGCTTGTCCAGATCCTTCTGTATGTCAAGTCCCACAGGCTTGTCAACTGCACCGCTCAGCTTGGTGTTGTCTGTAGACTTGCTGAGGCTGCATGGGAACTCACTGTCCATGGCACTGATAAAGATATTAAACAGTACTTATCCCCATATGAACCCATGATGGAACACCACTTGTCACTGATGCCCATCTGGACTTTGAGTTATTGACTACTACCCTCTGGATGCGACTGTCTAAACAATTCCTCCTTCACCAAATGGTCAGTCCCTTAAATTTGTATCTCTTCAATTTAGAGAAAAGTATGTTGGGGGTGGGGGGGACCATGTCAAAGAACTTCTTTCTGTCTTTCCCAAGAGTCCCACAAATGGACAAAGACTAGTAAGCTAAAAATTGATCAGTTTCATAGAAATATCTTTCCAGGCAACTGCTCGTGATATTTTAAGCAAGGAGTTTATTGGTGGCAGCAGACTACCTTTCAGTAGAGTTCATAAACCATTATTTCAACAGCCTTTTGAATATACTCTTAGCAGCTGTAAAAGTCAAAATGCCATGAGTCTGCCTACACCACACTGTTTCATATCATCATCTTCCCTGAAGATTTCTGGTAATCCTGCAGTAATTTTCAAGTCTTAGTTATGGAAATTTTGCCAGCACATCTGTTATTGAAAACAACTGAAAACAGCCTTATTTGAATATGCATTAATTTCTATTTTAAAGTGATAAGGTTTTCTAATCTTGAAACCTTTGGAAAAGCATTCAGAAAATGAAGAAACATATGTAAGATTAAGTTCAGTTTACTGGAATGTAACTCAGCTACATGGACAGTGGTGGATGTTGTGTTACATAGAATAGAGATAACAGGACATGATAAAGCATATATACACATATACAGTTTATGTAAATTGAAAAAAAAGGAAGTGTTTTCCAGAAAAAAAATCAAAACATTTTAAAATTCTAAAATTTGGAATATAAAATGTTTAAAATAAATTAAAAAACATACAAAAACGTGCCTATAAGGAATCTGAGGTACTTGAAATAGGCTCCATCATATGAAGACTGTAAAATTTTAATTCCAACCTAACCCCATCAATGCTAGGATGCTTCCTCAGTTCTTTCAAAGATTTATCTTCACTGCACTCCTCTGGAATCCTTCTAAAACATCTACCCCTTTCTTAGATGTGCTTTCCTGAGGTGCAGTAGAAGGCTGCAGAACAGGTGCTCATCAGTCTGACTTGCTGTCTCTGATGTCTTATATCTGGCCTTCTTCTTGGAACTTTTTAGAATAAGTATTACACTGTGTATCCAGCTTAAAATGTGAACAAACTTGTTATAAGACAGCCTCTGCAGCCCTCCTGTCTCCATTCTCATCTCTTTCCTTTGAGCTGAAAGCTAATTTGCCAAAAGAGGTTATTTTTCACCTACATTGTGCCTTTGATATGGTTTGCAGAATAGCTATGCCAATGTTTTTCCCTTGCAAAAGAGAGGAGGTATGGCAGTAGAAAAACAAGACTCTTATAGTGGCATGACTGATTCATGTCAAATTAAAATATTTTTTGAATTACTTTCAGCCTCCTATTGTACTTTCAACCCATCATTAGCATTTTTCTGTCTTTTTCTGTTCTTCTTTAGTTTTATTTTGTCTTACTAATTTCAGATTGTTCTGTAAATTGAGCAAAAAAATGCTGAAGGTAGTTGCTTGTCCTGAAGTGCTTCCTCTGATGCAGCTTGCTCTTAGTGCAGTTATTTGTGTATGCTCTCTACTCCAGCATTCAAGCTATTTGTGAAAGCACAGAACAAACCTATAAAAGATTTTCATAGGTCCAGTCAAAAAACTACTGCACACTACACTTTAGTCAGCTTTATTGTCCAGTCTTTTCACTGTTGTAAGATAATCCTAGCTGCGGTGCATTTCCATAAAAAAGGTGGGAAATACCTTCTGCTTTTCCTATTGACTCTGCGGAAGATGAGATTATTTTGACAAGGGATGCTTTTGTACTTCCTTTTGGGATATTTCCTATCACATTTCTTTCAGGGACTAGTTGAATGATCAATATTTTTCAACAATATCTTTTTGGGTTGATTATGTCCAGTCCTACATATTCCTCATTCTGAAGAAAAAAAATGACTAAATTTATATTTATTGTTCTCCAGCCCTCAAGTCTTTTCTGACACCTCTGTCTCTCTCCTTTCAAATTTTCTTAGGTAACTAATTGCAAATTATTCAAAGATCCTTTTTGTTACTTTCTTTAAAGCTATTGATGGAAATCCACCCCATTTACTGTCTTGAACGCCTCCCATATTCTAAGTATTCTCTAAGCTGTTTGCTCACCTGAACTCCTCTAATATAAAGTTCGTGTTACATGCATGGTTGCTATTAATCTTTTTTCTCCAAAGGCCCATACCAAAAAGGCAGTAAATCTTTTGACTTTTATTGGTATTATTAGTTAATTATTAGTATTATTAGTATTATTCATTATTTATTCACTCTTCCTCTTAAAATAATTGATCTATATTTCCCTCAGCTTACACCTAATGATGTATAATGTGCTTTTATTTCATGTTGCTTTCTTTGTATGAATCTCAAACCATATCTTCTCTGCATTTTTTGTCTACGTGTTTTTACTGTTTATTTAGAATCCCTTTCATCCCTGTGTTCAGCCTTCTGCATTTTGTGCAGTTCTGTGTTATAAACTGGTAGCTCTTTCACAATATTTATCTGATTTGAAAACAGAAGGTAATATTCAAGACCTCAGAATACTGCTGTGGGGTCCTCTGCTTTACTTATTATCTCCTCCCCATGTCACATTGCCACTGCCTGTGAAACTGCCTATTTAAAAGCCACAAGTCTTGTTACCTTTATTCTTTTTGTATTCTCTTGATTCATCTTGTTATTTCTCTGCATTGTAGGGATGAGTCACTGTGGACTCCCACCTCTCTCTCTCAGACTTTTGCTCCTTTTGCTGGACTCTCAAGATATTCTGTTACAGAAAGATCTGTACCTATTTTTGTTCCTCATAAAGGAGAAAGAAAAGGTAGAGATATTAATGCATGCATTAATGCAGATATATAGAAACAGATAACTCAGCAGACTGGTGTAAGTTAATCAGTAAACCTATTTTTCTGTGTCAATGAGTTTTGATTTGGCTCACTAATTGATAATATTCATTGTAATATTTTTTAATATTGTTTCTGGACTACTTCTGAGTTGTTTACTCAGAGTTTATCTTGTAATCTGCTTGTCTCTTGTAATCCTTCAGTTGCATGGTTACTTGGTTCTCAAATGCTTGGGAGTTTCTCATGCATACACGTGTATTAGTTGTAGACCCATCACTTTCAGTCATGGCATTTTCTAACATGAAAAAAGTAGTATCAAAAAGTAGTATTTTTTTCTCTTAATAACGAAAAAGTAAATGGTAAAGTTAATTGCTAAATAAAATCTTAGTGTTTATGATTCAAAACAAATAAAATTTATGCTTTTATATCTGCCTGAAGGAAATACAACATTCAAACTTTTAAGACTCTAGTCCCTGAAGTGCTGTTCAAAAAATTGTCTTATCTGTCCCTCATTACCTTCATTTTTTAATCCCTTTAGTAGCTTCTGCAATTCCAGTAAGGTTCAATTTTCTCATATTCTCATCTTTGACTTTTTCCTGGTTTCATACATTCTCAGTTGCCCTAATCCAGCGCCACTTAAATGTTCTCTTTGTTTTTTTGCTCTTTATATTTTCTTCTTGGAGCTCACTTCCATCTTTAGTAAACCTGCTTCCACAATTCTCTTTGAAATAGTTCTTCCACCAGTTATAACATATTTTTCAAAGAAGGGGAAATGAAAAAAAATTATAATCCTCTTGTCAAATATGCCTCCCAGGCAAATCACATCAACAGGATTTTTTTAAAATGCTTTATTTATCATGAGCTTTTAAGATCTCAAATTAATGCTATTAATAGGAGGTTGCTTAAATTCTCAACAGAACACAAATGCTGTGTTGCAGTTCAAAGTTACAAGAGGATTTTAATTTAAATTCAGTTCCCTCTTTTTTTCCTATCAAATGAACCAGATGTTTCCATTACAGCACTAGTGTATTTTCACCATGCTGGTGCCAGGAGTACACTGAAGAGAAGGTTTTTTACTGGAGGAAGCAATGGTAGGCTCCTACACTGCATGGAATGAGTAAATGGTTGGCTTAAAACTGTAACAAAGTGCTGTGATGTAGCAGAGCAATCGAGAGGAACTTGGAAACAAGTCATGTTATTAGTTCTGTTCCTGCCACAATTTTGGATTTATTAATTTTAGAGACAAAAAGCAGCACAGTTCCCTGAAAAATGGGAACCCACATTTTATGGCATTTCCGATAGGCAAATGGTTAACAATTCTGGGGAATAATTTTTTGTACTTTTTTTGTAAGACAGCAGCAAATGGCTATTACAGGTGACATTATGATGATGGGAAAGAATTATAATAAGAACTAAATATTTGCTGTTATTTGCTATTACCTAGCTTTGTTTTGAGCTAAGTGAGGAAGTTTCATTTGTTAACAATAAAATATTCTTCCCCTTGCAGAAACTTTCAGTTATATAACTTGTAGTCTGATCCAGGTTGCAGGAAAGTAAATGACAGTTCTCCCACAGAGGGTAATAACAGCAGGATACACCCAGTAATTCATACAATAGTCTGGGAACAGACCCAGAGGGGAAGTGGAGAAAAGTATTTGTTTAAAAATTTTGTTTTTTCACATCTGACTCCAGTGCTCTTTTAAAACCAATACAGGGGCTGGGAAAGGCGATGAAACCCACAGAAAAGTTTCTGGGTAGGCTGTACACATTTTCAAGGGCAGAGACAATGCAAGGTTATAATTAATAGTTTTTATATGTAAGTTGTTTAGTAATCAAGTCTTTTGTCAGACCTGGGAGACAAGAATTCACAAAAGAGGAAATCAGAAATGCGACTGAAATGCTCTTGTGATACTTTGAGATGATGTACATAGATACAGCACAAGGCTATGTAGTTTCTATACAGCTGATAATCACAAAGATAAAATAACTGCTAATTATTAACCAGGCTGGAAACTTGATTTTAGATTACTTTCTCAGATCCCACATCAGAATTTGTATTTGTGGGATTTGGAGTGCATGATAATAGGAAGACGTCAAAGGATACTTGTTCTGCCTATTTATAGCAAAGTTCCTCAGTTTCTAAAATCTAGAAACTGACTTTTCAGTAGTTCTCTCTACTCTTCATCATATTTGAAAAAATTTGTGTCACAAGCGGTTAATTTTGCCAGCTAAAACCTAAAACTTGAGAATAATTATCTTGGCATTTCCTTCTTTGTCTAGTACTACAAATGTAAGTGTAATGTAAATGTAAATGTAAGCCACGTGCATTTAAATTTAGGTGCTTTTCTAAGACTAACATACACTGCAATTGTAGAAAAAATTCATATCAATTGAGTTATAGCAGAGATGAATGTGGCTGAAAACAATTCAGTAGAGGGTTAGACAATGCTGAATATACTTATTCTGCTCTAATCTGTCTAAATAGAATAGATTTAGAAATCAGTTTGTAACGTCATAACAGGTGATTGATATTGTTAAAGATCTCAAGGTTATTGTTACATTTCAGCAAATAGTCAGATATTCTCCATTCAAATTTTTGGGAAGTCTGCACAAGCATGCCCAAGAAAGTAATAGATGTTTCCTTTGCCTAAGATGCTAATAAAAATGATTACATAATTGCAAAAAATAATTTACCTAATCTAATTCCCTCAAGTTTTAGGTCAATCCTGATAGGTGTTTGTTCCTGGAAATATTTAGAAATGAACAAGTGACCAATGTCATTATGGTTACACAGGAAGTATGAATGCTTCAATAGAAAGTTTTGCTCAAGAGTCAAAAGAAATGGTTTTTTGTTTATTCATAAGAACTTCTCCAATTCAGCACTTTGAATTGGATATTCAGCCTCAGAGAGAATATCCAAAAGGATCATCTGTTCCCATCATAAAAATATAAAGTGCCCAAGATCTCTTTTTGAAAACTCAGTTGGAAGTTTTTTTGTAATCTAATTTGCTACTGAAATGTTTCCCTGTTACAGTATCTATGTAACTGTGTTAAAAGCATTAAGTATAACAGGATATGTTTCAATTTCTAGAAATATGAATTTACCATTTATTTAACAAAGTGTTTAGAGAACCTGTAGCAGCATTTCAGATTTCAAAACTGTCCACTATGTAAATATTTACACAGTTTTACTGAGTGCAAAACATGCAATCTGGTCTTTCTCCTCAAATTTGCTTAGCTTTGTACCAGAAGGTTCTTAAATAGATTGTGGTTCAACTACCTGCAGAGACCATTCTAAGGAAAATATCCAAAGTAGGAAGAAGTATTGTTTTCAAATCAGATGTCCTTATCTTCAGTGTTTGAGTTAGCAGTTGCTTATGTTATTTTAGAAGGCAGTACTATTATCATTGTCAGGAAGACTGATGTTTTGCAGTTCTCCCTCATGTATTGTGTGAGCCCACAGCAAATTATTTCTTTTTTACAAAATTCCCACTACACACAAATAGAGCCTTACTATGTTGTTTGTTGAGCAAAGCAGTGTTAATTATTTGCTTTCAACATCTGCTTTCTGACTTTTACCTTGAATCTGAGGTGTATTTACAGTCATTAATAAGATGTCCGGAGAAAGGACAGGTGTTTAAGTTAGATGGGCAATGTTGAAGCTGAAGCTCTAAGAGTTTTCTGTATTTCATAATGTAAAAGTAGTTTTTGAAAAACAGCTTTGCTGCAGATACTGCAACAGGGGTATTTATAAGAACTTTTTATCAGAAAGCATCAGTGCATTTCTGGTAGATTTTGTCTTCAGTAAAACATATCAATGAAGCTAAAAGCAGAGCCTTTGCTGTATCAGAGAGTAGAGTGGATCTTCCTACTTGATCATCTGCTTTCAAACACCCTACTACTGGGAGATCACCAAACTACTGAAATCAGCCTTGGTTTTCTCTCCAAAATGGCCATCATTTTAAAGCAATGGAATTGTAAAAAAAACTTGGAGTTATTTTGAAGGATGTATAAGATTTGAATCTTTTTAGGATGTAATTTCAATCATTTTTAAAGAAAAAGGAAGTTGGTAGATTTTTTTTTTTATTAAAAGGAAATTAGGAAATCTAGTGTTTTCATCTAACCAAGGAATTATGGTTAAAGCTCAGCTGTCAAATGAGTTTCACTGCAAAATCAGAAACATTACCAAGTAGTGTTTGCTTTTATTTCCCCTTTCATATTGCTTATTTTTCCATCTACTACAGGAGTCTTTAATGGGCTTATTAATTTTCAGGACGAAAAAAAATTCTCTAGCTATGGATACATATACAGAGTTGAAGTTTGCAAATTGTATGAAGCATAGCCATGACATCTGAAAGCAGGGGTAAAATAATCTAAACACAGAATTTTTGGTGATTTGGATAACTTTAGCTACATTTGGATAACTTTAGCTACATTTTCACAGTGAATACTTGCTGTAAAACAATTTTAAATGATTTTTGAAGCTTGATTTTTAGTTCTTGTAGCTATGATGGTAGTAAGTTCTAAGGATCATATTCGAAACATTTTATTGAAGTGTTTGGCCAAAACCTGCAAAATTCAATTGAGTTCAGGGTCACACTTGGCTTGGTTTGTTACAGTATGCTTGGATTGAAGATACGGGATTACTCTATTGATTTAATAACTTCAGAAATTATGTTCTGTATTGAAATTTTGTTTTCAAACACACTTAATACTTAAGTATTGAGAGAATTTAAATCTGGGGATTTAACCTAAAGTCCTAAACGATCTTAAAGCATAGCAGAAAATACAGTCAAAGATCATAGCTAGTTCTAATAAATAAAATTTCTCAAAAATAATTATTTTTCCTTATGCTGATATGATGCCAAATGCAGAGCTTCACTCTTTTCATGCTTCTAGTCATTATTGCTGACAATTTTGTTACAGAAGCATGGTGTTGATGCAATTGAAAGGCATCTTTTTTTTTGCTTTGCCCTATATTCAGGGAAAATGCCTCACTTTCAAGGTCACATGCAACAAAATAATGACTGGCTCTTCCAAGAAGCCTTGCTTGGTTCAAGGCTGAAAGTCTTTTTATTCAACAACTACTTTCTTATTAAACTCAAACAGGAAATAGAAGCCAGCTTCTTAAGGGGTGTTTGGCATCTATTTCTCCCAATAATCTAATGTTACTTACCTTTTAAAACTGTTATGTGCTTAATGATAATAAATCAAGCAAAATGATAGTGCCACATAGAAAAATTAATTTAGGTGACTGTGATTTATTCATTCTGTCCATGACCCAAATGCTTATCACAATCTGTTAAAACTGAAATGTGTTTAGAAAAAACCTTCCATAGAGGAACGAGATGTGTGCAGAAAGGTGAAGACATTCTTAGAGGTGTTATGGACTTTGCTCGAACAAGAATGCTTAAAATCTTCTGTTGTGCAGATATATCTCCTTCCTGCCTAATATAGAATGTTGTTTTGAAATATGCTTTAGGATGATTACAATTTTACACGCAGAAACAGTGTGACTTCAGCAGACTTCCCTGCTCAATTTGCTCATTTGTAATGTCATCCTTCCCAATCATGCTTGTCTCTTTTGATATACTGCCTCTCCTGAAAACTGTGAGCCCTGTAAATGTCTCTATAATGGCTGGATCACTCAAGCCCTGGTTGTTGAAGGTAGCTACCATAATACAAATAATAAATAATAATAGTTTCTGTACATAGCTACAGCAAAGCCAGTGAAGCAATACATGTTCCTTGATACACAGGGGTTCTAATGATATACTGGGTCAGGGCCAGACCTTTTCCCTGTATCACACTGCACTGTGTCAAAGCAGGAGCTGGAGCTCAGCTTCTGTAATCAGATCCATATTTGAATTTTTACTGAGTTTAGTGACTCTTTGTGAACCTGCTGATCCACTCTTCCATATTTATTGAGTAAAATACTTTTATCTTTTGTAGTCTCTACATATCTCTGCCTCAGTGGTGTTACATAGATATTATCTACTCTCTTTCCTAAAATATTAATTATTAAGCAACAGTGGAAGGCATCTTCTAAATAATGTATTCTGAACTTTTAACAGTACATGCTTAGCTCCTATTCTTATTTCCATATTATTTAAATACTATAACCTGAAATTCATATGCCAGAAGAAATAGTGAAGATGACTGAACAAAATTTTAAGCAACGCCTGTCAACATTACTTAGAGGTTTGACCCTGCAGGTTCTGAACTCTTAACACAGTCATTACAATGACTGTAATGAAATTTTCAAGATGCAGTGACTGAAGGATTGTGGTTTCAACTGTTTTGAATATGTGTTTCATTAGGCTAAAAGTCTAAGCTGTTAACATTGAGATGCCTCACTGTAGTCATCTTCATCTGTATTTGCATTCAATAGCCTAGTGCCTTGGTAAGACTTCATTTTGTAGCCACATCCTGACAGATGCCTTTAGCATGTATGTTTCTGTGGAATGTTATGCTATTTAATAGAAACTGCCCTTGTTTTCTACCCTAGGAACTGAAAGAAGTAATTAAATTTAATAGAAACTACAGCCTCTAAACAAAGATACATGATATGTGTGTGCCCACGTACTGCACAGCTAAAGGAAACACTAACATAACACTAGAATTAGAAAAGCAGTTCTTTAATTTCAAGGGTTGCATTGCCAGCAATGAACTAGAAAAATAAATGTTTTTGAATCAAGACTTTTTGTATGCACTAGTTCCCTACATCAGACTCACTAATTTACATTTTGGAAACATTTTCTGTTCTGATTACTTGCTCTTGCTGAGCAGTGGAGAAAAAAAAAAGTCAGATTAAAAAGTACAATAATAGAGCTATCTTGCCAAACTCATTGCACTCAGACAACTGCAAGGCTTCCTCCCCTTGCAGTAATTTGACTGAGAATATACCCACTGTGTTGACATTTATGCACTGGGAATGGAGCACAGAATTATTCCAACTACTTGCCAAAATTTTGAAAGCACAAGCTTTTCAAGTCTAAAGCATTATTACTGTTGCTTAAATGCCATTTGTAGGCAATAAGAAAACTACTGCTAATGTATTTGGTTTCAGTATTTTCACTCTACAGCAAGTGTGTTAACATATCAAACAACAGTAACTGGTCTTCTGGGAAATTCCAGTACAGCAGAGCCGCTATTTCTGAAAAGCTATTTTTATATATGGAACACTACTGGGCTGTGTAATATTTTGCTATTAGTGAACACATTGAAAAAATTTAATTGGCATGTGATTTCAGCTGTCTTCTCAGGGGAATAGTGGTAACTTTATGTACAGATTCACTTCACTGTACCTGTAGAACTGCTGTTAAATGAAAACCAGTGGCTTGGATCCATTGGAGGAAGAATAATGACTGATTTTCCAACACACAAACCTGAGAGAAAGTCCTGAGTACCCTTTATGGTACCTGCCATTACCTTAAATATTTCACTTAAGGAAATTTTTACAAAGACTATTTTCCACCGTGTTGTACACTGTAAGTGGCTAGAATTGCCTTGATATAAAAACTGGGCCATCATGAAACTAAGTCTTCTTGCACACACTGGTGTGGTAGACCTGTGTGGTAGCTGTGCTGAGGGATTCCTTTTGTTTTGCTGAAGTGTTTCTGCCCTTTAGACAGAAGAAGTGGATTTACTCTTTTCCTCCTAGCGCAGGGACTGAGCTAGACATGTGTGAAAGGGATGCAGTTAATTTATTACTTCAGTCCTAAAAGTGCTTGTAAAAGATGTTTGGGGTTAAACCTACATTTGATCAAAAATTTACTGAAAGCCCTTAATTTAAGTCAAGCTTGGGCTGAATTGCAAGATTGGCACTTTGCTTGTTTTTTGGTCAAGACGCTTTTTCATGTTGAACACAAAGAATCGGCAAGATGCGGTTCTTTGTTCTTTGACTCAAATGAATAAGCTCTAGGATTCAGGTGGATGGTGATTCCAACAGCTTTCAGGACAAAAAAAATGTCCTGCATAGATGAAACACTCCTTTAGATCAGATACCTTTTCTCTGCAGTCATTACATTAGATGAACTGTTATGATTCAGTGAACTGCTGAAGCTATTTTTTCATGTATCATGCCAGGCAGCCATGCTATTTGTCTCTATTAGGACTTCCTGCATCCTAAGTAGGGTGGCCATTTACTTGTTGAATTGCTAATTATACTCTGTTGTGATAGTTAGTCCCTCCTTGCATCTGTTTTCTTCTTCTTCTTCATACAGAATGCAAATTTCTCTCAAAGTGAAAGATTACTATAAATTGAGATCTATGCTATTTTTTATTTTTCCCCAAGATCTAGGCAAATAAAATATATGCTCTTTCCAAATTCAGCCACCTCTTCTTAGGTGTTCTCTGATGCTTAGATATTTGCAGGTCTTTAAACTCCCTCCCTTTAAACTGTGGTTTCTTGGGCTGTGCCTCTTGTTATGCCATCGCCTTGCTAACCCCTAATATTTCATTGCTTCCCTGTGCTTATTCTGGCTGCTTGTCAACTTTTCTCAGCCCCATCAGATTTTTCTTACAAATTTTTCAGGGCTCTCTGTAAGTCTTCACACTGGGCTAGGTGCATTAAGCTCCCACATAATGCTTCCAGAACAGGTGGAATAGACACTCGATATTCTAATGCAAGAATTTTAATCCAGTGATGGAGGTTAATCTGAACATGTTAATTCTTAAAAGACTCAGAGGAAGCCAAGCTGGACACAACTGGCAGAAATTTTGGGCAGGAACTCTCAGCTGGACAGAGAGAGTAGATTCCAAAGCAGTGTTTTAATTGCCACTAATAGCAGCAGTGCTCAGTGGTGGAAACATGGATTTCTTTCTGTAACTCGTTCCCACCATCTACTTATTATCATGACAGCTGATCAAGCTGGGATCTTAGAGGCAGTGGTTGAACCAAACTATGAGCCTTTGTCCTTGGCCAGAGAGCCAGAGGTGACAGGAAAACAGAGATGACACAGGAGAAGAGCTGCTGGTAGCAATCTGAGCTAATTTCCTTCATGTCCATGACAAGCCTGTTATGTGCTGCTGTATAGCTTGAGATATAAAAAGAAAGTAAACCCTCTCCTGCTGCCTTTTAACTGTAAAGCATCCGTGAGTCAGATAAGTTCCTGTAGTGCCCTGAATTGTGATCTGCTCCCTTTGCATATAACTGGTAGATAGGGTGACCACAGTGATCACTGTCCCTGCCCCTCAGCACTGTCTGCCTGTATTTTTGTGTGTACAGGGCAGGCACAAGGGGTATCATTTGGAAACTTGGACAATAGGACTGACTGCCTCTCTTAGAGGCCTCCTGAATTTGAGAATATTTTTTGTGTTACTTGGGGGAACCACTGCATGAAAAATGCAACTATTCACTGATGTTTCAGATACAGAGCAGGCTCCATTTCCTCTATTAGCTGACTAAAGAGCTGAGTGTCTAGTACACACTTTCTAGATTCCCTTGGGAAGAGATGGAGGGTTCTGATGGTCACTGCTTGAGACCCTGAAGGATCTTGCTGACCCATCATGGTGGAGTCCCTTCTGGAGTTGCCCTAGGTTATTCATCCTGCATGTCTTAGGCACCTCTCTTTTTATATTCCTACAATGGAGATAATAATCTTGGGAAGCTGACATCACATGTCCTTCCAGTGACTAAAGAACAGCATAATTAACTAGCTGACCTAGGCAACTCAATTTAATATGTTTTAAAATGTATCTAGTTTTGATTTTTCCTCTCCTCTTTTTAAAATTTTTATTCTTTTTTTCTTCTTTCCCCGCCCCCCCCCCCCCCCCCACCCCCCCCCCCCTTTTCCAAATTGGCCTTCTCAGCAGAGAGAAATAAGCCCAGGAGTACTGCAGTTCCAGCTTTTGAAACTTATCTCTTATCCACCTCTCCTCTGGGAACACTTGAGAAAGGTCAGATCTTCCAGGTTCTGTAACACTGGACAAAAACTTTAGGGATTAATTAAAATGAAAGAGTGAAAATCTATCTGTCCCCAAGTATTTTTATCCTTATCACCTTTCTTTGAGAAAAGTAGAGACCTTTGAAAAAAAAATCCTGCCTACTCATGGACTGACTGTGTGTTTTGAGAGGGAAGGGAAAAACCGCAAGATCACTACTGGGAGCAGACCTGACAGATTATGCTTTATTCAAATTTGGAGTTTCCACAGTCTTTCTTCCATCTCATTTGTCCTAAAATTTAGTGGGAATATTAAACATTAGGATGTGAAATTTTGAAGAAGAAGCTGAGATGGTCTCTGAACAAAGTGTTACTAAAAATATTGACTACTTCTATGCATATAGAATTCAACTGAGAATGCTTTGAGCATGTATTAATGCTATTGTAGCACTGGAGAAACAGTATATTTGATCAGTGTCCCAGTGTTTGCAAGGTATCATATTAAAGTGAAAATTTTTATATTTAGGAAAATACTTTTTTCTATGGCATGTGATTTTTTCCCCCTAGAGGTTTGGTTTTTTGTTTTCTTCTTGGCAACAAAAGTATGTCAAATAGTTTTCATGTACTGAGGAATATTGTAACATATGTTAACCAAACATATGCTTTGGTTTTTTTTTCAGTTTGTTTATTGAATTTGAAGCTATTAGCATATGATTTCATAAAAGTATATTGAGAAAAGCACTTTAAAGGTTAACTAATAAACAACAATTTTAAAATAATAAAAGAGAATAATTTAAAGTAGATCCCCTGTAAGGGCATACATTTTGCTTTGACACTCCACAGAATACAAATTCTTCCTTTCCTGACAAGGTAGTATGACTAGACTTTTCACGAATGTCAGAAATAATTTGAATTTCAGCTCATGTTCTTTTTATTTCTGTATGTATTAATATTCCTGGATTTAGAATCTGGTCAATAGAGTTAATGCCACCAATAATAAGGCTGCATCCAGCTTTTGTCAATCAGAGCTAAGAGCTTTCTTCTCTGCTCGAATTGAAGTCTCTTTGTTATCTCTTATTAACTGCTATTAGTCTCATTATTAAGTCTTTAATATTGCCTAAATATTTGAAGTTATAAGAAAAAACTTCCTTAAGACCTGAATAAAGTTTTGGATCTGAGTTCCACAGATGAGAACAATGCTAAACTCTGGCTCAGACTTTCTGCTGAGGGTCTCTCTAGAGAAGGAGGTAAAAGAACAAGCCATAAGCAGCAGAACAAAACCAGTAGGGTGCCTTTCCTTCTAGTTTCTCTACTGCAGAGAGATTGTGCACCAAATTTTTCTGGCATATGGAGCACACAAAAATTAATTCTTATGAGGCTGTGGGTCAAAGTACTGACTAAAATTCTTTGCATCTTAAACATCTTAGATACCACAAAGCCATATCCTTCTGTGTCTGAAGTGAGTACTTTGAGTGGCTTGGTACAAATGCTGTGTGGTGTACACATTCAAATTAGGTGAAATTTTGTTGTTTTGGTTGAATTTGTAAATTTACAAGTAAAAATTATAAACTGAGTGTCTGAGTATAAAAAAGGGTCTGACCCACTGCAAGATTACCCACTAAGAAGTTTCCATCAGGTTATTAGCTGTCTAACTAGCTTTAATTAAAGAGACATAACTATTGTTTATAAGAATAAAAGCCATTTTTTGTTAACAAATTCACACTGTTGATTTCTTGGGGAAAAAATTACTGTATCAGCTACTTGATGTTTTTTTAAATATTATTTCTGGTGGTTTTTGTCAGCTTTAATGGAAATTTTCACAGAACTAGCCTGAAATGATACATTGTTTTCCATAATTTCTTGGATTCACACTAAACAATTTATTAGACTGTTCCCAGCACACACAAACTTTAGCAATAGAAACACAGAAAAACCCACAAGTTTTATTTAGTTCCAAAGACTGGGTGATGTTGGAGGGGTGGAACTAAGTAAATATGAATAGAAGTTGTAATACATTTTATACAACTTTTGTACAAGGAAAGTGTCTGGGCCCAGTTCCACTGCAGTGGGCACAAGGAGATACAAACTATTGCCTAATATTTATGTTACTGTAGCACTCAGCTGTCTTGAGCCTGCTCAGGACCTGGAAGGTCTCTTACGACAAAACTTAGTCCTTGCCACTAAAAATCAGAGAATCATAGAATGGCCTGGTTTCAAAGGAACCCTAAAGGTCACCTAGTCCCAATTCCTTTCTCACTAGACCAGGTTTCTCAGAGCCCCATCTGGACTGGCCTCAGACACCTCCAGGGATGGGGCATCCACAGCTTCTTCAGACAACACATTCATTCCAGTGCCTCACCACCCTCCCAGTAAAGAACCTCTTCCTAATATCTAATTTAAACCTACTCCCTTTCAGTTTGAAGCTATTCCCTCTTATTAGTATAAAAAGTCTCTCCACATCTTTCTTGTAGGCTCTCTTCCAGGTACTGGAAGGCCACAATTAGGTCCTCTTGAAGCCTTCTGTTTTTCTTGCTGAACAAACTGAAGAAGGCAAGACCAGAAACAAATAACCAAACCAAACAAAAAAACAAACAACAAAAAAGCCAAAAAACCCCAAAAAACCCAAAACCAAACCAAAACAAAAGAAATACAAAAAGAAGCTCTCTTTGAAAACTCTTTAAGGTCAGATATACACTTGAAAAAATTTGCTTGATACCAAGTACTGTTTGTTTTATTTATTTTTATTTTTATTTTTTTATTTCTTTTTTGCCTGCATGTTGCTGTAGAGCCCTAACACAAGATTAGGAAGAGAGCATGATAGCTTTCTAGGACAGTTCAGGGAGACAGCACTGGCCATAGCAGGTGTTCTGGGAGAAGGGAAGCTGTGCTGAGCACCTGCTGGCCTTACATAGACAGATAGTGCCACAGGGATGAACAGGCTGATCCCAAAGCCTTGTGTCTGGGTAAGAAACTTAAAACTGGGAAGTATTATAAATGATGTCTGGTATTTTGTTTTTTATTTTATGAGTAGATAGTAGCTTTTCTGCAAGAAAAAGGAATCTGCTCAATTGTCCCAATGTTCTTCTGTGGTCAGAAATAACCTAATAATTACTATTACATCCTGATTTATTAACCCTCCAGAAATCACACCATCTCTAACATATTAGAGACCAGATTTTCTCATACTGAAACTCTTTCAGTCTGATCTTGTGAGGTTGTATTTTTCAAGAAGTCGCCAACTTCTGTGTGTAATGTGTCTTTCAAACAATACCTCTGAGACTGAGTTTCTAAGATATCCTTTTTTATAAAAGTGAGTAGAATCTCCCTCTAAGCACTCACTCTAAGTCCACTCTCTCTGTGGACTTCACCTGTATCTCTCAAGAGATGTGCATTTGCATTTCTAGGCTAGAGTGAAAGTAAGGCAAATCTCTGGCTTTACAGAAATTTGCAGTTGCATGCTACTTGTCTCTATCAGCACCTTTGCTATGTCACTGTCTTGGTTTAGGGCAAATTTCTGTTTAATTTTTGTTAGAAATAAGTTATATGATTGTATTCTTGCATTTACTGCTCCTAAATTTCTTCATAATGTTTTAGTTAGAGATATCAATCTATGTGAAAGCCATGTTCTGTTTCCTTATAGAAATACATATTTGAAATAAGAACTTCTCCAGAATCTTCTAGACCAAAGCAATGTTAGTAGCAAACAGATGAGAAGACACTTTGTCAATGTCTTATTTTTAGTTTTTATTTTTTTATGTCTCTGAAAGATTTCTTTGGTTGTAGATGAATGACAAAAAGAGGGAATAACTGTGGTTTTAAGTTGAAGAAGATTATGTGACATCAGCTTTTAAAGAAGCAGAAGCTGCAAAAATAAAAGCAGATGTTTGAAGGAATGGCACGGGAATTGTTTGAGGTCTTCACATTTTAGAAATATTGGCAATACAACAGTTTTTTTTCATTCCTGTGTCCATGACTTGAAGAAGTTCAGTTACACTAAATATGTTGATTGCGGATGCTACATAATAAATAGACAAATAAAAAAGACCTTTAACAGCTGTGGAATTTATGTCTTTGTTAGGTTATTTTCTCAAGTGACTAATAATTCTGTCAATATATTTAAAACTCCTAATAAAAGAGTGTATTGATCCACATCAACCTGTGAAAAATGTTTGGGATTTTGAAGATTTTTTTTATTATTACCAAATTCAAATAAACTTAAAAAAAAAGTGTGTAAAAATGAAATTGAGACTATAATCTATAACCAGCTAATTTTAAAAATCACCATTATTATTTTTTTTCATAATTTTGATAGTTTATCAAATACTGAGAAGTACTAGAATGACTAGAAGTATCTTTGACGAAGTCTAAATATTTCTCGAAATCTGTACCATACCTGTTGATTTAAGCTTAATGTTGTTCATCTCTATTTAGGAAAAATGTAGTGAAAGATCAAATAATGGGGTCATTTAAAAATTAATTTCTTTGATATAAAATTATATTTTTATAAATTCCTCACAGTTCATTATTGTTTCTTTATTATCTATATTTGCAAATTTTCTGGAAAAAAAATACTTATGAGAAAGTATTACCAGCTGAGTAAGTAGTAAATCAGACAAAGCATGACATGGCAATGGAAAAAGAACAGTTTTGTTGCTTTTCACTCCAGGGTCTGTGAATATTTGGGATTCTGAATTACATTGAAATGCTGTGTAACAGCATGTAGAAAATGTGCTCCTGCGGTCAGGAAGGTTAACTTTGTTGTACAAAGACCTGCATCTTTCTCAGACGGGCCTGGGGATTTGCAAAGTGGAAAAGATTGAGAAACACCCGTAGCTCTACAAAGGAAATTGTCCTTTATTGTGCTGTCTGAAGTTGTTTTAACCTCATTCTGGAAACAGACTAGAAACTTTTATAAAGGTAACTAATATCACAGTAGATTTTAGCTTTGAAGGAGATTCTAGTTTTTTAAGGAAAATAAGAGCCCACAATGGTGGGGAAGGGAATTATTTTTGCTGTTTATCTCAAGTAGAAGAGATCTTAAAGTGCACAGTCAAGTAGGTGGGGATTTGGCGTATACTCATTTGTCATTTCATGTGAGCTAGCTTTAGTCTCTTAAATATTTATTACTTAATCCAAAAAAAGTAATAATAGAAATGCAGTAACATTTCTCTGGCTGTGTTCCCTCTGCAGGGTAATTACTTGTGATGAGTGCTTGGGGGTACGCTGGTCCCAGCTTGAATCTTTGGCTGTAGAGAAAATGATGAAGATGGTTTTTACCTGTCTGAGTTCCAGGCCCAGAGTTATTGTGGAAATATTTCATTGACAGAAATACTGTAATAAGATTTCAAATCTCAGGCCCTTTAATTACAAGATTAAGGGCTTTCAGGCTAGCAAAAGTAACTGAAATGTCATTTCTAGTTGTTTGCACACTCATTCATTTATTCACTTGGCTAAATAACTTGAGCCAGGTACAGCTCTTCCAATAAAGCTAAAGTTGTAATTTCCTTTCTCTGTGGTTATAGTCCCTTTGAAAATGTACAGTGTAGGCTGAGAGTGATTCAGCTACCTCAAACACTTAATATACAAAGTGTTCTGTAGAAATACAAAGCCCATATATCAAAAAGGAGGGCACAACTTCTTAACAAGTATATTTTCCAAAAGGCCAAAGTGGGACACAGTGGAATGAAAATTAAGGAATTCTGAGAATATCCAGCATGTGACAGGTGAGTCCCATTTTGGTCTCTGGTTTGACAAGGTCTGAGGGAAACCTTTCATGTTCATTGATGCTTCTTTTAAACCCCCAGGAAAAACTACGATTAATGGGTGAAAAGAAGAAATTTTAAATCTTTGTATGAAGTAGTACCCTCCAGAGCTAAAGATGGGATGTACTGCTCATAATCTCTCACATTTCTGTTCACAATGACCTGAATGATGAATTTGCTGAATTGGTCATGCATTGCCTGGAAAGTGCAGTCACACTTTCACACACTTCTTATCTCTAGGCCATCCAATTACATGGGGATAAGTTAACATTCTGCTCCCACTGAGGGGTGCTCCAATGCCACTAATGAGCAAGCATATGCTTGTTTTAAAAAACCAGGCCACCATTACTCAAGTGTAAGCCCAGAATGACTTACACAAATGCATCTGTTAAACAAAGTCCTTATTCTTTTCAGTTCCTTATTTGTTCCTTGTGGCAGTGTCTATGTGATATAATTGGGATCCTGCATATTAGGAGCAGAATCCCATCTGTCTGAGGCATCTATAATTGGTTGCTGTCTCACAGTTTCAGAGTAGCTCATCTGAATGATGACCTTTTATTTCACCACTCAAAACTGTAGTAGGAGAATAAACAATAACTGTATTTGTACCATATCTTGAATAATAGCTTAAAGATTTCAGCACTGAAAATAACAGCTTCAGGATAATTTTTACCTAGGTAAAATATTAACAGGGCTGGCAATACTCATTGTTGCATGCTTTTACAGTGTATACCTCACCAAGGCATAGGAATACCAGAATGAGTTTTCAATGGACATAGTTATGTCATGGTTTTAAAGACTCCCATCAGCCACCAGCAGCTTCAACTTCCTTAGCTCCCAAAGATATCTTAAAGGTGAAGTCACCCTATGACAAGTTAATAGTATCTAAATGCACCAATGCATGCTTCAGTGGCACTAATCTGAAGAGCAGCCTATAGCTGTAATAGCACAACAGACAGGATCAGGGGGATCAACAGAACATCTTAAGCATGAGCCCGTGTCACATTCAGTCTTGAATTCATATTGCATCCATGATAATATGCAGGAATAGGCATGATGGTGTCTTGCATATCCTGTGCAAAATGACTACCTTATCAGAGATGGTTGGGGCAATCAAGTGTAGTACCATTTGTCTGGTCAGTCCCTATGCAGTCACTGTTGATGAAATCAGGCCTTCTAAGGGGTTCCCAACATTCCATGCAACAAGAATCACAGGGGTACATGGGTTGCCCAGGTTCAGGCTTTTCTTAGGACAGTGGGAACCTGATTGAGTTATGGGTGTTTTATATCTGATGGAGAAACTGCTACACTGAGTTTTCCTTCGGATCCACACTTACCAAGGTGCTGAGGCCTTATATCTTCCATGGACACTAACTACATGCAGGTCCTCTTTACACTACTGTGCCAAGAGTCTGTCAGAGACTTGTACTGTAACAAGTGCTAGAGTATAACACTGCACAGCTAATCTTGGCAAACATTTCAGGGCTGAGTACTTGCTATTTTCCTGAGGTCGTAGGTAAGGTTTTGTGCTGTTCTGTGAGGGAGAATAATGTGTTGTGTGTAGAGTGTTTCATTATCAGATGGAGGCAGAAGAAAATTCCTTCTGGGGACTCAGAAGCTGTTGCTGTGTGGAAACATGCTGTGTGAACAACAGGCTGTGACCAAGGCATTAACTTGACGTTTTCCTGCTATTGGGGTAAGATATTTATGAGAAAGTACATATTTTTGTTAAAAGCATAGCTACTTCATTCCTAAGCAATTTCAAAACTAATAGGTGTTATACTACCTCATTGCTTGGGCTTTCACATTTCTGATAATGGGGATGGTTTTATTATGATCTATTATTACAATTTCTGTTTTACCATTTTTGCTCCAGATGTTTCTAGAAACTTTATTAGCAGATAATGTCTCATGTCTCAAATAGCATAAAACCCTGGAACACAAACTGAAGTAAGGAAGTATAGCACACACTAGAGGGTGATGGCAGAAGAGAACTGGAGGGTAATTACAATAAAAACAAGCAGTTGTTTAAGCTTTGCGCAATGTGGTGATCTTGAACCATCTGGAAATCTGTTTTCACAAACAAATGACATCTGTTTCTCTTCACTGTTGTATAACCTAACCTTTTGTAGTGTTAAGGAAACTTCAGATGTATTCCTCAACAAGTAGTTGCCTGATTGCTTCAAGGCAATAACCAGAAGTGAGGGTAGAAGGAGGATGTGAAGGAACAATAGCCATACTAACTTATTCCTGGGGAATATCCTTGATGACATTCAGATACAAGGGCAAATATCCTCACATTGAAGCAGTTTCTGCAGGAACATAGCCATGTGCTGATCAACATAATTTGATAAAGTGATTTGAAATGCAGCATGGGCATGAAAAGAAACATCCCATTGCTCTTAGCATAAGGAGCTGGTCTGTGATGAAGAGGTGTCTAGTTTGTTATTAGTTGTGCTACTAAAGTCTACAAACTCATAGCTTGAAAATTGTATTTCAGGCACTGTGTCTTTTGGTAGCATGAGCACAGGTTGACAGTAATGGCAAGTTTACACAGTTATGGTTAACTGGAGAAAAGCTGTTTCAATGACCTTCCTCTTCTGCTTCATGGATTTCCCTGAGTTGCACTGTGGCTTGGTCACTGTCCCACCAAATGGCACAGTCCAAAGCTGTGTTTCCAGTTCCAAAACTGTGTCATGGCTGTTCGTTCCTGAAACAGCAGGTGCATCCCTTCTTGATGGTTTCATGAAAATGATGCTCGCCTAAAGAGTTTAACAGGAAGTTATTGACAGACTCATTGACTTATCATCAGATCTACTACCACCAGATCTACCATTGCTCCAGGATGAAGCTGCATGTGTTAATTACTGCCATTTGAGAATACCATTTGACAGTGAAAGGAAAAAGAATTTTAAAATTTTTGCGTATCTAAACCATCCTGTAAAATTCACATGAAAAGTCCAGATTGTTTTTAAGGGTGCTAGTTATAATATATTTGGATTGTTGATGATATATTAATAAAGCTTGCTATTTTGAAATGGAAAATAAGTTGATCTTTATGTTCTGGGTCAAATTTTGTATGCAAAATCCTAACTGATCATTCTGGAGAATGATATTCATATTCACCTCTGTGCCTTCATGTACGAATGCAACAATTTCATCATGCTCTTTTGTATAACTAGCATGTTTAATGCATCTCAAAAATGCCTTCTCATGCCAACAGGTCCTTCAGCAAAGGCAGTCTGCACATTTCAAAAGTCAAAAGCAATTTGTTTAGATGACCTGTAACCTAACATGGTTTGTGCTGCTAAAAATCTAAATCTGCTCTCCAGCTCACAAAACCAACACTGAGGTTTGTTTTAGGAAAACATGGTTTGAGGACAGTACTTTAGTATGGCTCATAATAGAGAAATGTGAAGATGTTTGACACTATGGATGTGTATCTATTATGTGTAATTTCCTCTATGCGTGTTTGCATTAACACAGGCATTTTTCAAGTATTTTGTTTTTGCTTAAGCAACTGACCAAATATTCTATGATACCAGCTGACAAAATAGTCTATAATATTCTTTCAGTAGCTGGGAGAAGTCTCACAATCACTGGCACTTGTTCTTAAGGAGGACTTAAACTTCCCAAATATCTTCTGGAAATACGTCACAGCAGAGAAAAAACAGTCCAGGAAGTTTCTGCAACATGTGGAAGAGAACTTCCTGATGTAGCTGGTGAGTGAGCCAAGGGAAGGTGCCCCTCAGAACCTGCTGTTTGTGAACAGAGAAGGACCGGTGGGTGATGTGGTGATCAGAAGCTGTCTTGTGCAGAGTGCACATTGCCCTTCTTTGGACATGCTGCAGCCCCTCAGTGTCTTTTGTGTCATGAGTGGGTCAGAACTTGACACAGGATTTGAGATGCAGCCTCACTCGTGACCAATACAGGGGACAATCACTTCATTGTCCTGCTGACCACACTATTGCTGATCCAGGCCAGGATGCCATTGCCCTTCTTGGTCACCTGGGCACACACTGGCTCATGTTTGGCTGCTGTCAACCAGCACCCCCAGGTCCTTTTCCAACAGGCAGCTTTCCAGCCATTCTGCCCCCAGCCTGTAGGTCTGCATGGGATTGCTATGACCCAAGGGTCACACCACTTGCCCTTACTGAACCTTAAACAATTGGTCTTGGCCTATCAATCCAGCCTGTCCATATCCCTTGCTACCCCTCAGCAGATCAACAGTCTCTCCCAACTCGGTTTCATCTGCAAAGTGACTGAGGGTGCCTTTGATCCCCTCATGCAGATAATTAATAAATGTACTACCCAGCACTGGAAGGAGATGGTCCAGCAAAATAAGTACTGTTATATATAGGGAAACTACCACAAATATACAAATATACTGCAATGACCTTGCCAGGAAAGCAAGGCAAGGTCAATGCTTTCCAGGTGACATATGCCACTTTTCTGCATAAAGCCATTTCTTTGGAAAGCAAAAATTCAAATGGGTTGCAAGTAGCTGAGCTGAAAACTGCTGCAGACTGCTGAGCCCTGGTAAATCTGTATAGCTATTGAGTGAAAAGGCATGGAGGAAGTCAGTTAGAAATGATGAGGTAATAATTCCTGCTTAGAGGCACCAGGGCTAGAGGGAGGAAAGCTTTGTGGCCTGTCTACTCAAGTAATGAAACCTCTCAGCTACTGCAGTTTTTACTCTGAGGGAAAGGTGGGATCCTGGCTAAGGGGAGGAATTTTGTGAAATTGAAGGCCAGAGTAGTGAAGAGGTTAAGATCATGGTTTTGTGATGGCTTCCTGTCCATTTCTCCTCTTGGGTGTGAAGGTAGGGAAAAGCCATGCTGATGTCTGAGCAGTGTGAGAGTGCATGTGGGCAGAGGCAGTGCAGCCACATGGTAGAAAAAGTTTGCCTTAAAACTCAGCATTACATTCAGTGGTCTTTGTCTTCCCCCAGTAGCTCAAGTTAAACCTAGTCGAAATTATTGTGTTTGAAATCCCTTAAAACATCTCCAAAACTAATAGAGTATGTCAATTAACTGGGGAGAACCAATGGGGATGGGGGACCATCCCTGTATGAGTTTCTGTTGAACAAAGTGTTACGAGTTATAGAATTTATATCTTTCACCCCAAGTCATTTAGGTACTTCTCATTTAATATTAAACATTTTTAATTCATAAGGTTTATCTTAATGTTGGGCTTCTTTTTTAAGTACAAGGAAAATCTAAGCATTGGATTACATAGCTAAAGGTAACATCTGAAATAATCTGTATTACCAGGAGTAAAGGCCCAATATCATTCTCCCTGGACATTTTTCTTATGGATTTTCAAGTGTTTCTGTTAGCAGTATTCAGTTCACTTTACCCTCATGGGAAATATATTAAAAATACTATAAAGTGAGCAGAGAGCGAGGAATTTTTTAATCTAGTAATTCAAAGTGATTGTCAAACAAGAACTAGTGCAGAAAAAGGAGAAAATAAATATATTTGAAGCGATCATTTTACTTCTTTAATCACAGGTTTTCAGGTCAGATACCAAAATAATGAAAAACATTTCACAGTGTTTGGGATTGATTTAGTTTTACAGTGAGATATTAAGCTGGTTTAAAGTTTATTGCCTTCAAATCTGCAAATAACATCAAGACGGTCAGGACTTCTTTAATGGGTTTTGATATGCTTTTCCTCATTGTATTTAAAAAAAATAAATTATCATATATATATATATATATATGCATACACATATACACAACTTGGAACAAGCCAATTGAAAAGTTCTGAAAAAATTTCAGTAATAATATTTACTTCACAGCATTAAAATGATGTTCAATTAATGAATATTTGCAAATCACAATATACTCTGCTTCCCCCTCTGTAGCTTGATTTCTAGGCAAATTACAGCTGCTAAATATCATATATATTATCATAAATATGGTAATTTTTGCCATAAATTAACAGACTCCTTATTGTTTTTAAGAACTTTTATACAAGAATAGTAAACAGCCCCATTATTAATAAACAGTTATTTCAACAGTTGTATTCAGCTTATATTTAACTCTTCAGTTCTCAGCAGAAGTGATGTTATGGCCAGAAATATTTCAGAGATTGGTTGGTGTTGAAAGATGCCAGAAGTTATCAAACTGTTGAGTTGAATTTAGGGAGTATTTTTTTTATAAAAAGCCTATATCCCTGGTAACTGGTACAGACTCATAGAATTAAGCTTCATGGTGTTTAAGGTTGAGAGAGACTATCTAATCTCCTGAATATCACAGACCATTAAGTATCAGACAGTGATGTTGCATTGAGACCCTTAGTTTAACTGAAACTTTTCTTTCAGCCTAGTCCTGACTTGAAAATCTGAATATGGTGAGAATGTATCATTTTCCTCTGTAGTGTGTTCCAGTACCTATTCACTCCCACAGCTAAAAATGTATGCTTATTTTCTAATTTAAATTTTCTGGCTTCTGCTTCTAGACAATTGGCTCTAGTTATGTATTCCTCTGGTTGTATAAAGCCCCCTTCTGTAAATGAGTGTCTTTTACTCATGAAAGCATTTATACATCTTAATTTATTCACATCCCAGTCTTCTTTCCTGGTAAGTTAAACAGACCAAGCTAGAAGAAAGACATTTTCTCCAGTTCTTAAATGATTTTTGTATTTCCTCTCTGCTCAACAATACTTTTAAAAAATCCCTTTTTAAAATGTGGACACTGGAGCTCTATGATGGTGAGTGAAGTTCCCCTGGGAGTGCAATTTCAGACAGCCTAAAATTAGGTTTCTGCTTTGACTTGTCTGTTCCATAATTATCCTCCATTCTTTATAAAGAAGCTTAGAGAAGCAGGTCAGGTATCCCCAGGGCTGAAGTTAATTTTTGTGATTACTTCCCTCCACTCCTCTACTGCTGGCCTTTCTTTACTTCTTTTCACCACAACATCTCCCTAGGTGCTTGACTCCTTGGCCTCTGAATCCTTCATGGGAACCAAGTTTAAGTCAGTCTAAAACTTTAGAGATACTAGATAGTCTGATAGTCACTGATTCAGAACTGTCAGCTTGGAAATAAAGAGGGAGAGAAAGAACTAGTACTTTAGTTTTGGCTAGAATAGTTACTTTTGTTCCTAGTGGCTGATGCAGTGGTGTGTTTTGGATTTAGGATGACAATAATGCTAACACATTGATGTTTTAGCTGTTAGTGAGCAGGGCTTACTCTGATTCAAAGATTTTTCAGCTTTTCATTCTCCTCTGCCATTGAGGAGGTGCAGGGTGCACAAGGAGCTGGGAGGGAACACGTCCAGGAGAGCTGACCCAAATGGACACAAGGTATATTTCATACCACAGTCAGCACCCCCCTGAGCAGTAAAACTAAGGGCAATTGGACAACAAGGTGGGGCAGCCACTTGCTCAGGGATGGGCTGGACATCATTCAGTGCATGGTGAGCAGCTACATTGTTGTTTTTTTGCACTTGTTTTATATATTCTTTTATCATTAGTATTATTTTCCTTTCCCTTTACAGTGTCTGTCCTTATCTCAACCCACAAGATTTACCTCTTTCCCTCTTCTCTCCCTCTCTTCCCCATCCCACTAGAGGGGGGTGAGAGAATGGCTGTGTGGTGTTAGGCTGCTGGCTGGGGTTAAACCCCAACTGTCCTTTTTGGTACCCAGCATCAGGTTCAAAGGGCTGAAATAACAGCTCTGACCCGAGATGTGTTAAAATTTTTTTGTTTTACAGGTTCATTATATTAGTTTAATAGTTGCTGATCACACTGTTGATTTATCTGCTTTCAGAGAATTTTCACTTGTTCTGAGGGTCATGTTATGTAAGACCTTACTTGCTGTATATGTTCCCTGTTGTGCTGTTTATCATCCCTGGGGGCTGGATTAAGGTTATCATTTTGCTGTACTGTGTAACACTGGTTTATGATATCATAAAATTAGTGATCGTGAGACAAATCTGGTATTTGTACTCAGCACTGCTGTCATCTCTGTACTTTGGGAGCCATGTCTCAAAAACTATTAACAATTACACTCCACCTCTTCTCCTCAGAGAGCTGGTCTGTGGGGGAGGCAAGAGGGAACGCTCCCCTGCTACTTCACCTTCCCCTTCTCCTCCAGGCTAGTTACAATAGCTCTTGAAAATTTTGAATCCCTGGGATGTTCAAACAAGCGTGTTCCTACTGCTGTCTCCTGAACAAATTTCAGGTCTTGTTTAAGGTTAAACAAATATTTAAGAATACCATGCAGAGATCTATTCCAAGGGTGGATAGTTATGAGTGACAGGATGTGTGGGATAGCATGGGCAAGAATCTAGGCAAGCAGACACCTCTAGTGTTTTGGAACTTCATCCCTAAAAAAGTGTAGAATCCAGAAAAACTGGTGAAATATTTGGAAAAAAATATGCTGTGACCCTGATAATTCAAGAGAGAAAAAAATCAGTACCACATGCTGGGGCCTGGCCCAGGAAGATCATGAGCCCTGCTCAACACTCTTTAGGGGGAAAAAGAGGTCTGTGATGACAAAATGACAGACACTGCAGCAACCACAATAGGGACTGGGGCTACTCAACTCCCTGCAACTGCAGCTGCTCCAACTCTGGCAAGTAGGAAGCTGAACCAGTTACCAACCCATGCTGGTAACAGCTGCCCCAACATACATGAGAATGAATACTGGATGCAAAAGTGAGCTTGTTTAATAAGGGAAGAAACTCCTATGTAAAAGGGAAGGAGGAAGAAGAAGATAAGGCAGAATTCTCCAAGTGCCATCGGGAGGAGGAGGAGGAGGAGGAACTGAAAGAACTAATAAACAAGACAGTAACCACCTGATCCCTATCCCTGAGAGAGCTGTGAGATATGTGAAAAGATTTCAGCTTCATCCAGACCAGCATATTGTCACCTGATTGCTCCAATGCTGGGGTAGTAGGACCAGTGGCCTGAAACTAGAGGGTAGAAGAACCAAGCAGCAGCTAGGATCCTTTCCTAGAGAAAGCATTGGCAAAGAGATTGGAAAAAGGGCACAAGACCTCAGCCTCTGGATGTGACTTCTATTAGGCAGTAAGGAAAAGTCTCCCTTCAAGGAAGATTGTCATTCAGGCAAATGGATCACCATTGAGAAAAGTATCCAGTACCTGAGGGAATTAGCAATGCTGGAGGTGATTTATGCAATGAGGAATTATTTAAAGATCCAGATGAAATCAAGTGTATGTCACCCAGGTGGTAGAAGTTTCTATGGAGCCCACCACTGTTATCATAGACAGCCATGACCTGGAAAGATGGAGAGAGACAGTGGATGTATGGGCTGTCCAATTCCAGCAACATGAAGAAATTCTCTCTTCCCCCAGTGGGGCCGTGTCTCAGCTGTGGAGAAAATGTTCCAAGAGTTCCAGCAATTCAGACAGGATATGTTCTAGTCCACACCTGCATGGACCAGTATCTCAGCTATCAGGAGTTACATGTCTGCTGCTCAAGAGAGAGGATATAGCGATTACACACCACAGACCATCCTGTGGCTTCACCTGAGTGACCACAGAGAAGACATGAGAAAGTAGGGTGGAAAATCGACCTCAGCACCCTCATGGGTATCTGATTTACAGGAAAGCCAACCACAAAATGGGGTTCTTCAGGAAAACTGCTGCTTTAGTTTCAAGCAGGCAGTTTCCCAAACAGAGTAGAAGAGCTGATCCTACCTCTGATTGTAATAAAAAGAATTCCATTTTGTACATAAAAAAAGTGAGTAACCAATATGATGATCAGGACTAGAGGGGCCCTGCTTCCAGCCAGGTGGAGGAAGGGGACAAGGAGGTTTACTGGACTGTGTGATTTTGATGGCCTGGTATATCATGCCAATGGGAGTTTAAGGGTCATACACTAGACACACTGGTGCATGGTGTATCCTAATACTGCCCAGCTATAGAGAAGCAGAACCCATTTGTATTTCTGGAATAATTGGAGTGTGCCAACAGCTAATTGTATTGAAGGCTGAAGTGACCCTCACTGGGAATGAGCGGCAAAAGCTACCTGTTGTGACTGGTCCAGAGACTCCATGCATCCTTGGCAGAGACTCAGAAGAGGGTGTTTCAAGGACCCAAAAGGTTGGGCTTTCTGTCTTGCAGATGGAGGAAATTAGGCAGGTGTCTTCCTTGCCCAGTCTCTCAGAGGACCCTTGTGTTGTGGAGTTGCTGAAGGTCTAAGAGCAACAGGTGCCACTCTCTACCACAGCAGTGCACCGACAGCAATATCTGACCTAATATGTCCCCCACCCATAAGCCGATTTGTTGGCTGGAGGGCCAAGGAGTCATCACCAAGACCTGCTCACCTTTTAACAATCCTACATGGCCAGTGTGAAGGTTGAATGGAAAATGGAGACTAACAGTGGACTATTGTGACCTTAATGAAGTCACACCATAACTGAATGCTGCTGTGCCTGACATGCTAAAGCTTCAATCAGAACTGTAGTTGAAGGCATGCCCCACGGTATGATATGGTATGCTCCAAATGTGAACTGGTGTTTTTTCCTCAGTCTCTGGCAGCAGAATGCAGGCCACAGCAGAAGGTATGACACTTTTCCTATCTTTATGTGTTAATTTGCAATAGTTTTTTTCTTGCTTATTTCATCTAATTCTTTCACTGATGGGGGAAAAAACACTTGAAATAAATTAATTAACTTGACATTGCTGAGTGTCTGATAACAAGGATAGACGTAAGCCTGCAGGATTACTTGAATGAACATCCTCACTGGACAAATGCCTTCCTTACTTACCTAAGGCAACTCTTTGATTTAAGTGGCATTCTGGTGATATATATGAGATGTATGAGATTTGGTCCACTGATTTTTAGTGAGGTTAACAAGTGCCTGAACAGATTTTTAACTGAGTTTTGAAAGAACACATTTTTACTAAAGTGGTAAGTCCATGTAATGGGTCCTACCAAGGTGTCTCCTGATTCACAGAGAAAGGGGACTTCAAAACACAAATAAGTGCAAGTCATATGGAATGCCCCTAAACATGTAATTTCAACCTTCTGTTGTGTAAATTATTTTGTCCTTTGTATACACCGAAAATTCTTGGGATAAGGACTAAATGCACACAGGATAACAGCTAAATATATCTAACTATAAACTGTATCCTTCTGTTTTTTATATACTTAAAAGGTTAGAAAATTTTAATTAAAATGTGGGAGAAAAATTGCCTGCTAGATGCTAGATTAACCCCACTTATGTGAACATGTATTAATTTTCCCAAAACAAAGAACAGAAAAATAAAAATTTCTTATGTATATTGTCATGACTCATTGATGCAAAAAAAATTCTAAACTGTCTGTAAAATATATGAACTAAATCCAATAAAGGACTGATTTTCTCTAAAAAAGCCAAAACCAAAAGCAGTGAAGAAGTATTTCAGAGCTAACCAGAAGGGAAAACTGCAGAAAGATGCATATTTTTGCTACACCCTCCTCTAAAGATAAGGTATTTACCTGCAGGGATGAGCCAGTTATCTCCCACCACATGGGCCCTACATCCAGAAATGCAGCAGGTGGCTCTATGTACCATATAAATTCTTGAATGAATGACCCAGGTTCCACTGTTCTTTAAAATGCTCTTGGTGCTGTCTGGCTTGTTGAAACACTCACTCCAGGCTTGGTTATTGGCTCCCCAATGTGCTTACATATTTTTATCAGCAAATCATTCACTAAAATGAGTAAAATGGTCAAAGAAACAGGAACAGATACATAGTTCCTGGGCACCAAAGTACTTTTTCTTCCTACCCTGAATGAGATGACTGGAACTGTATTGTCTAGATGCATTGACTCCAGAGCACTTCCACCAATGCAGAAGTGGAAGCATGATCCAGCAGTACAATTACTGAGCTGTCTTGTAAAATGAAAATGTAGAGGGGAATAATATCTTGTCTTCATGGGGAAGCAAGAAGATAGGGGTTGTGTTGCTGGTTTTAGAGAGGTTGTATGGCAGCCCCTAATTAATTGAACAGATTTTAGGAGTTCTCTGCCTTATAAAAACATGATTTAGTCAGGAGTGTGGGCTAGAATTGAGGTCTCTGGTGTGGGAGGACAGCCTGCAGATGGCAGGTGCTAGCACACTGTATGGTTGGTCCATTGTGATGACCCAAAGATAGAGCTGGGCACAGGCAATTACATCCTCCACACACTGAAGATAAATGGGTGTGTAATTACAGAGCTGGTGCTCCAGACAGTTGACTGGTCTTTTTTCTTCTGGGTGATGAATGTAAGGTCTATATTAATTAAAAAACTTAGCTTCTGTTTATTTTTGTAATAACTGCAATATTTTCATTTGTTCTTAGCTCTCATGTCTCTCATGTTTTGCTCCATGAAAGGTCTAATGGTATAGAATAACTTGCTAGAGCACAATGAGTTTGTTTTTCTCTCACATTGCAAGTTTTTGCTATACATAGTTGAAAATCAACAGAAGGACACTGCAATTTGCTAAAATCAATATAATTAGAGAAAAAAATTGATGTACTGGAAAGACCACAATTCAGAGAACTGCAAGGCATGATTGAAATGCTTAATGAGCTGCTGAACTGCAGTGCTCTAGGTCTGGCCTGTTGTGGGACCTGGGTGCTTCTGATGGAAACAGTACTGCCTGGCTCCCCAAAACACTTCAAAGCACCATTTCATGCAGCATGTCAGCAGCTGCATTAGGATGAATATGTGTCATGCCCACTGCCATTTCAGAAAGTCACTCATGCTGAGGAGTTTTACACCAAAATATCAGACTTGTACCTAATTTCTCCATACTATTAACATTTAGTGTTGCTGCTGAGTGTGCAGCACTGTAAAACTCCTCTGTGAAAAGAGAACTTGCCCTTTGCAGGGTTTAGTTCTACTAAGAGTTGTCTCAAAAATATGTTGACCTGACATTGTTATTGACTACTTACAGTCCTATAAGTAAGGACTGTTCTGCTTTTTTTTCTTTAAGAATTAAACTATACAGCCACAGCTGGAGCCTCATGCATTAAGTTTATTACTTCTGGGGTTTTTTCATTTTACCTCTCCTGACCCAGATCTGCCATGAAACAGAGAATTAGGAGACGAGCCAGTCAATGATGGTTTGATTCAGACTTCTGTTTTTCCTCTAACCTATCCAATGAGGCTCAGCAGGGCAGATCCTGTGTGGGATGTATCCCTGCCCTGCTGCACCAGCTCATCTCATTTCCCTTTGCTGAGTTTGTGACAGGACAGGAGTGATGGCATGAAACTGCAGGGGGCTAAACAATTCTTCTTTTGTGATTTCTGTGTGGGAGGCTTCCTGAAGAGGCCCAACCTTTCCTGTAGCACAGGATCTGGTCTCCTTTGCTCTCTGCATCTTCACACGTGGTGGGGAAAAGGGACTGGGGCACTGTGTCACTGCTGCAGGAGCTACAGGGCAACAACAAGCTGGGGTAAACCCTTGAGTGTGTCTCACACTTATGCAGGACAGTTGACATATCTACAGTGTGGGAAACATGCCTCTACTCACATTATTAAAATTAAGCAAAACCAGAGAAATTATTTGCTTGGACCATGGTGCTTTGGATGAAATTTTCTCTCTGCCATTGGGCTTCTGAGATTATGAACTCTTAGTTAACAGAAAATTTATGCATAACAAAACAAACAAAAATAGAGGCACAATTTTTACTATTCCTACTAAATATAATAGTAAATAAGAATGATCCTGTAAGGGACATTTTTTTATCTTTTGGAAAAGCAACAGCATGTCTCTTTTATTTATGCCTGCTGCAGTAGCAGTGTCTGTGCAGTATTTAAGGGTTCATCTTCTCAGGAAGCAACAAGGGCAAGCTAATCTCCAGGGAAGGCAAGCAGCAGCTGGGGTAATGGCAAGGTGGTAGGACAGTGTTCTCATAAGAAAGGGTCAGTCTCACTGTACCTAAGCAAGGAGAACAGGGCAGGTCTGGTGATGGCAACTGGAGACTCTAACAGTCCAGAGAAGTCTGAGTTCAAATCAGGAGGTCAGGATGTTGGCCAGGCACAGGCACACCTTCAACATGGCTCAGGCCTGAACCTAGGAAACAGCTACAGCTTAAATGCATGAGTAAAGGTGGGGGAGGCCTTGAGAGAGATTTTGATGTCTCTTCTGCACAGCTTTTTTCCCAGAAGCTTGATCTCAGCTTAGCTTTGGTCCCAGTTGTGTTGTATCAGGGCTGGCCAACAGCCCAGGCAGCAAGCCCCTCGGTGGGGACTGATTGAGCTGCAGGACAGAAAGGCCATGTCTTCTGCAGGATATTGCCAAATGGAGAATGTATACTCTTTTTCAGGAGGATCACTGTGTGCCTGAGACCCAGTGACAGTCAGGATTTCAGGAAATATATACCACAACCATGTCATGATATTTATTGCAGCGTAAACCAGAGATGATAGCAGGATTACCATCTGTATTTCAAAAATAAAACAAAAAACTCCCCCACAACTGAAAAAGAGGTAGATTGCATAAAACAAATGCTCTGCAGAAAGACATAATAAATATCTATTCCACTCTGGAGAGGTTTCTGAGCGTTATTATCATATTGTGATGCCATCCTACAATTAATCAGCCCTTTTAGTGATGTTGTAATAAACTCAGAGGTTCAAATTTTCAGCTTGTGTAAGTCAATATGGGTCCATTGATTCCAGTGGAACTGTGCCAGGTGAATATCTGGCTGCAGACAACAAGGGGAGTTGTACAGAGATGTTTAATAAAGCAAGAGACCTGTGTTTTCGCAGTAGATAAATGACTTCCCGAGTGATGCTGCAGTCTCTTGTGGCACCTCTCCTCCAAGAAGTTTTATTTTAATCATTCCCATAAAGTTCCCTTAATGCAACAATAATGCTAAGAGCCTGACACAAAGCAAAGGAAATCAGATTTCTGGATAACTACTGGAATGAGATGTTGCTCCTGGGTTGCTGGCTAAATTTTGGGGATTTTTTTCTGCTAGGATTTTTATTCTGTTATTTCCTTCCTTTTAGTAGTACTGAGAGTACTTAAAATCCCAACTTCTTCAGTCCTTACAGAGACAGACCTGCAAGTGTTCACTGTAAGTAAAGCCTGTAACACAAAGTGTCATTGCTGTAGTTTTATCCATGTTTTTTTGTGGTATAAAACAATGGTCTTATGACCAACTGCCCAGTTTATCACATCAGTAATCCTGCTAAAATAGTCCACCTGATGAAAATAGATGCAACCCTACAATAAATATGAAGGAATCAATGAAGTACTCAAATACAAAGTTGTTTAAATGGACTTAATCTGGGATAGCACAGCACAGTAGTGCTCATGAAACTTTGTGTGAGAAAGTCACATTTAAACCTTGTCTGATGATAATAAAGCAATAAATTTAGCAGCACAAATATAGTATTATTAAAACACATAAATATTGCATAAAATGTCTTCTGTTTACCTCTCAATGAATCAATAGGTACCGCACATACTCAACAGTTCTGATACAGACAAATATCTTTATTTATCTGTTTATTTGCCCAGATACGTATATTTAAGTCAAATCTGAGCCATTCACATTTGAAAAATTTGATCTAGGTGCTCACTCAAAACTGATTCTTGCTTGCACATCTCTGTATGTGATTAAAAATCTTAGGTTCCTTTATAGGTGAAATGGTTCATTTAAGATGTATATTAATTTTCTTCCATTTGTTAGTCCATATAAGTTCTATTCAGATTAATTCCAGACAAGTTGGTAAATAGTGCAAGTGGAAGCAACTTTATTGACTTCCTAAGGAATTTTGGCATGAATTTGAGCATAGTCTGAAGGCAGCTATGGCAGTAGGCACCATAGAGAGCATCAACATATCTTAGAGCAGAACATCTTTTCTATACACAATAAAATGTACTTAATGTAAGTAACAGTTTATAGAAAAATTCTAGAATTTTGAGGTCCATTCAGAAACAGGAAGCTCTGACTTTTATACTTAGAATTGGGACCCCATTGGCAGTACTGAAATCAGTTGCATTTTTGCTGAAAACCTAGCTAAACACAAGGCATTTGAAAAAGGAGATAATTGAATTACAAATTGTGAACTATTTGTAGCATTTGATTTGATTCATAAAAGCAAAGATCTTTCTAGGATCCAAGGAATGATTGGGGTTTACTGCAGTGTCATGCTCTCCCTCATCCTTCAAGGATCTTTTGTGTTACCTCAAGGTCTCCACCTGGGTAGACTAGCATAAGCAGTCAGAGATTGATGAATCTTATTACAACCAAACAAACTTCAGTAAATTTCAAGTAGAAATATACAGGCTGGATATCAGTAAAACTAATGAAACATTGGAAGAGACTACCCACAAACCCTATTGTGTTTCTTTCACTGAAAGTTTTTAGAAGGACTGGGGAAAGTACAGCTTCCCCTTATGTTAGAAAGGTAAATGTTTAGGACGACAATTTAGTGTGCTTTCGAACTTTTTCCTTATTCTTGTGTGATCTATAATAACCAGGTGATGTCTGTGCCTGAGTGTATCAGCTGTAGGGTCTGGAAGGCTGCTGGCTCATCCCACAGCATTCTGCTGGGATGCTCTGGCTTCTCCCAAATACAAATTGGCCATGGCAGCTACAGGCCTCCCTGTTCCTTAGCTCGACATCAGTAATGCCTTGCCCATACAGATAGCTGGCAGTCTTCTTCACAGTGTAATTAGTTACCCACCGGTAGGTACTAACTGAAACATAAGCAGTTAACATCTCCAGGAATTAAGAAGTTCTATGGGTTTACCTGACCCCCCCAAAAATAGATTATCTTCAAATAGTCACCCTGGGGGCCAAAAGGGCAATGTATTTTGCTTTGAATTGCTGTAAGACAGAAGTACTGTCCTGTTTAAGGTTCATCATCTCATCTTATGATGTTTTATTTCATTCAACTTAGAAACAGCACTGCTGGAATGGTAATATAAATTGGTTTTTATGGATGTATCTCTTGTAATTCCAGAAGTATTATTTGAACTCCCATAAACAAACTCATTAAAATCTGCTTGAGCTTGCCTTGGATGCCCTCAGAGAGAGAGACTGTTGCTGGCTTCTCACTTTTCCCATTTAGTATAATCTCTTCTAGTTTAGTAAACTGTTTGAGAATTCAGAGTCAATTCTCAGTGACTTACTGACTTACAATGATACAGCTCTTCTGCATTCCCAGAAGAGCATGACACCAGCATAACTTCCAGAAAGACACCACAAATCTTTACAATTTGCTGCAACCTACAGAAAACCCTGAATTTACCACTTTAATGCAATAGAAGATTTCTGTGTCTCCATATGATAATTCCAGAAATTTACAGAAATGTGTTTTCTCTCTATAACTTGTAATACTATATATTCATAATATAACCAAAATTAGGCCTAACAAGTGTCTCTTCCAGAAAACTATGTATGTAATGAATTTCTGTAACACAGGAGAAGCTATTATGACATAGATTTTGTAGTGGTCTGCTACTTACCATTTACCTGGCATCCAGTGCAAGGGATCACTTTTCACTTGGGTAAAGGATTTTAATTCCATAAACTTTCAGATGCTTTAAGAAGTGCAGCTATGGTTTATTTCGAAGTGCATTTCAAAATTATATTCATGTGTTGCATAGTGCTGTCATAGCACTAATGCTGTCTTGCATAGCATACTAGCATCCCTCCTACTGCCCAAGATAGTTTCATAAGCTACTTCCATAATTAATAAAATCACTGTGTCACGGCAGAGTTGGAGCACTGATGTATCTGTAAGATCTCTGGCACAATTCTGGCCAGTGCCAGCTTTTTCTGTCCTGGACAATGCTTGGCCATGGTTTAGAAGATTGCATGGGACATATAAACACAGTTTGCATTGTGACCCTTGCTTGCAGGCACTGAGAGCAGGCTGTATCCCAAAATGTAAACATGGGTGCAATCTCCTGGTCTGTGTTTGACTCACAAATTGAGTTGAGTGCAGAATCTTTTGTGCCAGGAGAGCTTTCTGTCTTCTGTCTCACCTTGCTTTACAACTACTACCAAAACTTCAGTGTCTTTCCTTTACCTCATCGCTGTCAAAATTCCCTTTCTGGACTGCTGTTCTCCTCAGGTCTTGTAGCTAGTAAAAGAATAAATCTCAGGGATGCAGTAGGCATCTTCTCTTTCCTAAGTTTGTTCCACAAGCCTCTCTTTGTGGTCCCACTGTTTCCATTCCCTTCCCTCCCTGGAAATGCACTGACTCAGCTGCTGACACTAAGGCTGTAGAACGCTGTAGAACATGGCAAACATGACATTGAGTTTCTGAAATTAAGATGAAAACTGTTGAAGAACAGCACAGGAGCAGCTCCTGGCCTAGACCCACACTCCATTTCCTTTTTGTTCTTCTGAAGCCAAAAAAAGATCTTCATATAACTTTTACCTTATGCTTATTTCTATCACTGTCCTCTTTTGGCTGACTCCTCAGTTCCATTCTGTGTGACATAACCTATTCCTAAAAGTGAAGAGGATGCCATATTTCAGCACTCATGCTTACGCCAATTGGCCTTTCCTAGGAGCTCATGGAGATGCTTATATACCTTTATACATCATGGAGATGTTAAGGGGCTTTTTGGTCAAATTGTCAGAAGTTCAAAACCAGTCAGCAAAGGTTTTGTAGCTATAAGATGGCTGCTGATGATACATGTGAAAGATTCTATAATTGCAACATAGTTACAGATGTTGAGAGCAATCCTCAGGTGTTTCTTTACCTCCCATTTTAATGTGCTGTTTAGCACAAGAGCAATCTTCTGCTCCCGAAGAGAGGCTCCATATGGAACTTGAATCCAAGATTTCTCCCCTACATTGTGACCTTGACTTGTCTCATTTCCTGCAGCCAGATTTACTTAGATTAAAGGCTGGACTTCTGTGTAGGTTGACAGCATGCTACAAGTTTCATGAAGTCAAAACAGTACAAAGTGACTCAGATCTCTTTTTTAGTTGTAGCTAAAAGAATCCAGCCTGCTGTAGTCTCCAGCTCTTTTGTCACACTTACTGAAAATCCATAAGGTAGCTTCTGAATCTACTTTAGAGACAAAACTGGCTTCTGGCTCCATCCCTGGGCTTTCCACTGTGTATTCTCTTCAAACACTGTAACAGGTCAGTTGTTTTATTCTAGCTGGCTAGAATAGCCAGCAAAGAATAAAAACTAAAGATTATGCTAATTTAACAACAGATTTAGCTGACAGCTCTAAATATTTGCTGAATATTACATTTTTCTTAGTACCAGAATGGTTTTCTGCTGTGGAAGGAAAAGAATGCTTTATTAACTTTAGAAAATATTCATAGTATACTATGCACTAAAGATCTAAATGGTGCCTGCAAGCAGTGGACCAGGCATGTGCTTTGTTATGTGAAATGAGTAAACCAGATACTGTGATACTAGTAAACCTCAAATAAATTATTCAAAGAATTGAAATAACTCCCTTTTTGCTATGTTCTTTGCTATGTATGCTCTTAACTTTTAAAGGAAATCTGTCCTTAGTAACATTAGCACTCAGTGGGGAAGACTGGTATTGAACTAACAGCTACCCTTTTCAAATGAAATACCTAATTGTGTTTCTCTCCTATAATTAGGCTACAAACCTGGTGTCATGGTTTAACACACATACTACAAGTGGCTAAAAATGTAGTATGTGAAACCAAGCCCAGGTGAAAATGTGCTTGGTCAGGAAAGCTGCATGTTACTGAAAGAGAGTACTTCACTCATTTAAAGATACTTTTATTTCTGGTGAAAATAAGCTGTGTCTTTAGAAGTTATAATCACCTCAGGTTTTGTTTTTTTGGTTTTTTTTTTAATTAGCTCTAAACTCGAGGCCAGATTGATAGTAAATTTGATGTGATAGATGATTAATTAGATCAGTAGGAGTTTATCAATGTGAATATGAGCTTATAAACTGCATCACCAGAAAAGGCTTCCACACTTTCCCAAATATATGGCCATCTCATACTTAGATTTCTGATATTCAGAACAAATTTTGAGTGAAGATGTATTACTTTGTGGAGTGATAACGTCGTGAGATATCACCATCCACATTATTAATGAACCAGTGCTAAGATTCACCAGTCTCACAAAAAAATATATAACATATAATTTTTCAGGCAGCTAAAAGCCACTTTGGTTCCTAGCTTAAATAACTCTGGCTGCACTTTACAGATTTTGTATTAATAGAAAATAGCCTCTTGCCTGTCAGGTATTTATGGGTCAGCCTTAACAAAGACTGACTCCAGCAAACTGTATAAATAGAAGTGAATTTAAAAGAGGACAAAGATCCCATTACAAACTATTCTATTGATTTCACAAAAAAAAAAAAGAATAAAAAAAATCTGCTGTAAATAAGGAACATTAACAGTTTACATGGATGTAAGTAGCTAGGTCTACTTATCTGCTGATAATGGTGTTGCTTTCACAGAGTAAGCTGTGCAATAATTTATAAACTGTACATAGAGACAACCACCTGAATTTGAGGACCAAGATGATGCAGAAGAAACAGAGGTCTCTGCTGAGGATCAAAACCAGGTACAAGTGCGGTGATGCAATTCTCCTTTACAGGTGTTGCTTTGGAGATCATTGTTGAAAGGGAGAGGAATAGGTGACAGCATGGCTCAGTTATAGCTAAGACAGTAGGGGAATAGTTTAGTATCTAAGATGAGAATTAAGTCATGAATGTCCTTAGAAAAAGGCTCAAAACTTAAGCCAGATGGATGTGACATTGCCATTGGTCATGTTTTAAAAAAGGAATTAGAGCAATAGAACAATTAATTTGAGGATACCTAGGAAATTGGGTGGATGTGTAGCTCACATAGTGTGAGCACATATTCTCTGGAGTATTAGAGCCTTTCTGTGGTGTGATGACTCTAGCAGGGTCTTTTGCAGTCACTTTTAACGACACAGCAACTAGAAGGTGCATCAAAGAAAAAAAACTTGAAAGCTCAACCCAGTGGAACTAAGAAGTGCTTATAGAACAGGTATAGAACTACTACAACTCTAAGCCAAATGAGGCATACAGGGGCATACATATTTCTACAGATAAGTATGCACAGTGTGAACTAAATGCATATTTTTTAATTTCCGCCAAGAAAAGCAAACAAATAACAGGAAAGGTTTCAGACAAAATGGCCTTTTTATTTTTTATTTTTTTTTAAGTTTTTTTTGGAACAACCAGAATATCTTGGGTAAAGGCTGCCCACCAGGTTCAAAATATTTTATAGTTCAGCTGACTGCATGCTTTTTCTGAGTAAAGGTGAAGTCTCTGAAGATTGAGAAAGCAAATTCAGCAGGAAAAACACTTTGATACTGTAGTTATGTCTGTTCTGAAATGAGAGGTTTTGTTGGGATGAAGTTATTCAAGATACTGCCCTAAATGGTGGAGGAGATTTTTCATTCTTCTGAAATATAACGTGAAGGAGAATTATGTTGTTAAGATCCCATTATAAAAGATGCTTCTGCCTAAATTAAGGTGCAAGCAAGACCATATGGAAAAGTCAATTGTACAGATTTTATTTAACAGTAAATGTGAGGTAGAGAGATAAAAAGAAATAGGAAGAGGAAGGAGGGAAAGAGGGTCAGAGTGAGACACAGAGAGAGAGATTAAGCAGAAGATATCAGCACATTATGGACTCCTGTGGCATCCCACCAATCCTTCTTCAGCCTGGGCTTTGGTGGTGGGAGTCATTCTTATGGAGGTAACGCTTTTATACAGTCCAGTCCCAGGTATCCATGGGCATAGATGCCATTCCCACAACTTGGGCTGACATGTGTATACTTTCCCAGTTTTCTGCTATGCAGTTTTTTCTGTCTGGATAAAGTCTGAAGTTCCCACAGTTTGCACAGTGGCATTATGTCTGGTGTGCTAATTACAAACCCTCACCTTTGTTAGGCCTGGAATTAATGCCTTCCTGTTCTGCCATCTGTGCTTATCTCAAGTTCCTGTTGTGGTGACCTATCTTATGGGAACTACATTTTCAGACATGCAAATGCATTCTTTAAGTCCTCACACATGTGACACAAAGGCATTCAAAACCCCAAAGCTCTTTTCTGGGAAGGCTGAAGAAACCATGCAGTTATAGCACAAAAAGTAGTATTTCTGAGGTGACAACAGCTGATAAGAAGGTAAAGCAATGTTTTGGGACAAGAAACAACATTTGCAAGGAGATTTTCTGGTGCTGATAATGTACTTCCTAAAATTAACTTGAACAGTTTCAAAAGATATTGACCTGCTCTGCACGTCCTAGAAGAATTTAAAAGAGATGAAACATGTTCTTAAACCACATGTTCTCATTGTTTTCCACCCTTTCCAGGTTGACTTCTGGAGAAATTACGCTTTATGACATATGTTCACATATTTTGTGGCAAAAATACCAGTGTTACTTCCTGGCCTATTGGTCCAGTTACATTTGCCTTGGTACAAAATCCAAATAAATGTAAAATGTTTTAAAATCCTGGTGAAATTAGTTAGTGAAAGAAAGGAAAAGGGCCCATACCAGCAGTGGCTTTGAGGTATAAAGGCACTGAGAGACATTCTGGTAGTTGTACATAGCTGTGGGGCTCCTGGGAGATCTGGTGGCTGTTGGCCTCTGGGCACTAACGTGGATTATTCTCTGGCACTACTTTTTTTGCTACAATAATGGGTGATCCTATTACATATCTCAAAGCAGAAAGGCCTCCTCAAATCTCTTAAAGTTGGGACATTTTCCACTTCTAGCCATGTGATCTGGGCTAAAATCAGTACCGTATCTCCTAAAACATGCTAAAATGTTACCATATTATATATAATATATACTATATATAACATATATTATGTTATAATTTTAAAATTCAATTCTGAATTTTATGCTCCAGTGATTTTTCAGTGTCTACAGTACATTGGGTGTTTAAATTACCAGGCTCCTTTCTCCCTGCCTTTTTTTTCTTATTTTGAAATCATTCTTTCTTTGGCACTTAGTTTCTTATTTCCTAGATGATTATTGATTAGTTTTTCTTTGTAATGCAGTATTTAGAAAAAGAATGTCCTAACAGTTTTAAAACTCAAGGAAAAACCCCAAAACAACATGATTCAATATATGGAAGAAAATCTTTGAAGGCAGAATTTTTTTAAATGAGAAGACTCCTGTCTTTTTGAAAGTAAGTGTATATAAATCATGATTAGATGGTAGAAAAAACTTCCTCTGGTATCCAAGATGACTATACAATTATTGACTTCAAAGTAGTAATTTAGTTAAAGATAGATGCAAACCATGTAAGTCCTTTGCCACCTGGCATGTGGTCGTAGAGTTGAGCTTTCAGTACTTTCTCAAAATGCTGTCAATATAATGTTTTTCCAAATCCATATTCTTAGAAAAATTATTTTAGGAATTGTAAATTTTAAGAGATTTAAATTTTAAATTATTCCATTTTAAGGGCAGCACATGCTATGCAATTACTTATATCTGAATACTCTCTTTTGGCACTCTCTTAAGTCAGGCATGTTCTCAAATTAAGTCAGGCCTTTTCTCAAATAATTTGACCTAAACTGACAACTCCAAATATATGAATTTCCTGAGCATATTATCAGCTGGGAGCAGCTAGTAGTTATAATTACTTGTTAGCCAATATTGTACACAGAACAATTATGTTTGGAGAGTTACATAACCTTGGACTGGTCTGCAATAAGCTTGCAGATTTAGAAAGCAGTGAATGACCTCCGAGCATGTCTAAGATAAGAAATAATTAACAAAGAAATCTCCTGATGTGCCGTAGTATACCCCAATTTGTAGCTAAAAACAATTATTTTCTGTTTTAAATGTTAGCAGTTAAAGTATATCTACTTTGTCTTCTATGTATGTCAGAATAAAATCAATAAAACTTGCAAAGAGCAATTAAAATGCAATAAAAATCCCACTCAAATTTTTTTTTTAGGCAATATGAACAACTAAGATGATGATGATCATTACCACCTCTATTAATTTTTCCCTGCAGAAAGGTAGATTTGCATATTTATGCTACAAATAGTGCACTTGCTAATACACACCTCCCCTTTGCCATCTCCACAACCACGGGGGTGCACACCTGGTGCAGAACCATTCCGCTCCCCAGCTCAGTGGAGGTTTAAACCCAGCACGTTTTGCTTTGCCCTTGCAGTGGGCAAGCAATGTCAGGCTCCAGGTGTCACAGACACAGGGTTTGCACTGCCTCATGACAAGACTGAGGTGACTGCTGCACTGGTGTCATCCAAATACAAATATGGGTCTGGCCCAGAGCTCTCAAGCTGAGGTAAGCATCCCACGAGTAATACGCGAGCTACTCCTCCTGTGCGTGTACCCAGCCTAGCATGGAGCCAGGAGCTTTTGCTGCTGGTACTGTCATTAATGCTCTTACCTAAGCAAACTGCTTTTAGAAAGTGCAACGTAGGATATTCTTCCCTGTTGATAATTATAGTTTGGTAAGTATCACGCTGCAATCAAGTGTTTCAGAAAGCCTGTTTCAATAAAAGGCAGTTCTGACCCTACTCACATTGTAATGTGCGCTTGTGTTGTCTTCAATGTTTCAATCTAGGAAAGGACAATCTACAGTGCAGCAAGTGAGAGAAGAATCTGTCTTGTAATCCAAACACGTAACTACTGATAAAAAAGGAAGATTTTTTGGTCTGTAATTGAAATTATTTGTGAATATTTGACTGCATTACAGGGCAACACCATTTTCTGTACTTCCTGGCATTAAAACAATCAAAATGCATAAGAAGATATTCAGTCAAATAAACACAGAAGTCTTGATGTGACATCCAATACGTCTGCAGAAGTGACTGACAGCTTATGTAGTACTTCAAGACAGGATCTAAACTAAAGGTTCACTATGAATAATGTATTTGTCAAAACTGGTCCTGTCCTATTCACCAATTCCTATACTAGGAATAGTTTTTGTTATGTTTTTAGAAAAAAAAGTTTTGTATTGAAAGCTTTGACATGAACAATTTTGGGCTATCTGGGCCCTATATATTCTATTGTTGACATGAATATTTGGAATTCCCTATTTGATTGTCCTTTTAAGAGGAAAATAAATTATTTGGTGTTCTTTTATTCATCAAATAAGGTTATAAAAACACATAAATATTTTTTGCCTGTTTTGATCTTCTTTTGCCTAGCTGGCAGGAAGATAAAATGACATAAATATATTTTAGGAAGTAGGAGTTATAGCTTGAAAAAATATAAGGACATTTAAAACTTATATTGTTTTTTCCATCTTCTTTTTCATTTAAAATTGCTTCTTGGATAAAAAAAACTATAAAGTCATAACCCAGATTTATTAGGTTCCGGAATACTTGAAGTTCAATTTTCTCATTACTCAAAAACAGTGAAGAAATTAAAAATTTTTGAACCTTTATGATTTCAACATTTTCTGGCTTAAGTGTCTAAGCTGCAGGACTTTGGACAGGGGTTTTTTGAGGTGAGACAAGCTAAACTCATAGAATTTCCTGTCCTTCAGCCCTTAAGACGTGGTGGTGGTGGAGGGATGATACAGCACAGGGAATTCTGTGTAAGTAAGCATTAGTTTTTTGCAAAACACTTGGGAAACCAGTGCCTGTCTTCTCACTCAGGAGTCTCTCTCAGTATACCACATTTCCGTAGCTGTCTATCAACCAAAGCATGTTTTCAAGAAGCACATGCATCAAATTTAATGGTCTTTGGTTGCATCATAGTGTATTTCCTCCACATATTTAATCTCACATGAAAAGGATGTCTGTCTTTAATACTGTCAATCAGTTCAGATGACTACAGCTATCACTGTGGTTAAACCCAAGTGTTGCAAACAGACTGTGGGACTGGAGCTGGTATTGAGGCACATAGTAGGAGTTTTACATTAATGATTGATAGATTTATGCAGCCAGTTAATTTTTTTATGCCAGCAGCTATATTTAGCAAGCACTAAAATACTTTGAAGGTCTATGACGTTTGCCGTTGCTTGATTCTGTCTCATATTTTAGTCATATTCCATTTGGAGGTTTGCTTGTGAATTGTCTTGTTCTCCAGTTTTGTCCTTTCCCTGTAATAAAGTTAGTTCAGAAAAGCGAGTGTGTACTATTGCAAATGTTTAGAAACCACAACCAAAAAAATGCTTGTTATTAGCTGCAACACTGATTTTTTCTTTTCCAAAGCTGAACATAATAGTAAAATAAGCATGGATGACAGTTCCACTTTTGGCTAAAGTTACTTAGTTGGTTTTTTTTTCTCAGAGAATAGTATCTTCTAAGAGATGATTCCTAAAGTAATGCATTCTAAGGAATGCAATATTTTTCTTCAACATGCAAGATCAGGCTTATTGCATCTTATTATATGGGTCATATGGACATAACCAAAACAGCAAGAACTGAAATTTAAGGACTTATAAAAAAATTTTAATAAAATGCCCCACTTTCTGAACATTTCTGTTTTAATACTCTGTGTTCTAGAAATCCAGGAAGACAGAAAAACTGAGGGATATAGATGGGTCCGTAATAATAGAGGACATGTGTGACTGGCAGAATCTGTGGCTTGACAACCGTCATGTCCAAATTCAATTTTAAAGTATATTAAATGAACTATTCACTGACATTTATGATGAATTTTAATCACCTTATTTTTACTGTGGATTACATATTCCCAGTATTTGTGTCTTTATTCTGTAATTCATATTTCATAGTGACTCGAAAAATGAAGAGATATGAAAAAAGTACTTGAGCAAATAGAGTGCAACTTTGATGAAATTTAGGAAGGAGTCCAAAAATTATATCCACAAAGCAACTATGTCTACCCAGATAAATATTATCCTGAACATTAAGATGGTGAAGTACTCCAAGGCTTCAAGTGCTGTGGTGACAAAACCATCACATCTCAACAATGTCTTGCCATCTGTTTAACTTTTCAGCTTCTTCATCATTCACAAAAGCAGAAATTTCAATGCTCAGGGACTAAAAATGCTCAGAAGAAACCTTATGAACATTCACCATATTGAATTTAGCAGTAAATGTGCAATGTGGCTGTATTTACTTAAAAGCACAGTTAGGGAAGGTAGTACTGCATACCAATATAAGGGAAAAACTGTGAGGGGAGAAAAGGTCAGTCTTTTACTACAAAATTTATTTTATATTTGTGCAATAAATGAAAGAGTTCCATCTTATCCCATCAAAAACATCTCTGTTTTTCTGTCAAGTTAAAGACTATGCTGAGAAAGACTTTTCATCCAGGCTTCCTGGTGAAGGTGTAACACAGTACAGCAGAGAGCACCAGGTTCATAAGTACTAAAAAAGGTTCAAGTGAGCAGGACGTTATCTCTAAATCACTGCTTACTTAAAATCTATATATTTACTGGAAAGGCAAAATTGTGTGGCTGTGTTGAAGCCCTGCTGAAAGACAGTGTCAAGGAGTCTTTAAAGATAGATGAATAAACAGCTCTGGAAGTGTAAACCAGTACCCAGGACTGTCCTCTGTTACCATCATGGAATTATAATCTTGGCTGTGAATTCTGTCATGAGAAGTGAAGTATATCTGGTAAATACATAGACTTACTGCTGGACTCATGGTTAGGACTATAACACAAGCAGGGAGAAAAAGGTGTAGTTTGGAATTGTTTCAGATGTAGAAGGACTTACATAGAATGTAATTTCATAACATGTGCCAGTTTCTGGCCAATAATCAAGTGCTTTTCAAGTATTCTTAGGTACATCCTGCATAGCTGGGCAAATAATCTTTTACAAACATATGAATATTCCAGCAGACTGTGTACAGTCTTAAATCCAACATGTGTTTCTAGTCAGAGAATCCCATAGCTGGAAATAGCCTTGGTAAGTAGCATTTCAGATGCCCTCATTCCAGAACTTGAGGCTCTTCCACTCGCTATGCACATGCTGTGAAAACATGTCTGTACTGCCTTTATGGAGATTTTAGGTGCTTGATTCAGACTTATGTAATAAATATCTATAGGTAATACAAAAAAATAGTGCTATTTTGAAGTGGTTCTTCACAGGTTTAAGAAGCCTAGAGGTTCTTCATGGTGCTAACTATTCCAAACTACATTTTTTCCCCCCCGTATTTCCTAATCCCAGGAAAAGGGCATTTAAATGGCATACATCTTGGTACGGCTCCAGCTGATATGGATATTGAAAGATAAAGCTATCAAAATATGAATTTTTGACAAGAAGATTACAGAAATTCTATTTAAAAGACTCTGAAAGCATATCCAGAATGTATAAAAATATATTGAGTTTCCTAAATTATATTCCAGTGAAGATAAGAAAGTATTCTTTCTCTCCAGGAAGTATACATGAAAACCAGTCCTGCAAGTGTAAAAAAAAAAGTCACATTTGTCTTCATTTTAGTCATTCAGGACGCAAACTGAGGTTTTGATTTGGATTTTAGTGATGTGAATGGCATAGATCTATGGCCTTCTGTCACATGCCATGGAATCAGAAACATTGGGGCTAGAAGTGACCTGAAGAACTTTTCTTGCCCATCAGTCTGTCCCAAGGCCTCTTTCCAAAAGATTTGTATAACATATTCTTACAGATCTTTCACGATGGATGTTCTGCAATGTCCTTACTCAGTACCTCCAAAATTCAACAAGACCTAAGCATTCTGAAAGTTTCTGTGGTTTATTTTTTTCATTAAGAATGAACTCAAACCTCAACTCACCAGCTGACATTACTGGATCCTCACCAAAATTTAGGTCTCTGTGGTGCAGATGAGAGGTTTATGTAAAGTGAGATTTAAATACCATCACAATTAATAACATATAAAACCTCAAAGAGTTCTATTGATATTACTGAGGATATTAATGGAATATATTGTTATACTACATGAAAAAGGGGATCACAATCTGCCCCTTTGATAAAATTGTTAGGCTAAGGTGATTATTTTGATCTTTTTTTTTTTAAATATGGCTTTGATAAGTCAGGTTTTATTCTGCAGGACATTGTTCACAGCAACTGAGATACTGACCAAAGTAAAAAAAAAATATTTTTTTTTATATATTATGGTAATTGCATTCTCATACAGACTCAATTTTCTGTAGTAGTGGTAATATAGTACCTTTACTACAAAATAAACATGTATGTCATGTTGGCATTTCTTATATAAATGGATGAAAGATCCTAATTCTCTTTTTGATGAAGTTTTGCTGTCAACCAGTTGCTTTGCATAATTGGGGTGACAGATGCACTTTATTGTAGCAGCAAATTCACTTTGTAGCACATTTTGTAAGACGGTACAATGGGCCTGGATCTTGGCCAACATCAATAATGGAATAATGAACTTATACAAGCAGCAGGGAAATTGCAATTGTTTTAATGAAAATGCCACTTCTCATGCCTGTTCTGAGGTTATTCTGCTCAACAGCTGCTGTTAGGACAGAGGATTTTAAGGAAAAATGCTCAAATATTTTTGTTTGAGAGAGGTAAGAAGTAACACGGGAAAGAGCATCAAAGAACAGCTCCCCCCATATTATGCACAGAGAAAGTGCAGGATGACTACTGAGCCACTACTTATAGGAGTAAGTCTTTTTGTATGGCCCTATAAACCAAGCAATGCTGTCAAAAATTGTTCTCCATCCCGACTGGAGGTCAGACAAGAAAACACATCCTGCTCTACAGGGTTTTCCTGCACTGATGCTTTCCTCATCTACATTGTTCACTCACCTGATCATCAGAGATTTGTCTACACAGTTATCTTGATTCATTGTTGCCAACCTGAATGGAACAAATCTAGAAGAAGAGCAGCATCACTCACAGGAGTTCTGTGAAAAGTGTCAGTGCATGTCACAGCATTAATTCAGGCTGGTATTGATGTGATTTCTCTTTCTGACAGTTGATCAAAAGCTCACCTATCAAAAATCACTGCCTCTCATAGCTGCTGCTTAGAAGATAACTTGCAGCGTAATGCTCTTGAAATGCGATTTTGTTTGAGGTACATTAGGGTTTTTTTTTTTTTTTTTACTGTGAGTGAGGAGATAGAAGACACTTGCTGAAAACTAAATTTGCTTTATAATATGATATCTCTATTATTCCACGTGATTTTGCAAACCTTTCCTTCAATAAGCATGATGCAATCTCCTCTGAAGTTTCATAGGTTCATAGAATCATTACATTTGGAAAAGACCTCTAAGATCATAAAGTCCAACCTTCAACCAAACACCACCATATCAACTAAATAATAGCACTACTATCTTCTTCTTGAATATTTCCAGGCAAAGCAACTTCACAATCTCACTGGGTAGACTGTTCCATCTTTCAGTGACAAAATTCTTCCTGCTGTCCAACCTGAACCTTCCCAGGCACAGCTTGAGACCATTTCCTCTTGTCCTGTTGCTGGTTGCTTGGGAGAAGAAGCCAACTCCTTGCTACAATTCCTCTCAGCCAGTTGTAGAGAATAAGGTCTCCCCGAGCCTCTTTTTCTCCAGGCTAAACACCCCCAGCTTCCTCATTTGATTTACTATCTAGAACCTTCACCGGCTCTGTTTCCCTTTCTGAACTTGCTCCAACACCTCCATGTCTTTCTTGAAATGAGAGCTGGCTAACAGAGGAACAGAGGTACAGCCTCAGTTTTTTGCTTAATATTACAGAGATACTGAAACCTACAGTTCACAGTAGACCCAAATGGCAGGAAAACCATAACAGCTGGAATATCCTTTTAGTGCTACAGTGCTAGTCTGAATGTTCTTTCAGGCTAAAGTGCCTCTCATTTATCTTCACTGTACAGTGAAAAGAAAACTTAATCAATATCTTTGGTGATCACAATTTGGAGAAGCACAATTAAAAACTTCTTCATTAAAAAGGCTTCTTAATAAGTTCTACAGTCAATTGCCATCTCAGAATACTTCCTGAGCCTGTTTTCTAAATATGCAGATTTCAATTTTGTGTGTTTACATTGTATACACATAGATCTTAATTATCATAGAAGTCCACAAAAAGATCAAGTAGGTTACATCATTGTTTTTGTTCTTTCCTGTCCTCCCACAGGCTAAGCTTTCTGAAATACAGACAACTTCTCTGTCATTTCAGACTGTTTAAATCTCTTCAGAGAGAAGTTGAACATATTTGACTTAAAGATACCACCCAGATCTGGCTAAGTACACCATCATTGCTGATTAGACCACAGTGCCTGTATTGCATTGCTTTCCTGATATAAAAAGCCCAAAATTCTGAATTTTTATATTCTCCTCAAAATACTTCTGTGTGATAGCCACCTTACCTCAGCAAGAAGGAGCAGTGCTGGTCCTCAGAACACTCTGTCATAATGTTTTGTGCCTTTGACTTGATTAATTTTATTCATTTTATTGACTTGAAAAGAGCAGTAACTTCCATTCATTTCAAAGGACCATTTTTGTACATATAGCACCTCTTTTTGGATAGCACAGTGTTTAGTTCATGTGAGGCCAGAAGCTTCAGGGCCATCTGTGAAGACTGTTGTGCTGAACACAGTTCCATCATCAGCACCACAACATTTGAATTATTATACACAGTGAATAATGTTTTTTCTTTAAATAATCCTCAAGGAACTTGTTTTCCTTTGTTTGCTTGTGTTTTTTTTTTTAGTGTATTCATTATTTTTTATTCACTATTTGCTATCTAGTATTTAGTAATTGGCGTCTTTTAGTGTTTGCAGGTCATCACTGCACATAACTTCAGAAAAAGCACTACCTTTTAAATAAAAGAAGTTCTGCCTTTTGAGCAACATCAGAAGAAAGCTCATGTTTGATGTAGTTCAAGTATTTGATTTTTTTTTTTATTTGAGGCTTTTTTCCTTAGTTCATTTAGCTCCTTGATATAGAATCATAGAATTGTTTAGGTTGGAAAAGACCTTCAAGATCATTGAGTTCTACTGTTAACCCAGCACTGCCAAGACCACCGCTAAAGCACATCTCCAAGTGCCACAACTACATGTCTTTTAAATGCCTCCATGGATGGTGACTCAGCCACTTCCCTGCTCAGCCTGTTCCAGTGTTTCACAACCCTTTCTGTGAAGGAAGTTTCTAGAATATCCAATCCAAATGTCCCTTGGTGCAATTTGCTATTTCCTCTCTATATTCATAACAATGTTTGTTTTTTATTTGTCTTTTGTATCAGTGGCCGGATTAAGTTCTAGTTGGGCTTTGGCCCTTCCAGTTTTCTCCCTGCATAATCTTATGACATCTTGGACTCCTTCTGAGTTGTCTTCCTCTTCTTTCCAAAGATCATAAAATGCATTTTTTTTTTCCTGAGTCCCAGCCAACTTGCTCCCCAGCAGCTTATCTTTCAGCACACAGGGGCTCTGCTCCTGGTCTTTGAGATTTCTCTCTTGAAGAATGTTCATCCTTCCTGGGCTGCTTTGCCCTTCAGGTCTGCCTCTCAAGGAACTCTGTTACCCAAACTGCTAAACAGGCCAAAGTCTGACCCCCACAAGTCCAAGGTGGCCATTCTGTTGATCCTCCTCCTTATTTCCCCAAGAACCAAAAACTCCATCATTTTGTGATTTCTGTGCCAAAGAGGCCATTCTGTTGATCCTCCTCCTTATTTCCCCAAGAACCAAAAACTCCATCATTTTGTGATTTCTGTGCCAAAGAGGCCTCACATCACCCACCAGTCCATCTCTGTTCATTAACAGCACTTCCAGTGTGGCATTTCTCCTGGTTGGCACACTCACTAACTACGTCAGGAAGATCTCTTCCACACCTCAGGATCTTCTGGACTGTTTTCTCTCTGGTGGGTTGTATTTCCAGCAGATATCCGATAAATTGAAATCCCCCATGAGAACAAGGATTAGCAAACTTGAAACTTCTTTGGAGCTGCTCTGTAATGATTTCTGAGTGTTCAGATCAGGTTATTGGAAGGTTTTGAGTTTTTGCATTAAAAGACAGAACTGAGAGGTTTTGTGATTTGCTTTCTTTAACTTCTGGTCTTAGGAGGATTCCCAGCTACCTTTCAGCATCCTTAGAGAAGGCAGTCTGACACAGAAAGAACACCTTTACATCTGTGCTTAGCTACATAGGAAACATTTCCCATGTGTGAAAGACTTAATACCTAACTTGGTGTCTTCTCCTCCAGGAGGATGATATGGTGAGAATCCAGATGAAAGTAATTACTAATATTTATTCTCAGTTTATAACCCAGAAGTAGATTTGAGAAACTTCTTAAAACATATATGCTTGGAAGACTCAAGTTATGTATTTAAAATGGTACTGATGAGGAGCAATTTAGCCAGTATTTTGAACGGATTATTGATACATTTTCAGAAAATTGAGTTTTTTAGTAAATCAGGAGATTCGTTCTTTTTTAAAGACACAAAAGGAATGGTTCAAGGTAAGTTGGAGCTCAGGAAGCAAGGGAAAATTTGCTATCATTGCCGTGAAAACAGTGAGCTGAGAAACTATTCTGAAGAAGGACAGAAACGTTCCTGGTATGCAGGAGATCAAAAGAACTCTCCTGCAGGTCTAAAAATGAACACTTGCTCCGTGGAGAGTAATTATTTTGGAACAACCAGCTGAGACACAGTACTTTGTGGGACCAGAAGAAGTTACAACTAGCTTCATTATTATCAGGAGATCAAAAGATTTTAAGATAGATGAGCATGCCAGCTGCTCTCTCAGGAAATACTGTCCCTTTGTTACAATACCTTAACACTTCCATTTTAAGAAGGCAGTTATGTATCTATGTATGATTTGTATCTGAGTCATAAAAACTGCAGGTACCTGAACATAGTCAGACTTACTGAGAAAATTTCTTCTCCCCTGAAGTAATATTACCCAGGTGTTAGCTGAGTACAAGAAAAACATAAATAAACTTGAGCAAGATTGGCCAGGAGCTGGAACAATTTTCCTGTGAAAAGAGACTGAAGAGTTGGGCTTGTTGAGCCTGGAGCACGATGGGTCTGGGGGGATCTTAATGCTGTCCTCAGCTATCTAATGGAAGGAAATAAGAGACAAAAGAGATGGACTCTTTGAGGAAGAATGAGAGGACAGGGGCTGGAAGATGGCAGATTCTGGGTCAATATTAGGGGAAAAAACACCATGAGTGTGATCAAACAGTGTAATGAGTTTCCAAAGAGGCTGAGGGATCTCCATTCTTCAATATATTCAAAGCTCATTTGGAGAAGTCCAAGAGCAGCCAGCACTAAGGGAACCTGCTATAAGCAAAGGAATTTAAATTGCTAAAGGTCCTTCCAACCTGCATAATTCTGTGGTTATAACCCGTGGGTTACAGTACGAACAGGATCTTTACTTTGGCTGGCTGCCTGATACCCCAGACTTTTGCTCTTTGCTCCCTTCTCAACAGAAGAGGGGCAGAAAATAAAATAGAAAAGCTCATGGAATGAGATAGGGCATCTTAATATTCATTACTTCCCACTGGCAGGCAGATCTCCAGCCACTCTTTGGGCCTCCACACCTATAGCAGTTGCTTGGAGCCAAAGAGCATAGCCAGAACTACACCCACATTTTTACCTCTTTGCCCTCAGCAGCAAATTGCAATGTCATATGGTATGGAATGTCCCTTATATCAGTCTGGGTCAGCTGTCCTAGATCTGTTCAGCCTCTTGCTCATTCCCAACCTGCTGGCCTTTGGAGGGGAGGGAAAGCCTTGATGCAGTGCAAGCAATGCTCAGGAAAAGACCACACATTGGTGTGTTCTCCACACTATTTTAGCTACAAATGCACAGCACAATATAGGATACTGTGAGGAAATTTAACTCCATCTTAGCCAGAAACAGTACACTGGAATATGACTGTGCAGAATATAGACTTGTTGCTTGAAAGAGATATCCACAGGGATGGATCAAAATATACAGTTTACCCTAAACTATGACAATACTGTTGTCCAGATAGATCTACTTATTTCTATTTCTATTTCTATTTCTATTTCTATTTCTATTTCTATTTCTATTTCTATTTCTATTTCTATTTCTATTTCTATTTCTATTTCTATTTCTATTTCTATTTCTATTTCTATTTCCATTTCTATTTCTATTCAATTGATCTGACATTAATGCACAGTTGAATCTGACCTTAGGATGTACATGCATGACAAAAAAATTAAATACTGTGCTCCCAAAGTGCTACGCAATCACTAAAATTTAACTGAAAGACCTTGGACATCTCAAGGATAAATTGCCTAGGAAAAACCCCTAGAATTAAATTATTTTTTTCACATGTTAGTATTGATTGGACTGCTTGAGTGGTGAGAATTGCAGAACAGCAAATCCAATTAGCAATTTTTAAAATAAGAAAAATATGCTTTGCTGGCCAAAGCTTGTTTTTGGGTTTTTTTCCTCCAAGTTTTGCTTTCCAGCTTTAATGTCTAATCCTCAAATGTACTGCTAAGTACATTTATTGATAATTCAGAAGATCTACCTATCAGCTGCTTCTGAATTTTCTATAGCACAATGGGTGTTGTTTATCAAAGTCAGTCTTCTCAGCTTTAAGGTGCACCTCCCTAACTCCCTCTGCACTTCTGCCTTCCTGACAGTTCAGTATTCACAGAAGTGCACCTAGGCAGCCAGAAACAGTAGATTTGTTCAAACAGAAAAGAAACCAACCTGGCACCTGATTGAGAGAACTGGCTGAGATGGGTTGTCTAGCAAGCAGATCACACACTAGGGGTCTCTGATTATCCACTGGACTTCTCCATGGTACCTCCTGAGGAAGAAAGTAAAAAAAAAAAAACCAAAGACCAACCACCACAAACTGATATTTTTGGGGGGCATTTTCACTATCTTTCCTAAGGACAGTTGAGCCAATATCTGGTGAAGAAGGACTTCTGAATACAGATTAGTTCTTAATGAACAGGGTATGGAGTGTGAGTGATAAAATCTATAGAGAGTTTGTAGAAGAATCAATTGTTAAAGAAACAATATAGATATTAAGATCTGTAGAACTGAATTATCTGTGCTACAGGGTAGATAGATGAAAACAGCTGTTTCTTGTTCTAATATCCAGGTGGAAGACAATTTCCACTTTTCATTATTCAGATAAATAAAATCCAGACAAAGTTTATTTACTACTAGTTCAAACTAATCTGTTCTGTTACAAGTTTTTTTAGCTTAAACTAGCTCTTCTCTCTCCCTCTCATCTGTCACCCTGATGATTTTACAGACTGATTTCTATATTTTATTTCCTGAATTAAATAAATGTAATTTTCACTCGTGTCCTTTCCAAACATAAGATCTCCATTCAGTTGCCCATTTCTAGCAAGATTTCTCTGCACACATTCCAGTCTAAATTAATCTCCCTTGAAATGGATGAATAAAACTATGATGTATATAAGTGATCACTAATAGTTTAAACAATGGTAATGATTGCAAGATGAAATCAGACTAGCACTGAGAGGCTTTTCAAGGTGTTTGATTCAGGTGGCTGAGTTAAAAAAAACAAACAACATTATCTAATCACAGCAGAAGTAATTTTTGTCTTTTCTTCAGTCAAATGCCTTGGATGAACTTGCAGTGTAAAATTAAAAGGAACAAAAGTCTATTTTGACACTAGGACTTTCTCTACTGAAATATTTCAGGCAACAAGATGAAAATAAGAGTCCCAAACCTATCTTTATATCTAGAGTTCAGTAGGAACACCATTTGGACCAAGGAAAGAAGAAATTGAGGATTAATAGATAAAATGCTTTTATTGTGTTAGAAAATGTTTCTGTATGAAAAAAAAATTTGCCATGCTTTGCGCTATGTGAACTAAAAAGAACTCACATAGGATATGTAAATTGGTGTCAGTCACAAACAAAAATAATGAGTAAATGAAGGAACCAGAAGTGTTGCTTGACAGATGGCTGAACATGAGCCAGCGTGTGCCCAGGTGGCCAGGAAGGCAGTGGCATCCTGGCCTGTGTCAGCAGTAGTGTGGCCAGCAGGACCAGGACCAGTGATTGTCCCCCTGTACTGGGCACTGCTGAGGCCACACCTGGAGTGCTGTGTCCAGTTCTGGGCCCCTCACTGTGAGAAAGACACTGAGGGGCTGGAGCGAGTCCAGGGAAGGGCAGCGGAGCTGGGGAAGGGTCTGGGGCACGAGTCCTGTGAGGAGCAGCTGAGGGAGCTGGGGGTGTTTATCTTGCTTAGCCATGGTGAGGGGCTGGAAGTTGATGATCTTTAAGATCCCTTCCAATCCAAATAATTTTATGATTTTATATTATTGTGAATCATTTCAGTAAAAATATTGAGATTTTTTTTCTAGATAGGACTATTATGGATCTTAATGCAATGACACTCACTTTATTATAGGTTTCATTTCAGAATTTGAAAAAACAGATGATCAAAACAAGAAACAATAATTTGCTTAATAAGACTCATCCATGGTCTGCTACTGTTACTTTGTCAGGAAAATTCCTGAAAAAAGAAGGTTTTTTTAAAAAAAGGTAGAGAAATTAATTTAATATGTGATTTAATGATGAATGCTCCCACTTTCTATAGTAAATAGTTGCAATCACCAGTGCTTACATTCAACCATCATATGAATGGCATTAAGAATGGATAGTCAATCCAAGACAGCAGTCATTGCAAAAAAACCCTAATAAAGCCTCCTACTTAGAAAAATGCACACAGTTCTAGTAGAAATATCTAACAAAATAAAAAACCCAGCAGAGATAATTTAAGCTCTGAAACTGTAAATTTCTGAAAACTTCCTTTTTTCTTCTTCTAAGGGAAGTTATTAAACAACACACCTAAAAAGAGCTGTTGGCACTCACTCATTGTCATGTTGTCAGTTTTAGGGCCTAAATGATGGTCTGGGCATTTCAGTTTTGGTCAGGAGATGAGTTATTCAAAACTGAAGTTTACTTGCAGGAGTTCTGACTAGTCAAATATGAACACTTTGATATAGTAACTGGGTTAGTTTTGCCTTGACTTTTCCTCTAGCATTCCTCTTGATATTAATGGAAACTTGGGTCAAAGCTCTAAACATAGATGAAGCATAATTGCATGCAATTCTTGTGATTTGACATATCTATTGCCACAACAGTAGAAAATACCATTATCCCAAATATCTTCCAGCAATTTTCCCTGTGCTCTTTCAGTGTAACTAATTTGTGATTTTCAGTATGGCTTGTTTTAGTAATATTGACAAGTGGCATATAACCACTCAATCAAGCATATCAAGTCCTTTAATTTAGCCTAATTCAGGCATCAATGAAAGGTGTGAAGCTTTTACATTTGCTCTACTGAAACTAATGTCCATCAGAAAGCAAATTGATTTTCGGTTTCAATACAAATCAAAATTTCATCACATGAAAAAATATTGTCAACTCTGCTAAATTGGTAATGAATGAACAAAGTAAAGCAAGTGCTGAATAACTGCCTTACATTTTCCTTTTCACTGGTGTATAATTTCTGGTCATTCAAAGTAATTTTCTAAAGGATGAAAAGCTTCAGTCATTTTTTGTATGTCTACTTTGTTGAACACTTCAGACATACCTTTAGCTCATATTCTACATTATGGTACTTCACATAGGCAAAATGAATTCTCTATTCTAAACATTTCTGTTCTGGCTAATAGCCAAATGCAAGAGAAAAAAAAAAATAAAAGTAAAGAATGGAGAAGATAAATCTACCAAACTATGTAACCCAAATGTGACTCCAGCTTCCATTTTGTGAAAGGTACATAGGTGGCTTGCACAGAAACAACTTAGAAGAGTCTTTAAAATCAAACAAGAATGCATGATGATTATGTCTATGTGTATAATTCCTCTGTTTAAGGAAGTTGTAATTCTCCTAAGAACACTGATTAAGAGACATGTCTGCTTTTGTTCTCTTTGTATTATTAGTGATCTAAGTAATCTTAAACTGTTCTACAACAATTAGAGCATAAAGACTGAAAAACATCTGGTATTGCTTTTAGTTAATGTTTTTACTTATCTGAAATTCTGCAAGTAATACAAATAGAATAGGGTCAAACAGTTAATCCTTGATATCATCTCTAACATTTTCAAAACATTAATCTTTTGGGTGTATTTTCTTCTTTGTTGATCTATGCCTGCAGATCTACATTGCTTCTAACAGGCTTATGAGCAAGTTGTTAATACCACAGAATCATCTGCTTTATAAAACTGTGTCATGGTTTAGGAATCATATTAGTGCTCCCACTATAATAAAAAACCACAAGCTGCTGCTCCCTCCAGCCCCTTCCAGTGACAAACAAAAGGTAGAGATCCCAAACAGAGATAAGAAGAATTTACTGGAAATAGCAATGCAGTAAGAAAACCAACAGTAACAGCAACATTAAAAGCAAAAGTATACAAAAAGAGGGTGATTAATATCCAGAAAATGCTCACTGACTGGCCAACCTACCTGGCACTGCCCAGCCCTCTGACTGGGACAGAACACAGAACAAAACGGCCTCAGGACCCTTTGCATGAGTGTCCCCCAAGCCCAAGCCCATGAAATCCAGTGGCAGACAAACCCTCTGGTCGTGACTCTGGCAGAGTTACCCCACTGCTCTGTTTGCCACTCGCTGCCCCTGAAAAGGACAAACTGAGCCACCTTCTTCCTGCATGTGAATCCACTCCCACCTTCACAGAAGTGAGAATTCCCTACTCCCAGCCCCAGCCCATGGTGTCAGTGGCAAAGAACAGCAACCTAGACATGCCCACATGGCTCTAGGCTCCACACCCTTTCATGTCCTTGGCAGAAACTAGGACAAACTATAAAACAACTAATTGCAACAATGTACAATGTCTCTAGAGCACTGTTCATTTTTGTAGAAGCTAAACTATTAAGCTAATTTTATTTAATTACGTCTGCCCTGCCCAAGATTTTCCCAAGAAATTTCTACACTGAATCAGTATCTTCATGGCCTTCATGTTTATTTACCATTCTGTGATATTTTGAAGTGCAACTTCCCATTGATTTCTAGAAAATGCAATTTAGGAACAGTATGCGTTGCCTTACCAGTCTTAGAACCCTCAACAGATTCACCAGTTGTAGAATATCCTTCTTATCTTATGTGGTATTCATAAGACATCAAAATATAGTAGAGTTACATCAGGATTAAGTATATGTGTAAGAAAGGTCTGATCCTCATCCCTGTTTAAATTTTATTTGTCATGTCCTTCTCCTTGACTTCTACAAATCTAGTTGATTTTCAGATGAAAAAATTTCTATTCAATTAATAAAATTCAACTGCCATCAAATATAGATCTATATTCATACACTGATTAATTTATAACTCAGTTTGCATCTTCAACTCAGCTAGTTCTGTCTCTGAGCCTCAGGTGGGCTCTTTCTGAAATGTTTACTTTTCATTTTAGAGATCTTAAACTAAATCATACTAAAAGTGGAACAGTGTTTAGTCATCCTCCAGCCCCATCTCTTTTCTCCATTCTTAATTGCAACATAACTGAGAAGCACCTGAAATTACACACAAACTTGCTGAAAACACTTTGAAAGATGCCTTTATGCATGCTACACAACAATTTTCTTGCTGCTGTATTCTCCTAAGATATGTGGATCATTTTGGCTTTCAAAAAATCCCAAGACAAGGACCTAGACCTTATTTGTCTCATTTCTTGCATAAATGATCTAAAATCAAACTTTTCAATGTAGGATGGACAGAGCCATCCTTACATAAGACTGGAACTAAAGCAAAAGAAGACTTCACATTGTCTTTGGAGGCAGAGCTGCAGCTATTTGCTTTGGAAAAAGGATGCTTTCTGAATCATAAGTGGATGAAGATACTTGGTTCATAGACTTGGGCATATTTATAGTAGTTGGGATGCACGTAAAATTTCCAGTTAGTTGACTGGAATTGGTCTACCACTCATTGTGCAAACAACTTTCAAGCTCCCCTTTAGAAACAGAATACATAAAAGTGTATATGTGTTAAGTCTTTCACAGGCAGACAGGAATTTTCCACCTATCAGCTTTCTGAGACAGCTAGCAGCCAAATCTTGGCCAGAATCTCTGTGGCCACACTGGGAAGGTACATGGTAGAGCCATTTCAACCCTGTTGGATTTAAATATGTCTGACACTTTGGTGGGATCTAATCCTTAGCCTGTGTAAAACTGAAATCTTGTCCTTGCATTACAGTTCTTTTCTGCAATTCAGCAGCAGTAGACATTGTGTTTTCTTTTGGAGGTCATGTACACACAGGGTAAGATCAAGGTGACTCCAAGATAATTTAAGGAGAGGAGAATCTCTCCCACAGCACCCATTTCTTTTCTTATGCTGCTGCACACAGAAATGCCAAGCCCCATCTCCAACACATTTACCTCTCAATTTTCCTGTGATAGGAATTGTCTGGTATTGAGTTAATTCAAATTTCTTCCTGTAGTGGCATCATATTCAAATTTTCTTGAATTTCTTACTTTGGTAGAAAGTCGTCTCTGAATGGAAATAAAATCAGTAAATCTAGTTTAGTTAAAATCCAGTCATGATCTCCCCATTTTAGAAGCTCATTACCGTGGACTAGTTGTCTACTGTGACAGCATTTCATTAGCTTGAACTGGAAAGGGCAAGAATGATGTGTGCCTGTCAAATCTGAACAGGAGGAAGCTATTTGTGTTGGTTTTGGTATGCTTCCTAACTCTAAATGTAGTGGGAAGAGACCTGCTGGTTTTATTGAACTTTGACAATGAGCTTCTGCCCATCTGTGTTCAAATTGTTTAAGCCTGATATTTTTGTCAAATCCATGGGTAAGGGTTCTGTGTATGTTTCTGCATGTAGATTTACTACGTGGATTTTTAACTTCCTTGATCCCAAATGTAAAAGTGTGTGAACCAGAATCATCTCCATTTTTCATTTCAAGTGGATCCTGTAAAGTTTATTTAATTCATCAATAACTTTGAAGCCCTCAGGGTATAGAAAATAAAAAGGGATGCATAAAGTAATTAAGATTTTTGAGCTGAACAAAAGAACTGAAAAAAACAGTAGTATTATTAGAATGCTGGAAGTAGAAAAAAAAAAGAAAATGTTGTAAAGAAGGCTCTTTTAAGAGCTGAAAGATTGTCAGACAAGATCATCACTTAAGATTTTACAAGGGTGGCTTCCTATGGGACTCTAAATACAGAAATCTCACTCTACATCAGTAGAAAAGTAAATTCAGTAGTAAACCCAACAGCATTAGTGGTGCTTGGGAATTTTGAAGTGAATGCTGCATTAAGCCACTCTTACAAGATGGAATGGAAAGTGATGTGGAAAGAAAGAGCAACAAAATGCCAATGGTATGGTCTCTTGAGCAAAAGGATGGCAGGATATTTTATATATTGTAGACAAAAGCACAGACCCCTGAAAGCAAAATCCTCTTTTGAGACCAGAAATATCAGTATTTTAAATTTACCTCAAGATCTATGGCAGTTAAAGAAATTACTATTGTGACATTATTCACAGAAAGAAAAATATCTCATCTATTCCTATAGCTGAGAAATACTTGCCATCTACAATGACTTTTTCCTTGTTCCTCTGCTTTTAAATTAATATTTATTGAGCCATTTCTCTGGTTCTGCTAATACTCTCCAATACAGTTGTGTGATTCTAGAATAGGTTTCATCAACAGTGATCAGTCTGAGGTTTTAAAGATACTAAACAATGTAGGTGAAAGTGTGCTCCCAATTTATGTACTGGAGTTTTAGCATAGCATAATGGAGAGAAATTATTTATATATTGTTGAGCTGATGGAAAAGGGAAAAGTTACTCTGTAGTACACAGATGTTAACATTTAATCCTGAAAATGCAAAAAACTCTCCCATGCCATCTTCTGATACTGTGTTTGCATTCTTTGATAATGATCACTATTGAAGGAGGCAGTGTTGGTTTGAGATATTGTGAGTTATATTGCAAACCGTTTCACAGAAGACTGGTGACTCAAATATTATCAAGATGAAGTGTTGTAAGCTAATCTCTTGTAGTTGAGTCTTCCCTCAAAATACAGGCCTGTGACCTTGCTTACATGAGTCACGGTGACAAATCTGTTTCTAAATTACTTTAATTTAATTGTAATGAAAATATAGCTTGTCTGGGAGATGGGGAAAGGGGAAGTTACTGCCTCCCCTGTCCTGTTTTACAAAGTCAGGGAAGGGCTGGAGTTGTATTCTGGTCCAACAGTTTAGATGTGCCTGACAGCCTGTCAGCTGTTGCCATGGAGAGGGAAGGAGGTGTTGAGAGGAAGTTGGGTAACAAAGAAAATGAGGAGATTAGTTCCTATAGTTGAAATATTACATCAGTGATAGCTGCTGAGAAACTTTATGTCTCTGCCCAAACAGAATTGTTTATTTTTGAGCTGAAAGTAGAACACTCTATTTAGTGGTATAGTGATCCTCCTTTTTTTTGGATAGAGATATTCAAAAGAATTGAGAGTACTCCTAACGTGAGAACTCTGTCACATTTGACAAAGAGTTTTGAGCACAGGCCCCTTCTCTAGGCTAGGTATTGACATAGGAAAAGATGGGAACTACATACCAACTGCAGTTGACCTTTAAGAACATCAGCTTATTTGGGACCAAAAAGCAATAGATTTCCTCTAAAGTTCTCTGTTACCTGATTATTATTTTTACCCCACACTGAACATTTCTCTCCCTCTGCAGCTGGAATTTTAATTGTCTCTTCTGTTCCTGTAACAGCTGCTAAGAAGCTTTGCTCTTCCCCTAGCTGCTCTATTATAGCTACATAGCACCAAATGTAGTTAATTTTTTTTATCCCTGAATACTTATTTTTTTCTCATTTCAGTTAACTTGGCTTCTTGGGAAATTAATGCAGCCTTAATGTGGTTTAAAAGTGTTGGTGGCTTTCTCAGATTGACAAGCATTGGCATGCTGACATGTTGAAACTCTGTTTGTAGATGATGAAACATTCATCCTTGGCATGCTAGATTTGTGCAAGGAAAGCAAGTTACCTTGTACATATGTTTTGCAATACTGTAGGGAAAGCTGGCTCTAACAGATGAGGAAGAAGATCTATTGATATTTCAATACTGTAAGCTGTAAATGCCTTTCAGAGCCACCACCTGCACATTTTCTCAGATTGAGCATTATCTCCCCTTGCCTAAAACAGAATAGTTTCTCCTCATGGAAGGCCAGCAACATGTCCTTTCCAGGCATCCCCTGATCAAATTCAATTTCTGGGATCTAGTCCAGGGATTCATGGTGGGATTTGGAGGTTGGCCAGCACACACATTGTGCTGTGCCTTTCCTTATCTGAAGAGACAGCTAGCAAATGTTGTTTTAAGAACAAACCCCTTTTTTACTCTGTTCATTTGATTTTTTGAGTTGCACTGCTCTTGTGTGTCTAAAGCAGATATTTAACGGAAGGCCTGAGAAAGAACTGTGAATAAGTCAACCAGCAACTTGTGTCCTAAATATTGACTTTGGCTACTATTAGGAGTATTTAGATTCAGGAACAAGTGCTCTCATTGGCTTCCAAAGATAAGATTACTTACTAGAAAAATAGGTCTGACAATCTGCCTCACGGAGAAAATACATCCAGGTCCACCTTATGTGTGTGGTCATCTTGGAAAACAAAAAATTGAGGCAAATGAAATGGAAAGGATGATCAATACAAATATTTGCTTGCTATTTACAAGTAACTAATACTCCAAATATGCTAAAAAATAAGGATCTGCATGTATTCTGTGATTCCTGATTGGAAATGATAAATTGGCAGTTTGCTGGTAGTTTAAGAATGGTATAGAGTAATGGCTGCTCTATAGATGCTAAGGACAAACTGTTAAAACAAAAACATAATTTCACCATTATCAAATAGGCATTACTGATATTCTTTTACAACTTTGTTTTCTATCCAAGTAAATAGACAATTTTTAAAAACCTGTTGCACTATCTGGTTGTATCTGTTCTATCTCCTATATTTTAATACCTAATAATTTCCTATTTCCTCGTTATTTCTTTTAGGTAGCCTATTCATCTTTTAGAGGAGATTTTAGGGTTCAGTAGCTCAAAAGTTACAAGAGATTTTGCCTGCCTTATATAGTTCAATTAACCAGAGGTTACATAAAAAGAGTTTTCAAGAATGAGTAAACACTTTCCCATGAAATCAAGGTCTTCTGGCCACCTAAAGTTTGAGCAGCTAAAACTGAGAAGTCTTAAAGTCTCTAGTAATTTTTGAGTAAGTCATATTATTTTCTTGACTTTCTAATGTTTTTCCTCTTTAATTTTCTATTTCATCCATCTGCTCTTCTCCCTTTCTTCCATGTGCTTCTTCTTTCCATATCTACAGGAGTCTTCTCCAATTTTCACCATACCTTTCTTTGGACACTGATTATTTAGTACTATTAGAAAGTCTGCATATGATTTTTCAGACATCTGATTCGATGATCTCAAAAATGTGTTGGCAACACATGCTATTTTGGAAAGGTTAATGATGGAGTTATCACCACCATCTACGTCATGTCTGCTGGCGAAGTCTGAACTCATCCCAGGTTAATAGCAGGTAATCCCAGGTATCCCAGTCCCTGGGAGAAACAGGGTCTGGTCAGGACACTAGAGGAAGGAAACTCATAGCAGTGCTTACTCTACACTGTTCAGGAAATAAGGCATACAGGAAAAGAGGTGGATATGTAGAGTGAATAAGGAATACTCCTGTGCATGGAAGTAATCCTGCATTTTGGTCAGCCCTGAAGTAGTCAGGCAGGTAGACTAGATGATAATTTTAGGTCTCTTCTAACTGAAAATGTATTCTTTTCTATTCTGTGTTATGCTATGCTATGCACAGTTTTGAGGTTACCTGGCTGTTTAAGTCAGAAGACTCTCCAGTATTTTTGTAGGAGTGACTCTTGTAGAAAGCACATCTGTTATCCAGTTGTTAGAGGATCAGATCTTACTGTTTGTGCAGCAAAGCACATGATAGAACATGGTCAAATGGAGCTGTGATCCTTCCTTCTCAAATAGCTTCTCATAATTCTTAGAAGTATATCTCAGTATGAAAGCATGCCATCAAAAAAAATTTAAGTAATCATCAGTACACATTGACTATCCTGACCATCAAATGTCAGCTTCTTAAGGACACATTTTATTTATGGTATTCAGATCTTTAAAATTCCAACATGCATGTGAGCCGGCTGCAAGGAATCCACTTTGTATTGGACTGCAGACTGATAAGAGCAGATTGTGCCTCTTTGTGATGTAGGTGCTTTTGTAGATCTGACCTGCACCATTGAGGAAAATATAAGAAAAATATTGAATTGTTCCTCAGAACCTGCTTTTTTAAGATTTTTAGAAGTAGTATGTCTAAAGATTGCAAAAAAAGTTTTAGCAAATGTTAAACTTATGATTAAAGCTTAATTTTATCCGGGGTTTATAGACTAATGTGGAGTTACCTTAATATTCCTCCAGGAAACATTCGGTTCACAACTACAAGCAGAATCCTATCTGTTGACTTCTACCAAGTACATTGAGCAGGAGTTGCTGTGGTTGACACTGCTTGGCTCCTTCAGACATGATTTGGAAGTTAATGGGGGTATGATTAAGGATGGTCAATAATTCTGTAAACCTGCCTCTGTGTCAGGCTTCCCTTGACCTTTTTGTCCATTATTTCTATGTGTCAGTATTATTTCTGCAGTCCTCACTCACATCATCATCTTTGATTTGGCTCATTTTTTATACTTGAATGATCTTTTATATGGATCAGAATAGTGTGTGTAAAGTGGCAAAGAAACAGCAATTTCTGAAACATCAAAGCATATTCCATGCTTCTCCAATGTAAAGTCAGCAAAATACTTGTCATAATGCAATCTTCCTATTTTATAAATAGGATCCTTTGAATCCTTTGTTATCATTTAACATGCTTGGAGAATGATTTCTTATCAAAGTAACTGTTTTCATCCAGATATAATTTGCTTTCCATTTTGTGGTTGCTTTTATTAGAATAGTGTAGCTGAATTCTGCTCCTCAGGCAACATTCTCAAGTCTGTAGTATCACTTTTATGACTTTTTTTTAGAAAAGGTCTCTGTATTTTATTTTATATTGTTATTTGCAGTGTTTGTGAAATGCCTGTAAATCTTGTGTAAGATTCAGAAGTTTGTACTTACTGTTATGAATGATAAACCTTGGATTTGGAGGGATATGTAACCAAAAACAAATGAGCGGTATTCTTGGCCCAAATATAATCTTTGGTTTTGGGAAGCTCATAAAATTACTCAGATGCTTCAAGTTAAATGTGCACTTAGCTTTTTTCAAAGTCAAGGCTGAAATGCATAATTAACCACAATAGAAAACAAAAAAATAAGAACATGACATGTATCATACAGTAATGGTATACAAAATAATAACAATATTAATAAAAAGTCTTGGATATCAACAATATCTTGTGTCTGAAATCAAATATCCAAGTGTCCTAAGACTTTCATATTAATTTGTGGAGATGTTCTTGCATCGTGTTCTTACAACTATCTTAGTGATATTTACATATCAATAATTTGTGTTTACCTAGACAAACACTTCAATTACTCATCATTTCCTTATCAGAAGGATGACTGCTGGTTTGGAGAACTGAAAAATAAATTATATGTTTCATTCTTTGGGGCTTTGCAAAGAATGTATTGCATCTCCCAAAAGGCACCATTTGTAAAATATAGCAATAAACATTCCGAAGATCACCATGAAATGGTCAACACTATTGCAATAACACATGAAATGAACATCATTATTGTTTGTGAAGGAAACAAAGACCTGACAGCATTCAGGTTGAAACAGAGTCTTGGTACCAAATGCAAATCAACACCTAATATGGTAGAATTATTTTAATTAGTAAATAATAGGAAGCAAGAGGAGACTTGTGAAGCCCTCTATTATTAGGCTTTCTAGGTGATTTTGTCTATTGTTTTATATATATATATATATAATAATTCCAGAAAATAGTGTGCAGCACAACACCTCAGTGGAGAAGCTTCCAATAGTCCTGAAGATAGCTGTAATACTGCTGTTAATCTCAAGGAGAATCAGAATTTAGAACAAGGTGCTTGAACGAACACAGCAACAAAACCTCACAAACCTCTCTGTATTCTTTTGATTATTCTGCATTTTTTTCTCATTGTAGTTGTTTGGTTATGAAAGAAACTGCAAAGTTGTCAGCACACATGTCTCTGGAGATTTTGTCATTATAATGTTTTTTCTCTTAAATCATGATTAAATTAAAATATACTAACCATTTTAAAGAGAATGCACTAAGCTTTAATTCTGCAGTGTCCAGGGCACACTAAGCTTTAACCCTGCAATGCCCAGGGCACTCTTTCTACAGCTGATTGAAAAGGATGCCTCTGGTGGCCATTGCTCTATCCCAACAGCATGCCTGCAATGAGTATGGTGATTGATACTTTTGGCAAGACTAGTGACAGAAGACAGCAGGTGGTGAGCTTAGTTTAGTTCTAAGATGGCTTAAAGATGGAAAAAGGAAAATTATTTAAAAAGACTGTCTACTTTGGTGAGTAGTGATGGAGGGTATACATCAGGTATATCATAGAATCATAGAACCATTAAGGTTGGAAAACACCTGTAAGATCATCTAGTCAAACCTTTGACGGAGTCTGACTGTTCCCACTAAACCACATCGTGGAAAACCACGTCTACTCTTTTTTGAATACTTCCAGGGATGGTGACTCCACCACTTGTCTGGAGAGTCTGTTCTAATGCCTGGACATTTTTTCAATGAAGAATTTTTTCCTAATGTCCAAACTGAACCTCCCTTGGTGTGATATGAGGTCATTTTCCCTTGTCCTATTGCTAGTTATTTGGGAGAAGGGGAAAGGCATCACCTCACAAGAACCTCCTTGTAGATAGTTGCATAGCATGATAAGGTCTCACCTGACCCTTCCATTCTACAGGCTAAACAATCCTGGTTCCCTCAGCCAGTCATTATAAAATTATAATTTACATTATAAAAATTTATAATAACATTATAAAAAAATGCTTTCCAGCCACTCTGCCCCCAGCCTGTAGCTCTGTGTGGGTTTGTTGTGACTGAAGGGCAGGACCTGGTTCTTGGCCTTGTTGAACCTCATACATGTGGCCTCTGCACATTGATCCAGCCAGTACAGGTCCCTTTTCAGAGCCTTCCCACTCTCCAGCAGATCAACATTCCCACCCAACCTAGTGTTACCTGTACTCAGTCTCCTTTGTCCAGATCATTGACAAAATGTTAACAGTAGTGAACCCAACACTGGACCTGGAGAACACAGTTTGTGATTGGTCACCAATGGATTTAACTCCATTCACCACCATTCTCTGGTCTCAGCCATCTATCCAGATTTCTGCTCAGCAAACTACACCTGCCTAAGGCATGGGCTGCCAGCTTCTCCAAGAGAATTCTGTGAGAGATAGTGTCAAGGGCCTTACAGAAGTCAAGGTAGGAAATGTCCACAGCCATTCCCTCATCCACTAGGCAGGTCACCTTGTCATAAAAGGAGTTCAGGTTGGTCAAGCAGGATGTTCTCTCCATGAACCCATGCTAACTGGGCCTGACCACTGGTTGTCCTACATGTGCCATCTGATGGCACTCCAGATAATCTGTTCTATAACCTTCCCCAGCATTGAGGTCATGCTGACAGGCCTGTATTTCCCTGGATACTCCTTCTGGCACTTCTTGCAGATGACCTCCCTGGTTAACAAGGACCGCTGATAAAGGATGGAGAGTGGCTTGGTAAGTTCTTCCAACAGCTGTGTTGGTTCTCCTGGTGGATCACATTTGGTCCCACAGACTTGTGAGGGTCTAGGTGGCAGAGCAGGTCATTAACTTCTTCCTCCTGGTTACTGGGGGATTACCGCGCTCCCTATCCCTGTCTACCAGCTCAGAGTCTGTAAAAGTCTGAGGCAAAGGCATTAAGTACCTCAACCTTTTCCTTATTCTTGGTGGCAATGTTCCTCCCATATCCAATAATGGACAGAGATTTTTCTTGGATCTCTTTTTGTTATTAATGTATTTGTAAAAACCTTTTTTTATCTTCTACAGCAGTGGCCAGATTGAGTTCTAGATGGGCTTTTGTCTTTCTAATTTTCTCTCTACATGACCTGATGACATCCTTGTGCTCCTGAGTTGCCTGCCTCTCCTTCCAAAGGTGCTAAACTCTTTTTCCTTGAGTTCCAGTGAAAGCTTCCTGTTCAGCAAGGCTGGTCTTCTTTCCCACTGACTGGTCCTATGTCACATTAGTACTATTTATTTGATTCCAGCAAAATTTCTTTATGTCTAGAGAAGTACTGGTCACAAGCAAGTGCCTTCTTTCTGACATGTTCTGACATTAATTTGGCTTCATGTCCTGACTGCAGATTCAAGAAAACCCCATACGGACATAATGCGCTTTATCACTGGATTGTATGCGATGTGGAAAGTCCTATGTAAAATGGATGTGCTAGGAAGAAATGACTTGGCAAGAAGGCTTAAGTAGTCTCTGAACCACTTATTAGTGGATTTGACCTCATTAACCTTTCTAAGTAGGAGAAATATTTTAATTCTTAATAATAAATGAAGAATTAAGAGACAGAAAGAGCAAATATTTTGATCAAAGCTAGGCAGTAATCTTTGTCAGAGGACTGGAACTGAAACTTGACTTTCAAAGGCTTAGTTCTGTGACAGTTTTACTTGTAAGTGTAGTAGCTGTTACTAGGATGTGGCAAATCTCATGAATTACAACTTCTTGTGAGAATGAGCTACACATCCTAGAAAGTCTTTGGTATAACTCAGTTTTTGGACATCACTATTCTTATTTTTTCCCTGTTTACAGGCTTAAAGTTGACAACTCTACTGCTGTTTTTTTGGGTTTTTTTTTCATCCTGTCTTCTTTCTGCTTCTGTACAGAAGTCTGAGCTTATTTTTCATTCTGCTTAGTCTCTGCACCAATTTCACCCTATTTTTCATTATTAATTTTACTTTCCATCATCTTTTCCCACAGGTGAAATGAATGAATACATAAAATAAAAGCTCCATAGCACTCAATTCTGAACCAATAACATCTCAGCAACTTTCGAATTATTACAGACAAAATGAAGATGGCTGTCCTTAGCTGTAATTCATTATTCTCTCAGACATTTGGTATAAGATACTAAATGGGATCATTTAAATGAATCAACCTGCTTCCCTTTTGAATACAGTAAATCATTCCAGAATAAGAAGCAAGGACTAATACCAGTCACTAATCAGCTATCAGCTCATTGATGCTTTCATTAATGTGAATTATTAAAATAAATACAAAAACCAGCAGCCACAAAGTTTGAGGTAAAAGTCAATATCATTGCTAAGACACAAGATGAAGAAAGCAGTACATGACATTATTTAAGAGTACAAAATTGTGTGTTTAACATTTCATTTATAATACATCATGTGGTTTTTTTTCTTTTGCTGATAATAAATTGTACATCAGAACCTTTCTCTTAAATATAGGTGGTGTGGATGGAGCCATGCACTTCCTTGTAAGAGAGAAGCAACAATACACTTTATTGACATAATAAAGTTTGATAGTAAATGCAACAGTAGTTTGACAAGATTTGATGGCAAAGTACACTAGATGATTTATTGCATAGAGAAAAGAGTCAGGCAAAACTGCTAGGATCCTCAACCCTAGCTGAGTCATGAGGTTCAGAAAAGACTCCCTTGCATCCTAAACCACCTCTCAGAGGCAAATACAGGTGTGCCTGGATCCACTCCTACACGGTCAGTGGTGTATGTCTAAAGGATTATATGCACACAATCAATCCTTTACAGTACTTAGTTAAGATTTCAAAGTTAATGACTTATCATATTATTTGCATGCCTGCAAGACACCTGGGTCACTGTTCCAGACAGCCTTTGACTACCCTGTTGTCATCTGTCCCCCAAAGTTCAGAGTAAGCTAGACACAGACACCACAACCACCGCTGGTGGTTATAGCTTCAGAGGGGGGAAGCAGCAGCGAACTCTGCCACAGAAGGCATACAGTCACTCACTTACATATATCCTGAAGAGTCCAAACTAGTGGTAAACTTATTTCAGATATTAGGTAGCTAATAGTAGATAACAGGGTTCAGCATAGATCTTTCAATATAAATTCTAGATTATATTCTAGAATTTTCCAAAGGTTGCACCATGGATCATATACTCCAAAAATTGAAATGTCTATGTTTCTTTTTGAAGTACTGTGGAAGCACAGAGATGCTTAATTTTCACGGTACTTGAGATCAAGCTGCTTAGATGATTTGATCAGCTTTTAGGCATAGAAGTAAGTCTCTGAAAGTATTAATGACATTTACAAATGAAGACTAAAATAGGACCAGAGCTTGTGAATTCTCCTTCACAGAAATAGATATGCATTAAAAAGAAACCTACAGTATACTTCTGAATGACTGTATATATTTTAACACTGCTTTTTATAGCTATATTAATAAAATATACTTTATATATGCTTTAGGCATATTCAGATTTAGTAAATGTAGTAGTCATTGGCAGTTGGACTAGATGAATTTTATAGGGCCCTTTCAACTGCAATTTTCTATTCTAAGATTTCTGAGGTGCAAATACCATGATCCATATGGAGGACAGCACATCCCATCTGTAAGGGCAGAATCACACTCTGGAGCCCTGCAAACCACAGGAGATGGGAATATGGGACAGTTTGTACTAATTGGTCATAGCCATGTGATTGAGACACTGTGCTGAGAGCAGTGAGCCTGATGGTGAAGGGTTTGTGCTTATATCTAAGTTTTAAACTTATGAAGTGCTAGCTGCTTCTCTGCAATCAGTAGAAGCCTGTCAGCATTTCTATAACAAACAGGAGTGAGGCTTGAGCAGCCCTGTGGTTTTAAATGCTTCCTGAGTGAGGAAGGCAAAAAACCTCCAAACCCACAAATGAAAATAAGTGCAATTCCAATAATATGTACATTAACTCACATGGTGCTGCTGTAATTTCCACCATGAAAACTGTTGAACAGATCACAAAGCCTTTGTATTTCCTGAGTTTTCTCCCATTTCTGAATGAAATTAAATTAATTTAAACAATATTTTTGTAACTTGTTAGTGGCACTTCTAAATATTTAGCTATTCACATTAATCCTTTCTATATATTCCTTCTCCAATTATGCCTTTCTTTACTTAGTAGCATTGAGAACTAGTATTCAAAACAGTGAGAAAAAGATGTGAAATGTCTGGAGTTTGCCTGTCCTAAACCATGAAGTCCTGCAATCTTGAATTACATTGGTCTTCAAGAAAGCTGATGACCAGCATTTTGCAATAAAAGCAGTGAAGACTGGTTACAGAGTTCCATGTAATTAGATTCTGAAAATACGTCACAACAGCCTTTCTGTTTAATTTTATTGGCCAAAGAATACTTTTCTTTATGCCTATATCAGAAAGGTCCGAATCCAGGACCCCAAGTTTCAAACATTATTATCAGCGTTGCTATCACATAGCTTACCAGCTTTAGAGATTGCATATTCTGGGTTGTGTGGGCAGCTGAAGACTTGGGCAGGTGACATGCAAGGACTGACATTGCTGCACAGCATGGCACCACTGGCAGAGCAAAGGCTTCTCTGCAGTAAAGGTTTTGCATTGCTGAATTAGAGTTTTAAGAAGTAATTATCTGAAGTCCTTCTGATGACTGGGTGAAGCCAGTATGAAGCAGATTACCAAAATTTACAGAGCTTTTTTTCTACTCTCGAGGTCCTGAAGGTGCAGAAGGAATCCATGAGTTTTGCTATTTGTGTGAAATAAAACCTGAATATTTTTAATTTAATTTTTTTTTTGTTTAAATTTCACATGTTTCTATCTTGCAGTTATAGTGTGTTGTGTCTTCCCTGAGGCAGAAGTGTTTTTTTTTTTTCCCCCATGCTGTTCTATATTTGAAATTTCTAGAAATCACCTTTTTAATGGCATGGAAATATTCACTGAACATATTAAGCATTTAAATATTGCACAATATCTACCATGTAAACTCACAGAAGTTATTGGTCTAAGAAAATTATGTTGTGGATGAATTTTATTCCTTCATCATGCTTTTACATCCTTTACTGTTAATTTCTTTCAAAATTCCTATTTATTATTTAAAATTACATTAGATGAGCTTTCAATGTTTTCTTCAATCATTCAAATAAAATTTTTATGCTTCCAATATTTACTTTTGTCAGCACTTTATTGATTTTTTTTTTTATTAAGGACAAATTATTATCACTTAAAAACTAATTTTTGTGTGCAGTAACTAATTTTTATATAATTGTGGGGGCATACCATATTAACATTATGGCATATTAAAAATTGATAACTGTCACCAGCTATCCCATAAAAATATATTTAATGATCTTTCCAAAGAGGATAGAGATAGTTTAGCTCATTACATTTTAGAAGAAGCTGGGTAGATTCACGGCAGTTTTTATGGTTTGTAATACTTCCCATTGGAAATTCTAAAGTCTATCAGAATTCCCTGAGAGTCAGAGCTCAAACCATATGTCAGGAAAAAAACTATATTTTGAAAATTCCCTAAACACCTACTTTTCAGCAATGGTTATAAAGGTGATTTATGGACTTATCTATTTTCAGTGTATGGAATTCATAGCCACAGGAAGTCATAGAATAAAATATCAGAGCTAGATTTGAAAAGTACCTGGCTCATTTTATGACTGGAGTAATGTTTGTGAGTGGTATATCCCTTAACATGACAATCCTGCACAGGTACAAGTGTGAGATTCATTGCCTTGAAGGAGAGAGGAATTTAAAATCTGTCTTGTTCTTTGCTGAAGGTCACCCCATTTTTCCACACTCTTTCTGAGATGTGACTGTCAGGACAGGATAGATTAATCCACAGACTCATTTTTAGTACTGTTAGTGCTCTTCTCTGGATTTATTCCAGATCCAGGCTCCCCAATTTAGTCATGCTTTGACTATGTTAGCCTTCATTGCTAGCATATCATGCTGAGAGGGCACATTCTATGTTCTCTCTCTTTAGAAAAGCCATTTCTTTGAGAAATGGCTACATATAACACAATCGCCATAATGATTTTACTTCCTAATATAAAAATATACATTTATCATCCTAGATCCATATAAGTGACTTATTACTATGGTCTAGTCAATGATTTTGTGTATCATCAGATTTTATTGGCATTAGTTTTATTACCCATCATTGCTAAAGATACCAAATATTATTAAGCCTAAACTGGAGTCTACAAAAAACATTACTTCCCACCTCCAACTACTTTGAGAAGTCTATTTGTTACCCATATTCTCCTCCACTAGTATGGCTTTTATTGATTTTAGACAGGGTTGTATATTTAGTGGTAAGTTAAATTAAATAAAATCACAGAAAATCAAGTGGTTCAGATTATTCCATGACTTTACACGTTTGCCTTCTCCAACTGGATTTGCAATCCCGTAAAACCGATGACAATTCTTAGATAAGGGAGTATTAAAAACAGGTGGACAGATTAATATGTTTTACACAGTAAGTTTTCACTAACACAAACTCTTCCAAAACCTATACATATGTAAACTTATATGCATTTTTTCAAATTTTAAGAGACAGAAGCAAAATATTAGACTTGACGGACTGTTCATCTGATCTACTACGGTGATGTGATATAAAAAAAAAAAAAAAAGAATATTTATTCCTTTATTTAAGTTTACAATGAGATAAACGTCAAACATGTGGACTGCAAGTGTCCTGCAAATTATTTAAAGTTACGACCTCCAATACAATAAGATCAGCCCGTCATTCCTTTAAACTGCAACATGTACAGAAATGTTAAGAGCTCATGCACCAGACTATACCTCAAACCACTCTTCAAAGGTCAGGGAAGCAGGTGGACTTTCCTACATATAACCAGAAATACACATTTTTTTGTGGTGTCTCTCCGAGGCTCATAGCATGAGACAGAATCCTGATATTTAAAATATAATCATTATTTGGTGCAAATGTGTAGTTTAATAAAATCTCAACAGCAGCAGCAGATAAGAAAGAAAAAGAGAATGGGAAAGATCACAAAAGCCAACAAGTCAGTTGTTACTTGAGGCATATTTTCCTTGTCATAATGACAGCTTATGAGAGAATGCAGGCATTTAGCATGAGAGGGTGTCTTTGGGAGCCTCCTGTGTAGGCAGCTGTCCCCAGCAGAATGGTGCAGGAGGCATTATCCAGGTGTGCTGCATGCTGCTGCAACTCAGTGCTCCAAGCTGCACCAGCCAGATGTCTCTTACACGGTCTTTGTGACAAAACTGGAAAATATTAATCTCATCAGGGAACATGAAGGACACAGAAAAGTGTTATCCCCACCTTACAGCTGGCTTATTTCCTGGAGAAGAAACTCCACTTTCTGCCCTCATGTTTTGTTCTAGTGCCCAAGGGTGTTTCTGGTGGCCAGGATCCATGTAATGTGAAACGAGGTGGAATACAGATCTCTTCCCTGAAAAAATCTTGTCATGACCAGAACACTAGCCAGTAAGACAGTGCTTTCTTCTGGGCTTATTGCTTTTCATGTATTTTGGGAAGGCTTGAAAATGTTCAGTGAGCAGGATTATTTTGGCAAGCAGGTAGAGTTTAGCTATAACTATATTAATGTATCACATCTACACTGTTAGTGTCTCTGCATATATGTGCAAGGTGCATAGGGAGTGTCCATGATTCAAAACATAGGTGACAGATGCTGAAAGACTGGCTGGCTACAGATGGATATGTCTGGCTTTCTGAACAGACTTTCTCAGAATACATGACTCAGCCTTTTAAGCACTTAAATGGGCTCTCTGGATCTCATTCACAGCCATAATTTGCAAACCTTAATGATTACATACAACTTCCCCTGCCTAAATTAGCATTTAGGCAGGTTAATTAGACCTGGAATAGTTCCATCCAGTGTCTCTGCAGCTTTTCTCTGTAGTGGAACAGCAGCTTTGTCTCCTCAAATGGCTATAAAACAACTCATAGGAGTTATAAGATAGTGGTCAAGCATGGCACTCACTCTGACTTTTAAGCGCAGATCTTAATGTTTTATTGTGGTCCATAGGATTCAGTCTTAAAACACTCCAAAATGTGCAAACTTGTGAGTTATCTTCCCAGTTGCACCTAGTTCTCTTGTAGTCATCCATGTTTGCAGCACAGAACTGGAGTTGTGCTTTGTGACAGGGAGAAATTCTGTAATGGGATTCCTCGCTTAGTTTATTATTTAGCTACCATTTATTATTTATCTGTATCTTCATATCTCCATTAACGTGTTTAGAAAGAGGCAAAATAAAGCATCAAAATAAAGCATTATTTTTGTTCATAGAAGAGGCAAAATAATCCATTTCAAAAGCTGGGAAAATATTATTCTGCTAAATTTATATTAGAAATTAAAGTATCTGAAGAATTGGACATTATTTGTTTGTTGTATCTGTTTAAAATTGTTAGGGTGAGAAAAATAGTACTTTTTAAAATGGATAGTCCAATTCTTAAGTATCCTAAAGTATGAAGCCATAAATTTTCCATATGGAATAGTAGCATTTCATTAAAAACACTATCCATAGTCTGTACTTGCAGTCAAAGGAGAAAGTATGGAAGATAAAGTGTTATGTTTATGTTGTGAAAAATAAAACTGAAAAAAAAGTTACATTACCAAAAGAAAAATCAAATTACCCTGTGTATATTTAAAATAATGTCAGTGTTTTTTCCCATGTATTTCTCATGAATGCAAATGATACCTGTTTCTTGGTAAATAGACCTGCTGAGTATAATGCTAAACAAAAGCAATACAGAACCTGTTCACCAGGCTGAAGGATTCAAGTAAAATCCAAGGTCTGTGTCTCTTATGCCAGAAAGGATACATTGTCAAGAGACCACTGCAAGTTATTGAGCTGCCATGGAATAATTTTTCCCTGTTGTTGTATTCATGGCAGTAAAAGAACCTGATGCACTAATTAATTTTAACTGGTAGATTATTCTGCTTAATGAGAAGAGTGTGTTATGGCTATTCTGACAAATAGATGAAGCTCTTTCCATGGCACACAGTGCCAGATATTTGGATAGTGATTGTTTTGTCTCTTTAACACAATGGATCCAGCTTTCTTTGATTTTAAGATTCTGCACAGCTGAAAGATGCATCAACAGACAGACAGACAGACTGTCAAATACATATAAGAATGCATTTTACATGCTTAAATGTATACAACTCTTTTAAATGTAATCATCCAGACCTCAGCCAGCTTCCCCAGTTGAAGATGTGTATTTACATTTTAAAGGTCATATGTGAACCAGGAGACTCACAAAAGAAAACCACCCCACACATATAAAAACAATGATTCTTTCTTCTTATTCTTGCTTAAAAAATAGTATACTCTTATGACTTATGCAAGGGTAAAGTAATTATGTACTTTTGGTTTTGTCAGTACCTTGAAACAGGTCATGGAAACAAGCCCACCTCTTATACAGAGTGAGACTCTTTGCTATTATCAAATTGTCTAAAATCTATCACAATAAATGGATCATTACTCCTCGAAAGCTTTCCTAGCTATATGGAATATTTCACCACTGTGGTTTTTGCAATTGAAAAGATGCTTTGATGTGGCACAACTGGATGGATTAGGTTGTATTAGGAAGTATTAGGTTCAAATGGCCATTTTTCATAATAAATGGCTTCATTTCTCCATCCAAAACCACACTTCACCAGCAATACCCCATATTCTAAGCAAACTGGTTAATCTGCGCTGTGGTGTAGCCAAAGGCTTGGCTCATGGAAACAATATACCTACATCAGAGTTGTGTTGACTGCCCAATAAATATGGTTGTGAATAGCCCCTGGATAGGAGAATGATTCACTGTAGGTATATCACTTCCAGTTCTGAACCTAACTCATTGAGAGCCAGCCTGGGGATCCCCATGCAGGACTATCCAAGGTGTATCACTCTAACATGTGCATTTGTACATTTGTCTGAAATGCAGCTGATAATAGCTGTGACTGACAAGGAGAGCAAAACTTTTTTACTTCAGGGTACCCTTGGCAATAGAAATCTATATCTCTGTGAGTTTGAGATAAAATTGCTATAGTATACTCTGTGTGGGTCTATAAGCTGAAATGGAAAGGAGAGTGTCAACAAAATACAGTTGCCTACATAGGTAGTATTTTATGCAAGATTGATCTCCAGCGACTGCCAGTTTGTTTCTGGATGGAGGTAAATTATGTGTGAGATCCAAGTGCTACTACTGTCTGTCATTATGACATTATAAACAGTTATTATTAGCTAATATTCTAATTCCTGAGAAGAGAGTGGTTCCAGAAGCTTCTGTCCTCATGTCCTTCATAAGAGATCCTGGGACTTAAAATTAGCACTTGCTGCCAGGACTTTACTGTCTTACCTTTTCATATTGCAAAGGTAATTTTTTCCCCTCTGCATTTAGTTCACAGAAACATTGAAATTTGTACAAAACCTGTTGTTCAATATATGAAAGACTGTATCTTTGAGATATATTTTGTATTGGGCAGGCTATTTAATTTGAAATGAATGATTATTACATCCAGGTGGCTCAGGTTAGTCATGGGTTCTTATGCAGATTTTCAATTGAAAACATTAAGATAATAACTAAATGCAAATCAGGTAGAAGGAGACCTCATTAGCTTGAGTTTGTCCATTTAACCCATCAGTGGGGTTTATATTTATATTTATATTTATTTATATTTATAGCCTTGTGCTATAAATGTGGAAGTGATTCTCTGCACGTAGACAGGCACATATTCACTCAGTGTTGTGGATTTCTACCTCAGATGTGTGTATTTAAGGAGTGTTTCTAAAGTTTATGCCAATCAGTCATCCTTGTTCCCTTGTCAAGTTTTTATTTTCCTTTGCAAAATTCTGACATCATAATACATTTGATCATGAAAAGCTACTATCACTAAGTATATGGAAACATTTCATTATTCAACAAAAATCTATATTTTAAACTATAATATATATCAGAGTACCATATCTGACATTCTGCTCAATTTACTCACTTTTATCAGCTTTTGAAGAAGCATCTATGCACATATGAGCAATAGGAGAATTAATTCAAAAGTAAGAATATGTTGCTCACCACACCATAGAATGAAGGCTTTGCAACAGATAATACCCTGATCTATGTGTGTTGGTTTGTTAGTAATTTAAAACAAGCAGCTAGGTATATAAGCAACATCTCACTGGATCTATGATTACTGATGCAGCGTTATCCTTAGAGAGAAGGAGTTGTGTTATAAGAGTGTGACTCTGTGTTGTTGTCCTAAAAGATGTTTATAATTCCCTTATTTGACCATGTGTCATACTGGGGGCAAAAAAAGGTAGAACAGATGAAATATTACAATTTATCATGCTTATCGCTCTCTTCATATTTATAGCAGGTGTAATAGATGAATATTTTATTTCCTCTGTTTACTATGCAAAGTTTGAAAGGGTTCTACTTTATTCAATAACTTAATCTTCTGTGATCTTTGCACATTACTGTAGGAAAAAAAGGAACGTTTTGAAATTTTAGGGCAGTTTATACTAACTTTCTCATTCCTAAATATATATAAAAACCAAATTTCAAAAGATAGATAAATGTGCTGTGTCTACGAGGAAATTAATATCAAACATTTGAGCTAGAAGAATGTCTAACTTCAAAATGGTAATAGAAGACAAAGAATTACTCCAAATCTCTGGATCTTTACTCACATCTTTATTTTTTCCATTGGAACCATGGAAAATCCAACTTAGAACGGAAAGGTGGTCTCATCTGAACATTCCTTAAAATTCCTGAACACTTTTGAGCATTCCTGCCTATTTAATACTGTCCATAGGAAATTGCAAGAAGTCATGGTGGCCAGGGCATCCCAGACACACTAAAGTTAATCTTAACTTTGAGTCTGACAAGTGTGTCTGCTACTATTTTTAACATCTTTCCCAGATGAGTCAGATCTAAGCTTTGGGTTTCCAGGCAACAGTGCAGCAAACTCAGAGTACATTATGGATAATTTATAGAAGTCTTTCAGCACTTGGGGTTTCCTATATAGGCAGATCTTTGCTGACTGATGACAGTTGTGTTTCCTTATGGATAACAAAGCTGGAAACCACACTTCTTGCTGAAATATTTTCTTGTAGCAAGCAAGAAATTACTCACAAGTATATCAGAAGTTATTTAAGAAATATAGAATTCAACTGTGTTTCAGTGTATAATTTGACATGTTAGGATCTTTGAATAGTTCCTGATTTCAATAAATGGTTTCTTCCTTTGTTAATGGCAAAAGCAAAAAAAATTTTCAGTTGACTTGCACATAGTCACTGAGTGAGTGTTGAGTAAACTAATAGTTGAGCTGCCTAATTGCACATGACAAGTATGCAAAACTAACTTGAATGATAAAGAAACATTCCTGGAGAACTTCAAATGGTTAGGCTAAATATGTGAAGCATTACCGTTTGCTAATTGGAAACTCTATTTACTTAATTAAAATACAGTGCTTGTGTGCGAATACAGATGAGAAGAGTCAATATGTAGCTAAAAGGCATAAACAAAATGGGATTACCTACCTTAGAAACACATTTACTCTGATTACAGCACTCAAGTTTTGAGAGCCTGTTTCTAATGAAAATGAGAGGGCATTATAAAATGAATAGTGTTTAGCATATTATTAATGAGATTAATTATAAAATTGTATTTCTAATACAGCGACTATATATTTTCTTTGCCATATTCTCAACATAATAAAGATTGTTCAAGAAGTGTTGTTAGTACTTTACTGTATTTAAACTTTAACTTTGATCTCATTTGCTCATATAATTCCCTTACTGACTCTCAGTGGATATGAAGGATTGTTCTGTAATTTGTGTCAACAATGCCGATAACAGAAACATCAGTGCTCTAAAAAAACACACAGTTATCCAAATATAGCCATCTGCAGCTTGGCAGCCAGCAGTAAACACCATGATGTGTACACCAGAAGAAAGTGAAAGTGGACTCTCTCAAGCTAAATGTCACTTTCAGGATATTTCAGGTTTCAGGAGCACCACTTGGGATGCAAAGTGTCTTGGCAGTAGAACACAGGTGTTTTTGACAATGAAATGTGTTCTCCGAAGTTGTTGTTTTATGAGAAGATGTTTATTCTGAAAGTGACCATGAACTCCATCACAGTCACACAGTCATGATACCTCTCCCACTGTGAACTAATATTGGCACTGGGAACAACCTGTTCTGAAGTATTAGTGATTTGGTCTGTATCCTTAGGTAGCTGAATAAGCATGTCAAATCTTAGGAGTACATATGTTGTCATTCTCTACTCCTTCAAACTAAAGGCATTTAACAACAGTCTTGGTACCAATGAATACCATGATATGAAAGAACAAATAAGTGATACACCTGATGTTTGAATTTTGAAATTCACTCCAGCACCAGGTGAAGCAAGGCATAAAGTTGAGAGATGCCAAAGTAGACTCCTGTGGGGCTGCAGTGCAACTTCATATTTCACCGAGGATACCTGATTTTCAGAAATGTTGCACACAGCCTAGGAATATTATAAGCAAACAGCAGCAGCTGCAGCTTACCTCTGGCAACTCCATATTGTGGTTCTGCCATAGAGGGCCATAGACGTTTGCCATATATGGGCCATAAGAGGTCCAGATATGTGTCTTTGATTGAAAATTGGAGGCTGATTTAATTTCTAAACTAAGGATCTCTCAATCTTTTAAAAGCTATTTCTAATGGTGCCTATCTGATGTTTTTTATAAAAAATGGCTGAGGTAAACTTGAGACATGTTCTTTACAAATGTGCGTATCCATGCTCAGCTGATGTCTTTCAAGCCTTTGTCCTTTTTCCTTTCCATTCCTCTTTTAGAGGGTAAAACATAACCTTTCCCCTCTTACTTTGTTGAAGAGGTGGATTTTCTCACGTGGGCGAATCTACCTCCTCTGCCTCAATGCATCAGTGGTATTCATTGTAGGTCATTGCCAGATGAGCACCACTGACATCAGTATGTGATATTATCCATGATTGTAACAAGGATTATAAGACCAGGAGGAGAAGGACTTAATGCTACCACGCATAATGCAGCCACAGCATACATGCATTCTTGAAGCCTCCTTCCAGTGGCAAGGACTTCTTCCTGAAAAGAGAGTCTCTTATTCAAATGATAACTACAGGACTGCAGAACTATGTTTATTGCAAAGCTTGTAGCTGCATGGGGCTCAGAAGATTTGTAATGGCATTAACTTCTGTTTAAAACAAATCATTGATGGACTTGTGTCACAAGATCCTTAAGTGCACATTAGTCCATAATTGGTTCAGCCATCAGTGTGAACTTTCACTCACTTGGTAATTACCTCTGACTTGTACAGTAATTTATTGCTGCTTTCTCAGAAAATGGCCTGAGTATTACATGCAAGTGCTCCTTAAGCAAGATTTAATTTATTTGCATTCTGCAAATTGGTGCAGATCCTCGAAACCCAGCTCCCAAGGCCATATGACAGTTTTACCATCCCTCATGTTTCCTTTCTACTAGTAGTCTTTTCCTGGTTTCTATCTGCACACTCTGACCACCCAAGCCCTGGAGGGATCACAGAATAACAGAAAAAATTATGTTGGAAAAGACCTCAGAGATCATTGAGTCATATGTTTGTCTGAGTCCCATCATGCCAACTAGACCATAGCAATAAGTGCTATGTAACACCTCCAGGGCTGGTGACTCTACCACCTCCCTGGAAAGCTCATTCCTATGTCTAATCATCCTTACTGTGAAGAATTTCTTCCTAATGTCAGATCTAAGCATCCTCTGGGGCAGCTTAAGACTATCCTCTTGTCCTGTCCCTGGTTGCCTGGGAGAAGAGATCATTCTTCACCTGGCTACAACCTCCTTTCAGGTGGTTTTAGAGAGTCACTCCTGAGCCATCACTTCTCCAGACTAAATGATCCAGTCCCCTCAGCCGTTCCTCAGAGGAAATGTGCTTCACCAACTTTGTTGCTCTTCTCTGGGCACACTCCAGCTTACAGCCATCCATTGCAGCGTCCAATGGTACCATCCCAATGCATTTCTGTGATGGCGACTACATCACAATTTTCCTGCGGTATGGTGGCTCCCAGATCCTCCTGCTTGCTGGCCATACTGTTTGCAGTTGAGTGCATGCACTTCAGCTGGGCTAATGGTTTTGCCCCATCCCAGGCCTCACACCCATATGCTCATTTCTACTGATCCTGGCTTTATCCCCTTCCTGCTTTGAGGATCGTGTGAATTCTCCTTAATCTGTCTTTAGCAAAGTTTTTTTAGCTTCAACTGCTTTCACTGACAGGTTAAGCTAACCTTACTGACTTTGCCTAAAGAGGATGATGGAGGATTTGTGGGATCCTTCCTGTGGAAGAGCTGTGGAAAGAGTGGCCTTCAAAGATCTCTTATTCTGCCAAAGTCTCCATGGGCTACAGTAGTTTCCAAAATGAGTGAATTCATGACTTAATTATAGACACCAGTCACATACAAAAACAGTGATCATGTCTAGAAGCACGCTATGAGGAACAGCTTTCATGACCATGACTATATAAAAGGAAATTAAACAGTTTGAGACGTAGTTTGAGGACTGGCACGTGATCGATCATCCATGCTGTTTGCTTTCTAGCATGTTCCTGGCAGCTTTGGTCTGGGCCAACCAAACAGAATAAAACAGCGTGCAGCCAGTGTAGGCCAACAAGCAGTAAGGCCAAGACCAGTATTGCAGGAGGATGGAGATTTAGCTTTGTTTTTTAGATGGAGGTTTAGCTTTGTGAGCATGAGGTGTGTCATGCCACTTGTCCTGAGGACAATGGAGAGAATTTGGATGGCATAGAAGAGGAACTGAATTTAGCGCATAAATTCCCTTGAATACTTTGCATCCTCCCTGGAAATCAGAGCTATTCTGAGCACCAGGGTTATATACCATGCCTTTCTCTTGGCCAAACAGGAAGTCTAAAGAAATCAATTACTTTTAAGGCACTTATGTATATAAAATTAGGCTTTGTGAGAGTTATTTCCTGTTCCCATCCCATTCCCATTTTTGTATGGACAAGATACAAGTTATTTGACTATCTACAGATTATTCGGATATATCTATCCTTAGAGATATTTAAAAGCCATCTGGACATGGTCCTGAGGAACTGGTTTTTGCTGGCTCTGCTTGACCACAGAGTTTGGACTAGATGACTTCCATAGATCCCTTCCAATGTCAAACTTTCTGTGATTCTGTAATACTTGGTCTAAAACTGTAGCTCCCTTTAAGGTCATGTGTTCAAGGACCCACTCAGGTACATATTGGGTGTCCTGAATAGGCTGGGATTTGGACTTGTTCCCTTCAAATCAGTATATTCTATGATTATATATGATTCTATGATATGATAGATGCTTGGTGAGCATCTGTGTTTGCACCAAGCACTGAGTTGAACCAGCGAGTTGGTGACTCATGGGGCAGGAGAGTGTCATGTGTGTTCCTGCATGAGTGACCCTGTGTCTCTGCCAGCCCAAGAGAACGCACAGAAACGGCTCTCTGGGCTTACCTCTTATGTCAGTCCTATATGTAGGCATGCATGGTTGAAGGCAGCACCCTTCAGTGTAGCTAGCTGTGCCTGTGTCCTCTGCGTGTGTGTGTTTCTGTGTGTGTTGTTCTGGAGCATATGCTCTGCTTTCTGCCTGGATGGACCTGCAAGCGGGAAAGCAGCAGCTGTGTCTGTCAGCCCAAGCAGAGACACAGATCCCCAGATAGTTGGATAGGAGGGAGTCTTGGGCCAGGGCTGATGGAAGTGGCTGCTCCTAACATCCCTTAGTGAATACTTTATAATACAACCTTTTGCTTAAACCTGGAATTTGGAGCCTGTGTATGTGATTTGCATTGGAAGAAATATGAATCATAGCAAGTTTTATATATTTTTCTGCTCTTTGAAAATATGTAAGAATTACTCTTCTCTAAGACAAAAAGTAAAAACATCATACTCAATTCTGTTTTTCAACCCATGCTAAACATGGAGCTGATAAAAAAACCTGGAGGTTTTCTGTGTGATTCTAAATAAGAATGATTAGCTACAAAAATTTTCCTGCGGAGTTTGAGAATTTATAGTCCCTGTTGTTCTAGAGAGACATATTGAAAATCATTGCAAATTCTTTAAAAGCACTCAGTAGTTTTCTCAAGTTGATAAAATATATTTCAGCATAGAGCTGTTCTTTGCCTTTGTTTTTGCTATCAAAAGCCATACACCTTCAAAAATATTCATGACAGTGCTATGCCTTCCTGGGGTTTATGCATATCATGGTACATTATATTCTTATAATCCTCTGCCCTCAATCCTATATTAAACCCGTATACCGAGCCTCTTTTGTTTCCAAATATTTTGTCCCGAGAAAACTAAGGCTGGGTCTTATCAGATAATTTTGGTAATTAGAAGTGAAGCCCATAATAGAAGGACCATTACTGTCTTGTCTGGGTTTGCTGTGTCAGATGATGAGGTAAAATAATGGTAAAATATGGTAAAATGGCTAACTTTCATAAAATTTTTACCCAGAACCTAAAACTGATGCATTTTGAGTTCTTTTGTTTACAGAAATAAAACCTCTGCCAGAGGGATTGAACTGGCTCATGGCATAAACTCTCAATTTTCTTGTTAGTTGTGAATCCTCTTAATCCCTCACAGTCTTTGTAAATGATTTTGCACTACACATTCATTTTTTTCCATTACATGAGCTATTTACACAAGCTGTGATTTTAGATATACTTATGAATTTACTTTTAAGTAAGTTATTTTTATTTTTATCATTCTGAGCTAGGCCAGAACTTCATAACTTCAACAAATAAAATGGGAATTTATTTAATAGAGATTACTGTACTTCCTTTAAATTGTTGGCAATACTCAGAACTTTTTAATGTTTTAAAACCACTGTAAGTGGTTTCAAAACATTAAAGCATAATTCACTACTTTCTTTCATAAAGGTGGACTGGAATATAGATATTTTCAGTGCAGAAATCTTGTCCTGGTGGAAGTCCAAATAAGATGGAATCCTGAAGTGCTGCTACTGCACCTGAAGATCATATAACTGTGTCTGTTTGACAACTGAATTACAAAAATAGAAAAATCTCCATAGCTTGAAATACATTTAAGAGACAGCTTGTTAATGAGGGAACAAAAGCTCCAACTGTGTTCACCTTCCCTTTTCCAGTACCTACCTGGTATTGAGCTACATTTTTGGATCTACACAGGATGTGGATAGACCATTGGTTACTGCATCAGAAGCAAGGCTTGGAAGGATTACTGCAGAGTTGGTGATCCAGCAGATAAATCTGGGAGCAGATAGACAGTGTCTGAGTCACAGAAATTAAATATAATAGATTTTCTTACTCCTGTAGATAGGTTCTGGGCACAGGGAATGGTAGCAGAGGGGTGAGAAGGAGGATGGAGTACTCTATCCACTATCTCACAGTAGGCAAAGCCCCATCATGATAGGGTGGACAGTCAAATCCCACATAGCTATGTACCAAAAGTAAAGCCTTTGATAACTAGAGTGTTGTCAGTACCTCAGTGTAGAATTTGGGAATGGAAAAGTGAGCAGCTTCTCAACAAATGGGGATTGCAGTCCTGTTTGGTCTTAAATTCCCAGATTGCTTTTGACAGGCACCCAAAGCATGGAGATCTCAGTTCACTTGCTACAAAGAACATATTGCAAAGATACAGCAGAGAAGTGCCACAAGTTAAATCAAAGATTATGGTGGTTTAGGATAGGGGGGGAAAATATAAAATGAAGATAAATAAGCAAAAATAAAAATTTAGTGAAGGAAAAATTTACATGAAGGAGAGAGGCTGCCACAGCAAAGATGCAGTCAGCACCCAAATGCAAACTTCAATGGAAAAAGAGTGTAGAAATATATTGTAAAAGAGAACTGTGTAAAGAAATTTGTGGCTTGCTGTTTACCCAACCCACCAGTTTTATTGTATTGATATTAAAATACATCCATAGAATACTCACCTTGGTTAACGACCAAGAGATCTGAGGGGAAATCTGAAATTAAATTGTTTGTAGTTGCGAGATACTATTTTTGGACCGTACATTTCTGGTTTTTTATTGCCTGTAAATGGTATGTAGAGGAAGAATCTTGAATCTTAAAGAGACTGGTAGAAGTGGTGTGAGATTGTTTGGATAGCTGTGCAGAATTTTGTGCAGAAGTTTGTGTCAGTGCAGGGTTGGTCATTTCATCTGAGGCATCAAATGGAACACTTGACTCAGGACTCACAATACAGTAAAGGAATAGTCTCCTATGAGTGTTCTAGATTTCTTTTGATATGATGAAACATTAAAAGACAAAAAAAAAGAGAAAAAAATTCATTTCAGGGTGGCTATTACTTAATGCGAGCTGTGGTTGCCACAGAGAATAACAGCATAGGTCAGGAGAACAAGAGAACATAACTCTGAAACAGAGGTCATTATGGCAATTGTCATCATTCAAATGTATTAAGGGCTTGGGGTCATGTTTAGATGACTTCTGTTTCTTTGGAATATCTCTTGTGTTATCTTATATAGTTTTACGTAATCGCTTCTGTGAAAATAAAATGAAATAAATATTCTGAGACTCCAATGGGATGAATGCTGTTGTTTGGTGTCCTTTTTAGCCAGGTCACAGCATTGTTGTTTCTCAAACATTTTAAATTTTGATTTTTCAAAAATGCTATTTTATGTTTATTATCTACTGTCCAATGCAATGTTGTTTATAACATGATTCAATATGTCTAATAGGACTAAACATGAGAATACAAAGAGCAACGTTATTATCCTCACTAATCACATTTAGCAATGTTCATTTTATTTACTGATTTGTGAAGCAAGCCATTTCTGATTTGTAAGGCTGGCAGAGTCTACAGTTTTAGGTGTTTATCAGTCACAGCACTCCCTCTTATGCCAACAGGCTGTTTCTTTGATCATTTGCTAGAAGTTTCAAAATAAAAGCAGCCCAGAGGTATTTTGGTTGGATCACGATGCAGACTTATAAATGTCTTAACTCCTTGCTTATTGGTGACCCTTCAAGCAAGACATTCAAAACACTCTTATGCTGACAAAGACAGCCAGCAAAATTATGTCTCTGATTTACTTAAAGTGAAATGATGAGAACTTTTATATAATTTCACATAATTTAATGTTATCAGGCAGACTTTCAGCACAGTCTGTGTAAGTGCAGGGGCGACACTAAAGGATCTATTTAAACAAAAGTCTTAGACATATTTCAGTAAGCAGCATCTTCTCAATTAACTGATTTCTGCTAATTGTACAAATGCTGTGTTTTCTACTGCGGTATTTCTCTAGAATCATAGAATCATTAGAGTTGGAAAAGACCTGGATTATCATGGGTCCAACATCTGATTGAACACCACCATGTCAACAAAATCTTAGCACTAAATGCCACGCCCAGTCATTTCTTGAACACTTCCAGGATAGCGACTTCAGGACTTCCTTGGGCAGCTTGTTCCAATGCTTGGACCCCCTTTCAGCTAAGAAATTCTTCCTGACGTCCAGCCTGAACCTCCCCTGGTACAGCTCAGGGCCATTTCCTCTTGTGCTGTTGCTGGTTGCCTGGGAGAAGAGGCCAACCCCACAACCTTGCTGTAACCTCCTTTCAGGCAGCTGTAAAGACTCCACGAGTCTCCTTTGTGTCAGCCCTTACCAGGACAGCTATAGTGCATGCCAGCTGTAAAGGGACATATCCAACAGTCTGCTGAAGGGAGAAAATGTTTTTCAGTGGAAATCTGAGCCGTTAGTCTGAGCAATGGGCCCTACAGGCCAGAAGACAAAGCCCTTTTTGGGTGCATCAAATACAGCTGGTCAAAGGAGGTGATTATCCCACTGTACTCAGTGTTGGTGAGGCCTCACCTTGAGAACTGTGTGCAGTTCTAGATGCCAGCATTCAAAAAGGACATGGAGATTCTTCAATGTATCCATAAGAGGGCATCAAATCTAGTGACAAGGCTGGAAGGCAAGTCCTGTGAGAAGTGGCTTATGATTTTATGTTTGTCAGGTTTGGAGAAAGGGAAGCTGAGGGATGACCACATTTCTCTCTACTGCTTCCTGAGGAGGAGAGGAGTGGAGAGGGAGGTGCTGATCTCTTCTCCCTGCTATCTAGTGATAGGACTTGTGGGAATGGGAGAAAGCTACTCTAGGGGAGGTTTAGATTGGACACTAGGAAACATTTCTTTACTGAGATGACAGTCAGACCCTGGAATAGGCTTTCTAGAGAGGTAGTGGGTGCCCCAAGCCTGTCCGTGTTTCAGAGGCATTTGGACAATGCCCTTAATAACATTCCTTAATTTTTGGTCAGCCCTGAAGTGGTCAGGCAGCTGGAAGAGATTTATTGTAGGTAATTTTCAATTGAAATCATCTATTGTATTGTACTGTATTGTATGGTATTGCATTGTATTCTGGCATATAATGTTAAATAAGCATCCATCACATCTGTATGTACAGAAAATTAATCTCCCCCAGTTGTTCCTCAATGTCAAAATGGAATGCATAACTATTGTTATCACTTATGTTAATAATTCCTGTTTGGAATTATTTTATTAATATCCAAGCATAATCATAAGGATATCCAACACTAAGATCTCAATTGGAAAAAAAATAATTTAACGGATTAGATTACATTAGACACATTATAATCTCAAAATACAGTATATAATGCAATTGTGATGTAATTATTATTGACTGCTTAAAGTGATATGAACAATTCTTTAAAGAATTTGTCTCTGAGCTCCTTTCTGGAAGTGTAGATTAGTTTTCTGCCAATCATACAGCAAGAAGGCAACTCGTGTCCTGTATAACTGAAGGCTCTTCTTGCCACACAGATTTTGTAACAAATTTTTACTTAGAAGTTTTCTTGTTCTCTATGGATAGCATTTGAAAAAGCAACTGCAGACTTTTACAATGCTAGTTGCTTAATAGAGATTATTATGTTATTTGTTATGTTTATTTTAAATCCTCCTATCAAATATATATGCTCTGTAAAGCATGGATTATAATTTACTTTCCATTGTCTATACTTCTTTTTAAACACAGTAATTGCTGATCAAAACTGGAAGCATAAGCAAAATAAATCTAACTTGAAATATTACACTGCCATAATAACAATTATTCTTCTTCTCCATGAAAAAAAAAAAATTACTCCAGAGCTGTGCTTTTAATTTGTCTTCAGAAACATTTTACAAACTGCACTTTATAAACACTACTGAATTGCAGATTACCTGCCTTATGTTTCCTGAATATTTTTAATATATTTTCATGAAAAAACTTGAGCTTTCGGGAGAGAAAATATAACAAGATTTTGTGGAAATTATTTTCCCTGTTTCATTTAGTTTAATGAGATTTTCCCAGTTCATAGCAATGCTTCTAGTATGTAATTTTAGTCTTATTTTACAATATGTAAAATATTTTGTGCTCTGAGACAGTATCTCTTTCTTCTAAGTAGTTTGTTTTTAATAGCAGCTGAAAGAGGTATCTGTTTGGGGAGAGGATACATTACTAAGCATGGAGCTGCCTGTTTCATGGTCATTTTTAGTCCCAAAAGATTGGGTCTGAATGCAGTGAGTATTCCCAAATACAATTATAAATGATGGCTTCCACTCTAAACATTTGTTTTATGAATTCTATTTAATTCAAATTAGGAGCAAGAATTCTAAATCTGCTGCAGATGAAAGCTGGGCATTTGGATTGCAATAGAATGAATATTATTTTTCTCTTGGTAGAGAATAATCTAATTTTGCTCTCCCTAAAGGTCAATAAGATCCCTGACTGGTGAAGATAAAGATAGTTCCTGTCATGCTCTAAGGGTCATTTTATCTTTCGTATATCCTTTTCCCCAGAGCAGAACAGAAAAGTCTGGGTGCCCTTGCACAGTTTGACCCTTCACTGAGTATGAAAATGATAACATAAAATGATTTTATATATAGAAAGATTTTAGTGCAATCTTAAGGTAGAAATTCAGGCATACTGCAACATAATGCTATATTTTAACAGAGGAGGCAGTTTTCAATTTGTGCAATTCCAATCCAGTCCATTGCCCATAGGTAGCAGAATTAGCCTACAATTTAAAAATTCTTGGATAAATCTGTTTGTATTATTTATGTTTTATGTGTTACTAAGTCATTTGCACTAGTAAGACAAGTCCAAGGAACTAGCCATGCAGAGCCAGGCTCTCAGGGAGCAGAGAAGAGAAAGAGTTGGCAGGAGCTCTCTTTCAAGAAGTGTGATACCCACAGCTGCACATGGAAACATGTTTGCAGTATCCTATGGTTTTTAATAACTCTATACATCTCACCTGCCACATGTGTGTAAGCTGCAAATAAAATTCAGGTAAAATATAGTCAAAGTGCTGCCTCAACAAATAAAGGCCTTTGTAAATAAGACATATAAAGACAGAGAAACAGACTAAGATGTCTAGATAAATACCAAAAGCCTAAAAATGAGGTGGGGCTAAAATGGTATGCAATAGAAAGAATCTGAAAATTGATGGGAGAGGCACCCTCTAGAGAACACCCTAACAGCAGGACAAAATTGATTGATAAATGGCAGAGGAAGAAAGACTGATGCAAGGGAAGAAGTAAACAAGTGTTAAACTGGCTTTGTAGATCCTTTCTAAGAGCTACTGCAATGTTGACAACCATGACTGTACATGTAACTTTTTTCTAGGAGCAAAAAACCTCTTGTAATTTCTGTAAGAATTCAGACTTCACAAAGAGATGCTAGAATTTTGGGGTGCACTGTTAAAAGGAAATTAAAGGAGCAGCTGAGATCGGGAGTTGCAAATGAAATACAATAGTGTACTACATTGGGACCTTGTCATTCAGTGTACTAATTTATCTGGAAAAGAAGATACACAATGAGGTAACAGGTTTCTTGGTAACACTTTTCTGGGTATTAAAATTCAGAGCCAGATGAAGAGAGTCAGGAAAGAGTCTCATGATATTACTGAGTGGCTGGGTGATAAAGTGGTGGGTGAAACCCAGTGCTGATGAATGCAAAGTAATGCACCTGGAGAAAAACAAGCCTAAGTACTTATACACAGTGATAGCTTCTAAATTAGCTATTACCACTCAGAGGAGAAATTGTTGTTATGGATAATTGTATGAAAATGTCTCACAACAACATAGTGTTCTGTGCCAAACAAATAAGCAAGCTAGAAATTATTAATAAAGGATAGAGAACAGATCAGAAAACATTATTATGTTGTTGTGTATGTTTATGGTGTACTCGAACTCTATGGGTAGATTTGGTTGTCCTCATCATCACCTTTTCACAAAAGGTCTGGTAAAACTAAGCAAAGGTTCAGAGAATCACCAGAGTTATGTTCAAAGCTATTGAACAAATCAAGATTCTTCAACTTTGCTGTGACTGAAAGCAGAAAAGAGAAAAAAAAATCCACAGAAGAAATCATAAATGAGATTGAGAATAGGAATAAGGAACAATTAATTACCATTTCTATATAATGCAAAAGGGGCCTTGAGTAAGGTTATGGATCATATGCTGCAAACAAGTTACTGCAAGCACCATTGATGCTATTGCCACAGAATAGTCATGAGGCAGAAGTTATAACTTAATTAGACTAATTCATGGAAGAATGACTATTAAGCATAAAATAGAAACTCAGTTGCTGGCTCAGGACACTCTGTCATGTTTCTAGAAACAAGGAGTGTCTAGGATCATGCTTTATTTTCTGATTATGTAATGTAACCCTACTGAAAATAATTACAGATTCACTGAGTGTTAAAAGGACTTCAGGAGGTCTCTCCCCAAACTCCTCCTCACAACAGCACCAGGTATGAGATCAAACCTGGTGGTTCAGCACTTTGAAAAACCTTCAAAGATGAATCTAACTCAACCTGTCTGTTCACCTTACTCTACTGCTGGGCAGGTCTTACAGTGAAAAGATTTTTCCTCTTATTTGCTCTCAACCTCTCTTGTTTTGATTTATGACCTTGGTCTCATCCTTCCACCATGCACTAATACAAAGAACTCATTTCCATCTCCTCAACCCTTTCCCCATAGGCACAGGGGCTGCATCTGGGGTTCCTTCAAAGCCATCTCATCTCCAAACTGAACAAGCCCAGCTCTCTCAGCATCTCCACACAGAGCAACTGCTCTGGCCTCATCATATTTGTGAACCTCCTGTCTGAACTCATTCCAATGTGACAACTTTTTTCCTTGAACTTCTTAAAGCCTTTTGCTAAGCACAGAGGCCTGGGAGGCATCAATGAAAGCTAAGGTAAACATGCCATTGAGAACCTTTCTCAGAGTCCAATATTCTCTGACTGGGTTCATTAAAATATTTTACATGAGGAATTAATATTTGATAACACATTTACTTATTTGAATAAATTACAAGGGATTTGATTTGGCAGAGTGATATAACAAGGTACTAAAATGGCATTGCAATACTCTACACTGTGCAGAATATAACACTTGCAATATATACTTGGAACATGATGCAAATGTGATTTCCATTGCCTGCTTGTATATACACACCATCACAATGCTTTTTTCTCCATTACCAGGAAGGAACAGGCATCTTGAAGCCAGTAGTAGTCTGTTGCTCTTCTCAAAGTTCTTTTGGTTATTGGTCAGATTTTATACTCCATCTTGGACTGAGCCACATCTGCACTTCCCTCTTGCTGATCTGTCTAACTTGAGAAAACTTTCAAACTCTTAATTAGCTCTGGGAAACACCTAACATTGGAAAAGGCATGTACACAACCAGTTGGTCACTCAGCTGATTTGTCTAAACCATTTACCTGAAACAAAGCCTGGTCCTGTTTTGTTACTTTAAACTATCTTTGCAGCAGCTGTGGTAGCTCCCTACATTCTCTCTTGAGCTTCACAAACACATCACCTGTTTCCATTTCCACTGAGACTGATTCAGGTGTAGGAGTTCATTGGTTGGTCACAACTTTATCATTTCTGGCTGTCACTGTATTATCTGTTCCTTTTAGAAAAAACACCCAAATATTCTTTGTTCCATAGTTTTTATTTCTGAAGTTTTCATTCCAAATAATTCCATTTACCAGCTCTTTGATAATTCAAATTAAGCTCTTTTGAAAACCAGAGTCTGTGTTCTGGTAGTTGCCTTCCTTACTCCCGCATAATCTTCAGCTTCCTTTCATGGTCCCTACAAACAAGGCTGCCATTTAGAGTCACATCCTTAACCACTTTTTCCTCATTTCTGAGTAACAAATACAGCTGTTCACCACTCTGGCTGGTCCACCCAGTGTCTGTATCAAGAAATGATTTTTAACTTCCAGAAATTCCCTGCATTGCTTGCATACTGCTCTTTGGTCTTTCAGTGGGTATCAGTGAGGTTAAAGCCCCTGTTAAGGAATAGTTTATGATCTGTAGACTTCCTTGAGTTATTTAAAGTTGCTTTTTTTTTTTTTTTAATGAGAAGCATTGTCCACTTTCTCAGATGTAATGTCTCTGCAGCGCAGTCCCACCATGATGACACCTTTACTGACTTCTCTGATTCTAACCCTTGAACTCCTGCCCAGACTTGCCCATCATCACATCTGAGCTGCTGCTTCACAGAGGGAGACTTCCCTTCTCCCATTAGAGATATCCCATCACAATTTGGTTATTCCTGCAATATCATAGTTTTCTGGCCATATGTGGTGCTTCAGCTCCTCCTTCCCATTTGTGTACTTACACTTGAGGTGGGGGTCTCTTCATCTAGTTTTATCATTCTTGTTATTCCATCACTCTGAATCTTTTGCTTTCCAAGCAAATAATTTCACTGATTTATCCACTGTTTAAGAAAGAATATGAGCTAGAGAGACCTTTCATATATTCTAGGAAGTCAATTCATGTACTCTTACGTTATTCACCATGACTAACTACTTTTTCCTTTTTTCTCTATGAGACCATATCTCCTGCTTCAGACCCCTCTCCCTGATTGTTGGCCCTAGAAATGTGATCAAATCAGAATGTATGCTAAGGCTGAAAACAACGCTTATTTATTTAATAAATTCAGATTTGGGCCAAATGTAGCCTAACCTTCCCTTTACTCCATAAAAAGCATATGGTACATTATATACATTGTTCATATTTAATTATAGACCCCCAGACATTTTACTACCACAGTGATTAAAACATCTATCTACATCTATTTTAAATCAGATTAAATCCGTAATTTCAATACTAAATAAATCCCCTGATTCTTCTGAAATAATAATCTGTCTCTGAGTGAGATGTGGGAGGAGATTGGGCTGTCTATAATGCACTGAAGTATAGATTAACTGGTAGCTAGAATTAAAACTACCTCATACAGTAGCTATGCAGAAAAACTGTAAAATATTCTAGTCAAGGGAAATAGAAACATGATCTTTTATGGTATTCACTGAATATTTATTGAAAATATGCTTCTTTTCCCCTACTAATGTCATGCAAAAGAGAAGTTTCAGCAAAATGCATTTTTTCTCTATTTTCCTCTTCTGTGAAAACTGCCAACAATGCAAACTATATCTTATGGCAGACCTGTTGGTTCAAACAATTTGTCACAGCCTGACTCCTCACAGGAAGAGGAAATCAGATTATGGTGACTAATGAAAGGAACTTGGTATTGGTGCATAAGGTTCTATTCTGCAGCTCAGAGAGCCGATGTTATGCAACATTTTAAGGACAGCTTAATGGTGGTGAAAGTTTCTATCTTAGATAAGGAATAGAGCACAGGTGTTGCATGGCAAGCAGCTGGGCCCATGTCTCAGCCCTAGCTGTATCCAGGGATGACAGCTCCATTAGTGAACAGTTAAGTTACTCATCTACATGTACAGTCTCTGTTTCCCATTGGGCAAAGTTGGTTTTTTGTCTTATGTAATGCACTGAGAAGAGAAAATTCCATATCTTTACATAGTGCAAAGTCCTCTCCATACTCAATGGCCTGATTTCACAGCAAGGTGACCTGAGCCTTCTCAGCCTTAGCCTGTTGTGTGGGGAGCAAGGAGAAGGGTAAAGGCTGGGAGCCCATGATGTGCTACCTTGTAGGATCTTACAGCCTGGAATAATATCCCTTCTTATCACACTACTCAAGATGATCTGGGCTCACTTCTTACTACCCTACCCATCATGAACTGAAGCAGGAAAACTTGAGAGATGCTGCTCACAGGCCTGGTAGAGTTAGTAACAAGGTTAACATTAGCTGTGGTGACAGCAGTGAGTATTTGTGTCCCAGAGGAAAACAAAGATCTCTTGTAGCTCTTCATACAGTCTTAGCAAATTCCTTGCACACAAATGTTTCTGCAAGTACAGATACAGGATCCACAGTCTTTAAAATAACCCAAGTAGGTGAGATTTGAATGGGCAGTGACATGCCCATTCAGTGACATATTTATTCCCTGCTGCACTGGGTCTGTCTGGGAGGGAGTAATTTTCCCCCACAGTAGTATGTACAGTGCTGTGCTTGTACTGGCAGCCAGAAAGCTGTTGGTAAGAGAGCAGTGTTTTGGCTACTGCTGAGCAGTGATGCCCCAGCATCAAAGTTGTCTCTCCAGATTCACCTCCCTTCAAAAGGTCAGTAGGCTGTGCATGGGCAAGAGACTCAGAGTAGAAAGAGTCAGGACAGCTAACCCAAGCTGACCAAAGGGATATTCAATACCATATGATGTGTGCTCAACAATAAAATCTAAAAGAAAGGAGAAGGGGAGGGGACATTTGTTATTAAGGCCTTCTGACATAGCCGCTATGAGTACTGAGGCCTTGCTTCCTGGGAAGTGGCTGAACATTGTCTCCTGTTACGAAGAAGAGACAATTATTTTTATTTTCATTTGTTTTTAAACTTTTCATTTGCTTTTTAAACTGCTTTTCTCTTGATCCTCCCAAAAGCTCCTTCCCCGCCTCCCATCCTATTCTCTCCCCTCCCACCCTGCTGAGAAGAGTGATAGGCTTGGTGGGCCAGACAAGGTCAATCCACCACATCTGAGCTTTTCTTCAGTACGGAAAGGAAGCAGCTGAGACTGAATTTTCACCTTGCCCCACAGTTGCCTTATGTTTTTCTTGTCCTTCACTTGGTTGGGGCAGGGGTGATGGTGAATTGAATAATTTCTTCTGTGATTGGAAAATAACTATTCAAGATGCACAAAAATGTGCCTCTGTTGAGTTTGAGAACTAAAGCTAATGGAAGCTTGCAGAGCCAGCTGATGCTGCTGGGCCTTCTGTCAAGCTACAGCTGAAAGCTGTCCCACTGCTCTCAGGGAAGTGCCAGTCTTTAGTCATCTGCTACTGAACTGAAATGCATTCTATTTCACCTCTGCCCAGTATGTTCAGAATACTGGCAGGAGAACCTGGCCCTGAATGTAGGAACATCAGATGCTGGAGCTCTGGCTCGGGCTCCTCAACACTGCCAGAATCATAAACATTCCTCAAAAACGCTTGGCCAATAAGAAAAACATATTCCAGGCAGCTCCCAAGACATTCCTTTGCTAATATGGGAGTAAAAGAAGGAAAGAATTGTTTTTAAATTAAAAGATAAAAGTCAGCTTAAGAGTTTTAGAACTGTAGAAAGCAGATTGGAGGGCAATAAATTTTAGACTCAAAGCTCAGTGAATCTAGGTGAGGATTTATCATACTGTTTTTATAAATAAATTAGTCTAGATAGGTATGCAAATTTAGACTTGGACCATGAAAATCCTTTAATTTGTTATTTCTAAGGCATTCTGAATATAGAACAAATACGACATATGCAAATATAATGAAAACTTCTCTTAATTTTCTTCCCTTTCTGTTAAAAGATTTTCTATTAGGCAGGACCCAGAAACTGTGACATGGAAAGCATAACATATGATGGATATTGTGGTCAAAACACAAGGGGAAAATGCTATGACTTTGAAATCACATTCTTTAGCCTTCAGTGTAGACATCCCTGGTGCAGCTCCATGATGTCGCCATCATAATCTGCACGTTTCTTTATGCTCTGAACATGCTGCCTGTATGCATGTATGTATTCAAGTTTCATGATTGCTCATTTAGAAAAATATGCTGGGCCTAATTAAGACCATAATAATTCTATATAAAAATTAAAATTTGGAGATGTCCAGAAAGCAGAATTTCCAGCTTGGTGGGGGGGGAACTCTGGGATTTTGTACTTCAAGACTGCTCACAAACAGTCTTGATCAAAAAGTCTACCTCTTTGGGAATGGAAATTCTAACCCCTTTGATTTTTGGAATCAGTTTTCATATTGCTGAAACAATTTCCTTCAGCATTGAAAATCTATTTAATGTTATTTTACAAAAAGAATATCGTTAAATATAATATACAATACAATACAGGATGGATATGAGAGACAAAATATGAAACTTTAAACTGGGTAATTAATTTTCACTTTGCTTTGATTTAATTATTGCTATTAAATATGAGTGAAGCTGATTAAACCCCAGGAGATTTCCAGTCACTTACATGATGCTCTCTTGTGGAAGTGTCTCTGTTTAAAGTTTTTTGCCAGGTCTAATCTGAAAGTTACCTCTCTTTCTGCATTACAGTCCAGGGAAATGACCTTATTTTTCTTTTTCTCTTGACAGTCCCAAACCAGTTGACAGCAGAAATGACAAAGGTACTGACAGAAAAATTTGTTTCTTCTTCATTTCGATGTTATGGATTGATGTCCATTCCACCAGCAGCCTCCAAACCATAGATCACATAGCATGTGACTTCCAAGTCAATCAGAGACATTTACAGGTTAGCAAATGTGTTCATTTCCCTTTGGCAATTCGTTGGGGATTTTAGCCATCTGATTCAGAGAAGCACATATGGTAAATACTTAATGGAATATAAATCTTGAGATCACACCTTGAAATTAAATGAGATTTTCAATGGGACTCACATTCCTGTTTTACAAAGGTCCTTTTGAGAATTATATTTCTTGTAAGCTTCTGACAGTTATTTATGATCTGAGGAATACATATACTCAAACGTTTAACCTATCCCATCTGTGTTAAATCTAGTTTTATACCAGGATACCAATGTTAACTGCTCACTGACCTACAGAAATAATTAAATTGCATTTATTCTTCCTGGATTTTATTACCTGACCTTATTACAGAAAACAAGATATGTATGAAGATGTATTTTTATTATTTTTGTAGCATTACTGTATGCTTTAAAAATATTTTAAAAGATGCTAGACTATATTTACACCCATCTTAATACCACTGAGCCACAAGGAATCAATTCTGGAAGATAATTTTTATGGATTTGCTTTAACCATGCAGCATATCTCAGGCTTATATCTCAGGCTTTTATATTTCCTTAATATATTCTAAAAGTACATTTGTCATCAGGGTGTCTGAAACTTTTTTTGTTTTTTAAAAAACTGGAAAGTGCCGAAAGGCCCTTTCTCCTTATAGGTTTGAATTAGTGTAGCCAGTGAAGTAACCCAGACTGAAATGGTTAAAAAATAGTCCAGGCCAATAGAGGGTAATATCAGAGTGAAGATGGCTTTCGTCTTCTACATTGGAGTTGTGGAAACAGGAGCAAAATTTCAGTTTCATCAGGTCACAAAGATCAATCTTTCAGGCAGCTTCTTCCTCCTCACATGTCATGTCAGTCTCGGACAAAGCAATTGTGCTCCCCATGCTGTTTGCTACTGTTGTTTTCTTAGAAGCTATTGCCCTCAAGATGTTGCAGCAGAGTGGTTAATGTATAGGCTTTTCCTGATATGACTCTGGAAAAATCAGGTGGGTTAGCTAGAAGTTCTGGTTGTGGGTTTGGTTGTGGAGGAGGTTTTTCTGTGTGTTCGTTTGTTTGTTGGTTTTGCTTATTTTTCCTCTTGTTGTTTTGCTTTAAATTATACCAGAGATAATGTGCTTCCTTAATAGACATCTGTAGTGAAAAATGTCTCAGTCCCAATTTGTTTCAAGCATTGAGAAAGATAAAGCTTCAAGGAATTTTTAGGCAATACAAAATCACTCTATTGCATTTAGTAGGTGCAACAGTAGAAATCATCTCCTTGTTTGATGACCTTGTGTCTCATCAAATGAGTACAACACTGTATGTGGCATATTTACATCTGAGGATAACCTAACATGTACTTAAAGAAAAACATTTTTGTTTTTAACAACTTTTGAAGGTTATTTTCACAACAGACTGAGACAAAAATAAAGATACATTGCCAGTCAGGGCTGACATTTCTACCAGTATGTGTGAAGCTAACAGGGTGAAGATCTGAACTCAGGTCTCTTCTCTGATCAGAATCAAATATTTTTCTTCTTAATCACTCTGCATTTATATGAGCAGGATCTCAGAACATATGCTGCCAGTGACACCAGTTCAGCATCTGGTACTACTGAATACTGTGGGCTCTAACAAGTGTTTAAACCTTGATTTTTTAACCAGCTACACTGGAGGAATCATGCCTGATAAAACACCAGAGAATAAAATTATATCAGAATATTTTTTTCCAGTCTTCCCAGTACAGATATATGGAAGTAATTACAAAGAATTAAATAAGACACAATTCTTGACCTATATGTTTATTCCTCTGTACCTTCATCAGGCTCCTAGCTACTGGGAAACAATCTTTCTTTCCTGTATCCTACTCCTTCTTTAGATAAACTATTATGTTCTCTTTCTGAAACTAATGTGAGCATTGATTGTTAGTTCAAAATAAGCAAAATATAAAAGCTCATCCAGAATTTAATGTTCCTCAAGGTTTTTTTTATGCTTAAACTCCATATAAACAAATACATGTTCCCTGGCCTGGAGAGAGAGGACTCTTAGCATGGTTGTTGGGCATCCCTGTTGGATGCTGAAATATGGGTTCAAAGCAGAGTAACCAAAACAATAACAACAGCTTGATATCTAACTGATACTACTAGCTGACTGTTATTTTGGGCATATGTGTCTTTGCAACACTGTTTTTTACAGCTATATTTTGAGACATTTGCCCTAGTTAAATATTTATTGATACTTTCCTCCACAAAGAATCAAATTGGAAAAACTAGCATTTGTATTAAAAACAATGGCACTGAGTAATTCCCAGTAAAATATATCTCTAATTAATTCAGTTACAAATCAGGACAAAATAAGCATTCCATGTTGGTAGTACCAGTGTTTCTTCGTTCATTTATCCGAATGATAAATTTCTATGAGAAATTACTTTTTCTATCATATCAAATTAAATGTTTTTAAATTCCACTTGAATTTTTACTTTATCTTTTTGTATCAATTATGCAAATGCATCCCTTTGCAAATTACAATCTATTCAGCTCCTCAATTTTTAAAATAATAGTAGGATTATATGAGAACAGGAGAAGAAACACAAACTATCTATATAGTTAGTATATATTACACTATAAGTTTGTCTACAAACTTATAACTTTTGATGATCCATGTGTTTTACAAAAGTGGTAATCCTTCAGCTTGTTCTGATCACAGTTAATACAGCGTTTGCTGCTAGCATACTGAGGCTGTCTTGGTTTTTTTCAGTGACTGACTTAAAAAGTCAGCAAAATTACTTTTAATTAACTCTGTTGGTTTATTTAATATTTCACCTTGAATACTTTCCAATACCCTTCTAACCTTGTCTCTCAGAAATTCTCCTCCTTTGTTACTTTTTCTTGAAGAGCAACTTTAAAATTAAATTAAATATTTTTTATTTAAAAAAAAACCAAAACATTTTAGACCTTTCTTCAACTTCCAGTTTGTGTCTGGTTTAATGGTGAATTGATTTTTAATAAAACTAAATGTATTTTTCAAATAGAGGTCTAAGAATGATAACTACAGTATTTCTTTAGATTCACGTGATCTAATTTAATGTAAGATTATATTCTTAGTTTCACTGTCACATTTTCACACTGAATTTCAGGAAGACAGAGTTTTTAAAAATTAGATGTCTAATATGAAAATCTTACCATACTAGTCCTACTGCTTTTAATTTAATAACTGTTTGTAACATATAATATTTTTTCAAGATTAATTGTTTCTGAGGAGTTAGTTACTGTGCCAGATTTTTCTTGATCAATTTTAGATGCTTTCAGTGCATAGTTTGGAAATACATATAGGCTCATTCTCAGTTTTGGATGACAGTTGTGTATTTCTTGACAGTACAAATTATAATATTGTAAGAATATTTTCTTAAGGGTTTCTTCTATGTTGTTTGCAAAATATTAAGAAAAAGATATTGCACCTTTTCTTTTAATAATAGGTGATTTCTTTTAAAAATAGGTGATTTAATTTTTGAACAATTACACCCACATTTTTTGACTTCTCATTCTGAATTTTACCAATTTATAATACTCTACTTTTGCATAAAATGCACAGGTGAAAATTACAGGGAAAATGAAAAGAGAATAAGAAAATAATAAATATGTCTCAATCACAAATTCAACATTATTAACTACAGGGAAATAGATATAGTGAAGAGATGGTCTATGCAATTTCAAAAGTGAACACCAACATATCTATACAAATTGAAATGATGACAGCACCAATAAAGGTGTAGAGAGAGAAAACATAACATTTTATATTGCAACATTGCATCTGTATGACATACACAGAGACAGGCAACTTAGTTCCATAAAATCCTCTACTGCAACACAACCTCTAAAACAGAGATTGATTTGAAAGTCAGACAGGGAAAGCCTCTGACTAATCAGTCAGTTAAACAAAGAAAACAACTTTGCTTTGCTCATGTTTGTGCCCCTTTATATTTGCATTTTGAAGTAAGAAATGGAAAGAGATTCACTAAGCTCTTGTGCAAGCATTTGGTGGTTTATTTTTTTTATATGATTTAGTTTTAAAGAAGTATCTGTGCCAGAAATGCTATTAAAGGGATACATCATGAGATTTCTGACTAATCATAAATAATTAACACAGCTGAAAGAGTGAGGATCAAGTAATCAATATGTGAAGAAAACTGCACCCAGTTTATTCAAAATCAAGAAAATCTGCAAAAGTGAATTTGAAGAAATGATGATCTATTCATGGATGTTCAGGGACAAAGAAAAGAGATAAACTTCCTCATATAAATTATTCATGATCAATTATTTGCTCAGCTTCAGTCTGAGTACATCTTGTGACAAAATTAGATTTTAATCACATATTTCTTTAGACCCCAAATGAGGCATTCAGCATTCAGGGATAGTAAAATCTTTGGCTTCTCTGAGATTAGGGGCTGATTCTGCAGCACTGAAGTCACTGGGACTATTTTTAACTGATTTCAATTAGACTAGGGTCAAACTATTGGGACTTCATGGTTCACTCACTGTGTTCCACTACATTTGCACCAGTAAAATTTTTATTTTTCCTCCAATTGAGTTTCTCATGTTTTAAAGGAGAGGGTGCACAAGAAACATGAGCACTGAAACCATAAAGGGGAGAAGTTTTCCTTTTGCTGGGATAGTGTTAATATGCTTCAAAGTAGCTGCTATGGGACTATGATTTAGATTTGCACTGAAAATGGTGTTGATACTACACAGATGTTATTGCTAAGCAGTGCTTACACAGAGCCAAGGCCTGTCTGCTTCTTGTACAAGTCCTGTCAACAAGGAAGCTGTAGGTAGACAAAAGCTGGGAGAGGACACAGCCACGACAGCTGACCCAAACTGATAAGTAAGGTTTATATATAGCTAATAAAGGAAAATTCCATAACACATGACATCATGCTCAGTGTATAAAGAGGGGTGGAAAAGTAAGAAGGGGAGAACATTTTGAGCGGTAGCATTTGTCTTCCTGAATCACCATTGCATGTGACAAGGCCCGTGCTCTCCTATAGATAGCTGAACACCTGCCTGACCTTGGAAGGCAGTAAATTAATTCCTTATTTTGCTTTGCTTCTGTGTGCAACTTTTGCTTTACCTATTAAAGTATCTTTATCTCAGTCCATGAGATAAAGTCATTTTTATCCTTACAATTCTCTCCCCCATGCCATTGCTGGGGGAGAGAGTGAACAGCTGTGTGCAGCTGAGTTGCTGGCTGGGCTTAAACCATGGAAATTAGCTGCACTGCTTATTTGTCAGCTGGTTTATAACCTGAACTGCAGGGACAGGTTCTCCAGCTCTCATAAGTTAATGACACACCCTTGACTACTGTAAGGGGATAGTAGTTGCCATGAGTTGTTCTGAAATCAACTGTTATTTTCTTGATTTCTTACTTTTTTGTCATTTAAATATAATTGACTAGAGAGGAAGTCAAATTGGATGGTGGACTCTCATCACCTTCCTTCCTAGTTTAGAGAAGAGAAGCCAATTGCAATATATTTTGATGGTCTTTAACTTAAATGTTGTCTTTCAAGACCTTCATATTGAACAGTGAATCTGGGAGGGCTAAAAGTATTGGTTTATACCGGGCCAGTGTATACATGGTGCCCTTATCTGCTGTTTTTTTCCAATGAAGGCAGTTATTTTGCTTATATCAGACTTTCACAGAGATGTAGAAGAAAAAGCATGTTTTCCTCATCAGAGAAACACAGGTTGACTTTAACTAGACATTTGACAACAAGTTGTTGGGAAGTTACAAATAGCTCCGTAACAGGAATATGTCCATCTCCTCTGCAATTGCTGTCTGAAAGGACTTCTTTTGAAAGTAATGTTACCATTTAGATGAATATTACACACTGAAGCTTATTCTGTGACACTGATTATTTTTTTTCCACTACTCTCTAATGAATGGATCTTACTGTGTTATTTATTTAGGACATACCTAGGCACCACAACAGAGAGAACAATATAAATATGCATATGAATATAAGCTGCATGAACAATTGATAACAGAAATATGAAATTCTACATGTACTACATGTCTAAAATGGCCTTGAATTGTAGTTTCTTTTCTGAAACACTCTTATCAATTATTATTATGGCAGTCAGTTCTATGCTTATAAACATGGATGTTTGCAAATTTCTCTATAGTTTGAATAATGATATTTTAAACTATATTTTAATTTTGATATTCTAGCTGCTAGGAAGTTATAGCTCATATCAGATATTATTTATCACTCACTTTTACCTTGTCACCTTCCAGCTATATACTAAATCATTTTCCACTGACTTAAGCTAACCTTTCAAACCTCAGCAGAGTTTCAAATGCAAATTCATATGTATATACACATTTATACACATACATACATTTATAAAATATTAATATATAAATATATGTATAAATATATTCAGGCATACTTTATATAAACATACTTTTTCACAGAATGGTTAAGGTTGAAAGGTATTACTGGAGGTCATCTATTTCAGCCACCTTGCTCAAGCAGGGTTCCCTAGACCATGTTACTCTGGATTGTGTCCAAACACATTTGGAGTATCTCCAGTGAGGGAGTCTTGTCTGGGCAACCTATTCCAGTCACCCTCACAGTAAAGTTCTTCCTCATGTTCAGGTGAAACTTTCTGTCTTCTGATTTCTACTGGCTGCCTCTTGTCCTATTGCTGGGCTCTTCCAAGAAGAGCCTGACTCCATTCTCTTGGCACCTTCCCTTCAGATACTTGCAGACATTGATGAGGTCCCCTCCAGTCATCTCTTCTTGAGGCTGAACAGACCCAGCTCCCTCAGCCTTTCCTCATAAGAGAGGTGCTCCAATCCCTAAATTATCTTACTGCCTTTCAGGGGACCCACTTCAGGAGTTCCATGTCTCGATTTTACTGGGGACACAGCACTCCAGACATGGCCTCTCTGGGGCTGAGCAAAAGAGCAGTATCACCTCACTCATCCTTTTTCCATATCTATGTGCAAAAATGTACTATGATACACACCAAAGTGTTATTTAGGCTTTATTCATATTACTAAAGAAAGAAGAAGTAAGGAAATTAAAATTTTCGTAGATTTGTAACTGAAGATTTTTCTTAAAATGAACTCTTAAAAGAGTTGCATTACTTAGTTTTGAGCCCAAAGCTGATCTATAAGATCTGGTGTGCTTGATGCTCTCAGTGAATGACTGTTTCATATTTTGCATTTCTCTAAAGGCTTGTTTACTAAATAATATTAAATTCTTGCTGTAACAATGGTTGCTATTTTGTTCGAGAGCTATTCTGTGACACACATTAATAGACTGTTCAGACATCAGTTTCTTAATTTTCACAAAATTTCTCAATACTGAAAGCCTGGTATTATCCCAATTTATAAGTGCTGAACTGAGGCACATTGGAATTGTTCCTAATGATTAGCCACTAATTTTAGCAGATCCACTTTGTGTTATCTCTTTTCTCATTTTACAGAGTTCTGAGTGTAGTGTGGTCTTCCTCCTGCTCAGACCATGCTGTGCCTCCTGCTGATTGAAGGTGCACTTAAAACTTCAGCAAGTCAGAATCCAAAACCAAAACTGAAAAAGCAAACATGGATTGAAATTAATTTCAGCTTTGTTCTTTAAGCCATCTAACCTGAACTGACTGTTAAAACTGCTTCTTTCTCCAGCTAATGGAGTGACAGGCAGCTCAAGAGAGCCATTGCCTACACCTCTTACAAAAGACCTTTGGAACAGGATAAACTACCTTCTGTAGATGCCTCTCCACACTGGCCGAGAAAACCTGCCCTGTTTGTAGCCTAGCTAAGATGAATTTCAGTCTTTGGGAGGGCCAAGGAAAGTGGTCTAAATTTAAGTATTTGGTTCTAAATTAGTTTGCTGTGGTTAGGAATGACAAGAACTTCCAGGGGTGATTTCTGCCATTTAAAATCCTTAGAGGGATTTGAAGAATCACCCTCTAAAAATGCCCATCTCCTTCTGTTGACTGCATACACTTAAAACAACTAAGGAAGATGAAATCAAATATTTACCAATGTTCCTTGATATCTGTGGCTGTTGTGATTTACTTATCACTAAGTAATTCTGACAAAGAAATAAAATGCACCCCTTCCTTCCCAGAACAATACAGTTTGGAGAAATTTCTTTCTCATTCAACCTTCACTGCAGCAGTTACTAAATTCAGAGTGTTTATGCTGCCTACCACAATGTAAGGGTTTGCGTGTGTGTACAATTTCCTGAGCTATTTTTAAAAAACACACAAAAACCCCCCAGACCAAAAAACCATGCAGGTATTGTGTGGTTTGTTCTGGTGTTCTGTTGTTGTTGTTGATGTTGTTGTTGTTTTTTTGGTGTGTTTTGGTTTTTTGGTGGTTTTTTTTTGTTGTTGTTTTTTTGTTTTGTTTTTTTTAAATTCAGCTTTTTGTCACTGTAATACTCCACGATGAGCATCGCCTGAAGAGTAGCAGCTCACAGACAAGTGTTAGAGATGGCACCAGTGACTGAAAAAACCTCCCAGGAGTCTTTTCTATTTAATCTGAGCACAAATTAAGTAGATTTATTCTTTAATTTCCCCATTGGTATTTAATAATTATTTGTAACTCTATTGTTTATTTTGGTGAAACTACCAACTTTTACTTGCATTTAACCTGGCTTACCTTGAGGATGATTTCAAAGTATTTTGACAAAGAAAGAGATAGACTCTCACAGAGGGTGGAAACCTATGAACTTATGAATTTTTTTCTTCAAGGCAATCTAGGCATATTCTGCAGGGTATAAAATGTGCAACAGGAAGTGCTACAGGGAAATTTTCAGAGATCATGCAGAGAGCTTGCATCAGAAAAGTCAGAATGAAAATGGCTAACTGCTCTCTTTGATTATGCAGGAAGCTATTCAGGAGAATTTCTGAACTGAAATGGCTCCCCCAGGGAATTGGTTGCATTGGTATGGTGCTGAGTACAGCTATGGTTCCACAATGTGACACATTCACCTTACCCACCTAGAGGTGAATATAAGCATTTGTATCACAGAAGTAAATTAAAACCCCTCTTCTATAGTACTTACATAGGACAACCTTATTGTGTTCTAGTTCAATGATTCCTTTGTTGATTTCAGCCACAAATTTATTAAATAACACACTTCTATTAAACTGTCTGCAAAAAAGTCCTATATTAATAGCATCCTAAACAACAGTCAATCTGAAATATGTTTTACTGAAACTTAGAGAGTGTTATGCTTTAGACAGTCCTATCACTGTGTGTCAGCACTCAGTGACACTTTTACCATATTTCATGTTAACTTGGCTCTTCAGTTACTGTTGACTCCCTTTCTCTGTCCCTAGTTCCTTGATTCTGACCACGCAGTTCCACGCTCTGCTGGACCACCTCACATCAATCTAGCTTTGCTCACCACTCCTGGGGTCCTCACCATGTTCCAGTGTCTCCTCCTGTCACCCAGCTTCCTTTCCCACCAACATCAGCTTCTTATCTGAACTTTACTTCCTTGTTACCTCCCTCATTCCCCCTGAATTGGTTCAAAATGACATCACACCTCAAAATTAGGAAATTTTAAATACAGAAGGCAATTTGGGTTATTTCAGAGTTTATTAGACTCCTGTTATCTTATATCCTGTATACATTTAGATCCAATGGTAAGCAAAGATTTCAAAGTAGAGGGATAGAAAAAATGAATGTAAATTAGTCAAAACTATTCTAACACTAGTTAGAGCTAATAAAAAGTATTAGAAATGGGTAAGGAAAGCTTTTTTTCTTCATTTCATTTTTGAAGCACTGGCCAACTCCTGGCATAATCCCCTTCTGATCCTTGTAATTAGAGATTTCTTTAAATAGTTGGATGTAGTCAGAAACCAAACGGGTCCTTGCAAGATAATGAACCACAGTCCTGTTGACTTTTGAGAGACTCCTCTTTGAGAGAGGAGAATTAACCCTTTCTTGGGACTAGTTTGCTCTTAGCAATGGAAATGCCTGGAGTGTTCCTCTCTCTTCAAGGAAGGCATAAATTTATCTTATGTTATTGAAATGCAAGGATCAGAAAGAAGGTGCATGGTAAGGGAGCAAAACCATGCTTTAAATACCTGCTGCCTCCAATGTGAAATATCCAATGACACTCTGATGTGGCTTTGCAGTGATATCTTTATGGCTTCCATTTAGCAATTTTCTTTCAGAGGTTTATAAGACCCTGCCACAAAGGACTTAAATTGTACGACTAAAGATCTGTGGCACCAAACTGTGATACAAACAGTGGAAGAAGAGAAGACTCTCTTAAACCAAGGCTTCTGTCACAGAAATTGTCTTGGTTTAAGACAATTTACAGAGCAGACACTCCAAAATGAGTTACCTCTCTTTGTAGTTTTAACTGCTCCTCTTTCCCCAATAGGGAGAGACGTGTGAGAAGATATGTGGGAAAATAACAATTCACTAAAAAATTGAAAGAGCAACAATCAATATAACAGTAATAGGCACTAGATACAGCAGTGCTGAAACCCATGGACTACCTGGGAACAAAGAGCACAAGATGGCAGAGAAGCCCCTCCCTGAAGAAGGCAGGCTCTGTAAAGGACTGTGGTTCAAGGGACAAAGACAAGATGGCAGATAAGCCCCCTTCTCTGACCATGTGGTGGACAGAGAATAACAGAGAGAGAGAGCAGAGGGGAAAAATATCAAGAGAGAGAAATGGAACCTCTGCGGTGACAAAATTTCCCTCTTCCCTCAAACAACAACCAAAGGGCAACAAGGACAAAACAAAAAGAAACCTTGATTCCAAAAGCAGTCAAATGCCCCTCGAGCTGTTTGCTCCACTGCACTGGACAGGGTCGCTCCCCTGGCAGCGGCAGTTCCGCTGACAGCGGCAGATGGAACCCAGGCAGTGGCAGGAACTAGCAGTGTTAATTTCTCTACTTTTTTGGTGGGCAGGACCCAGTTGGTGTCAGCGCTGCAATTCTGAGTTGGCACCACGTTGTGGGGGAGAAGAAGCAGTCCTGCTGGGCACTGAAAAGGGGAGTACCTACCCCTGGTCCTGGCTGGGTGCCTGCAGACAGATGTTTGTGCAATTTGCCCGGGGACAGTTTAGGATTGGGAAATGCTAAGTTCTTGGAGACCTTATATGGCACCAACCAAGGAGCTCGGAAAGAAACAAAGTAAGAAAGTTTCTTCATTGGCTTGGAGAAGCAACTCTTTTAGGATCCCTCCAAGAATGGAAAGAGAAAGAGAAGGAGATCCTATATGAGTGCTGCCCTCTCTCTTAAAGGCATCCTGGGCCAAACAGCTTCCTGACCCCTGGGTTGAAAAGGAACAGTAACAATCTTGGGCAGAATTGGTGTATCACAGATACAATACACATTTTTTGGGTTACCCAGGACAGAAATGTTTCTGTTTTTTCAGAGCCCCTCAATTGTAAGTAAGCCTGTTTACAGAATTTGAAAGCATATTTTCTTCACATCAATGTAAACAAAGGAAATTTACTTCTGCTGATGAATCCTTATATATAATCATTTTATGATATGAAACTTCATAACTATTCCTTATAATTACTTAGAAACAACTGCTTGTTTTTTTAACTAGCTCTTGATAAGGAGCAGAAAATATAGCAAATAAGCATAACTGAAGTTGGTAACATTGTGGGACAGTTTGCTGCAATCTAAGGATGCTAAGAACAAGCAAGCAGTAGGCCAAATAAATTAAAGAAGAAGTCAAAAAGTTTTGTCCAAAACCAGAAATAATTAAGAGTAGAGAAAAAACCTGAGCAAAACCAGAGAGATCAGGAAAGATTTTTTTCTATATCACCTAAGATTTTCCCACCAATTCTCAAGTTTTACTGATATGCTTTCCTCATACAACTTTAATGCTTATTTCTTGTCCAAAGTGAGTCCCCAAGTCAAAACTGCTTTGTTGAGAAAATCCTTGCATCAACCTTCAGATGTACAAATCTGGAATCCGTTAGTTCAAATGTGTCAATAAAATTTCTGATTGTAAATGCAGAGCCTACAAGCAAAAGCTTGTAGGTATCCTAGGTATCTGGGACATGAGCAGGAAGATTACTTTTTCACTTTATTAATTCTGTGCTGGTAAGCCTTGTGATTTTTTTTTTTCTGTGTTTCATAGCTGTTGTGAATTTTCAAAAACCCTAATCCCAGGAATCTTACTGTCTATAAACCCTCAGATTTTCTTTAAGTGCATTTTTCAAACAAGTTCCAGTCATCAGAGCTGCAGGGGAAAAAACAACAAAGCCTAAAAATGATACAGAGAACTTTCAGCATTCAAAACACTACATGGCAAATGGCATGTTCACAATGTACTTGGGGTTTTATTTCATTAATTTCATACTAAGACTTTGAAAAGACAATGTTGGAGATACCAAAGGTTTGCTTTACTGGGAGTAAAAATTGAAAGATTTTAAGTGTTTTTGTGATTTGGAGCAATCTTAGCATAAGGCCATCTTTTACACATTGACTATGGGATTACTGGCTGAAGAATTTTTTTCATTTTTTTCAATTGTTTTTCTCTGTAGGGAATGATTAGGAGCATTAATAGTTTATAGGACCATTCTTTTCCTAGAACTGGATGTTCGGAATAAGGGAATGTCACTTCCACCAGTCTGAGATAGATGCAAAGGTCTTCTTTGACAACTTCACACCTACCTTTTTATTCTGTCTCCTTATAAAATTTGCTTCTGTGCTTGCTGTCTTTCTTGACTTTGTCTTTATAGCTATTTGCTCCTTGTGCTTTTCTCCCCAGAACTGTGCTTTAATTTGATGATTGCAATCACTGTGTATAGACATTAATATTTTTTTTTGTCACTTTCTAAACTTCATCACACTTCTTTTTTCTATTAGGAAAGCAAAGTTTCTGCTTCCCAGGCATTTGGAGCCAAACTCTGAACATTGCCTAAGGCAGAAATTGGATATAAAACAGTTCCTGCTCTTTTGTCCTTGAAACGCTTAGGGGACAAAGTGCCACAAAAACAATGAATGCCCTACCTGTTCATCTGTATGACAGGATTTGGCTTAGATAACAGATAAATGCTCTGATCTCAGTCTCAAGTGAACATTGTCAAATTAACACAAGCCACTATATCAGTTGTCAGCTTAGTCTTTGTTCCAACAAATGACAGATATGAGCAGCTACTCATATTTTTTTCACACCCCAAGAGCATATGATGACATAGTGTTCATATACAATGAGAAGCAATGTACCACTGGGAATAGTTTCCTCTGTGCAAAACCTGTCACAGCCATGAGAAGCCATTAGTGATGTGGCTTCACAGTTGCATGAATGGGATATGGGTGCCTTGGGAGCTGAGCACAGCTTGAGAGAAACCCAGTATGAAAGAGATTCTGCTTCTGTTTTCTGATTGTGACACTTAGTGTACCTCACTTGCAAGAATATACTTTGAGTGGGGCAAAAAGTAAAAGTTCTGCCCCCTTTGGTCATTAAAGAAACCGTCATACTTTATAATGTGACTTCACGAAGAATAGGAATTTGTGGCCTTGTGTTCTGAGGAAACCCATTTAGAAAAAATATATCCTTCTCTTCAAGACTGCTACTGTAATTTTAATTGTCCATAACGCCCTCCTTTATTTCTACCCTTAATTATTCTTTATTGCTCTTCAACACTGCTAACTTCCATACCCTTATTCGGAAGCATCTGTTTCACTGATGGGTGAAATTATTGTCATATATATTAAGGGGATTTATTTTGTCTTTATCTAGTAGATTAAAGAATCCATTAAGAGCAGATATTTTCTTGCCAGGAAGATATTATAAACTATAATTAAGTCAACTTTCAATCTTTTTTTTTTTCTTTTTTTTTTAATAAACTACAGTGATTCCTTTAAGTCTCTTGTTAAATTCTTTTCTTAAGCTATTGAATTATTGCAACAGCTCTTTTGTACACACTTTCAGATTTACCAATATCTTTTTAACAGAAGGAATACAACAGAACAATGTCTATATTTTCAGAAGTCAATCACAGCCATTGCAGTGGAAACCTATATATATAGGTTACCTATATATAGGAAACCTATAAACTATATATATAGTTTTGTCAAGTTAGTCCCAGTAACGCAAAATACAGTGATAAAATCATTCCTCAAATCCCGCTTCAAACTTGAGCTCTTTCTGCCACTATGCTGCATGTAGGTTCATGTTCAGGTACCAATTTTTAATAATTAGTACCTAATAAACATGAGTAAGTGTTTTAGGAGTCTTATTTTCCAAAGAATAATGTCTTATTCTGTAGGTACGGTCAGTGTTTCTCATCCCTCAGTACATATGTTGCATTTATCTTTAACATGGAAGGTTGTGGCTTGCTGAGAAACTGATTCCTCTGCATAATTGATTTGTTCTTATTAGTTTGCCACTCTGCAGTCTGTGTGTCAGCCACATATAGTGTAAATTGTAGTTTTACTAATGCACACAGGTGAAAATGTTAGTTTCACATATCAATTAATGTGTACCTCCACTAGTACTATATCTATTTAATCATGATTGCTCACCCAGAAATACTTCATGAAATATGTCTGCAAGTTACTTCTTAATTGATTTTGAATGGGATGATAGAACAGGGATGATAGTGTATAGTGCTTATTTTTTAATCAAAATGTCATGAAGTTCTAAAACAAGTATCATACATAAGTCTCTATCTTTCAGTTTCTGGACTTTTAATTTACCCAAATAATGAAGTAATATTTGTTTGATCAATGAAACTGTATTAACAAAGACTGATGATAATACAATAGTTACTAAAACAAAAGTATCTTTCAAAGTAAATCACCTAAAGAATCTTAGTCAATATGAACAGCACAATTCTCAGTAACAGCTGTATATCCTCAAACACCAAATAACTACTGCCAGAAAATATAGACTGTGCACAAAGGCACATTCTATTCTTGAGGAAACTTCAGCTCTGACAGGATGAAATGACATTAAAGATAGACAGAAGGAGGTAGATTGACAAGACTGAATTAAACTTTTTGCGTCAAAACCCAAGGGCTTCTATGATTCAGGTGCCAGTAGCATTTATAAGACCTTACTAACCAATGCCTAAACCTGTAAAGGTCTGTAGCTGCAAAAAAGCTGATCCCCAAAGAGATTTATCCTGCCAGCTTTTAATTAACTGAAAGTAATAGAAATGGTGACTGCTTCAGATTAAGGACCTTAAAAACCTCTCTGAGTCTTGGTCCCAATACTTACATTTCAATGACTGTATCTGTGCATCACTAAACAAACCCGAACACTGCTGAGTATCTCAAGGTCTATGCCACTCCTGTGTGTAACACAAACTTGTGTAATGAGCATTCCTTATAGCACCTCACTGGAAATTTCAGGCAAAGTCCAAACACTCCCAAAACAGTGGCAAGAAATTAATGATGCAGTGCAGCAATGCAGAAAAGACAGATTTAATTAAATTTGACTTTGGAGTGTTCAGTTTTCTACAAAATTTTATATGGAGGTTCCAGTGCTGGTTTGAACTGGAGGCTGCCAAAGGATTTCAATATTACAGGCTATAAGGTTGCTCTTAGCCATACCAAAAATTAATTATTTTGTGTATTAGAAGCACTTCAATAGAGATTAATTAAAAATTCCTCTCTTGAAAAGCAAATGGCCTTCCCATAGAGGCCAGAGCTTTGTGCATTTGTACAGGCACAGGTTTAACTTGGTTTTGTAGCTTAGGCTATTGAACCAAGTCTACTCACACTCCACAGTATTCCAACAACTGAATATGTATGGAAGAAAAAAGCAGAATCACTATTATTTTAGAAGAACAAAGAAAGTGGATTACAGGATCAACTCTAGCACAGAGTTTCTAGGTGTACATCTCAAGCAGAGGAAAGCATATCCATCTTTTCTGGAATTAAGCATATCATGCAGCCTCTCTTCATTACAACATTTTCTGCAGTTAAGCCTAAGTAGCTCCCTTCTGCAAAGTGGATTCCTTTTTGAGTTCTTACCCTTTTATGGAAGAGTTCTATTTCCTATTTGATGGGTGAGTTTCTAGTCACTTGTAAGGCATCTAATAGTTAGCCTTAGTTATATTTTTGCTCTCTCCCTTATGAAACTAATCTTAGCCACAACAACCTGTCATCAAACATGGACAAAACATCTCAGGTAGGGACCTAAAAAGTATTTGGTTAGACTTTCAGTGACTTTATTGACCTGGAACTAAATGTTGACAGTTTTCAACAGTAATAGATCTTTTGTATTGTCCATCTCAGTCTCAGTTTTTACTGGAAGAGTACACTCAAGCAAAGCACAGCTCTGAGCCTCTGAGTCCCCTGCTTATTTCCGGAAATCTGAGAAAAACTGTCCAGCCAGGTGGTAGTGGTAACAATAACAGTAACATGACCATTGATTTTGTTCAGTGTTATTGTAAAATAATAACTGATTGTTCCTTTTGTTGTGGTTGTTGCAGTCATTGTTAGTGATGCCTTTATTAAGTGCTTTGTAGTAGTGTCTTGTCTCGTAGCGAGGAGACATGATGCTGGGTGTTGTGTTTGCGTGTCATAAAAAGACATCCTTTAAACAGCTAGAGTGAAACAAAAATGGGATAGCAGGCATACACAACAATAAATATCAGAAAGCCCAAAGTGACAATGAGACATTTCTGATTAGTGTAATAAACAGAAATCAGTGCATACAGCATGTTCTACTTTTGTCAACAATTCCACTAGTATTGTAGTCCTTGTAGGTTTTCACTTGCTAATAAAGGTAGGATGGTATTGTTATTTTGTAGGAGACTATTTCTTTCTCCTTACCCTACAGACAATAGCTCAAGCACAAGGAATTATGGATCAACTTAGACATGGGTCAACTCTTGGTCTCAGTAACCTGTTTAGATTGAAGACCCTCTAGACTCTCTTGATTGTCTGAATATCAAGGGCTGATAATGGTCAATTATATGAACTTGACAAGTTAATGAAGGTAATGCTGAGGAAAATCAAGGATAACTCAGATAAAGTTAAGTAGAATTGCATAACAGTTTACAATAAACTTGCCCTTTACAAAGGCAGGATGTAGGCATACTTCCCTATAAACTTAGGCTTAATGCACAACATATCTATGACATAAAGCTCCAAAATTCATGGCTACTTCTTCTGAAAGATTGTAAATTTTATCCCATGTCCTTTTTCTTCTTGCCATGCTTAGATGATCCTGCTCAGTACCCTTTCCTGAGAGAAGAGCTTTGTCTGCATTTCAAGGGAGGAGGCATGGGCAAATGGGTTCCAATCTGACCAAAAATTAATCTTCTATTTTAGAAAAACAATTGAAGCTAAAAATTCTCTGTGTGATTTTGGGTTTTTTTTCCATAAAATGAAATTAATAAAATATTTTTTTGAGCTCTGAGTAAAGGCAAACACATACAATTAATAGGGCTTATGGTCAGGGATTTTTCCTGTGCCTAAGTTGTCTCTACACAGATGAGTATTACATACATTGAAAGTTCTGATGGACTTTCTTAAAATGATCTTGGAAAATACTCTTTGAAAGACTAGAGTTTATGGTTTAGAAATTTCCTGAGATGGAACAAATTAAGTCAGATGTTGCTAAGGCAAATTTAAACACCTCAGAAGACCAGGGCAGAGGGTGTGTATAGAAAGTTTAGGTTAACAATGAGATTAATATTACAGCACCAGAGAAAGAGATTCTGTGAAATATAACATACTCTTAGCATTGTTCAAGGATGACAAATGCTTCAGGGGGTCTCAAAGATCCTGAATAGCCATAAATCCATACAGTGTTTTAAAAATGTGGAAAATGAGTCATACATTATTTTGTGTTTCACTCTATTTCTCACATTGTTAAATAAAGGCTGTCTTTTGCATGCGGTTTTGCTCGTTTGCTTGTTTTTTGTTTTTGTTTTTGATACAATATATTTTATATAGTATTAAATACTTCTAAAGATCTGTGTGTGGAATATTTTACAACTATCATACAGTCCATAAATAATTAACTAGTAATTCCAAACAAACATAGGATTCATTCCCAGAAGGTTATGACAGAAATTGATTATTGTGTGAATGCTCCTTGAGCCTTTTAGAGGCCTATATCTTTGACTTGTAGGAATCAACTCATGAAACCCTGACAAAGGAAGTAGACTGGATTAAAAAAAAAAAAAAGTAGGAAAAAAGAACAATGCTATTGCTTAGGACAAATTAAAATATAGATCTTGAAATTTGGGCCCACCTCTGTCATTTGGTGCCCTCAGGAAGACTTTTACCAGGGCTATAAATACTGAGATCTTGCTCCTTTATGTCACTTCTCCCACACATACAGATGAAAGCAGAAATTCTACTCTATTTGAAAAAAGTGTTTTCTTGGCCATGAGTACATACAAGAAAGCCATTGACATTCTGAAGTGAGTCCAGTGGAGACCCCAAACCAAGGAGAATAAAGCACACATCAGACAAGGACAGGATGAGACCTGTTTTTGTCCAGCCTGTAAAAGGGAAATAGAAAGGACGCCTTATTACTGCCAGCATCTGAGGGAGGATATGAGGGAGACAGAGTCTTACAGTTGGAGGTGCACAGCAACATGATGAGAGGCAATGGACACAAGCTGGAACATGTGAAGTTCTGATTCAGTATTCAAATGGGGTTTTATATTTGTGTTTGTCTTGAATACCTACCTGAATTCCAAGCATGATCAATCCTGACTTGGAAATAATGGAAAACCATGGTTACTGTACAATACTGTGTGGGGAAAAATTTTGTGAGAATTTGGAAGAAATAAATTGAGAAATAGCCTCCAATAGGTCAATTATAATGCACTCAAAATATCAAAGAAGGGATGTAAGCTTCTATGGTAGATGCTGAATTTATAATCAGAGAAGAGTATGAACTACAGATTTCTGAATAGTTTGCTGTATGCTTAAGGTAGACTTTGTTATGAGATAGGAGTAATCTAATCAGCAACAAAAGCATGAATAATTTTCAATATCATACTCAACAGTATATAAATCTAGCAAGCTGTGATAAAGGACTGTAGACCAGTAAAGAAAGAATTAAATAGTGCAAGAAATCTTACAAAGAAGATGTCTTTCCCAGCCTTTTCCATTTTTAGTTTTATCCCCTCTGTTTCTACACAGTTCTTTCAGTGGAATACTTTACCCACTAGCACTGTGGGTTTTCTGTTCCTTGGGTTTGATTTCTTCAAGAGACATATGATCTAGTGTCATTTTTATATCTCATAATTGCTGACGTAGATTTAGGGTACAGCAAACCCTTGACTCAGAGTTGAGTCATGAATGGTGCATCATCCCAAGAGAGAAACACTCCCATCCTCTGACATACAGTTTCTGTCATTCTCCTTTTTTCCACTGAACAGGAACAATCTTTACCAGCTCCTCTGAAGATTCAAACTCTGATGACTACTAGGTAAGGAAGGATATTCCAATGAGTGTACTTATTTCCTTCACCCTGCACTTCTCTCAAGCCTCTGCATGCAGTCAACTCTGTATCCAAACCCTACTTAAGTCATGTTAGGCTCAGACAAGCACAGATTTATTCCATTTGACATTTAGGCTCAAGTCTGCTTTAATGTACAGCCCAGTACCTTATTTTGTGAAAATTTTGGGAAATTTTGGGAAAAGGAAGACTGTAGTTTTGGACAGGTTATTTTCCCAGATCCATTCAAAACTATTTTCAGACTTCATTAAGTTAGGTATCTAAAAAAATTATTTTTCCAGGAGAATAAAATATCCATCCTTTTGTCTCAGGAAAAAGACTACCATCTGATGAGGTTGTGTGAGAAATGTGTATATTTCTCTTTGATAGATAGCATGCCAGAAAAAGCCAACACAAATAGCTAATGGCCTATTGAATTGGTGCATTACCCTTTGAGGAAGTGCTCTTCCTGGCTACTGCAGGAGGTAAGCTACCAATGTAGATAAATTGATGACATAATTGATTTGGCAAATCTCATTTTCCATTCAGTCAATGCTTTGTAGTGTTCTGTCCTAGCTTCTGAGAAAATCTCTGGCTTTAAAATATTGTTTTCCACTGAAAAGCCACTGAAGTACCTGTTTCTAAAAAGTGCTTTGACTGTTTGAAAATTACCTTGACTTTCAGGAATATACTCTAAAATTATGTCCTAAGGAAGATAAACTATAAATGGCTTTTTTCTTCCACTGCACACTTCTTCCATGTTGAAAGTACAACATACACTAACAGGCACAGAGGATGGTTGTGTTAAAATGCACACTTATATTTTTCCTGTGTTTCTGGCCTGTTCATGTAATTTGGAAATGTCTCAACCCCACGTGTAAGCCTGAAGGCAAGATCCAACCGTTGACATCTGTTGGGGAACAGAGAGAGGGGTAATCTATAGGTTTTAAGAACTTCAGATAGAGAGGCTTGCCTCTGAGCAAAGGGGTGTGCTGCCAGCTCTCATTGGCACACACAGAGAGATCCCTCCAGTATCATATGTCATCTGCATGCATATCAGCTAACACTTTGGGCCATGGTGTCTTGGAAAAGAAGGTTTTGCCATAAAGTTGAGATGAACACAACATTTTTATTCCTGGTTTAAAATGGATGGACAAGAAAGCCATGTACAGGATTTTTAGGATGAGAGGTCTGCCAAGTCTCTGAGGCAGGATTCGTAAACGAAAGCTGACTTGCTTCAGAGCTTCTTGTGAAATGTAGCCAGGAGAGTTGAGAGAGGACAGGAAGCATGCCTTCACAACAGCAACCAAGAGCAAGGGGCAAAACCAACAGCTGTTGAGGCCTAGGTCCCCCAAAACAGCAGCCTTGGACAGGAATTCTGGTGCTCCTTTCTCAGCAAAGCTTTTGGATCATGTTGCTAATAGAGTGCCAGGAAACTATACATCACTAAGGAACAACAGCAGATGACTGTAAAACAGTTGGATTTCTCTGAGGCTGGGCAAAAAACTGTGAGTGGTGAATAGCCCAGAAAGGAGAGGGGCACTCTGCCAAGATACTGACAAGCTATAGGAAGAGGACAGGCTGATAATGAACAAAGCCCAGAAACGCCAACGTTCCATTCTTTCAACTACTTAGGTTTTCCAAATTGCCTGAATATGTTTCTCTCATCCTTCCCCACTTCACAAAACTGTAGCTACAAAGCTCTTTAGCTCCTTTTTAACTCAGGTGAGAAAGTCCTGCTCTTTAGCATGTTCAGTTTACATGATAAATTTTCTCAGGCTCCTGTGGAAATCAGGTGGTGGCATTTAGCTACTTTATAGCAGGGACACAGGGTGTTGGTCCTTGTCCTTTTTGACTCCTGGCAGAAAGATCCTAACACATGCAATTTGAAACTCTCATGGAAAATAGATTGTGAAAAAAACCCCTCAAGTTAGTGTTTACCAAAATTCTGTGTGAAACTATCTAGTCCAATGTCTGTGTTCTGATGAGTTTCCATATATAACACAGAACTTTCTTTTTACTCAAGCTCTCAGGTTCCAGAGAATGCTAAATCTGACTTTGTAAGATAAGTGTTGATCTTGCTAAAATTAGAAGTGCGGATTTATTAGTGAGATTAAGCCAAAGTCATATAATAGCAGAGACGTATTCACAAGAATAAGATGAACACTAACAATCAATCAGTTGATCTCCAAGCCATGTGCTGAGATCAAATGGTGGTATTCACTAAAGTTCTGCTCTATGCCAGGAAAAAAGTAGCAGCCCAATGTGTTGCATTTAAGAAATATATTTTTGTGTAGCACAGGGTGACATCAAATTGCACCTGTCAGGAGACTGAAATTCTGATATAACTTAAATCATGATATCCAAATGGCCAAGTTCTGAGCTGTGAGGAACACCTGCCAACATAACTAATAGTGAGGACAAAAAGCCTTTGGTAGCAAGTCCCTTGAGAAGGAGATAATAATATATGTGCCCTGTTCAATAAGCTCTTAGCCTGAGGTATTTCCAGTATGCAAAGAAAAGAAAGCTTACTTTTAATTTTTTATGCTGTCTCCCTTTATCTTGATACGTTTGTTCCATTTTCCTCAAAGAGGTTCTCAATTAGTTTAACAGAAGTTTTCTTTTCTAAAACCAAATCCAACTCTGTGTGTAAGCCTTTGATGGGAGCTTCCATATGAAGAGAGATTAAAGAAGTGAGGGCTAATTATTATGGAAAGAATAAGTGCAACAGAGGATATAACAAAACCGGTGCATATAATAGTTCCTACTGTGGAGAAGGTCAGACAGGATCTCTTGATTATCCTTAACCGAAGCAAAAGAAGGAAACACTCCATAAATTAAAAAACAAGGTACCATTATATATACACACACACACATTTTTATAGATGAAATCTCACTTTGCATGATACATGGCTACAAAAATTTACTTGTACAGTAACGAAAGTTTGCTGTGGAAAACAAAATATACAGTCTCAGGGCAGTATATTTTAGATGTTTTTTTTTCCAAAATGGAAATCTTTTATGGAGAAGGGCCAAGAGGCAAAAGTAATTGTGGACTGAGAATTGCAGGACTGCAGAAATCAACCAGATCCACAACCCTTCTCTTTCTCCTTCATGCCCTCTACTCCAAATATTATCCATTACTGATGTATTTTTTAGTGACAGAAAAAAAAATTACTGCAATCACAGGCACAGAGCAAGCTCCTGCTGGACTAGCAGCTTTTCACTGGATGTTGGTGCTGCTCCCAATCAGAGGATCCATTTCTATGGTTGAGCTAAACCTGCCACTTCTTTGGATGTAATTAAAGATTTTGTACTGCTGCCACATAGTTGAACAGACAATGGACATTTATCATGTGAACAAAATGTGCCAGTCTTCTCCATATGATGTCACAGCTTCTCGTCATGTGATAGAAAGAGTATAAGCATTGAATCAGCACCTGTTTGCATACAAAAATATGAGAAAGTGCCAGAGACAAAACACAGAGGTTGTTCCATGTCTGATAGACCCATGTTCAACCAAAAGATGAAGATGTACAAGCAAGTTGCATTCTTAATCTTTTAAAGAGATTTGAATTGTCACATAAAGGATTGCTTTCTTATCATATTCAGAAGGATATACTGGGTCCTGGGGAAGGAAGGTAACAGAGAAAAGGTTTACAAACTGGATGTTTTCTTCTGTCAAAGAGAGGTTATGGAATAGCTATTAAGAGGCTTTTTTAAGAACAGGCCAAGCAAATCTTGAGAAAAATAATAAAATATATCTTTTTGTGCAGCAAGAAAGCAGATAAAATATTTTGCAGGGTTTTTGTCTATGAATTCAACCCAGAAGGCCATCTCTGCATTATTAAAATGTCTATCAGTTGACTATAATTTTTAATAAATTTGTTGTGAATCTTCTAGTTTTGGCTGTTCTCTGTATTGATGGTATGGGGATCAAGGTGACTTTCAGATGTGCAGGACATGCTGTGCTTAATAAAAAAATGCAATGTACATAAACCCCTCACCTGGCTGAGGCCCAGCAGAGAAAGTTCACTTGGTACAGCAGTCACAGACAGACTTGCCAGCTCACTTCTAGACATGCCTTTCTGGCTTTGGCAAGACATTGTAAGTTCAGGTGTGTCTACATCTGTCACTGTTGACCTATTGTACAGTACAAAAGCTATGCAAACAAATTATACTCTGTATCCTCAGTTGCTTGCCATGTTCTCTCAACAGCACTTGTGTTTGTTGAATGTCAACTATCAGAAATCCTTTGGCTTACAGCCACTGAGTATGGCCTTTTTTTCTGAACACTGAGGACTTTTTTGTCTTGTCTACATAGAAAAATTGATCAGCAAAACATTCTTATGTTATTCTTTTTGGGGAGTAGGGATGGGGAAGAAGACACTGAGAATGGGATTGGATGGGATATCCCATTCTGAAACAGGACTGAGGAAGGGTCACAGAAATTTGCTGTTATGCAATAACAGAAAAAAATATGCTCTTATAGACCTCCTATTATAATTTTGAAGACATATACTGGAAAAATAGTTATACCATTATAACTATGGGGATGTTACAATATTATTGCTCTACTGTAACTGTAGCTATGAATAAGCATTTTAACATCCTTCTTGTTGATGCAGGTGTGGTCACTGAAGAACAAAAACACCTCACTCAAGGTAACATGCTGACTGATGGCACAGGAGTAACACGATGGACTGATAGATTTAACCCAGAAGTTTAATTATAAGTTACAGTTGATTCATATTATGCAGTTCCATGTGTATAGCTACTCCTTACTCAATGCTGATTGGGATGGAGTATCTGCAGAGCCATTTTCTGTTGTCTTCTCTACAACAAAATAATCTGCATCTACACTGTTATCAATATAGTATCTGAGTTAAAAAAAAGTAGTAAATATTCCTATGGCATTAAAAAATTATTTATATGTATGATCCTTGCTCTTCAGAGTTTATGCTAAAGTATTTCCATCCCATTAGGCGAAGTTGTTATCCACAGTCCCCTTGCTTGTTATTGGTATGTAGAATGTTAAACAGGCAGCCACAAATAGCAGGTTTCTCTTAAAGGTATTTTTACTGTGGATATGCATGCAGAAGAAACTCATAGATGCAGGTATATATCAGCAATTTCTATGTGCTCTATGTGTGCAGGTACAGCTGCAATGGGACTAAATGGGTAAGAATGGCTTTGTGCTGATATGTTCTGATGATAATTTCATAAAACAGGAAAAAATGGAGGAGTAAAAAATAGTGCTATTGCATTTAGAGTTTATGGGGAAGAAGGTTATGAACTGCTGAAATAAATCTTTGTTCTGCAATTTTATCAGTTGTCTTCATATTCAAGCCCAAGATATCTGCCATAGAAACATAAAGATCCTTGGATCATAATGCCCAATGATATATTGCAATTTCTATTATGAAGTCATATCTGCCTAACCATAATAAGTTCTATTTAATATCAAAAAAACATAGATTCTCACTCAATATTTCTGTTAGAATATTATTACAAAAACTTATTCATCTAGTGTTGCAAAATATCATAAATTATAGGCTAAACCGAGTCACATCTAGGTTTTGCTCATTTGTTCTTTTGTCAGCATTGCCCTTTACCATACAATGTTACTTTGCTCATTTTAGGCAATAGCTTTTTCTTCCTTGAACTTCCTTCTCTTCTGTTTATTCTCCTGATGTATTTTTAGGAAACAATAATTTCTTCATTCAGTCTTGGTTTTGCAGGTTTTCCCTGCTCCATTGAAGAATTTTGTTTTCTTTTTTCACTCATGCAAAATTTGTTCTGTACCATACATGACATTTTAATTCACCCTTTCTTATCCCTTTAGAATTAACTTTATTGAGCTCTGGTGACTACATGCAGGATTTCAGACCAAGCCTTATGACTATTAATAGCATTAATACTCTAATGTTTGACCACAGTTTTTGTCAGCAGGTAGGGGGCTGAGGGCTGTGATGTGAACCTTTTTACTGTAAGAGTGTAAGAGTGTTCCAGACTGCCATAGTAGATGGCTTTGATCCCAGTCAACAAGAAAAAGATATTGAAGTCATTCAAATAGCATTTGATATTATAGCTTAAAAGAATTTCTATGCATAATATTGAAAATTAATATTTATTAACTTGTTTTCCTTTTCAGGTACTTGAATTTTGTGGAAAATGAATTTTGTGAGTAAGCAGAGCATGATTTATCAGACATCATTCACCACCTCCAAAGAGGAGTTATCACTCTTTTTACCCTTATCTATCCTCTCTGTGGTGAAGGAATTCCACCCTCTCTCTTGTCTGTCTAACAAGTACACACTTATTGTATTTACTTTTCCTTTGCCTTACTTTTCAGAAAGCTGCATAAAAGTGAGACCAAAAGAAGATGAGATGAGAGGACTGACAGGTGGGTGATGTGCCCAGTAGCAGGGATAAGCAACAAAGGAAGAGAACATGGGTAAGAAAAGCTGATGAAAGCAAGAAGTTATTTTTTTTCCCCCTTTTTCCCTATGAACAAGATGTACTCTCCTTGGACTTTTGTAATGCTGTCTTTTCTGAGGGCCCAGAGTGTACTAACACTTGAATAGAGTTGGTGTAGATATCCTAAAATGACAGAACATCAATAGGAAATAGCAACAGCAGTCACGTAATTATTACTAGTATCAGTTAATTAGGGTTCATTAATTAGTGTATTAGAGTTATTGTACATTGGTGATTATTTTTCCTTTGCAACATGTGGCTGTTTTTCACCAGCCTGTATTTTCTGTCTCCTTTTCTCCTTGTACACAGGATCTTCTCTCATGCATTAAATTCTCCTGCACCACTGCACTTAAAAGAGCCTTTTGCTGAGTGATCCATCCCAGATGATTCATCTGACTTTTCCATTAGTGAGGTTTCTCCCTGTTCTTGCCCATTGAATGTAGTGCAAACTGGTCACAGAGTATAAGTTCTTTTCCATGGGCATCCTAAACTTGTCTGAGCTTTAAAAGACATCATTCCCAGAGTCTTGTAAACTTAGCTGCCATTATGTTACACAAGGGAAAAAATTATTTTCCTATCCTTTTTTTTACTATATTAGGAGTGACTGTAAATCTATTTAAGACAAAAGGAACTCTGTACAATGTTTCTTTTTGGTACTCAGATTCCTGCCAGCCAAATCAGATACTGGTGTTTGCTCCTGCCCTATCATTATCAGTGTTCCAGGATTGCCAAGAGACCAAATTTCTCTTGGGAATACCAATTTAACATTTAGCTTTCTCCTTTTCTGCCCTTCCCCTCCAGGTATCCCTTTGCAGTAACAATCAAGTACTTAGGAATAATTTACTCTACAAAAGAATGGAGGGAAACATTTTCAGGCACAACACTACACTGTAGTGTTTTCAGTAGGAAGGGACACTTAATAAGAATTGCTAGAAATTACACATGGGGCCTGGAGAAAAGCAGAGCTGTGAAAAACACTTGTTTCTCTAATTGGTCCTCAAGAGGCTTTTGCCAAAATGCCTAGTAGTTGTAAGTTTCTTTTCTTGATATTACATATTATCATGTAATGGATTTTATTTTGAATAACATATTTATATGTTTTTTCAGTAGATTGGTAGTGTTTCTCTAATTCAGAAGTCTTTTATTTCTTTCATATTCCAGTCAGATTCTCAAATTCATTGTTTCATGGAGGATCTAGCATCTGAGCTACTCCTAGACCCCTAAATATAAAGCAAATACCTTAGCACACCTGGCAGATATAACTTTCTGATTGCAGATATAGCTATTTAGCATACATCTATCAAGTGACTTGCCAAAGGTCACACAGATAGTCTGTAGCAGGGTCAGGTTGCTTGAGTCCTGATCCAGTCATTATACCAGAAGAAACATGCTTCCTCCTAGCATTTCTGGCACAGCCTGTTATTGTCGGGAAGATGAAGAATGGATAAATATTACCTGTGGATGTCAAAGAATTAACTTTTCTTTTAATTTGACAAAATAATTTAGCGCTGACTCTTAATGTAAAAGATCATTAGTGAAATACATGAATTGACATCGTTGCCTAACCTAGGTACAGAAGAATTATTTATATACCTGTGAAATAATGTAAAATTAATGAAAAATAGAATTACTTTATATGGAAGGATAGTCACATTTTCCAAAATAAGTCTGATTTTAGCTGGCACTGAGATTGACAAGTTTAAATACAGGAGGATTTATTTTAGAAAAAAGAGAAGGGAGTATAGCTTAACAATATAGTACCTTAAGTAAATTGAACTATGCAGTTGCTGCAGGTGACTTCAATAATTACATGCTAAATCATTCTTGAATATACAATACCAAGCTTTTTCACTTAACACCCTGATTTTCCTGTACTTCTATTTCTTAAGTGATCTAAAATATAGTGTTTTCTTTTTAAGGATGACATCTAAATGAAAAAGTCCCTAGACAGCTTGAAGAGGTATAGGCTAACCATATAATTGTGAGTTGGGTCTTTTTTGTTTGTTATTTTGTTTTTTATTATTATTGTTTATTTATAATCCTGCTTCAAACTTAATCTCATGCTTTCCTTTGTCTAGTTATGTCAGTAGGTTAAAGAGTGTGTTATTGGAGCTAACTCTGCTGACAAAAATCTATTCTGCTGAAAGTCAGAAATCATTTCTGCTTACATTATTACTCTTCAATTTTCACTGAAGAGAAAATTGAGAAATTTGAGACAGGGAACCCTGTGTACCCCAACTTTATTGTAGTTGAAAGAAACATAATGAAATCTAAGACTTGTACCGAGAAATAACTTACATACTTCCTTTTCAATGGCCCTACTTCCTTAAGATAAGGAAGGATAAGGATTTGCCAAGCTTTTGCCTTCCCTTTTTCATCAACTTCACCTGTGTATTTCACAGGTTTTGTGAAATACATAAAAGTCATAAAAGCCAATATATGTAGTTCATTGGGGCTGCAGCAAGAGCTCAGTGGGGCAGAGGAAGGGCAAACAAGAGAGAGCACAGTTTTTACCTGCATTTTATAAGATAATTTAATTCTTTAGAACTTAAATGGACAGTAGGTATCAAACAGTAGAGATGTGTCTAATTAGAAAAGTCATTGTAAGCCTCAGTGGCTGGAAGCTGAAGGTAGACTAATTCAAACAAGAAAAGGGCCCATTTGTCTGGGTATGAAAGTAATTAACCACTAGAATGACTTACTTTATAACAGAGAACTAATGGTAGGTTCTTTATTATTAGAAGGATTTGCATTAAGCCTGTCTCTTTTTCAAAAAATGGACTCTCCAACAGTATCAGAGGTTTCTGTCTTAGTTCAGAAACTGTAAAGTGGAATGATACAGTCTTCTTGCACAGACAGCAAAATGAAATAATCTGCCTCTTAAGCTATAAATCTATTAAATTTTAGAATTGGTTCAACGTGGAAGAATTTCCTTGTGGCACATGTTGGAAAGTATGGTGTGGAGGGAAGATATTTGTTAAGTTTATAAAGTTCTGGTATGGCAAATGGCATTTCTGTGTGGTAAAAGCAGTCTACTTGCACCAGAAGAAAGCATCCCTCAAAGCCCTTCAATTTCTGTAAAGAAGGTTGTCCAGATGTACTGTATCTGCATAACTATGACCACTGTTCATCCAGCACACCAGGGTTGTTCTGGACTTAGGCAGAATGCTGTCTGCTGAGCACACTTTATAGTTTTAAAATCTGCCTTATAAATCCTTCATTGTACAAACACTTGTTGGAGAATTCAGACCTCTTCATATAAAATAAAATCGAAAAAACCTTATCACTAAGTAGGTTATGAAAATGGTTTTAATGCCATCAAAATCAAAAAGAAGTGAAACATGGCTTTGTGAAGTTCTTTGGATATTGGCTTGTTTGCAGGGACAAATAAGGCAGCTTGCCTAGCTTGCCTGGAGCTGAGACATTAATCTATCTCAGTGAAAATTAAGGGTACACACTAAGGATATTTAACTGTGTAATCTTTTGCTCTGCATCTGGAAATGCTGCATTATAATCTAGGAGCAAAAGATGGTCTACATCACTTCAAGTGTTTAGTGGATAGTTAGAGCTTTGTCATGTGAGGAATCCTTGTGCTAATGTATGTAATTATACAGTTAAACATGGAGTCCCTGACAAATCAAACAGTAAAGCTTTTCTTTAGCACCACCTGCAAATTTTCATAGGGAATTATATTTCTGCTTACAAATAGGATCAATAGAAGGGATATCATGGTCATGGTGAGAAATATTCAGGTTGTATTTTTTTCATATTTCTGATTACAATTTAGTACATTGTAGAGTTGCAAAGATACTTCCAAGTAAATGCTGCAGAAAAAATAGCTGGCTGGGAATGTGTAACAGAGATCTTCACTAGTAGCCTTTGTAGACTTGGCATTTTATTTTTGGACACTTTTAGACTGCTGTGTCTACTGCAGTCATTTAAATACTCACTTGATACAATTTTCTGAAAATATTTCAGTGTGTAGCTAGTAAACTGTCGTATCAATATGCTTTGATTTTTTTAAGCACATATATATCTAAAAATATCTTTCTCATATAGTCTGAAATAACAAATATTAATAAAATAATTTGAATATTTAGCTGATGATATAAATATTGTTTAAAATGGTGAGTTTTAGTAATTGTAGAAAAGGATAGCTTGGACAGAAATAAAATGTCTGAGTTTCATTTTGTCTTCATGGAGAATGAAATGAATGTTGATTATGGTTCCAACATCAACAACACACAGAAGACATGGGCAACCATTATATGTTTCTACCATCCTTCAATTTAAGCCTATTCTTTTGGAAACTCATTTAGAAGCTGGGCTGATTCATTGTTTCTAACTGTTCCAAGTTTATGCAAAGCATTCTGATCCAGTCACCTTCTTTAAGAGCTAGACTGATGCTCAGTTTCTTTCAGAAGTTTAGGCATTGCAGTGCATATCCCTTAATGTGGGTGATGTTAGCATTGGTCCTGAGGGCTTTGGGTACATGAGTGTGAGATTCAGTTTGTGGTAAGGGGCAACAAATCTTAAAACTTTTCCTAAGGAATTGTGACAGAGGCCCGGTGCTGCCATATATTCTACTGATGTCTCATAATAACCGAGGAAAATACAAAAGTAAATGAATATAGTGTAATGTTAGCCACAGTTAACAGACTGGTTAATTGCTAATGATGATGACCCTTATTGGCAGGGGATGATTAATTACCTAAGGTGGTTAAGATCATATTCTTAGCAATAAAATTACTTAAATATATTTTTAAGCTTATACATGACCCAATTTTTTCTGTCTTGATTAAATTGTAAATTAATCTAGATTTGAAGGATTTGTGTATTTTAGATTATGTAGGGAGAATGACAAGTTTGAGCAAGTATTCCCAAAGTCCAACACCCAGGTGAGTCTTAACAATGGCCTAATTAACTAAATGAATTCTTGATTTGGCCTTCTGTCCTCAAGTGTCCCTTGTATTATTCATCAGCTGCCTATAATAATAAATTTTGTTACTTGTTAGGGTTTTTGATGCTCCTTCTGTGTTCAGTAATTTGCTGGAAAGTATGATCTGAAGGTTTCACTGGCTAGAAAGATAAAAAGGCTAAATGGAGCTGAGTAAGTCCTATGTTCAAAAAAATATATGCAAGCTCTCATTTTTTGATAACACGGTAGAAACAAAACAGTGGGATATACCTTCTCTCACATATCTCCAAGGCACTTTCTCTGTGAGAAGTTCACCTGCAAAGCTTTTTCTCCATTTCAGTTTCACATAGCAGGTTCTTCTCTCACTCCAAATTGAATTCTCTGTTTTTTCTGAAGATTCCTGGACTGTTCCTAATACACACAAATTCTGAAAAGTCCACCAAGAAAATAGGAAATAAAGCCTCTTCAATCAGCATGGTTTCTGAGCAGCCATATATATACAGCCCATATTTTGGAAAATAGCTTCAGCTTTTAAAGCTCTGAACAATAGCATGTTCTGAATGAATGGCAGCCAGCAGTTTCAGGGATAAAGCACCTGGTACAGGCCAGCCCTGGTTGTGTGTATATACTAGGAAATGAGATGCTGGAAAGCAGTGCCACAGAAAGTGACCTGGGGGTCCTGGTCGATTACAAGTTCAGTATCAGTCAGCACTGCCCTGGCAGCCAGGAGTGTCAGTGCTGTCCTGGGGACATCAGGCCCAGCATGGTCAGCTGGGCAAGGGAGGGGATTGTCCTGCTCTGCTCTGCACTGGGGCAGCCTCACCTCAAGTGCTGGACAGTTTTGGGTGCCACACTATGAAAAAGATATTTTAACTATTAGAGAGCGTCTAAAGGAGGACAACAAAGATGGTGAAGGGCCTTGAAGGAAAGCCGTATGAGGAGTGGCTGGAGCCTGGAGGAGACTGAGGGGAGACCTCACTGCAGTTACAGCTTCTTGTGAGGGGAGGAGGAGGAGCAGGCACTGATCTCTTCTCTGTGGTGACAGTGACAGACCCTGAGGGAATGGCCTGAAGTTGTGCCAGGGGAGGTTTAGGTTGGATATCAGGAAAATGTCCCTCACCCAGGGGGTGGTTGGGCACTGGAACAGGCTCCCCAGGGAAGTGGTCACAGCACCAAGCCTGTGTTCAAGTGTTTGGGCAACACTTTTTGTGGTGTGACTTTTGGGGCTGTCCTTTGGAACGCCAGGAGTTGGACTTGATAATCCTTCTGGGTTCCTCCCATCTCAGCATATTTTACGATTCTAAGACCCCCATTTCAGCTTGACCCATCTTCTCAACAGAATCCAATACAGTGACTGTCATTATAGGTCATCTAAGTGAGAAAGCAAAACAAATGCTTTTTAGAATTTTACTGAATACATATGGTATGTACTTGTACCATATGTATTCTGTAAAATTCTATTTTAAGCATACATGTGGTACAAATCAAACTTTCATAACAATGCCTTTTTTCCTGACAGAAAATTTTTGCACTTGCAGCAAAAATTTATTTGATGAACACTGAAATTTCCCTGCAAACTTTTGCCTTTTTTTTTCTTCTCTCTTTTTACTCTGGGAATTTTTGTGTTTCTGTTTGGAAGTCTGAGTCAGAGACTGTTGCTTTTGTACAACTAGAGAATTGTTTTATTGCTGCAGCTATTTTATTCTCAGCTGTTACAGTTAAATCCCTAATGTCATATCCCCTTGCTATTTCCTTTTGTAATCTTCAGGAATTTGGCTTAATTTTTGCACCTAGATGTATTCTACATACCACGCAATTTATTTACATCTGTACCACATAAATCAGCTCCGAAGCTTTTTCCAGGTCAGGATTCTGATTTATTTCCAGGATTGTGAAACATTTAAACATTTCCCACAAAAACTTATATCCTTTTAATGGTAGTTGCTCTCAACTTTCCTCTGACTAAAGAATATGAGTTTTCAATTTGGGATTGCAATGTTTCTGCAAAATCCTTTGTTCCTCTTCAGCAACTCCATAGAAGAGGTTTCCTGGGGTCCCTGTTGCACACTGACACATGAGGTGTGCCAGGATGACATTTTGTACTTTCTCATTGGTTGCTTTTCCATAAGCTGTCAAAAGAAATGCGATATGCTGATTCCAATGCCTTTGATACTGTTCTAAAATGTTGGCCAGCTGAGCCCTTCAAATCTAATTGAATTTTGCATCCATCTCATTTCACCATTGGTGCTCAGGGCAGGAACAAATTATCTGGATTCCCAGAATCTTCCAGGGCAGCTGAAATATTTTGGGTTAGAATTTCCCCCTTTACTGATGTACAGTCCCTAGGGATTTAAAAAATCCATTCATTCCTTAGCAGAGCTGGATGAAAAATACGAGGTGATTTTGGTGAAAAGGATAAATCACTAAAATTTTTTCCCAAATGGGAATGAATAAAAATAAAATAAAACTGGTGGGTGGGAAAGATTGATGGGATTTCAGGATCTGAATCTTTCAAAAAGTGAGTGAGCCAGCATGGAATTTTTTGGCTTTCTAGATGCCCTTATGGAAGATTTTTGTTAACTGACAGAATTAGCATTGACTGAAGCTTGCCAGCACAGCTGCAAAAAGACACGTCCCTGCCCAAACTGCTTTTCATATCCTACGTCTGGGAGCCATTCAACCTTTCTAAACCCAGGGGAATAAAGACATGACTGCACTGTGGAGTAAAGTACAGAAACATGGTCACCAGCCAGCCTCATCACATGTTTGCCATGTGACCTCAGCCAGGGCCATAGCCACAGCACCACGTTCAGCTGTGCCAGGGTACCCCAGTGCACACAGATAAACCATGTGCCATCATCATCCCATATGGAATCATCCAGCATATGGAATCATTCCTCAGTGTAGGCATGACCAAACTTTTCAAGGTACCAAGGACTCAGAAAGTTTCTGTCAAGTTCACTGATAGGTATTGGAAGTTCAAACATTACTGTTGATGATAAAAGACATTGTTTCCTGTGGATGCATGAATAGTAATTTAAGACCTTGAGTTATAAAAGAATAATGATTTTCTGAAATCACTGACCAATTAATGGGCAAGCAAAAGCAGGATGATAAAACTGTTTACAAGGTTCCATAAAAGCCAGCATTTAAAATTCTATTCATTGCTAGTGCCACATATGATTTTAAGCTTATTTGTAAAGCTGTGTAATTAAGTCTATTAAGGAGATGGGAAAACTGATGATGTATCCAAAGAAAACTTGAATTTTAACATTGGCTTTTGGAAATTGGGAAAAAATATCAAATACTGTATTGTGTAATAGAATAGAGGATGTTTTTCTTAATGTTTAGGAAACAAACTCAGGAGCCAGAATATGCCTAGTTATAGCTCTGGCATCTGTTTTTGCTGCATTTATCCAATTGCAGCAACATTTTGTAGTCTGAACATTTAAATATAGATAACATGTTAAACAGAGAGTTCAATGAGTCAATTCCCTCAGCTTCTTTGGGAATCAAGTGCACTGATTTAGGAGGATGATTGTGAATGCTTAGCTTGATAAAATTAAGCATAGTGATTGGGCAGTGCTGGCCTAATCAGCACTGTATTTCATTTTACATACCTGTGAAACAGGACTACTAATATGAATGAAGATTATTCAGTAGTGAGTAAGTCACTCTCAGACCAGCTGTACATATTATACAAGTGCAAAACATTATTAACATCTATAATCTGAAATTTTGTTGTTGGACAGACTCCTTACATATACTTCTGCTGCAAGAATGCAGTCTCACCCTGTGAGAGGCCTTTTTCTTACAGTAAAACTATCAACTTTTGAAATACATTACTCAAATATACTAGTGGTAGCCAATACTCATTTGATACAGGGAAATGTCAAGTATATTATTCAATAGCTATTCACCGTGTTTCAGAGACAATAATTTGTGGTATAATCAGGTAGAAAATTGCAGCAGTAAAGAATTCACTAATAGAGTATGATTAGCTCCCTCAGAAAGTTACTATACTTTTTCAGAATCACAGCCTCTCTGTTACTAGCTGCCAAAGAGGGTTTTTACCAGTGTATTGTCAATGACTACTCTCAAAAGTACCCTTCAGTGGATAGCAAAAAACTGAAAAAGCAATTCTCTCATTGAGTAATGATTGCTCTGGATAGACCCTGTAGCACAGTATAATGCAAACACAGAACTATATGATTTATTTATAGACCCTTGGTTATAATGACTCACCAGCTATTCCAGTGGTTTGTGACCACTTGACATGGTTCTTTTTTTAATTGAAAGTTACTGCAAAAATGAGTAAAGACTGTCCTCTAGTACAAATCCTATGAGATTTTTAGAAACTTGAAATTTAGAAAGGGCTTACTTTTAGATCCCTTAACAATGTTTCTTCCCTCAAGGCAGATACCCTAAAGAGAAAAGTGTGGAACAAAAGATTGTTATCCAGGTCCCATTGAGACATGCGAAAGGTTTGAAAGGACAGGCTCAGTATTCTTTATTCTTGGTTACTCAGGGAAAGGACATTTCCCAATGGCATGAAGAAGCCACGGGGATTATCTGTAGCATAAAAAACCCCAAGATCTCTGGCAAATTACAGGTACAGTATGTGATAACATTCATCAGACTCATCAGGGAACCGATAGGAATCAGGCTTTCTCAGTGAGCAACAAGCAAACAGCAAATTGAATTCTAGCTGCTCTATTTCCTATGGTGTGTCGGTACATTTAAAAAATAAGAACTTTGATGTCCCCTTATTCCATTTTATTCTCTGCATTACTCTGTGTAAAGACAGACTTGTTGCACTGGCTCTGTACTGTGTGACATAAATATACACTGTGATGTACCAATCTAGCAAATCCAACAAACCGTATAGGAAAAAAAGAGCATTGATAAACATAGGAAAGAAGCTATGAATGATGAGGGACTTGCAGGAAGTCAGATAACCTTGAAATCAGATGTAATTTTTCTTTATTTTTCAATGACTTGGAGGTTCTGCTTTCAGTGTAGCCATATAAATACAGATTTACTAAAAACTGAACCAAATTCTCATTTTTTTAAGTACCATACTTCTGTTTAAAATTCTGGCCAGTGTGCCTTCAGGTGAAGATTCATCTCTCCTAACCTCTGACACAACAGAGAGACACATAAATTAAGACCTAAGCTGCCTCATTGTTCTGATTACAAACAACAAAAAGCCAGTGATAACTCCAGAAGCATTACAAATCCTAAATGGCCAGAGTTGAGGAAGGACCAGGAAGATGAGGCTCCAAACCTGAGGACACCATCACCTCTGAACTGAATGGGCTCCAAGGCTGTGTTGGGTAAGTTAGGTATAGAAGATGTAATAGACTGGATTTTATGGGCAAAAAAAGTTATTCTGCATATTTATCTTGTAAAAGACTGAGCACTCTACCACTGTAGAAAATGCTGCAAGGTTTGATCACATGAACAATTAACAATGCAAGAAATGGTAGGTTATTGACTTGGGATTTTATTTAGAAGTTAAGCCAAATAAGTGGTTTGAATATATGAATTATTCTGTAAGAGGAATCACTTATGAGCAGAGTGCTTCCTAGAAGGCTTACTCAAGCAAAAATATCTTCTTACTTTCCTGAAAACTAAGGCTGGATTGTTTTTTCTTAAATTGATTTTTTTAAAAAAAAACCCTTGATTTTAAAAGTCTGAAAATTTGATTAGTAATTATTTAGTACTGCAAATGTGACCTGTTCAGTTAACTTTCTTTCCTAATGAATTTGAATTAACTATAAAAATTCCTTTAGTTATGCATTTTGAAAACATATTTGATAATCATAAAATCATAGAATGATAGAATGATTTGGTTAATGATACTGAGAAAATTTTAAAATGTCAAAAAATATCTACTTTTCAACTCTTGAATGGGGAATGTCTTTTCCACTTCATATTTTACAGAGTAGTTTCTCATTTTTCAACCATCTTAAAATATCAAAATATTGCAAAGTTAGGAAGGACTTACAATTACACAGGCTCAGGCACCTGAGAGAACATCACCACAGCAACATTCTGCAAACACAAAATGAGAGCCCTTTTCCTCCAGCACACAGAGACCTGCTACCACATCTCTTTCCACAGTCTATTAGAGAGTGTGTTTTCATCAGAAGCAGGTCTCTATATGAGCAAAGCAATTTGAGTGCTTTTTTATTTCTTTTTCTTTGAGATTTTCTTTACAATGCTGAAGCTTTAAAAATTGCCTCAATTTAATGTAAAATCAGTAGGAGTTTATTCCAGCTTCTGTAAATCTTCTCTGGTATTTGCAGTGTATTTTGCATTTTTCTTCTGCTCCTGTTGCTAACTGCTTTCTGTTTCTGGCAGGAATCCTTCATTTTTTTCAATAATTATACTATCTCTTTATGTGTATGATGATCAGCTTTAATACATTTACCATCAGTTTCTTCTCCCTACACCATGAATATATAACATTCCTCTCTGCGCTACTTGATAAAATAAAGACTTAATGTAAAAAGCTCCATCACAGATATAAGGGAAAAGGATTGTTTGCTGTAGGAGCAAAGCAGACAGTCTCAGTATAGCAGTGGCACTGGAAAAAAATGTGCAAACTGTAAATTTTAATGAGGAGTATGTTTTATGGAAAGAAAAGTCTTCACTTTTTATTTGTAGTTGTTAGCTTGCATAGAGCCTTCATTCTGTAATGTAAAACTGACTAAAAGGACCCCTTCTGCAATGAGAAATCAAAATCCATTCTCTTTTAAGAAGTTTCCTTTTATGTATGGACCACCAAGAAAGAAACTTCCAAACTGTTCCTGCCGAGGTTTGAATTGAAATCTCTCCTCACATTTCCTGAACTGCAGGTGAGATATCAGCCTCACACTCTGTCGGCCTTAGAGATCAGCATGGAACTGGCTTAAGGTGGCTTGATATAGATTTGCTATTTGCAAATTAAAATCCTTCATCTCTGAAAAAATCCAAAATAGAATACAGTTCTTTATTAACTGTGGCCCTAAAGTTTTTAATGGCTCTTACCTCAGAGGATCTTTCAAGAGTTGTCTTTTCAGACCTATTATATAGCCGTAATTATTTTAGGTGTTAGAGCACATATGTGAAACTATTGGGTAGCTCATGCAAAGTTCGGATTTTAGGACTAAGAACATTTATGGCTAGATATGTAAGACCTATGAGGCTTTTTCCCACCAAAGGAAATAGCTGAGAAGGAGTAACTTGAGGAATGAGCAGCAAATAAACATATTTTATCACTATCAGATAGAGGGGCTAGATTATGGACTATCTTAAAACATTTTACATTATTGGCAGTTCAGATACATTTTTCTGCTCCTGATCTATGCACTTATTTCAGACTGCAAAGTCAAGACCTTTCCTGAAATGTAAAACAATTAGATCACCTGTCCCAGAAGGCTGTTTTGCAAATAGCATTTCTTCAGAATTTTTGTTTCTTATTTTTCAAACCTAATTCCTTTATTAATTTTATTATTTTTATTCAGGATTTGCATGTTTTCTATTTATTATTGTAGCACATGAATTTGCCATGTTGTATCCTCCTGGCTGACAATTTGTTAAGTAGAATTCTTGTTGTCTGTTTCCCTGAAAAGCTAATCTCTTTGGGGTGGTTTCTTGAAGTCCTGCTTTCCCAGCTAATGTCTGGAGGTCAGTATCATTCATCTGTAGGCTTTGCAGTTTAAAAAATGACAGACTGTGGTAAGACAGGGGCTGCTCTCTGATTGTTTCCAGTGGGTGATTCTTTCTGACAGGGCATTCCCCTGACAGTGAAATTCTGCTAGAACATTTCAGATCAAAATGACTTCTGATACTTTAAAATTTTCTAGAACTTAAACAAAGTATGAACATTGGGAATGATGTTTTGTTGTTATCATAGTGAAGAATACCTTAGAGGACAAAAACATTGATGCTACAGTGTGATTCTACTAAGAATAAGATATTGGCCCTTCATGAGGTAGTTTAACTGGAATTCAAGCAAGCTAAAGCAGGGATATGAGAGAAAATCAAGTTCCTTCCTTCTTTCCATAATCAGGAAAAATAAAATTTGGGTCCTGTGTATAAGTACTTTAAGTAGTCCAGATCCTTTCCAAAGCTGAGATAAAACTACAAGGCTCTGAGGACTCTACTTTGACCTGTCACAGAGCTTGAAAGTTCTTGTATATTTAAAAAGATACATCAGTGAGCATGTCCTGTACAATTCAAACTGGTGAAGCTTGATTTCCCAATTTTTTACCCAAAGGAGACGAAGCTGCTTTCTAGCCTGTGCTAAACAGAGCAGATGTACAGAGGACCTTTTGGGGCTTGCAGTTATAACTGAAATGGCCTACTTTGCAGTCTTGTGTTTCTGTGGTTCTGAAGGTGACGTACCATATATTATAGAGGATGTGTGCTGGGACATTGCTCTTCTACCTATATGTAAATCAGAGAGTTTCATTAGGCAGATCAACCAAGAGTGAGAGACTTCTGTTGGCCACAGATTGGAGAAATGGGATGATGAGAGGAATCAGTGAAGGCTGGAGGCATCTGCTGCTGTTCCTTACATTTGCCTGGGGGCATTTGCATGAAAAAAGAGGCATTGGTGACATGATACTCCAAGTATTTATAGTATTTGCTCTAGAAAGGAAAAAAGAGGCTGCTTAAGAACTTGACAGAAAGAATTTAGGTCTGCACATGATGCATGCTGTAGATAAGAGAATTGAGAGACAGTGGAGGTTGTTAGCAAAACAGTGTACAGAAGAGCTAGAAGAGCATTGACACTGTGGGAACAGCCACAGACTAACTGCAGGCTGTTCTGAAGAAGGGTGGCAGAGCACTGGGAACAGCCCTTTGAGCAACCCATCTACCCTTACAGCAAGGAAGGTCTGGGACTACATTTTTTGGGAGCTAAGGTATATTTTCTATCATCAGGATTGCAGCAGGAAGGATTCAGTCAGTCTGTGCTCCTGTAAAATGCAATATGTCTGCCACACTCTAAGGTCTGTTCTTGGACATGTCTGTGAAGCATAGACTAACTGCACCTGTTAGCTTGTCACAGCTGAAATGCATTGCCACCATGCTCCTCATGCACTATGGATCTGCTATTAATTTTTGTAAATGTTTTCCCACTTCAGAATATTTTGAAAATTATTGTGGAAGTGAAGATTATATTGTAACAGGCAAAGACTTCTGTCCACATTTCTACCTTCTATCTTGTTCTTTTCACATTGCTGTTACTGAAACAGCGTGGGAGAAAATCCAATACTGCACAGTGTTTGGTTGTGTGCCAAAGTGGTTAAGCAGCAAAATCAGGCACCACTGTTAGTGATGGCAGTCTGTAAAACAGGAATAATTTTCTATTGAATACCTGATTGAATTACTCATGAATTGCTGCTCTGCTGAGAAAATTATATTGGTGGTTGGCAGGCGGTCACCATTTTTATTTGCTAGAGTGTATTATCTGAATTTGCCTGTCAGGTGATTGCCTGTTTAGTCCCTTCCTAGTATAAATAACTGTGTATTTCAAAATGTGACAAATAATAGTAATAAAGTTTATGGGAGAAAAAAATAATTTTTACTGCTACAAGGAATAGCACTTAACCCAGACGTTTATCTACTGCTTACAAAAAACCTGGGCAGAGTAGATGATAATGTATTCAATTGGTTTGAAAAAATAAAAAGTAGGAAGACTGTTCCCCCCCCCTTCCTTCTTCTTGTAGCTACAGTTTAGAATAGCTTTGCATTGGATTGGTATTTTATTTCGTTATGCTTATGGAGTTTGATGATTTGAACAACCCTTGCAGTGGTATCATTTTGTTCAGTGATCCAGACATTGCAAAATTGTGCATTTCAATGTAATTGAGATAATTTTGCCTGATAGCTGGTGGAAAATTACAGAAAAATTTGTATGCATTGGCCAACTTATTTAATGTGATATGTCACTTTTTCAGATGATCGACATTTTTTCCTGGTACTCCAGTGCTGTGGTGTCTCTAATGTTAAAATAATGAACAACATAATACTTCCCAAGGAAGAAATACATTGCTCTATTTACCTTTGGCAAAATGTAGCCGTTAGGAACAGTGCTTTTCCAGCTGCTCTTTGGAGGGAAGGGCCAATATACTGTTAATAGATACATGGGTTTCATTCAGACCACAGAAAACTTATGTCATGTAACACTTGACTGTGAGCCTCTCTCCACTGAGCCTCTCTCTGTTCCACTGTGAAGCAGTGGGGCAGATTCCTCTCATTTCACTGCTGCTGCCCAAGGTGGTGCATTACATCAGCTGGACTGAAAGAGTTAAGGAGACTGTTTGTGGGGGTACCATACTCATGACAGATTCTTCTCAAAATGGGTAGGATGTCTTCCACAATGATCCTCTTTGTCCTTTTGGTTATAAGGAGCTTTTGACAACAAGTATTAGACCTCTTTTTACAGGCACCAAGAACAAAAGTGTAAAGTTCAGTGACTGGAAGGAAGGAGCTAACACCGTGTCTTATAGGTAATCTTTTGCCAGGAGCAGGAAGTACAAGGCACTTCCCTGCAGAGGTTCAGTGACTCAGATCATGGGTTCAAATCCAGCTCAGATCTGAAGCACGGATGGATGTGTGGCTTGTGTGGCCGGTGCCAGTGGCGCACCTGCTCTGCCTGCGCAGAGAGGAGTGTCAGCATCCAGCAGTGTCTATCCAGCAGGCTGCTCAGCTAGCCAGGGAGACCTGCAGCTGCAGGGGAGCCCCTTGGGTCTCCCAGTTCTGTGTGCTGTAACTCCTCCATAAGCATGAGACTCCTCCATGGGGAGGCTCAAATAAGGAAAGAAGTATGCACATGCACTAAAAGCAGCAGAGAGACTCCCAGTGTGATAAATACCTGGCTGCTAAACTGTTACTCAACCCTGCTGGGATATTTCAGGTAGATGATCTATTTTTTTCAGGAATCTAGTGTATCACATCAGATCAGACTGGCAGTGCAAAGCACATGCCATGAGATACGCTGCCAGCATAATATGAACTATTTTTATACTGGTGGATTCTTAAACCCCTGGGTTTAATCTAGGGAGCTTTCACTTAGACATCATCTGGCCAGAAGAAGCAAGGTCTAAACAGAAAACTTTAACAAACCAGCCGCCACTACTGTTTAGACCTCTTCACTGTCAGAGCATGTACTAATAACCACAGCAAGAAAGCCCAGGTAATCAACCCAAAACAATTTCTCCCAAAGTGTTTTTTTTTTTATTTTATTTTTTTTTTTCCCTGCTCTGGGGCTGAGACAGAAGCAGAAATTACCACCCAAAAGCAGAAATCATCACACAAAAGCTGCTTTTGTTGCAGGATCTCAGTGAGAAACTGACATTGAAGATAATCTTCTCACTGAGGATCTCTCTCAGTATGCCCTTGCCTGGTTGGAGACAATGTGGTTACCTAAGAGAGAACTTTTTGCCCAGGTGGTGCTGCCAGCCTAGCACAAGATAGAAGGACAGCTGAGTTAAAGTAAGACCATTTTTCAATAGAAATATTTTGCATGAAATGTCTTTGATAGATGTATGTGCTTTTTGACTTGCTTTCAATGGAAAATGAGCCATTTTGTGAAGATATTCCTTAAAAAAAAATTTGGAATATGTGAAAGTAGGTAGGCTCATACTTCAAATGGATGGAATTCTATGGGGCCTTAAATATGAAATTCACAGAACTCTGATTTGAAGCTAGTTCTGATATTCTTATTACTGTAATTCAGAATAAATAATTTATTGGTAAATGTAGCAATAGCAGTTATGCTAAATATACTCTGTAGAGCTTTCCTATTGTGGACTCCTTTAACTAACAGGGCAGTTTTGTAAAAATAAATGTATTAAAGCAGTTTGCAATGAGGCTTTTCCCTGGGACACCTCTACCTACCCTCTGCCCAGACAATCTTACACAGGATAGAGGAAGCAAACAAATCTCTTACAACATGTTCCCCAACTGTGCTCTGTGAGACTAATCTAAAGTAAGATACATCTAGTCCAAAGAACTTTATTTTTTGATTTTAAAGTCAATAGTTGTACCTGGTAGTCCTGAAGAAAACTGGGGCATTGATAGGTGTATTCAAAAAGTCTTGAAGTCTTGAGATCAAAATAACTTGTTTACTGATAATACTATCATAAGGTTTAAATAAGAAGACAGATGTGGGCCAATAAGGTTGGGATCTAACTCATGATCTTGACTCCTGTTGTTGCCACTAACTGCATCTATTAGGATGCAGTTTTATCAAGTCAGAGAAGGTATTTATATCCTCACTAGATCTAGCTTTCAGTCTTTGAACTTCCTGCGAAGTCACAGTCTGAGTTTTTAGCTATTGCATGATTCTTAATGTCTGTTAAGGTTAAATAATATACATTAATCCAACTATTGTTCAAAACCCCTGAACAAGCAGCCTTGCAAATGTACTGATGCATCCATCTATTTAAATATGGTTTAAAGTAAGCCATCAATATTGAAAAATATTCCTGTTGGGAAGGTTTAGAGGCTAATAGGCATTGCTATGCCCCTGAGAGTATGCTGAAAATGGTGATAAATGCCAAGGATGTGAAGTACATAATAATATCAAGAAATGTAAAAAGTGCTTGATCTTCTCATTACAAAAGGAGTGTTGCATAGTCAGAGATGGTATAAATATCCTGAAATGGGTTCCAATCTGTCTAAATTAAGCACCCAGCTTTCACAAAGGTACCTCTAAAGGCATCAAGTAGGCAGATCATCTCTGACTGACCTGATGCAGATAGTTTTTTCATTGGAAGCTTCCAGAAGAACATTTCTCTCTCCATCATCTAAAAGGGATCTCAGGAACACGTTAGAGGTCCTGGGAGATATGCCTGGCACATGCAAATCTAAGTCATACAGTTACTCTAGCACTGTTTTCCAAAAGATAGCTTCTGAACAAGTACCAGTGCAAAGGTGACTTGTAAGTGGATTCTAAGGCTCAGTGTATTCATGAATGCAATCTGTGTGAGTAATTCCTCTAATATGTTAACCTTATTGAATGTTTAATGTATTAAGTTCCATAGCTTCCTCTCTTTTTAGATGGGGATTTGGAGCTGTAGAAAAGAATTCAACATTCTGTCTGCAGCAGATAGGCATCAGATCAGCTCCCCCCTTCCTCCTTACACTTTGTGTTACACATTGTTGCAGTCTTTCACCAGAAACTGGCATCAGTTGTAGGTTCAGGTGACCATGTTTATGCAGCTGTCCAGAATTTGAAATTGAAATCTCCAACATGGGAAAAGCAAAATGTATTTTCACAAAATCTTTGTGAAGCACAGTTATAGAAATAGTTGAGTTGGCATGACTGAGAGGGAAGTAAGATAGACAAGAGGAAGAATGGAATAGGGTCTGAACAGAGGAGTTTAAACTAGGTCTGCTACTGACACAACTAGTAATCTGGAATGACAGCTTGGGAGATTTCTCTAAAGCGGGACAGAAGATCTGAGTCTCATCAGCAAACCAACAATGCATTTCAAAGACTAATAGGTTCCCTAAACAGTGACCAAACTTTTTCTTAAGGCAGACATGCAGTATGGTGTATATTTCTGTCACGTGTTTCTGTTTATGAATGCAAATATATTAATGGCTTTTCTTCATCTGAGTGCAGCAGCAGTGGAGAATGACAAAGCTGTAGATGTTTTGGTCTGGAAGTTACTACTGGTAACTAAGGTCCTACATTCCATTGCATGACATTTCTGCTGATGTAAAATTAACTGCTTGAGAATAATGATTCCTGATACACAACTGAATGTTAGGTGAACACAAGTTTTCTGCTTTGAGGAAGCGTAAGACCTGTATGTAAAGGAAAATTTTATGCACAGACTTCCTGGTGGTAAAGGCAAATTAATCTCTCTATCAGCCTTTGTGCTGTCAATGCTTATTTATCCAAAAGAGCAGTTTTTTATGAAATGACACTTTTGAAATACCTGGAGGGAAGGATTTAGGCAGGCATTCAGAATTCAGTAGCATAAATAGGAAAAGAGAAGTTGTCATCTTCAGAAACAGCCTACCAGTAGTACTTGCATATAGCAGTTCTCTCTGCTTTAAATTACAATTCTGTCATTTCTGAAAGGAGAACGGGGTTGAATGCTGATTTGACATTTTCTTAACTGATTTAACTGGAGCCTAGAGAATTATATCTCTACAGACATCCAGAAAAGATTTGCATTATGTGTCGATCCTTGAATCTCTAAAATTTTGGACAGAGGATTTCTAGTTTCACCAATTAATTATTGACAAAAAAGCTAGAGGGTTTGTGGCTCCCCATGATTACTTGCTGGCAGAATTATCTGGAAAATGATAAAATGCTATTTTTCTCTAGAATTACTTTCACTACAAAATATGGTTGTGCTCATAAAATTTGAGAAAAAGAATAATTTCTGGCATCTGCTTTGCTAAAGGTTATGCTGAGGTACAAGGACAAGTGAAGTACCATGCAGTCATGCACAAAACTGCTTTGCTTTCAATCCATTCAATTAAGTCATCAAGGACATTCTGCTCCATACCACCCTTCCTTGATTTTGTGCCTACTTGCACCTTGTAGCCCAACTGCTTGCCTACATCTGCTGTGTACACAGTCCAGTTTGAATGTATGCCTTTAATGGCATACCCAGGCACTGTTATACCTATTTCAGGAGACACACACTGGCACTTTTTCTATAGCAGACACTGCTCAAAGGAAAAGGGCTTCAACTCCATTAAGAGCCACGGTTAATGTCATGCTTACATTCTGCAGCTCTTCCTCAAGCATGTTACAAAGAGAGTCTTACATTCCTGTCTGGGTAGTTCACAGAACCCATCTTCCTGTACACAAATGTTTGTGACTATACCTGTGGAATTTATGGATATGAAAGTCTAAGTGCTCTGCTAAAACAAGGCCATAAGGAATCCAGGTAATGGAAAATTTATCACTTTCACTGATAAGCTATCCTAGTGGTTTATGACTCTCTTTTCTAAGACTCATATTTTCAGTTTCAACTTTGCAGGTTTTACTTTTGAAATATCTGGTGACTTTTTTGTATCTGAAAGTTTTGCCATACGTAATTAAAACACATAAGCTTGAAAAGTAAAGCTTATCTGTGATCTAAAGTGAATGCTGGTCTTAGGTGAGCCTTCTGCTTTAAAGTATATTTCATCCTACAAACACATTCATTTACTTTGCCGCTAATCAATTAACTGTCAAGGTATATCAGTAGTCCAGTCTTCTGAACCATATCCTTATCTAAAGACTGGGGATATCTCCTTTTCCAAGCATTATCAGATGTGAAGAAACTTGGTCTTCTCACCAGCTCAGAGGAAGAGACAGCTGACATTCCATCAAAAAATATTACTCCTGCTATTTATTCCTCTAACAGAAATGTATTAAGTAAACATATCTGAAGATGTTGAAAGATTTAGAAACTAAGTAAATGCAACAAAAAACCCAGAACTGCTTCTAGCCTATCAATTTTTTTTTTTTCCTATATATTAAATCACTAATTTGATAAATTTAAAATTAGGTGCAAATCACATTCTTGCAATTTAAGATTAAGAGAGGAGAAAAATAATGATATACAGTTAAGATATCTCAAATAAATATACATATGTCTTTAATACAAAAGCCTTTAAAAGATATGCCAAGAGTAATAAAAAGATTTGGAGCAAGATTTATTTGTCATGCTCTCAGTTTTCATCTAGATCTACCCATGTGTATTTGTGTAGAGTGCTCAATCAAATATTTTTTTGCAGAGGCAGTTTTTTATTATCTCCTCTTTTAATTTTATTTTCTTTTTTAGGTTATTTTTGCTTCAGAACAGGTGGAAAAAAAGAGTGAAAAATAAATACTAGCACCATTTTGAAGATGAAGTAATAATCTAAATGCTGAGGTATCATTGCATTACTGCAATTCTAAATAATTACTGCTGAGATAAATTTAGGACATATCAATTCCTGTGTTAGAGCTTTTACACTATATTGATCACCTGGGTACTTAAGCTGTAAAATTCTGCATATACTTTGTAATTTAATACAGTGATATACTTCATTATTTATCCTTGGGGATGGGTTAAGATTTAAACCTCCAGCATGCTGTGTTACATCACTTAAAAGGCATCTTTTCCAATGTACACTTCTGCCTAGTGACCACAGATCTGTCCCTCAGAAAGCTCACGAGTTTGCAAAGTGAGGTTAATGGTACACAGCTTCCACTGGGAACTTTGCAACACATAGGAAGTGTGATGCTGCAAAGCTGGTCGAACACCTAATCCAATGATCACACCAAAACAGATGTTGGTACACCATGAAAAAAGAGATCATACAGAGGCAATTAACAAAAACATGCCTCAAAAGGCAACTTAAAATACTTCACTTTAAAGAACTTGTATTTGTAAGAAGTCTCCACATCTGAGCAGGTGGTCTAGGTTGTAGACATGTCCAGTGAACCAGCCATCTTAAATTTCCTTTACTGTCAGCTGTTAATGAAAAAGGTAACTTGGAAAATGATGTTTGACCCATTATTTTTGGCATCTGTATTAAAAGAATGAATTATGTCCTGTAATTGTCCATTTTTTCTAAAAAATTAGGGACTGGTTAAGTAAGATACAAATGTCTTCACCAGGTCAGGTGAATCTGTAAAATACCTTGAGTTAGAGCTAGATATTTCCATAGAAAAAATAGTTTAAGTGGGAATGGCAGGCAAAATTAGAAATGTCCCAGTGAATAAATTGGATCATTGAAGCAAATGGGTTGTTACTCCTAATTCAAAGCAAGGTTCTTTCAGGAAAGCCTCTGTTTAATAAAAATAGAGCCCAATGGAAGGCCAATGAAAATTGAACGTTTTACAGAGAGATTGCCCTGGGAAGTTGAACTCAAGTTTTTGAAACATAGCACGCAACATTCATGACTAATCTCCTTGTCATACATTAGGAAAAGTAAATAATCCATTCTCACACTCACAGTTTTGGACGATTCTTATTTTTATTTTTTTATTGAAAGACAATGCCTAAATCCATAAACGTTATGTAATATTTAGTTGTCTGGTACATTCATATTTTCAGAAAGCAAGGCTTTTCTCATTAGCTGCTATTACATAGTGTTCTAAGAAAATTTTAGTAGAGATTTAATTGAAAACCAGGATTAATTTCTGAGATCTTGTGTGGAAATAATACATATCCATTGTTCTACTGTTTAAAACAGAAAATTATGCTTTATCATCTCACTTAATTTAGTAGCTAGATTTAGAAGATGCAAAGTTGAAAGATGGTCTCAATAAAACAGTAAGGGGGAATCTGGAGTCCTAGATCAATAATAAATTTTAAAGCAAACAGAAAATTATCTGTTTTGGTACAGACTATGGGCTAAACTAAGCATGTCTGTACAGAACCATAATGAGACATTTTGTCATCTGGGATGCTGCCTCAGCTGGCTCTCTGCCTCCTGCCAGCTGCTGCAGTTGTCTTCTCTGGACCTGCTCACTCCAGGCTGAGGAGCTACACCAGCCATTTGCTGCTCTGATGTGCTCTACTATGGCTCAGTGGCTACATTGCTTATTGTGAAAATGTTTTGATGCTCAGAAAGTTGCATTACAGCAGTTCTGTTTCCTGTGGTCTCCTTCTTGCTGTGACTGAAAAAAATAAAGATTATTAATTTGAGTAAGTGCCTGCTGCATAATGGTAGTTTTGTGAGGTGTTTTATAATTTACATTGTGGGCAAAGGAAGCTGTGGAAATATCCAGTATATCTTGACACTTGGTATCTTGAGTTTTTCTATGATTCGTGAGAGATGAGAAGGATGAAAGCTGCCAAGCTTAAAAGATCTAGTATCACTAAGCCTCAGGAGACTGCTGAAGAGCACTGAGAGAGGCCCACAGACTGATTCCAAGGTCAGCCAGATCACTTGGAAGACTTGACCTTTGGGATTCATTATCTTAGGTTTTGAATTATAAATGAAGTTTATATGCAGAAAACTTCTCCTGTATTATTTTTTTTAATGTAACAATTTTTTAATTTGAAAAACCAGTTTTATATATGTGCTTCTCTGACTTTAAGACTTGAGCTTCTAATTCATCTCATAGATGGCCAATGGCTATGAAATATTAATGCTAACACTAATATAAATAATAAATTAAACAATGAAAACTTCATCTTAAAAGGTCTAAGTTTTACATGAGAACAGACTTAAAGGTGCACATTCATTCCTGAAGGCAGGAATTAATCCTCATTTCTTCCAAGTAGAGTAAAGAATTGCCTGTTTGTAAATCAGACATAATGTTACTTTACGTTTCTACTTGGAGCACAAGTGGTAACCACTTAGCAAGGTGAACTCCCTGTCTAGTCTCTCCCAATATTTGTTATTCTAATTTATCTTAGCAGAGAGAACATAAATTCCCTGAATGGCTGAGCTAAGCCCTGGTTTTGCTGCAGGCTCCTGTTCTTGCATTCTGTGTGCCACTCCTAATGCCTTCAGAGAGTATGCAAAGGAAGCGCTTCAGACCCTGTAACTCCGTATCTGAATAAAGGCAATTTAATATTTTTCAGTTTCACTTACCAGTTCCTACTCTGATGACAGTCTTGCTGCACGTCTTGCAGTTTCAACAATCTTTCCTTTATTTTTGTTGTTGCTTCTTTATGAAAATTGTGATGTAGTTTTCCATAACACGCTGTTTCCTTTCAATATTCTCACCCAGTAGGGTAGCTCTCTATTGATTATTTATTTTTGGAAGAACCTTACAACAGTCCTATACTGTGAACCCTCGTCTCTTGAGAGATGAATTTCTAAAGTCTGTGAGCCTTCAGGAAAGAAAACAACACCTGAAAGTAGAATTATTCTTTGAATTCTGATGTGCCTGTGCAGTACATATTCAGCCTTACAACATGTAATGGTAAAAAAACTCTCTTCAATTGTACTATTTTTTCAGGTTATATTTGTATGAAAATTATTGGCTGTTTTCTAAGTCTTCCTGTTAAGGAACCATAAAACAGCTGGAAAATGGATGTATTTATTCTTCTGAAAGCCTCCTGTGTTAAGCAGCCATGGTGGCAAGTTTAGGCAAATTTCTTACAGTGCCACTGTGGATGTGCTTGGACTTGAAGGAAACAAACTGTGAGTAGAGAGTTTATTTTCTTGGTTTACTGGTTAATTTAGTTGAATTGAATAGGCAAAATGCAAACCCTGACCCTCATCTCCAAGGTTTTGCATAGCTGTCGTGGTGGGAGGCCTGTGTTGATGGCCATTAAGTAAGTCAGAGTTTAAATTTTTGGGATCATTAAGAAGGACTTGCTCAAGGCCTCATCAGCAAGTATGCAAAAATAAACTTGAGCTGCTTGATACTTAGTGAAATAATTTTCTTCCCTTAATTACAAAGATATCTTTGTCTTGAAGAAAAATCCTTTACTGAAAGGAGGAAAAAGGGTAAATGCATGACAGATTCTTCTGCATAGTTTAGGTGACTGTTCACAGCTCTCCTCTCTAGCTCCTTGGTATGACAACTGTTAGGACGCCTGGCTGTTTGCCATCTTCCCCAGTAACACCTTCTTTCTAATTAAGGACTGTCAAGTCCTGTGGGGTTTGTGTTTACCCTGAGGGGCAGAAAGAGCAGAGCTGCTCTGCAGCTTTGGCTGCCTTGTGGGCCCATCACACTCAGCGCTCACAGGCTCTCCCACCATCCCACACCTTTGCTAAAAAGTAGATCCACAGTGACTTCTGTACTGTGAACAGGAGTGCAACAAGTACACAGGGATTTTCACCTCTCTCTCTCACTTAGTTGTTTTTCTAAACATTTGGAGCCAAATGTGGCAAGTGACTGATTTAACAGAGGGCAGAGACAATACACAGTCAGATATAGTTGACTGGCCAAAATTTCTACCTTTGTAAAATTGTTACATCTTCCTTGACATTGTAAGATTTATTATTCTTAACAGAAAAAACCCACTCATCATAAAAGAACATTTATAAATTGAACATGTCTAAGGCCTGCTCATTAGCTCATTTTCCTTTTTCCTCTCCATGAGAAGCCAACAGATCAGTGCTTCCCTTTTGGGTTCCATCCCACTTGGAGCCTTCCAGAGAAAGATTAGGGGGTCTCCCTCCTTGGAATCAGCCACTCTGCCTGCACTACTATACTTTGAATCACTTCTCTGACTGTTTTGTGGGAGACAGAATACAAAGGCACATTCATATTAGCCATCCTGCTGGCAGTTGTGAAAGAATGTGGACATTGTGTACCAGAAAAAACTGCTTTTTAGAGATCGTTGAGGAGAATTTCTCAGTCACTATACCTTAGGTTAAAATAAGAGTACATATTTTTACTATATATTATATAGAAATACAATAATATATGCAATTAGTATGTAAGTCAGTAAGAAGCTCAGTGAAAGGAATTTAGTTTATTTTTGAACTGTTATCAAACCTACTTCTGGCAAACTGGAAGTGTTCCACAGCCCTGAAGACCTTCCATTGAGAAAGTTCTACTAGAGTAATTTAGGTGACAAGGTGAATTTAGAAGCACATAGCATAGTAACCAATGCACAGTCCTATAGCCGATCTACTCAGCAGCAATAAAATGTGAAAATTAGGATCATGGAACAGTCTATTCTGATCCATTTGAATTACTGTCCCCTTTGAATTCAGCAACATTGCAAATTCCAGAGGATCATTTGCAGATTAAAATTTTGATTTTTGTGTGATGCCATAAATCACAAGGGAAGAATAGAAAAGTTGGTGGATAAAAACACATGTCTCTTCTTGAACATGTATTAACATATTTGGCTTTGATCGTATGTTTGGGGCAGAACAGTTAAATGTCCACCTGGGTGGGGGCATTTGTGCACAAACTGGCACAAATTTATTTACCTGCTGCTGTCTGGGTACATATGACTATGACAAATATTACAGACAATGAATAGATTACTAACTGGAAAATAATATATGTGATTTGGACATCTTGCAAAATCTATCTTTCTCTTCCAGTGTTTACATCGAGGTGCACTGATATATAACACAACAAACACTAAGGTATTATCTCAAATTTAGAAAATGAGGATAAAAGTTATGCAACACATAGCTTTACATGATCAGAGAATGCACTGTGGGTTGCTAGAGCTTCATCTGAAAGTTGAGACCAACTATATTTTAATGAGTTACAGAAAGAAGAGAATCCTCTGGATCTTTATTCTTTTTTATATTATTAAAATAAAAATATTATTGTTAATTCTTAGAATCATAGAATATTAAGGGCTAGAAAGGACCTTAAAGATCATTTAGTGCCAAGCACCTTTGCCCTGTGCAGGGTCACCTCTCACTAGACCAGGATGCTGAAGGTCTTACCCAGTCTGGCTTTGAACACTGCCAGGGATGGGGCATTCACAACCTCCCTGGCAACCTGCTCCAGTGTCTCAGCAATCAAACAATAAAGAGTTTCTTCCTAATATTGAGCCATAAATAATAATAATAATAATAATAATAATAATAATAATAATAATAATAATAATAATAATAATAATAATAATAATAATAATAATAATAATAATAATAATAGTATAATATAATATAATATAATATAATATAATATAATATAATATAATATAATATAATATAATATAATAATTTCCACTCTTTCAATTTGTACCCATTGGTCCTCATTCTATCAGTACAATTCCTGACAAAGAATCCTTCTCTGACTTCCCTGTAGGCCCCTTATGATGCTGGAAGGTTCTTGTGAAGTCTCCTCCACACAACCTTCCCTTCTCCAGGCTGATCAGTCCCAACTTTCTCAGCCTGTCTTTATAGCTGAGATGCTCCAGTCCTCTTATCAACATTATGGCCCTTCAACCCAAATGTGAACATTTAGCAGCCCTGGATATTTTTATTTATTTTCTTTTTCTAGAATGAGAATTATCGGTTTTTGGATAGATTTAAAGTTAATGCATGTTTTCCATCATGACTTGAACTAATATTTTATTGGAATAATGATACTTGGTGGAATCCTGTTTCTCTTTAAATCAGCTGCCAAATTTCTACTGATTTATTAGAGACAGCCTTTAAAATGCACACTTTGATTTTGCACATCATCTCTACAAAAGTACACTGATTATCTAGTAATGATTTTATTTGAATAATGAGGTCTCTTCTCTGAAGTTGTAGGATAATTTATTTGCATTTTGAATTAATTTGTGACTGAGATATTTGAGATAATTGTGCTTGCTGAAACACCCAAGGAATATAAAGAGATCCATACAAATCTTGAATGAAATACAATTACAGTTATCAGAAAGCTTATAATTTGGAGCTTTTCAGCAGCTTTCATGGTAATTTCCTTCAATGCAATCCAAATATTAGGTCCTCAGCAACAGGAACATTTTTCCTGGTCATTCATCAACCCTGATACTGCTGGGTAACTTCTGCAACACCTGATACATAATCCATGATATATGGATTTCTTTTCAGGCCTCCACTTCTCATGGACCACAAACTTGAGGAAGCCATCAGCTGCAAGAAGTCTAGTTTTAGGCTGTATAGAAACTTCTATTTTCTGTTTCATTTACTTATAAACTCTGTCAAAATAGAGTACAACTACAAACTGGTATGTGTCATGGAAGCCAAGGCTTTTTGTTTTCCAGACAGGATAACACTCTGAAGTCGTGGTCTAAAGGAGTGCATCTGTCCCACTCAATGCTACATAAATCATTTTCAGAGTATGGAAGTAGGGTGAAGTTATTCCAGACAGCTGCCAGACATGGGCATTAAAGACTGGTACTGGAAGGAGTGACTGTGACACGAAAGCATGGCACCAAACCAAGAACCATGTGGTCTGATGGCCTAACTCACCATCTTCAGCTTTTTGTTTCCTTCCTGGTCTCATTCCTGTCCATCATAGTTTTCAGTTATTTCTTCTTTCCTGTAGCAAGCCAGACAGAACTGATAATCTATAGCAACATGTCAGACTTTTACTGTAATATTTTTCACTATATGTGTTAAATATAATATATTAAAGTATATAATTTTATATACTTATAAAAGTATAAGTAATTTTACTTTATGTGTTTGGCAGTGATAGGTAGTTTCAACAAAACTTGAAGTGATGCCTTTTCTAATTTATTTGTATAATTTGTTAGTTTTTTATACACCAGTGGTTTCTATTCCCAGTGGGAGACCTTACCCCAACTTCTTTTACACACAATTCAACTCTTCTTTCTTAAAAGGAACCCAAGAAAAACAGGGTGTGGACCTGGCCTTGCAGATGTGATTCTGAATTTCTCACTGCATCTTCACTGTAATGCTGTGGAGTGCTGTGGGGCTCTGTGGATCTGTTTTTGTGGAACAAGAATAAGAATTGGGATGTGACAGTTATTACAATGAGAGAATTTTCCTGCCCTAGAACTCAGAAAATGCCAGGGACCTCAAATGGAGTAAGGCAGCTTGATGCTTTCATGAGTGTACTGTTTGAGGCAGAGCAATGATTAGTGGGATTTATTGAAGTATTGACCCAACATAATATTTTGGAACTATAAAATTGTACACAATTTACAAGCTATTTATTGAACTGTCAAGCTGAGCATGCTGCTGGCCTGCATAGGGGCAGTATTGTTTGTCAACTTGTCCCTTGCCTCTTATTGCCTCCCAGTGTCTGTAATGCACTTGTTGTGTCTTTTTCATAATTATACTCCTATTTCATATAAGTTGTAAAGCCCTGGGCTCTTTTTGAACTGTACTGATTTCAGTTGAGCTCTTCAGAGTGCAAAGGTCTGCCTGCAGGGAAGTGGGCCGAAGGACAACAACCATTTAAAGGGAAAGACCTCACTTAACTTTGCACACTGTGAATACAAAACCCCTCCAAGATATTCTCTATCAGGCACTCTGTGACAGGATTTTAAATGAAGCAGTTTCTCAGCTACAGGAAGAGTGGTGTTTTTCTATGACAATTGCTCCTGATTAAGACATTATGACATTTTGAACTGTATTTGAGACCTGAGGTAGGCCCATGTTCCCTTTACAGCACAGTGAGGCAGGTGAGTATGTCTGATAATCTCAAGGAGGAGATCTTGGCCATCAAAATTTATGCATCTAAAATGAACAGACCAGGTCTTCTCCTTGGATCTTCTAGGAAATATGTCATTCTTTTTACATGACTTCTCTGCCAAATAGCTGCATGTGCTTGCATCCAGCAGACTGACTTTGCTGTATCTGCATGATTAAGTTTGCTTTTCAGCCCATGGTGAGAGGAGATAACATTTGTGCAAGTGCTAGCCTTGCAGTGTCTCCACAAGCATGTCTGGCTTAACTGGGAACAGAAACATGTGGCCCTTTAAGCTTGACTCACCCCCACTGTTGTCCAGAGAAGAAACTTCAAGCCACAGCAGTTTCCTGTGAGGCTGCTCTTCCTTTTTCCCTTTCCCTCCCAGCTGTCATCTCTCATAGCTCAGAGTAGGCATTGCCATTCATGGTTCCATGTTTTAAAGTTACTGACCTCCAAAACCCTTTATGCTTGATCACGGTGTCTCTGAGTGGTCAGTGAAGCCAGCACTTTATCTACCCAATAACCCCAAGACTTATTCATCAGTGATACATCGGGAAACACTTCTGTGGAAGCAACCTGGTTTGCCACCAGCAATGTCCTTCAGTGTACAGTTGTGTTGCACAAAAATAAAATGTGGCAGCAGAAACTAGGCTGGACAACAGTCAATAGCCCCACTGCCTTATACAATATTAATAGGTTGGCACTGTAGAAGCCACAGAAACACTTTAAACTGAACTTTTTTATCAGATTCCCAGTACAAAGCACTCCAAATACCATCAGCAATTTAATATTAGGAGCTCTCCTTCTGTATATAGGGAAGAGAAAAAATCAGATTACTTATGGAAATTAGTAAATCACTAAAAAGTAGGGTTCACTTTATTTCAACAAATGGAGGCACCACCATTTCATTACTGTCAATTTTATTTCCAATGTCTTTTACTGGGTGAAAGTCGTTTTGATATTGCTTCGTTTCCCTCAGAGAAGGTACTAAATTAAAATGGTGACACTAACAAAAAGACTGGGGTGGCTGAGATGGGTGTGGGAGGCAGGCAATCATTTACATTTGTCTTTCCATTATAGGCTAAGCTTTTATAATTCAAGATATAATTTATACCTCAAAATACATTGGTGAACGATAACCATTTCTAAGAGATACCCACTATCTCCCATTCCTGGGATTTCTCCTGGCTCAAGCTGTCACTTCTGTTCTTTGTTCTGTGCTGCAAGGTACAGTACAAAGCTGTGGCAATTTTGGGTGCTTGTCCTTTAGTCAAGAGAGCCTTAATGAAGCTGCCAGCAATGAGAACAGAGATATTTGCTAGAAATTAAATAAGAAAGTCTGTGTTAAAATGTGTTGATCCCCCTATTTCATATTTTGTAATATTATTTATACTATTTTCTTTATATGCTACAATCTTAAACTCATATGAAAAAAGTCAAAAATATGTGGGGCTGCTGGTACTGCACAGAAATTATGAAAAGTTCTTTCAAAGTTACTGTTTTCTGAGATCTCAATATTTAATGCGCACTGAACTTAAACTATGCTCTCATTTTCTGTGTCCTTAACAAATGTATTATCCCTCAGCTGTAATGTCTCTGAGAGGAATCTTCGTGTCTACTGCTCCCTATGAGTTAACACATCTGTCTGGTGTGAATTCTGCTCACTTTCCCTCTACCCTTATTTTCTACCTTAAGTGTTCTCACCTTGAAAAGGTGCAATTCACATATCAATCTAGTGCTTCAAAAAATGAGTGATTTTGAAAGCAGGGAAAATTTTAAATTCCCAGGCCTGTGGGCCTCATCCATACTTTAGTCTTTCTTTTCTCTTGCTTTGCTTAATTTTGTTTTGTTTTTTTTTATCCTCTTCTGAGGTGTCTTTTTGTTTGTTTGGTTGTTGTTGAGCTATTTTGGTTTTGTTGATTTTGCTTTTCCTTTTTCTTGAATTCCTTATTTTATTCTGGTTAATATGAACTCTGGGTATCAGATACTTAAGCTGGTGTAGAAAAATATATATAGAACAGCTATATATATGTTCAGGAGATTAAGGAGAAAATGTCATTTTTGTAATGACAGAGATCAAAACCCAAAACACAGAGAAGCTTGTTGCAGACATAGGCACACTGACAGAAAACACAGAAGCTGGAGACATCCATTTGGGGACAGGCTACTTAGAACATCTGTAAAGATCCAGATCTCTAAGTGCCAATAGGGAAGTACAGGGTTTAACACTAGAAAAAGCACTTAATTTAGAATAGAAAAGGAAATTAGAATGGAAAGCATAGCTGCCTTGAAAGAAACACCACAAGAGTTTCTCTCTTTTTCTTCTTGGTGGCTTTGGAGGAAAGAGATTTTAAGCACATTTATTGCAAATGAAATACTTGACTAAATTAAAAAAATCCCCAACCAACACCCACCCCAAAAACCCCCAACCCTCCAAACAAACAAATAAATAAACAAATGCAAACAACACCACATCTCAGTAAAGCTGGGTGCATCACTTCTTTATGAGGAAACAAGAACAGGTTGGCTCAGATGGGCTGGAGACTGTCATAGTTATGTTTGAAATCTAAACCTGTATCCTTTAAAACAAAGTCAGAGAGAAAGAGATGAGACAACAGGCAGAAAAGCAAAGTTAAAACTAACATTTAGTTTCCCCATACAAACTCTTCCTAGCATTGTGTTAAAGGACCTTTTCTCTGTAGCCTGAGTACAGACAGAGTAAAACATTAGTTATCAGCTGTCAAAAGATATTCCTGGCCACAGGAATATGTTTCAATTTCTTTCTGCTATTGTATAAAGCATCTGGGCTATATAATTTTCTTGCTTTTATCATTTGTGAAATTTCAGGACATTTTCAGAATTAAGCAAATCTGAGTTATGCTTCCTGAGACAATTTGAAGAATCAAAATCTGGGTGAAGAACCTTCTCCTGATATCCAGCCTAAACCTCCCCTGACACAGCTTCAGGCCATTCCCTCAGGTCCTGTCACTATCACCACAGAGAAGAGATCAGTGCCTGCCCCTCCTCCTCCCCTCACAAGAAGCTGTAACTGCAGTGAGGTCTCCCCTCAGTCTCCTCCAGGCTGAACACACCAAGTGCCCTCAGTCACTCCTCATACGGCTTCCCCTCAAGGCCCTTCACCATCTTTATTGCCCTCCTTTGGACACTCTCTAATAGTTTTGAGCTATTACCAGTAACTAAAGACATTTATTTTACTGGTAGCAGCCATGTTTCCATTAGAAGGATTTTCAAGTGTACTTTTATCTGAAGAATTCTTCTTACTGGAACAAGTCTTGTACTGGAAACCAACCCAGGGGAAGTTTTTAAATAAAGAAAGTGGGGGGCAGGGGGAAATAAATAAGAAATGGAGACATTCTTAGAAAGGGTGGAAGGTAGAAAAGAAAGGATGAAAACCAATTATGATAAATTAGATAAGGGAGACAGCTAAAGTCAGAAAAATTTCAATGCCGTCACTCATTCTTATCTGTTCAAAATGTGTCACTCAAAGAGCTGCACATAACATGACAGCTATTCTCTCCCTCAGACCATCTATTTGGCTTCCATAGTCCTGGGACATAATGACCAGATTTTTTTCCTATGTCCTGTGACAGCCTAATAATTTGCACTTACTGATATTTCCTTCCAAAAGGCACCCTTAACATCTAAAGGTTTGCCGTAAGGCTTAGGGAGCATTAACCTGTATAAAAAGCTACAGCTCTAAATAATTTTCACATTTTTTGAGAAAATCCAAATGGCCAAGCTGTATTTCTTCAGCATCAACTCTTAGCATATAGTCAAGCTTGGTTTCCCCTTATCATTTCTTAGGTTAATACATAATTTTTTATTTTTGTTCCATTATTTCCTGCTACAGAATTGCAACAGAGGCTGGTAGCAAGTAATATGTTTATGTCTGAAAAGTTGTTTCTACAGTAGCTCTTGATCTGTAAACAGAACATGTTCTTTAAGATACTTATTCACAGTCAATAAAAATACCCATGTGAGTATAGGATATAGGGAGTAAACCATTGATTAATAATGAAAACACGTCTCTGCTATACACAGTGAGAAAAAAACCCCAAACGAAACCACAAAAAACCTGCAGTATGTTTAGCAATAGATATTCCTCAAAGCTGAGATTCCCAGAAATAAATAAGAGACTTAGGATAAATCCCACTGATTTTCAGTGGAACTTGGGCTCCCAAATCCTACCCCAAATCAATCAATTTTATTTATACTGTAAGCCACTTCTTTTAGGCAAAGGAAAAACAGAAGGGCTCTGAGTTCTTATGTCAAAGATCCCTGTGTTTTCTGTGGTTTCCATAAGTACAATTTCAGCTCTATAATTACTGTTTTCCTGTTCCTAATAAAAAGTTGTTCAAAGCTATTCAACTGCAATTACTGGAGTCTGATTGCCTCATTGGTTTCTGTTTGCCACAAGGTGAGACTTAATTTTAAAGCAGTAGTACATGGACTTGAAAGAAAATGTGCACATTGGAAACAGAGGGAGCTCATTTTTCTTTTAACTGGAAAAGCTTTGAAGGCTGGATGATCTGAAAGTAAGAGCAGGAGAAGTATGGGTTTGGGGTTATTTTTTTATTAAATCAACAGGGGAAATATTCTTAATTTTCCAGAAGATGAAATTTTCTTAAGGCTTATGATCTGAATTAGTTTTATTGTCTGTTTGATAGAAGTATGCTACATTGATTTTACTAAACTAAAATTTAATAGCCAGCAAATATCCAGTGCACTGTACTATAAACTTGAGCATACCATGGGAAGGAGGAAGTGTTATGGTGCTTCCTAACCAGCATGTCCAGATATATCAAAAAAGATGATGAAAAATTTTAGGCATTGTGAAACACCATTTAAGAGATAGTGATTACATATATACTGAGGATTCAGCATCAGCTGGAAAAAGCCTAGATTTGAAAATTAGAATCTAAGAGCATTAAAGGAGATATTACTACTCAGAATTATACATGACTTTGAAGCACATTCTTGTGCAATGGTCAAAATATTTTCAAGACCTGCAGCTTTCTGTTTCTTTCACATTCTTTCTGTATTTTTACACAAAAATAATCTTCATTCCAAGTAATATTATTTTTCCTTCCCATCCATTGAGATGCTAGGTCTTTGAAATTACCACTCAAATCTCCACTCCCACATCTGTGCAGAAGCTAGTTCAATATGCTGGCTTTGGCCTCACTACAGTCTTCAGTGTCAGTAATGGAGTTTTGCCAAGCTATCCCTTATTTCAAGAGACACCACTACCCCATAAAAGAGCAGGTATTTTATATACTACTTCACCTCTTGCTGTAACACTGCTATTACCTATATATCCTTCAGTCTCCCATCACTTCTAAGTAGAATACACCAAGACCTTTTAGAATGAAAGAACTATTTTGGTGGAAACAACTCTAGTTTGCTAGACATCTAGAAGATATTCATAGACTCAAAGAATAATTTGGGTATAAGGGGATCTTTAAAGATGATCTAGCGCTGCCTGTGGGCAAGGACACAATCCATTAGACTAGGTTGCTCAAAGCCCCATACACCCAACCTTAGACACTTCAGGGATGAGGCATTCACAGCTTCTCTGGGCAAGCTGTTCTAGTATCTCACCATACTCAAGATAAATTTCCCCCTTATGACCTGCCTAAACCTACTGACTTTCAGTTTAAATGTGCTTCCTTGCTATGCCACCATGAGTCTTGGTAAAATATCTCCCTCTATCTTTCTTGTTAGCCCCTTTTTTATTATGAAAGCCCAAAACGTTGTCTTACTGGAACTTTCTCTTCTCCATTCATACTTTATCCATAGGAAATGAGTTCCAGCCCTCTGATCATCTCTTCTCTAGACCTGCTCCAACAGCTCCATGTCTATTATGTGCTGTGGACTCCAGACTGCATTCAGTACTGCAAGTGTGGATCTCATGTGAGCAGAACAGAGGGGGAGAATCACTTTCCTTGACCTGCTGCCATGCTTGATGCACCCTTGGTTGATGGTTGGCCATCAGATTAGTCAGCACCACTTGTCCCAGCTGAAGCGTTATTGAAGGACTTGGTTATTTAAAGTTTAACTAGGACCAGAAATACTTGTGTCTCTGTGTTACTGACACATACCTGTAGTGTGAAAATCAGAAAAATTACTGAAGTCGGCGTTGATGATGCTAGGGTTTGTGTTTATTTGTTATATTCAGTGCATCTGTTTCAAATATTATGTTAATTTCTACATATCATCTCTCTTTCACCCTCTTCTCCCTATATCTTCATTAATGTAAATGTGACATACAGAATCTCTCATAATTATTTATGATGGATGAAGACAAATCCCACTTCTGGCCCTAACAAATAATATAAATGGCTGCTATGTATGAAATTGTCTGACTGTTGGTGAAGTTAGACCACTAGAGGAAAAGAACCTTTAAAAAAGATCAGCAGCTTAGTCTAAAACCATATATTGCTTATAAAAATGAATTCAATTCATCATAGTGAAATATTAAGATAAAACAATTATATATTTTACAAATATGATAAAGATGTGCAGTCACATCAATAAAATATAAACAGCAACGCATAGGGGCAAAAAATTGCCTGTGAATTCTGTCTCATGGCTTCATGGTACATTTGATTCAGCTTTTCAGACATGAACTCTGACAGGATAATTGCCCCCTACATAATGTGTTTGAAAGTAGTTCAAAGTATACAATATTCCAGTGAAAATTCTACGTGTAATAGAAGGCAATTGAAGCTTGTGGGTTTACTTCTTTACTAGCAGGGATGTCATTGGATGACTGCCTGATGCATATTATGTGGATTTCTCTTTTTTTCTTTTACACTCCTTGGTTTTGTCAATGCACAGCAAGTAAGCAGATGGATCCTGTTCATGTTTTATTTAATTAAAAAGCCAAACTCTCCCATCTTTTTATTTTGAATAAACAAACCCTATTTACTTTAAATATATGTGGCAAACAGTTGCTTCTGAAAACAAACTTACTTTTGGTCAACACCCTCTACTTAAGTTGTTCAAAACACACTCAATGTTCCTGAAAACATTGCCATATGTTATAAAATTAATTAAATTTTAAAATGCCTTATCATCTGGCATTTTTATCTTTGAGAGGATTTCCTACTTATTTCCCCATGCTACAGATGTGTTTCTGAATTGCAACATCTGGCACTTAGTAATTGGGTCTTTGCTTCAGGCAGTAGCCGTCTTTGGTCTAAAATTACAGTAAGTCTAAATTTAGATTCCTCATGCACTTGCTATTTCATACCTCTCTCCACTCTGTTATGACACATATTTGGATAAACGGATGAGACCATATCTGTCAGTTGCTCATTCTATCTGCCAATTAACATTTCCTTCTGGATAGACAAAAGATTCAGAGCAGATCCTGTGAAATTCTGGTTTCTTGGTCAAAGCAAATTTAGGATCTCTCTGCCTCACTCTTGTAGTTTCTTTCCTTTTCCCTTTCATTTTTTTCATGTTCTTTTTAATCTTTTTATTTTTCTTTTTCTTTTTCTTTTTCTTTTTCTTTTTCTTTTTCTTTTTCTTTTTCTTTTTTCTCTTTCTCTTTTTCATTTTTTTCTTTTTCTATTTTTTTATTTTTCTCTTTTTCTATTTTTTTATTTTTCTCTTTCATTTTTTTCCTTTTTCTCTTGTTCTTTTTCTCTTTTTTTTTCATTCAGTCTTTCCCTCTCTCTATTTTTATTATTTCATTCTTTCACTCTCTCTTCCTATCTCCTTTCTTCCCATATAAATCATTCTTTTTTCCCTTCCCTTCCCTTCCCTTCCCTTCCCTTCCCTTCCCTTCCCTTCCCTTCCCTTCCCTTCCCTCCCTTCCCTTCCCTTCCCTTCCCTTCCCTTCCCTTCCCTTCCCTTCCCTTCCCTTCCCTTCCCTTCCTTCCCTTCCCTTCCCTTCCCTTCCCTTCCCTTCCCTTCCCTTCCCTTCCTTCCCTTCCCTTCCCTTCCCTTCCCTTCCCTTCCCTTCCCTTCCCTTCCCTTCCCTTCCCTTCCCTTCCTTCCCTTCCCTTCCCTTCCCTTCCCTTCCCTTCCCTTCCCTTCCCTTCCCTTCCCTTCCCTTCCCTTCCCTTCCCTTCCCTTCCCTTCCCTTCCCCTTCCCTTCCCTTCCCTTCCCTTCCCTTCCCTTCCCTTCCCTTCCCTTCCCTTCCCTTCCCTTCCCTTCCCTTCCCTTCCCTTCCCTTCCCTTCCCTTCCCTTCCGACACTTCCTTCCTTCCCTTCCCTTCCCTTCCCTTCCCTTCCCTTCCCCTTCCCTTCCCTTCCACCTTCCCTTCCCTCCCTTCCCTTCCCTTCCCAACCTTCCCTTCCCTTCCCCTTCCCTTCACCTTCCCTTCCCTTCCCTTCCCTTTCTCCTTCCCTTCCCTTCCCCGCACCTTCCCTTCCCGCACCTTCCCTTCCCGCACCTTCCCTTCCCGCACCTTCCCGCACCTTCCCTTCCCGCACCTTCCCGCACCTTCCCGCACCTTCCCGCACCTTCCCGCACCTTCCCTTCCCGCACCTTCCCGCACCTTCCCGCACCTTCCCGCACCTTCCCGCACCTTCCCTTCCCGCACCTTCCTTTTCCCCTACCATTTTCTTATGAACAGAATGCTGCAGTTATGTTATAATTATTTCTTTGGAATCATACACCATAGTTTTGAAAGGTTAAAATAAAAATATTTGCCTTGATCCCAAAGGAAACAAACAGAGCAGGTGCCATATGGAACTCTCCAGCATCTGATTAAGTGGTAGCATTGTATAACAAAATATGCAAAGCACCTGCACCCAGGTTGAGTCAACCTAATCATATAAGAGTTAACAAGTACAGCAGTTATGTCTTTTAGGAAGAAATATTATTTTTAAAATGATAGAATACAACATATAAAAGTTTAATTCATGAGGTTGTTCTAGGAAAAAGAACAAGCAATTTGAAGTATTGAGTGTTTGTGGTCTCTGCAGATACTGTGCATTTAAAATTCAACTGCTTTCATAAAGACTTCAGTAAATAAATTATTAGATTGTCCCTTGCTGATTCAACTTTATTTATTGATGTCTAGAGATTATATCCCTGGAGTAATACAGAATCCTGGCTAAATGACACTTGATCTCTAAGCAAAAAAACTGTAGTTTTCCCCTAACTGCTCCTTGCAGTGGTTTGTCACCAAAGAATGAAACCAACTCTCCACCTGAATTCCAACCCCAGGAAAAAAAAAAGATGCATTCTGGTTCCTTGTACTGTGTCCATGTTCTCTGTGGATATTACTTGTCACTTTAACACTATGAGCCTTTGAGTTTTTAAAGAAATATACACTTCTGTGCCTTTTCTCTGTGTTTGCTAGAACACACGTGTCTTTTTTCTGAAGGCAGTTAAGTGCATTATAAATCTTTTTCTTACTCAATTTCCACCTAAAACAATACAAGATAAGTATTCACTGTGGGATTTCAACATATTTTCTGCTTGTCTCATCTCCAAAATCACATTTAGAAAAACCAGGGAAAGCTGAGCATCTCACCTGAGATGTATGTGGGATACTAGGAGTATATTTGTATGTGTAAACTGAATGCTGTCAAGGTGTATCCTCTGGCAAACTTTATCTGCATCCCAGCTTTCAAACTCTTCCATCATCCAGTGTGGAGTAATGCAACTGGCTCCTTGGGACTGGCTGCTGCAGGAGTGCAAACTGGCACATGCTGTGTGTGGACCTCAGTGGGCATTTGAATGGCAAAAGGAATTCACCTTCAGAGCCTATGTTTATTCCCTGACTATTTAATTTACAGTTATAAGCCCCCTTTAAATGCATATCTTAAATTTGTATGACTCATGCAAATAGGATTAGTCTGTAATATAGACTTATTTTTTTCTTTATGATTGAAATGTCTAGAACTGACCCAGTAATCAGAAATAACTGTGCCTCAGCTAAAGCCCCTGTGATATTTTAATGTCTGCCAAACTTAAAACATATTCAGATTTCACTCTGTTTTACCTAGGTTCCTACATTATAAGAAAAACATTCTAGTTCCTCTTAAGGAATTGTTCTCACCTCATATGATTTCAACTACTGTTTGTGGGTACAGGTAAAATAATACATATATTGAAAATATATGCATCACCTGCTTTGAAGAAAAAGTCATTTCAGAATAACTGTGCTCTACAAAATATATTGCATTCTTTCATCACAAAGACTTCTTTTAGATAAAATGTTAAGATATAAAATTTATTTGAAGTTGTAATAAATCATCTTCACACTGTTCATCCTGCTATTGGATACATATTTCCATGTCTGTTTGTCTGAAAAAAGGATATGGTCCATGCAGCTCCTTCTACTACTGAAGGAAAAGCAAAGGGAATTGCAGTAGCCCAGTAAATCGTGACTTTATCCTTTCTGAGTTTCAAATTCATTCTTGCTGAGGAAGGCCATTGTCAGAGTGCATATCTTGGGCTGTGGGCAGTCAGCAGCTGAGATAAAGACAGTCTGTCCTCTAGCACTATTTTTATTGGGTACCTGCATAGCTAGGTAAAATTAAGCTGAGATATACAGTTTCTATAAGAAGTCCTAATCAATCTGTTGTTCAGACATCCTGGTTGACTTGGGAACCTGGAGACAATTCAACTTGTCTTTGTTCCAAGTGTTCACAGATTATATGTTCTTATCCCTCTATAAAATTTTACCAGCTTTCTCTTTGATCCTGACAATATATCCACTTACTTTAGGGGTTATTTTTCCATCTGAATTGCTATCTTCCCTCCTTACCTCTTTCAGTCTGATCTAGGTATCTTTTTCACAGAATCTACCAAAGACTATGGATAAATATAGAAGGAGGATAAATGTGCCTGACACTTGCAGCCTACTGCTCTTGGCAGCAGAATGTAGATGCAGAAAGGATTTAGCTGGAGAGAATAAATAATGACTAGAAAGATCCAAAAGAGGGGAAGAAAGGAAGAGGGCTCTGCCATGAGTGTATTTGGACTGTTCAAAAGCATTCAAGCAGTTTCATTCTGCTTGGATTGAGGCAAAGAATGTATTCAGAAAGTGACATTTTGAATTTGAGACAGAAAATCTGTTTTATATTTCTGATTTTCACTTTAAATGAATGGAGAAGCTATGTTGAACAGCTTTTTCTAAATGAGGAACCGAAAGGCCTAATTTATCCAACAGTGCAGATCCCAATGATCATATGTTAGCATTTTGGGATCAAAAGAGATCCAGGTAGAATGCCATGAAAAAAGGGAATCTACCAAAAGGGTCAACTTAAATTCAAACTAAAAATAAGAGTGATGTGTAGCAGCAGCTTAAGTACAACAGTTTGCCTGTACCAAATCTGAGCTGTTTTTTCCTTATTTTCTATTTCATCTGTCTCTGGAGGTCTCTTTTGCAATTCTGATACTGGTTTTTATCTGCCACTTGAACATGTGAATTGATCTTTATTTCATATTCATGGCTGAGGCTCACTTTGCAAATTCCATCTTCTATGGCTGTACTTGTCTCTCTGATGGAAACATTACTACCCAAATGCTCAGCTTTATAGGAAGAACTAGTTCAGCCTCTTAAAATAAAGGAAAACCAACCAAATCTTTCAAATTTTGAAAATGAGAGCTTGTCTGTCATAAGGTGGTGCATATTTAGTATGGATTGGAAGGTATTTTGTCACTTTCACTCACAGGACCTTCAACTTCTTATCTAGCATCTCAAATAGTCTTTCTTTGGTTTCAGTCAAGTTTTATTATTCTCAGAAGTGTAGTCAGTCAAATCATCCTTATCTCTTATCATTCATCGCCTAAAGTTTCTGAGAGATGTAGATTTTAAAAAGAAATATATCTCATTATAAAATACACACAAATAAACGTGGTCCCTCACATGGAATTTGTGTTATAGTGGATTATATTTATATAATTTTATTTTTATATGCATCACTGAAAAATTTCCTTCAGTCAGGTCTCATCAGTGCACTCAGTTTATTCATCTGGATCACTCATGTCTGCCACTCAGTTTTTTTACTGTCTTTATAAGCTGCATAGTTTAAGTGACTACTGTAGTACTATATAGAACTATATTGAATGAGTTTGATTTCAGCAACTATTTTGGTGTACTATATTCAATCTAATAGTTATTAGATACATTTTATTTTCATTCTATGTTTTATAATTGTTAGATGCTGCAAAGATTTTAGAGCCCAACAAAGTAATGAGACACTGCTTCCAATATTTAGACTAAAATTATGTTCAAGGATGTCTATTCAAACATGATTCAGTATAAACTGGATGAACTAAAAAATTTACATCCTTAAATATAAATAATATATAATAATTATATATAATTATTATATAATGTAATTTTAATTGTATAATATAATTCTTATATATTATAATATAATTTTAATAATAATTATAGAATAATATACTAAATAACATAAATATAAATTATTTTTTTCTGATCTCCCTTTCCAGCAAAATTGTGTGTGTTGCCCATTAACTGTTCTCTAAATCAGCAATAAATTAAAAGGTTACTGACAAATAATAAAAAACACAATACTAGGTACCAAAAAAATGACTAGATTTTGAAATTTTGCAGACTGATTATATATATCTTCCTAGTGTGTCCTTCAAAAGCAACAGAAGGGCAAAGAACAGGGACTAAAAAAACCTGGTTTTGAAAAGTATAATTTGCAAACAGATTACTTTGTAACATTAGAAAACAAGCTTAATTTTAATTCACTTTTCATTGTAAGACAATATAAGTCAGGATTTTTTATCTATTTTGATTCTATTGCAATAGAAAATAATAATTTTAATTTATAATGCTCAAGTGCCAGGATGAAGATCTTTGTAGGTGAAGAAAAACATGAACATTTCTATGCATGCTATATATAATCTCTGTATACATAGATATACACAGATCACTTCTTAGGGTTTTATAGTCTAGTAAAATGCATTAGCCACAATAGAAAAAAAATATTACTAGGGGCTAGTGCCTTAATAAATAATTCATTTAATAGATAAGTTTCTGCAAGACTACTAAAAAAAGATAAATTTTGCGGTGTTGTGTTATTAGCATTTAAAACAGTCAGATTAAATAGAAAAATGTTACTAGTAGTGAAAGAGCCCTCACATGATAGCTAGTTGCTGGATGAAATAACCAAAATATTTTTATCTAAAATCATCAGAGTTAATAATAATTTTGTTAGTTTTAATTCATTGAAGAGATGGAATTGTAGGCAACATAAATAAAATATAATTATAAATATAAATAAAATAAAATAAAAATAAAAAGTTTATGGACATTAGAGAAATATTTAAATAAAATTGGGCCATAACTAAGGTGAGGTGGGGGTTGTAACAAAGTCTAGGCTGTAAAAGAGAATTATCTGTAGGCATCAATAAAGTTTACATGTCTAAGGAGAATAAAAGCTGAAGTGGAATCTCTTTGTGTCATCAAGCTGTTTTCAGCCTTATAGGAAAACTGAATCAGTTAATAAGAACTCTCTAGAGATATAAAGAAAAGAAAAAGATGAATGTGGAAGTATGATATAGAAATGGCTGAAGTACTCACCAGAAGTTTTGTCTCATTGTTCATGGATAAATTTGTTCCTAGACCTTGGTGCACACCACCATGGTTTTGGAAGGAGATGGACAGCAGAGCAGGACTATCAACAAAAGTCAGATATATATGCAGATATCTGGGGCCAGGTGGATTTTACCCAAAAATGGAAACTGTCATTCTCCATGCAGAGTCATGGCCATTGTGGGAGTCTCCTCATGGTCAGCAAAAGAATCCTTCTACTCATTTTATAGAAAGGTGGGAAGAGAAAGTTGTGAAATAATAGGCAGGTTAGCTTCATCTTAGTCTTTAAATGAATAACATATCCTATTAGAAAGCATCTTCAAACAAGGAAGGCAATCAGAGACAGGAAAAATGGATTTATGAGGGTCATATGATGTTTGATGAGCAGGATTGCTTTTTGAGACAAAATGACTGGCATGTGAATGAGGAAAATGGGTGAATGTAATCTGACTTGTCCTTAGCAAGGATTTTAGTACCATCATGTTCAGCTGTTTTGTTTGAAACTGGATGAACTAAAGGCTAATCCTGTTAGAGGAATTAGAAATTGACTAGACTGAACAGTTTAGAGGGTTGCAACCAATGATTTGAAATTCAGTGAATGGCCAGTAACACGTGGACTATCCTGGTGGCTGAAACTGAAGCCAGAATTGCTCAGTGTTTTTTTCAACAACATGATGATGAGACAGAACATATCCTTAGCAAATTTATAGTTCATACTAATATGAGTGGGTCTGACATGTGGTTTAATGAAAATAGCTCAGTTCAAGATGAAAACAAGGCATGCAAACACCAAGACTAAATTCCTCAGAACTCAAATGCAGAAAGAACTGGCACATGAAATTATGGGGCAGTCTTATGACTTTAAATAAACTTACCAAGTCTATAGAAAGTAAAAATAATAAGCATGTTGAAAAGGAAAAAAAAAAGGTACTGTAAGCAAATGTAGGAACATTATTCAGACACAATTAAAAATTTAAAAAAAAAAAAGGTAGAAGAAGAATTAGAAAAGAAACCAATATATAATTAGCAGTTCATACAAATTTCACCAATGATGGATTTCATCCAACTTTGTCTTTCTGAAGAAAACTTATTTTAAAAGTGAAAAAATGTCATAAGATTACCCAGTCTGGAATTCAGAAAGTACTTTGTATGGACACGGGAAATTACTAGACTGAAGATGTTTAGGAAGGTGAGATTTAGAGAACCGAAGTTGGTCTAAAGGACAGACAAGAGTGTGTGGTGTAAAAATTGGACTTTTCAGTCAAGGGTTAAATATTTCTAAATTACTTATGTTGGAAATGATCTTGCTTAATATTTCCATTAACATTGGGAGCACAGAAATGGACAAGCTATAGAAAATCAGAAGTGATTAAAAGCTAAAAAATTTAGCCAATTCACTGTAAAATTAATATTTTGAGGAATAGATTAGTAGGATTGTGTTAAGTTTTTCAAACTATTAGAAAATAATGTACATATAGAAAAGAAGATAAAATTTTGGGTGACTTGTCAGGCAGAAGAGGAGAAAGAGAAGAAAAATATAAGGTCACAGAAAGACCACTAAAGACCAATGACATGTATTTAAGAGGACAAATGAATTTTTAAGTAATATCAATATATTTCTAGTGAGCATACAAAGTGAAATTATAAATGTTAAGGTAAAAGATCATGGTGAGAACTAATTTGTAATGCTATATAAAGATCTGAACACACATATTTAAGAAAGATAGATTCAAATGGAATTTATAGAGCAGTACTGAAATCAGTCTGATGGAAGAAAAATTTACTTAAATTACTGTGGAAAATAGTTTCTGCTTCTGTCTTATAAACAGATCAAAGATGGCTGTGGTGTAACAAATGCCCAAAAAGAAAGGGATATGGTGAGAATGAATTATTATTATTATTATCTGGCAATATTTAAATTTATTCCAGATATTCAGATCAAAGTTTACTGTCCAAAAGAAGAAAAAGAATCAACAGAAGGAGTTTCACATAAAATCTGTGAATTTCAAGGAGAGTTACTTTCGTATTTTTAATTTGCTTTTCACTATAGATCAAAGTGAAATTTAAGGGAATTGCCTGCCTACAGGGACCCAAACTGTAGAGACAAACTGCTAAAGCAAATTTCTGCCATCTGCTCTAACGGTATACAAGTACAAGCAAGAAGGAAAAGGAATAGGACATCCTTTCTGCTTGGAGTTGAGGGAAAAAGCATATTTTTGATGTGAGATTATATTTACAGCAAACTTGAGCAATGTGGAAATAGAGATGGCATATAAGCTTTGTGGATAGAGCTCTCTTGGAATTCAGATTATCTGTAAGAGTAGGGAAGAATTCAAGAATATTCTGTAGTAGTCAAAAAAATCAGTAGTACTAAGGAGTTTTTCAATCACCTACATTCTGCTGATGAAAGATGCTGGTTTTTCCAAGTAATTGTTTATAGGAATTGGACATTTTTAACTCAGTAGGGAAAAATGTCAAATGGGCAGAGAAGGCATGAAATCTTTCTTATTGGGGAAGTATCAGTAGAGTCATAACTCGGTTACTTGGGGTCCAATTTAAGTTGTTTATTTCCTTGGTCTATTTGACTCATCCCAGATACTAAACTTGCCACTGCTCAGGAGAGTTCTCTGACCTACTGAATCAACTCTTGTTAGATATCAACTCTTGTAAGATTATGGACCTCTGAATATCTTCGAGATCAATTTATGCAAGCAATTGCCAAAGAGGCAGAGGCTTGGACTGAAATTTCCCAGAACTCAAATGTGGACCAAATCCATTCCTTGCAGTCTTGTTCTCACATTTTTTCATGTTTTTAATGTGTCAGGATTATCCTGAAAGAGCACAGAAAACCATTTTGATTCTCAAAGCTTTAAGTAGTGAAAAATGTGTTTTCTGCTAATTCCTATGGAAGTTCCAATAAAGAGCCCAACTGATGAATCATAAAACACAAATAAAAGTCTCACTCCTTAGTTCTTCATAGGCGTTTTAGGCTTCAAACATTTGCTGTCAGCCTTGTAAGACACCTGGTGTGCTGCTGTATCATTGAATAAGATTAGATATTTCATTTATATTGAGGAGATTATGAACAGTTTTCCCACTGAGTGACAAGACATTGGGTTGAAAAGATTGAACTGTGGGTAGGTATTTGAATACACCAAGGTTAGATATATAACCTAGCTGACCGGTTTTCTAAGCTTCCTATACAATGATTTCCTAGGCTCCCTATACAATGAATGAAGAAAAGAATAGTTTTAATTCAGAGCAGGACCTTGGTCTTTTAGGAGAGAAGCCTTCCATAGTGGTACTGATTATCCTGCAGCAGATGAGTGACTGGATGCTAAAATTAGTATGTGCAATACCAATGATACTGCAGTATCTTTGTTTTGACAAATCAATGTTTTCCATCAAAATTAGATTGCTGAAAAATTCCCCATCAGTGCCAACTGGCACATGTTTGCAGCTGGAATGAGTCAGCCACATACACTGTCCACTGGCACAGGTAGCTGTTGTTCAGACTGACACTATGATATGATGAGTATTTGGCAGGTTGGCCTCTCTCATCTTCTGCTCCTGCAGCCCCTACTGTGGCCCTGTAGAATGGCCCAGAGAACAAGTTCTCTCCATGCTGCAGCAACTCTGGATGAAAATGACTGGAGGAAGTTCCTGAAAGAGATATTTTTCTCTCTGTTTAGGTTTTTTTATTGGACTGGAGCGGTTGTGCATTGGCTATGTCCTAGCTAGCACAGTAATTGTGATTACTTTTTTCAAGAAGAACAAGTAAAGAAACTAAAAATTTTTTAATCTATGATGGAGACTTTCTTCACTTTAAGTCAAAGTTTTTGCTTAAATTAATTGTGATAATCTATAATAATTTTTGCCACAAGAAAATACTGATTGTTTTGTCAAAAAAGACAAATTGATTTTTCTAAGTTTGCCATTTTCCTTCAGCTTGAGGTATTTGCCATATTTGACTTAAATTCATGAATAATTAATTACTTACTACATACCACTCCCCTCCCCTATCAAAAGACACTTCTGGACACTTGCAGTCAAAATGAGGAGAAAAAGCCTCACTGAGAAAAGATACAAGAAAAATATTCAGTTCTGTTGTCCTCCAGTTCTTCAGAAATATATATGGGCCCACTGACTTTTGCAAAACATACTTGCAATAAATAGTTTGGTGTTCACCTCATGTAGGGCACCACTACTCAGCAGGATATAACTGGCATTTTGCTCTCTGATGCAAAAATGTTTCACACAACAATAAAAATATTGCCACCACTTACCTTAAGGCATTGATTCTCTTAAATAACAACTGCTTTCTTTTTTTTTTCACACTGTTGTACCTTCCTCCTTGGTGTTAGCTTAACACCAGGTGGCCTGAAGTTGTCTTTTTCCTGTCAGAAAACTCTTTCTAAAATGAACTGCATTGCTACAGTCTCTATCCCAATCACTACTAGCGTCAGTGCTGCTCTTCCTCAGTTTGTTAATGAAGCTTTGATAATTCTCCAAATACTGCCCTTATTTTTGCTGCAACATTTTCATATGGATAATTTCACTTCTAACCCATCAAGCTTAGGATTTCCACTGTCATCCTGGCTTTTGTTCCTGGCTTATAATGTATTCTTCCTACAGTACTTTCAGCAAGTGCTTTTCCTCTCACTCTTCTCTTTCCTGTATGGTTATGCTTCCTAAACCATAATATTTCTGACTCTATTTTTGACTCAAAAAGAAGAAATTGTCTAACACCTTCTCTGGCATGCAATTCATGTATATATAGTTGCTAATCGTAAAACCATAAAATCAGAATAAAGTAGGGTGGAAGGGATACCTGAAGGACATCTGGTTCAAAATTTAAACACTCCTGTTGTTTACTGAAACCAGTGGAATCTATGATACTCCTGTTCACTCTATGTTCTGTGATTATGATAATGAATAAAAGGGCAATTAAAACTATTTTCTAAATGTCATGCAATACACGTTGTATTCTTTGATGATAAATGCAATCAACGTGAAAGAATTAAGCGTTTTGGATGTTCTAAGCTGTTTGATCTTGTTAAAAGGAGTGATTTCAGGAAGATTTATCACAGTTAGGAACCAAGTACCCTCACAGAGTATAAAGACAGCCTATTATAACAGAATTCTTCAAAAGAGGGCAAGTGTGAGCTGCATCATTTTCAGAGCTACCCTTAGTTTAGTTCATTTCCAATAATCAGGAATGGACTTTCTTTGAGAGGATCAACTGCCATTTTCATTTTTAAATTGCTTGTAAGGAATGTATGATGTCTGATCTGGTTAATTGAAGGTCATGCCAATCATAAGGCTAGTCTGAAAATATATATATAAGAGAAAAGCTTAGCAGTTCCTGTTAAAATGCGAAGTATCTGCAGTATGCTTAATTGTTAGTGTTTGAAAATTGAATCTCATTCTTTTTTTGAAGCAAAATTTTTATTCTAAACCAAAAATAATAATACTCACTGATAGTCTTTTCTAATTGACTTTAATTTGAAATATGCAGAGACTTGTTTGATCTTTGGGTTTGAGCTGGGTTTGAGATATATGAGTGAGGACATACCAAAGAGAACTACAGGCTAATTGCATCCTTGTTCAGGCTGAGGGAGTTTTAAATTTGACTTCACTTAGAACAGATATATTATGGTTCAGACTGAATTACAGTCTGAATAGTCTGAAGTCTTGTGCAGTAAATTGCTGGTGCATCAAAGGCATGTAACACTTCCAAAATAAAACAACATGAATTTAAAACTACATGATGCTTTTGTGGTAAAAATAGGAAGTATTAGGAAAGGAAAATTTCCTTCTCTGTTTCAATGAAATGCTTGCAATTGCTTATATCCCAAAGGGTAGGACAAATCAAGCTGGGTAATAAGGGCCATCGAGCTGCTGTGAAGAACTGTCTCATCCTTTTGTAACTCCTCTCGTGTTTCTTGGAGGAAAAGAAACTCTTCTTCGTGGGTGGAGACCACTTTTTATTTTGTGTGTGTGTAGCTTTGGCCATTGTTATGTCAAAACCCCCCTATATTCACTATATGCAATGTAAATTCTTATTACTATTTAAAAAACGAAGCTCTCATGATATATTTGAATTTTAATAGGTCCTCTTGTCTACCTTATAGTGTGTTAGTTTTGGCTGGGATAGAGTTAATATTGCTCCCAGTAGCTGGTACAGTGCTGTCTTTTTGATTTAAAATGAGAATAATATTGATAACACACTGATGTTTTAGTGTTTTCTGAGCAGGGATTGCACAGCACCAGGGTCCTGTCTGCTTCTCACACCACAGTGAAGACAGTGGGAGTGTACAAGTTGTTGGCAGGGGACACAGCCAGGGCAAATTACTTCACTCTATAGCCTCATGCTCAGCATACGAAGCTGGGGGAAGAAGGAGGAATGGGAGGGACATTCAGAGTGATGATGTGTGTCTTTCCAAGTAACATTATGTGTGATGGAGCTCTGCTTTCCTGGAGGTGGCTGAACACCTGCCCACCCATGGGAAGTGATGAATGAATTCCTTGTTTTGCTTTGCTTGCATGCACAGATTTTGCTTTACTTGATAAACTGTCTTTATCTCAACCCACGAGCTTTGTCACTTTTACTCTTGTTTCTCTCCCCCATCCCACTGGGAGGGACTGGGTGAGCTGCTGGGTGGGGCTGAGTAGCCAGCTGGGGTTAAAAGTTAAAACCACAACACATGGTTAATGAGGAATCATTTCCCCACTGCATTTCCGATTCCTTTGACCAAACTCCGTTTAAATAATTCAAACCAAATGTGTTTCTATTGTTCACACTGGGAGGCTTTCATTACTCCATATGACATTGGATGTATGTGATGTGTATTATAACAAGGGCCTTCCTTCTAGTTAACTATTGCCAAGACTATGACTTTGTTTTTATTGTGCAGTTATTCACATAGCACTCAAATTCATAAGAAAATAAGAAACTCAAGGACTGCCTTTTTTTGGTCTTTAATAGTAACAGAATATACCTAACTCTCTTCTTTTCAGGTAAAGAAGATGCTCTGATGCTCCTGGGCTACTGGGACCAGGTTCAGAGTTCGATGAATCTTTTACAGATGTTTCTAAAGTCACTAAAAAAGTCTGTGACTATGAAGTAACCCTTTTAAAAACAATCCTACAGAGGCAGAGAGTATTTAATGAAACTTGTTTATATTAATCCAAGAGAACATAGTTCAAAACCACGCTCTTGCCAAGCAGCACAGGTTGTGGCACTCATGTGACAGCTATGTATATTGTAAAACAATGCTGGAGAGCAGCAGGAGAATCACACAGGGATCAGGCTCAGCTCCTCCTATAATTTGTGGTATGCCTCAGGTAGCCCTTTGTGACAAGAAACTAAAGTACCAAACCACTTGGGTCTTCAGTGGAGCTGTTGGGGAAAAGGGTGGGAGAGAAAAATAAAGTCCAGAGGAATATGCAGGAGAGCCTACAAAGTCTACAGTCTTGAATCTTGCAGAGCTTTTCACATCAAGGGGTAATACTGTTCAAAGGATGAAGGATTTTGGTCTATAGCCTTTGATCATTCTCAAAATTAAGTGAAACTCTAGGTAGATGTTGAAATATATTCCTCTCTGCTAATAAATTTCTAACAAGCTAGATATCTAACGATATCAATCATACATGTAGTCTTACTCTATAATAGCATTAAGAAAAGATTGAATATAATTTTTAGGACAGTCTTAATGAAAAGATTGTTCTTTGTAAGCTCAGTTAGTCAGTTTGTTATGCATGAATTCACTACTCCAGCTGACTGGTTCTCATGACTGAGCATATCCAATGGATTCAAGTGTCAAACAGTCTCACACCTAATGCTTGCAGAGATTTCCAAAGCAACTGACATTTGCTATTTTAAAATCATTTCAAAGTAGCTGAAGACTCAGAGACAACATGGCCTTAAAAAAATAATGTAAAGGTGAAGTACATTTCCATCCCACTCAAAGGCACCACTGTTCACTGGGAAAGGTAGCCTGCACTATATCTCTTTTGTGACCTCATTTTGTATCCAAATATGTACCACTGAGCCCAGGAAATTTCCCAGCAGGGTGTCCTGCCTCTACCTTTGTGGTTTAACAGAAGGATGACAGCACCCTGCTGCTTGCTCTTGGCCCTCAGGGAGGTCATTTTTTCCCACATTCCTGTGCATGTATATATATATGCTCGTATTTTATATATATATATGTACATGATCAATGTATAACCCAGAAAATGAGACAGTTATGAAGAGCTGCCCTTTGCAAGGACCAGCAGAGAAAGAAAGAACATACAGCATTAACAGGGATAATGTCCAATCCCACTAGGCTAAGGCAATATTATAGGTAAGAGATTAACCCAGAAAAGGATATTATTATTTTAAAAATAGAGCAAAAGCTAATTAAAGTAAGTTGGAAAGGACTGTCTTTAGGAAGGAAATCACTACCAGTCAGAAAGCTCATTGCTAAAAGGTAAGTCCCTTAACTAAAAATGAGTTGTTCAATTAACAGAAAACATTTTAATATTGCAGAATGTACCATATGAAAATGTTTAGGTTTTATCATTCTTTCCCTTTCCTGACGGTAAAGGTATTTCTTTTGTTCTTTTTTCACTATTGAAGCAGACTTCTGCTGCAGAACTTCATTAAAATGCCAGCTCCCACTGAGAGAAACAACCCTCTTTGGTGAATGGATATCCTGACTTGGTGACTCGGTGTCTAAAAACTATATGGAATACTTTTGTCCTGTATGTGCATGATGTACATGGATATGAGTACAAGCACACATGTTTAGAAGTATGCATGTGTTGATATTTGTCTAGAAAATGTCTGTGTTTAAGTCTGTAAAGACATTAAAAATCACAGATACTTTGTTTTTTGCATGATTCCCCTTGTCATTAAAATCCCTATAGCATGGTCACATCCAACAACTGAAACTAATTTCAGAGGGCTCAGATGTGTTACTGTGACACGGAGCAGCATTAGAGGCTATTCAGCAGCAGCAGCAGCCACAGTTCCCCTCCTCTCACTGTAACCCTGGTGGCTCTTGGACTTCTTCCAACAAAGGAATGGGTAGGCAGCAGCACATCATGCACAGGTCTTTCAGAAAATAGGATCTTCAGAGGCCAGGAAAAGGTATAATTTTTAATTTTCAACAACAAGATTAGTATTTTTCATTCCCCAGAAGGTTTATCAAGACATGCATGGACTTTCCCAGTTGATAGACCAGATGCTGATACATCCCAGGCATTGCACTAGGATTCTGCACATTGATTTGGTTGCTCCAGCTGCACCAGCTATGAGGGCTAATTCCTTTAGTAGAGGAACAGAGAGATTACAGGGAAAGATCATGCCATAGTCTGCTTCAGTTGCATCCAACCAGTTTATCATTGCTTGTATTATGCTACACCTCCCCCAGAGGCTGCATCCAGCCCAGTCTTCTCCAGAGTTGTTTCTGAAATTTTGCACCAGACACAGGTACTCTCTGGTTTATATTTTGGTTAATTTTAATATATTTTAGGTTTTGTACCTTCTTGAATGTCCATTTTTATGACATGAAGAACTCTACATCACTTTTAGAACATGGCCAACAAAACTGTTTTTCAGGAGATTTTGTCAGACACTTTATGCCATGCTCTTTGGACTGTTCAATAAAAAACTTATCTTAAATTTGGGCAAAAAAAATAATAGTGGCATGAACTGCTATATGAGGGAAGAATATGCAGCAATTTAATAGTTAGGTATGTCAGAAGCAGGCATGATATTACTAGATATTATCATTCTTTTCTGTAGCAATGTCTAGGCAGGAGGTTGGAAAAAAGTGTATAATACCATTCATGTTCCTTTCTATTGATACACTTTTAAAAGTTACTTGAACCTGACACATAGGACTTCATTTGGTGCTCCTTGAAGTTAATAGAAAACATTGGATTGACTTAAGGCCATAGTTCAGGCCTATAATTGATCTAAATGAGATGCTAATAAGGTGTGTATATTAATATCTCTACTTTGCCTCCTCCAGTTCCTGGCACTACCATTTCATTTTATCTTGTCTTAAGCTACATGCATAGCTACATTAAAGTCTCTGAGAGAAATTACTACTTTCTTCAACTGCAGGGCTATTTAGAAAATGCATGAGTGAAATATAAAATCTGAAAAAAAGGGGATAAGACAAAATAACTAAAATTTGGTGAGATTTTTTTTAAGAAGAAAAAGTGAAAATATCAGTTATGCAAATTTTGAACCCATAAACAATGAATTCTGGATGCAAATATTTTTCTTTTTTGACCTTGCAAGAAGCAGAGACAAATAACATGAAACTTGAATACTCTGCCACTACCATATCCATTTTTACTGAAGATGACCTTCAAATATTTCTGATTGTTCCTTATTATCTCCAGACAAAAAATGTGACTCATCATGGTTAATTTAATATACCTGAATATATTTTATTTTTTTTGGTCAGGACTTCATAACAGTGCCAGAGAAACTAAGATCTGAATGTAACTAATAGGCCTGCATGTCGTGTTCAAAACAAAATTTTGATTCTTGAAACTTAGATTCTTGGAATGGGATAAAAAATGGGAAAATGTTAGACATCTGTACAGATTGTCTCCACTAAATCCTGAACCAGAGTTAAATGCAGATTCCTACTAATTAAAAAAAAGTCAGCAATTGTCTAGCAGCAAGAGTCTTGGGGAAGAAAATTACTAGGATAGACAGTTTTTGCAAAAACAGAACTTGTTTTAGCAAAAGAAGGGCTTGACACATCCCTAGCCTGATGGTAAGACTGGATCTATTGCACAGGTGCAGGAAATCTGTCCCTTCCCAGAAAATCAGTCCCTTTGTGCATGCACAGCTCATAGAGCACTTCCGCAGGAGGACTGGACCTGTGTCACCTGTGCTGTTGCTCTGTCACCAACCTGCTGCCTGGCTGGCAGGAGAATGGCAGCTGCTGCAGGACTATCAGGCTCAGAGATCTTCAAAGGGTAGGGGAAAGAGGTACATGCCAGAAGAGGTGCAAGAGAAGAAAGTCTCATTAATAAGTGTCTAAACTGCTGTTTACCTTTTCCATGGTGCAGGTTTTGACTGCAGGACAATCCTAACATCGTGTAGCCATACTTCTTCTACAACTATTTCAAGTTAAATGTCATCACAGCCTTATCAACCAAAGCTATGTAGATTAGACAATGCCCAGAAAGAACTTACAGATACAAATGCAAAAATTATATTTAAAAATAAAGTGTAAAACAATAGACTTAATTAGTCAGCAAATGATTAAAGCCTCACATGGGTGCATTAGGAGCATCTGCTGTACTTAACATTAAACTTTGTCTAATATAGTATTTAGTTACCATCTGTGTATATATTGATAGATATTAAACATGATTGGCCCAAATACTGATCCCTGGGGAACACACTCGTCAGCTGGATGTAACTCTATTCACCACCACTCTCTGTGCCCATCCAACCAGCCTGGTTTTACACAGCAAACACTGCACTCATCCAAGCCGTGAGAAAACAGTTTCCCCTGGAGAATGCTCTGGGAAATGGTGTCAAAAGCTTTACTGAAGTCTAGACAGACAACATCCATAGCTGACTTTCAATTTCTGTAATAAATATGTAATATTGCAAGTCTTGAGAGTTTTGGTCCCAAGAATTGAGAGAATTAGAACAGTCAAGCTTAATGCAAAAACACAAAGCAATGGAGAGCACATCTACACTATTGAGTCATATACTTTCCAGGGACAGATACAGTGTTATTACATTCACTGTTATCTAACAATATTTCATTTGAGAATAGAAAACAACTTATTTTGAGTAGACAGTGCCAAAACTCAGTTACCTTCAGTTTAAGTCGCTTAGACAGACATGGATTCAGAAAATGTGCAGAGAAAATGTGAATCTAATGTTATGGTCAAATTAATATTTGATCTTTTATCCTACATTGAATACACAACAGACTGATAGCTCAGTCATTGTTCTTTTCTTTGAGATTGTAATCTTTGTCTGCAAATAGTCAGAAAAGGATTTGATGCCTGTATTTACAGAACAAAAGTGGATAATCTGCTGATTGACAGTTTCTAAATGTTTTTCATTGTTTGATGTTTTGCTGTTGTTGTTTTATAGGGATTTTATACACTTTCAGAAGAAAGTGTTTCAAAGTGTTGCACAACTTCCAAAAATCACAAGAATGTGGAACATGGGAAAAAGTGGTGCTGAGGAAAAGAGTTCTTTCAGATGGTAAGGCAAGTGCAGTCATTAGAGAAACACAAAATACTTTCATCAAAGGCTACTCTTACAGTGAATAATTTGTCTTACTCATCCATTGGGGATGTCTACTAAAGGCATATCATTGCACACATATCAGTGTCTGGGGTCTTGTAATTATACTGTATTTAGTTTCCCCTTTTAATGTTAATTTTGTTTGCACATTGGGATAGTGCTAGGGTATTCTGTCTCTAAGTGGTTGCATTTGCATTCCTTAGTCTTGGGAATCCTTAAAAAGGATGAATCTGGGATTTTCCCTGTTCGCTCCTCTCCTGACAAATTCTGCTACTGGTGACTTGTCCATTGTTTGATATTACAATGATAATCATGCCCTTTGTTTTAATACTCTAGAGAGTAGGTAAAATTTGCACTGCCTAATGCTAAGCCTTCTGATGTAGTGGGTCATGGAAATAAAGATCCTGGGATTTGTGGAGTTCTGGAGTGTAGAAATGAAGTTGCAAGTTTTTTGCATCCAAAGGAAACATCAAATTTGTTACATACATTTATTTCAGAGGAGAAGAGAGACCACAGAAGTAATTTTAAAACCCCTTGGCATATGAGAGCTTGATATTTTAATAATATTTGTTAGTGAAGCTCAAAATTGCTTGTCTTTCACAAGGATTAAAAATAGGTTGGGGTCTCAGAATATGTATCCTCTCAGTGCAGAAAAACAATGCTTCTAAACGACAGGTTTGTTTTTTTGTTTTGTTTTGTTTTGTTTTCCAGAAGAATAGTATTTATTTCCCAATTCAGTATAAATCTAGCATTAAATACAAAGTCCAGTCTTATGTTGTTCTTCCTTCAGATCCCTCTTTTTTGCAAGGAAACATTCAGCTACTGAAACTCGTCTAAAGAGGTTCCCATTTTCTAAAGAGGCTGCCTCTTGGGAATTATGCTGCATGGTGTTTAAAAATATGTTTGGTTTTCTGGAGTGGGCTTCTGTTGAAGAAAAGGTTAAAAGTGCCCACAGTGACAGTGAAACTTGGCCTGATAATAAGCCTGAAACCTGACCTGCATAAGCCTTCGAGAGGGTGCACTGCCCACATCTGGTACATTGCTTTGCTGCTGCTTTAGGAGAGTGGCCAAAGCAGCACACTAGTGCCAGCTCTGCAGTGGTTTTTGTTTCTGCCTCGTGTCGGCACACGTCACCTGAGACCACCAACTTGTTTTCACAGGCCAGTGAGCTCCAATTAGGAGTCATTCCAACACAATTTCATTTTCAACAGAGAAACTTAAATTACCTGGAAGTGCATTACACATGCAGAAAGAAATTAGAGAAATATTTTTCTTAAGTTACTGACCTGGGATACTTTTCCCTTTATTAGTTCCAGAAACTTCATATTTATGTACATATTAAATATCACATCTTCCAAGGAAAAGGAGAAAAGAGCACCTGGGATCAGTCACAACATTTGCTGCAGGTGTCTTGATTATTTCAACTGTTAATTATACATAACTGACACTTTTTACTAAAAAAATGGATGACAAAAAAACCCGAACAAAATCAAAACAAACAACACAAAAAAACCCCAAAATGAAAACAAAAACCCAAAAAATCTCCAAGCAAACGAAAGCCCAAAAACCCCCCTAAAAACCAAAATAAAAGGAAAACTACCAGAAACTCAAAAATCGATTAGGTCAGATGAATGAGATAGTAAAACCTTAAATGTGGTGAATTTTAACAGTTAAAAACAAGTCTGCCTCTTTATTATTTGGAAGCTTAGTGGGTATGTTTCCCTATCTAAATAATTAAACTTTGGTTTAATATCTTAAACCTTGGTTAAGTTACAGACCTATGATATGTATTGTATGTTTCAATTGTTTTCCTTTTTTTAAATTTTAGAAATAGATTTTACATCTTGTTAAATATGCTCTATTACCGATGAATGATTAGTTCCCCTTCATACACACAGAATAAGATCAAAACCTTCATTGTTTACTCATAGACATCTTGATTTCACAGTAATAATTTTTACACCTGCTTACAAGGCCCACCTGCAGCTTTCTAAAATACATATTTAGATTTGCTCCCAACTGTTCCTATGGCTCCTGTGTTCTTGTTTGCTTGACTTCTTCATCTGATCCAAACACCCACACTGACTGAACAATCCCCAAAAGTGAATATCTCTTTGCAAGTAGTGATTCACTTCTGATGTTATTGCTTCATTTGTGCTCCGCAGGAAATGACAACAAAAGTGTCTGTCAGCTGTTCCACCCAATTTCAGCAAAGACTATGGCATTCTCAGGGGCCAGTGTGCAATTCTGATATTCAAAGTCAGCATTTTATTGAGTGCTAAATTTACTAAATATTTTACTTACTGTACATCATCTCAGAAGTAAGAATAAGGACCTTAATGATCCTGCCAAATGTCTACTTGCTTAATCTACCCAGATACTCATTTCAAAGATACAACTTGTTCCTCAAACAGAGATTGGTTACTCTGAACTGACATTCTTTAAAGAAAAGCATTACATAAAGAAATAATTTTCCCAGCTCTGGAGCATTTCTTTTACAGCTATCATAGTCAAGAAACCATTTTCAGCACTGTGCCAAGGAATGTGCTAACTGGAAAAATCAAGCTTAAAGGGCTGCAAGCTTCAATACATTTTTGATCATAAGAAATCAGTGTGTTCATTTGTCATCTCAAACAGCCAAGCCTTTGTCCATGAACAACATGCAAACCAATGTGCAGAACAACTTCAAACATAAATATTAGATGTGAGAGTATGGTTTAGAATTCTTGAAGTTAATGCTCAGGTGACACATTGATAAGCATAAGACAGATCTTTGGAGAAAGACAAAGATAAATAACAGGAAACATCAAACATCCTTTCATCCTTCACAGTTCATTAACATCTGAAAGATGATACTACCCATTTAATTTTAGATATGCATGGTGACATCAGCCCAATGTCCCAGCAAGAAACCCCAGATCCACCAAAAATCCAACCAACCAACCAACCAATCAACCAACCAACCAACCAACCAACCAACACAAAACCCTACAAAAAACTCAGTCAAACAAAATACTTATAGAATCATTTGAGTTGGAAAAGTCCTTTACTCTCATTGAGTCCAACCATTAACTTGGCACTGCCAAGTCCAGAACTAAACCAAGTTAGTGCTACATCTACACATCTTTTTAATATCTCCAGGGGTGGTGATGCAACCTCTTTCCTGGACAACTTGCTCAAGGGCTATTTTTAACTGAATGTTTTCAGTTCTTTTCTGGGAAAGGCCAGAAATTTCTCTTTTGAAGCGCTTAGATCCTCATGTGTAAGGGCTGTCAGAAGCTCTAGATATCTCATGTTTCTCTCTGTCTTTTTAAGAATTTAAAGTCTGCAAGTGGGTCCAAAAAAGTGCCTGTTGAACAAACATTTCAAACAGTTCCCATCGCTTCTGTCAGAGGATGACAGATCAGGACCCTCACCAGTTCAGTGTTTTAATGACAAAGACTCTCATCCAAAGTATGAGTGACTACAGATTTCTTTCTTGAAAGGAATCAAGATTCATTTCCTCTTCTCTCTAGAGCATACCTATCCCAGTGCAGATACCCTCACAACCTCACCTGTTTACTTTGGTTCAAGAATTGCATGGTACAAGAGTTACCAAGCCAAAAATCTAAGGCAAACAGGACTCTAAGCTGGTAGAAAAGTCCATTTTTTTTAAGAGAAGGAAGAAGGAATTGAGAGCAAGTGTTGCACCACACCCTGATAATGTCTTGAGTTTCTTTGTGTAATTGTCTGTAAGCATTATTCACTTTGCAACTGAACCTAGAAGAATGTGTTTTTCCTTTCATGGATGAAGGTCCATATATTCCCATTACAGTACATGCTGAAACTCTTGGGAGTAAGAGAAACGGGTGAAAAAATTGGTGCATAGGAGGGGTTGCATTTAATTTACTGATTTTCCTGTCAGGCCAGGAAATCCCCTTCCTGATGTCACAGGTTTCTTTCTAGCATGGTTTTCCATAAGCTCAGTGCTCCAAAGCAGGCAAGACTAGAAGAAAGAAAAGGTTCACAAATGTGGATTCCAGAGAACCAACCAAAAAACATATATTAGAAAGCTGATGATTTCTCATCAGGAACATGACTTGTGAAATAAAAGACTTTCCTCTTTTAGCTTGAGTGCCTCAGCTTAGTTCCACTGCTGTTTTTATAGATTAAGAACTATTGCTTTTTAATGTGATTAATGTGGAATCATCATCTCTAAAAGGAATAAACAGGCCTCTGGATAATGCATTAATTTACTTCTTGGGATGAAAAACCAATAACATTAAAAAAATAAAAGCTTCATGCTGCACATAAGTAAAACTTATGTATAGCAACTCTTGCAGATAACTACCTCTATATATTTGTCACACTTAATTATCCTTCTCTTACCTGGTATTAGTCATTATTGCTGGAGTGGGCTAAAGCTGAATGCTAACCACTGCCACAGGAGTAAAGATACTCTAGATATTGTCTTACAAGGGCAATTGGAAGGAATTGCTTCTTTGTTAGGTGCTGCAAATTTTTTGGATACCGAAAAAAAGGCTGCTTTTTTGTCCTTCAGGCAATGCATAGCAAAGCTAACTATTACTGATAGTCCTATTTCTGCTAGACACTAACTTAGCTTCTCAAAGGCCCAGGGAAGAATGAGTGGTGGCACAGGTCTGAATGTCACTGATATATGGATGTCACAGCAGCCTTCACTCACTCATGGACTTTGCTGCTGGTGACACGTGCACCTCTAGTTCCATTTGGCACAGCTGTACTCATGGAATACTGGTTGTCTGGTGCTCTGGACCTTGATCAGGTTTTTCAGAAACAGGAATTGCATAATTAGAGTGTGACTTCCTACGGAGTTTTTCAGTGTTTTATGAAATGCCATGCATCTTATCTTTGTCCATTACCAAGTTCAGTGCACAGTGTTACCAGACACACTGCTAAGCCATTTTCAATCAAACAACCTAGGAAGCTTCAAACAGTACAGGAGTCAGTTTACTAGATTAATTCCCTCTTCCCCCAAAGGGAAGATATTGCTACATGATGAAAACCCAGTCTGAAGGACAAATTTAAGGAGTTTCTTTAACAAAGTTTGACTTCTCCAAGTAGCATCTACTTATTCCTTAATAGGCAAATCAAATACAGATCTGACTGATATATATTTGAACTTAGCCTTACAGCTCCAGGACTTCACCAGGTGGCACTGATTGAAACTTAAGCAGAGAACACCAGATTTAACCCCAAGGCACATCTCTGCTACCATAGAAATAGCAGGTTCCTTCAAGATCTGAATATACAGCTCCAAAAAAATAAATGGAAATTTCTGCTCAGCATATGTCAATTCAGTCTTTTCTGACTATCTGGCATAATCCTCATGATATCCAGGAAAAGGTACTTTGTAGCACTAGTGCTCTAGATAATAAAATTTATCAGTAAGTGGAAAATTTACCATAAATTTACACTACTGAAATCTTCGTTCACATAGAATTTTAAATGAACATTTTTTTTCAGTATATTCAGCCACATTTTTCAAAACACTGAACAGATACTGAGTAATGAAGTAGTATGGTAATTAAGTCAGGAAAGATACAGAAGCAAAAGAAATGCTTTTGTGTAACATTTCTCAAACATCAACACAAAAGTCCCTCGTTATCCTGATTTAAAAAGAAAATAATTAGGAACACAAACTAAATTTACTGGGAAAGAAACTATATTTTCTGTTCTCTTACTGCTGATACATTTGATACCTAAAAAAATGCAAGTCATGCTGAAACTCAACTGAATGGATTCCTCACTATGAAATTTAATGCATCTAATTAAATGTTCTTTCTTCACTGAAAAATGAGGCTGTGAAGCAGAAGGGGAGGGAAATTCAGATGCTGTAAACCCCTGTGTAGTAGAAGGAAGCAAGTCCTCTGAGTCCTTCAGAGGCACACTCAGTTCACCTAAATTGTGTGTCTGCCTTCCTTTAACAGCCAGGGCTTGCACAGGAGAAAACAGTGAGATCCATGAGCCAGGAGTGTGTCCTTGTAGCCACGAGTGCCAGTGGTATCCTGGAGTGTATTAGGAAGAGCATTGCCAGCCCATCAAGAGAAGTGATCCTGCCTCTCCACTCAGCCCTGGTGAAGCCACATCTTGGCCAGATAAAAAGATGAGTTTGTGTTTCAGCCTTTCCTTCAGCAGAAGCATTAACAGTTGCTCTATGCAGAGGTCAATTTCAATGTTAAGATTCTTGAGAGTTTCCCCTTCCAGATAAACTCAGCTTCCAGCAACCAGTAAATTCAACAGTTATTAGAGGAAAGGCAGAGACACCCACAGAAAAAATGGATCTTAGTGAAGCAAAGAGAATGCACTGAAAAACAGGGTAGTTCTTCAACCTCCTTGCAAGAGGCTTTAGAAATATGTTTTAGTTAAGCAACATTTTCTGAACTCACTAGAGATCAACAAGAACAATATGTGGCCTCTATTATGAAAGAAGTTACGCTACAACATCTGCAGTCACCTAGCCTTAAATTTTTTGACTGTGGAGTCACAAATCAATTCCCTTGACACTCAGCTCCTGCGCACTCACTCATCCTCTCCTCTCTGCCCTCCTTGTTTTCTAGAAGAATGAGTCAAGTTCAAATCCTGATTAATTTCTTTTTTTTTGAGCCCAAAAGAACTAAAAAACAATAATTAAACCATGGCTGGAAAATGTGGCCAAGAGTTTCATTCCACAGGCACAGTGAATTATCTACTGTTAGAAAAAGCTCATGTCTGCTAGGTAGATGCTTTCTGTGGGATTACAAAACAAACATTTTCCAGAGATTAATAGCAGTATCATACCTCATTATCTGCTGTTGCAATCACCAGGTATTTTCCTTTGACAGTAATTTTCAATATAAATTCCTAACGGTATTTTAATTTAAAAAAAACAACCAACCAACCAAAAAACCTATTCTAAAAAAAAAATAATAAAAAATTAAAAAAAACCAGAGGAAACAATGTTCACTGAAACAAAAGCTGCACACTGTGTATAGGGAGCAGAAGATTAAGAGAAAAGGCACAACTGAGATGTTAGTCCATTTGCTTATGTTGGAAGTCTGTCAGGACTTAAAGAGTGCAGTCAATTTGTTTCAAAGCACTGCCAAAGGGGAAGTTCTCACAAGATAAACCACCTAAACAGGCCCAGATGGCAAACAGGAAGGTGTTAACACAGAGGTGAAAGGTTTTGAATTAGCACCCCTGACAATATTTCACTGTGCTGCAGACTGTGGGAAAAGCATGGACACAACAACAAGAAGATGCCAGGCCTGGTGAGGCAGATCTGGGTAACCTATTTGGACAAAAATTCTCATCATGGCAAACTTGGGAAGGAAGCATCTGCTTACACACATACCATCCCAGTCTGGGGAAATGGGATGTATGCCTCTGGATACCTGGGACTTGCACTGTAAAAAAGCAGAACACTCTGGGGATCCCACCACTGAGAGGACCATAAGGAAAAGGGCCAGGGGAGACACTGAAGGAACTCACATTATGGTAATTATAATCTGTCTGTCTGTCTTTCTTTCACCCCCCTTGCCCCACTTCCTATTTCTTCCACCCTCCCTCTCCCCCCCGTTCTCTCATTTACTGTTAAATAAAATCTGTACTTTTAGCTTTGGCATATGGTCTAATTTGCACCTTAATTTGGGCAGAGGTATCTTTTAATAACTGGACTCAAATATTATTTCAGGAGTGGGACCGTAACATTATTCCAGTGACCTTAACAAAGTAATTTTGAGCGTTTGGGAAGGAAATCAGTGTAAGAATATGCATATACAATGTAAAATAAGATCACATCTTGTTGGATTTAAAAGGCTCAAAGAAATTTCCTTTCATGAACTCAATGAGGCACTTGAATTACACAACCAAGATTCCATCAAACCACCTTAAAAATGCTGATGAACCTGCGGTCATTTCAAGAGGAAAAGGGACTACCTTGTATGAGTATGAGAAAAGTATGAGGATATTGCAAGGGAGGACCAGAACTTCACTGAGGAGGGACTTAAACTGGCCCATAAGGGAAGAGTTGGGTATTGTTGTGGATCAATTAAATGTTGTGCAGCCTGGAGAATGAGTCAGATAGACAGTCACTTATAGCTGAATTCCACTGCCCACATATGGGCATCATGAACATTTTTGGATGCCCTAGGCTACAAGCTGAAGCCAAATTTGCTGGTCAGTGAATAAAACGAGATAAGATATCCTTTGATCATAATGTCAGTTTACCCACATAGTCATTCAGATAACTAACTATACAAAGGCACTTATATTTAGCTGCCTTAATCTCAAGAGGAAAATGTAATTGTCCCTTTCCTTGGATTTTCTTCTACAAAGTGAGAGAAGAGAGGAGGATGGCACACACTAGCATACCAGTATCCAAATATTTTACAATCTCTGTGCCTTGTTCTTAGTACCATAGCATTAAGCAAATCCAGATCATGGATTAAAGCTTCTGGAAAGCTAATGATACTGTTTGAGACTTTTAGTTTCTGACAGAAGTTTAAGCTATATCTATCCTTGTGTTCCAAAGCTATTGCACTCAAAATAATAACATTTCAGTTATATTCAGAACATTTTTCCAAATTCTCAAGCACCATGAAATATAGTAGCTCCCTTTTATGAAATAAAACCCAGACAAAACCACAAAAAATAAATCAAAAAAGTATTTTCTTTTGATAAAGTGAGAAAGATATTATCACTGAAAATGAGATGAGAACTCTGCTAGTTTCAATAGACTTTTTCCAAATTATATTATAATTCTTATGGAAAAAATATGATACTCATGTTTCATTTGAAGACCCAAAATCTTTGAAAGCACCTGATGATACAAATAAAGGCTCCTTCAGCATCTCAGTGTAGTGTATTAAGTCACAAAAATAACTGAGACCCAAACACTGCTTCTCAGAAGGATCTAATTTGCAGCTCTATGATGATATCCAAGTTGATGATGTTAAATCACCTGGTATGGTACAAATTCACTTTGTTCTTAATGTTTGACTTGAACTTCTGAAATTCAAATAAAAGACACCTTTGGACTCTGGACTCCAAAGACATTAGTCAATCTTCCAATTTCTAGGATCAGAAACACATACCAGTATTACTTGGAAGGGTATTGCAGCAAAGCTCTCAGATAAGGATAGAAAATTTTATTTTTTCCCTGTTTGCATTGGCTTACTCTATAAACAAAAGTAAGATTATATATGTTAAAAATAACAAATAGTATTTAATTTTGTATTTATTCTTTGAATATACCGAAAAGATAGTTGTTGTCCTATTTTTGCACTTTACAAATAACACATAGTATCATTACAGTATCCTATAGCATCATTATAGTATTATATAATTATAAAGTATCATGATAAATATAATTTCATACATTCTCATGCAGTGAGGTTCTGCATTCTGATATATATATATATATATATTTAATAATATCACAGTAAGCAGTTTTATGGTTATAGTTCAAACCAAAACAGCTTCTGGGAACACCAATATTTCAACTACCCTACACAGAAGTAATAGAGCAGTGGAAGAATGTCTGCATTTTCCACCAATGCCTAATACTGGAGGTTGCAGACACAATCAATTCACATTTTGGGAAAAATATTCACACTTGAAGGTCTTCAAGAATGGCTGAACCCTATTTGTGTAGAGAATGCAAGATCAGCAGCTGAAGGCTATATTTTCTGCTTCTGTTAACCATATTATTGTACTTACAAATCTTGTTATTGCTGTGTGGACCTTATTTCTGAGAGAAACAGACTCCCACAAAAAACCAGAGCTCTGGAAGCCAAAGGCCATAGCCCTTGCACCAGAATGATGGAGTTTTATACTAAATGGTTTGCTGGCAAACAAACAATCAGTACTAGAAACAGGAACAAAATTCAGTTCACTTTCTCTGAGATGACCAAGAGAAGCCAAATAAAAGTTGAACAAGAAGGCAATTTCTATCTCAGAACATTACACTGGTGTAAGACCTTACAGGTACATGGAATGCAGAGATTCATCAACAAGAATCACTGTGACTAAGACTTGCTTTTTTCAGAGAAAGTGAAATGCATTTGGTAGAATAACAGAGTACATATGCATTTCATGTTGACATGTAAATTGGAAATTAAGAGGTTTTGAAATGTCCTTGGAACTGTTGCCATAGCTGCCTTCTCTCTGTGCCAGTATAAATTTCCTTTATTCTCAGCAACAGGCTGAGGTACAGTATTTAAAAAAATGACATGTTTATTATGAATAACTGCATCAACAGAGACTTTTGTAGTCACTTTCTCAAGAAGTCAAGAGACAGCACTTTTTTGACAGTGATAGGATTCCATGTGATAGAGATCAGGTAACATCAGCCTCACACCTGCTATTTTCCTCTGGATTTGTGGACAGCTTTCTGTTATTCATAGAACTACTCAAGCATTCAGCATATGCCATAGTGATTCCAGTGATTTAGAGCCATCTGCTTAAGGTTTTATTTTGACAAGCTGATCTGCTGCCGAAGTTCTCACAGTGCTGTTCAGCCTTTTACCAAGTGACTAGTAAAACCACTAAGCACACTTGTGAGCTACCTTTGGTAAATATGTTTATTTCTTAAAAGATTGATGCCGATTAAAGTGACCATGTGATGAGAGAAAAAACCCCAAGCAGATCAAAGTAATATGCTTTAACTGCTTCTCAGCTGTAATTTAGTTTAATGGACATTTTTTACCTTCATTTTTCAAATAGTTTATAAAATAGCCTTTATCTTGCACCACACTTTATCCCTTAGTATTTTCATTTAATTTGACTTAATAGTTTAATTTAATTTTGGATAAAATTGCTTTTATCTCCATTTATTTTTTTTTACTGCCTGGTTTTCAACCTGTTTCTATGTATTTATCTATGGGTATGGCTAGTATATGTATATGCATTAATTTCAAAGGCTTTCTGTGCTGATTTACATTAAAATGGTGCTGACATTGCAGCCAAATAATACCCAGGAAGAGTTCATTGAGCTACTCAGGTCAGATCACACCATTTACAGAACTCTCCTTCAGGGAGTTCCAGGGCCATTTTCAGACAGAAATACCCATCTGTGAAGTCATCTTTTCACCAACAATCTTCAGTAAACCCCAAACCCCATTTTCTTTCAGCATGTCCTCTGGTCTAGGATGTTGGTACTGATAACATTCTGCATTGTCCAGTGCAGGGCGCTGGTTATTTTCCTTGTCCCAGCAAACCCAGGTACTGTTCAGCCAGCTGGAGGAGGTCTGCCAGGTCGCTTCAGACACACTTACACAGTACAAGGGAGCAAAATATTGTCATTTCAAAATTTTATGACAGGATTAAATTCTGGCAGGTTACCCCTTGATTTTCTTTGCCAGTCCTCTCATTTGACAAATAGATTCATAGACTTCATGTGCAGACAGTTGTGATCACTTGGTCTACAATGGATATGATTTTCTCAGATGCTGAGTCAAAGCATATTTTCCAGAAGGATATCTAATCTCATTTTACTGATTCAGAACCAGAGTGCATCTATTGCCTTTCCTGATAAATTGTTAATTACATTTACTGTCTCTGTTTCAAGGTTGAATGTGCATATCTGGTTATACTTTGTTGTAAGACTGAAAGTTTACCTTTATTTCCCTTGATCAGATTTAATTTTAAGGTAGAAATAAGTATCTCTATATGGCAATCAATCACCTTTTAACCTCCGCTTTGATTAGCTGAACAAATTGAGTCCCTACCCCATGTTTCTTTTTCTAATTACTCTTTGAATGTGGTCAAAAGACACTATCCCAGTAGAACCATTAAATTGTATTTGATTGGAAGGGACCTTTTAGATCATCTATTTCCACCTCCTTCTGTCATGGGCAGGGACACCTTCCACGAGACCAGGTTGCTCAAAGGCTCATCTGACCTGACCTCAAACACTTCCGGTGATGGCTCATCCATAACTTCTCTGGGCAACCTGTTCCCACCAGCCTCACCAGCCTTGTAGTAAAGAATTTATTCCTAATATATGGTCTAAATTTATACACTTTCAGTTTCAAGCCATTCCTCTTTTCCTATCACTACATGTTGCAAAAAGTCCCTCATTTTCCTAGCCACCCCCTCTCCCAACATTTTCAGCCTGTTTTCAAAGAAGAGGTGTTTCATCCCTCTGATCATCTTCCTGGCCTCCTCTGGACTAAATCCAACTGCCCCATGTCCTTATGTTGGGGACTCTGGAGGTGGGTGCAGCAATCCAAATGGGGTCTCATGAGAGTGAAATAGAGAGAGATAACATCCCTTTTGATGTATAGCAGTAGTTTCATTAGTTGTCTTCAAAGGAATATTCTTTACCTTCACTCCCCTTTTTGTTTATCCAGAAGTTGCACTAGCAATGTTAAAATATTCATATATATATACCACTGTGCCTTCTGAATGACTCTTTTCAAAAATAGGGTTTTCATTACTTACCTAGAACATTCATTCCTCATCCTTGGATCAATTAACTTACCTTCAGCTGTTTGAAAGCATGCTTGGTTGGAGAGGAACAATTTAACTGAACTACACAGATCACTCTGTATTGGTAACTTCTCCTGTTATTTACTGTCCTGACCATCTTAATGCTAGTTATAAATTCATACAGACAAGGTTTTATATTGCCTGCATTCTTGATAGAATTATTGAATAGTGCTTGGCAAAGAACCTGTACCTTGAGATAAGTGCCCAAAAACTGATGAATTTTAATGAACAACTATGTTTGGGAATGCCTTAGTCTTTCTAATTTACATGTAATGCAGATTTTTAATCAAGCTTCAAGAGTAACTAGATCAAATATTCTGACAAAAGTCAGATTTACAGTCTTTTTCTTATCAGTGGTTTGAACAAAAAGAAAAAGGTAAACATGTACACGCAATGCACCTTTTTTTTTTTGGTATCGACATTTTCAGTTTATTGTCCCTTCACATGATTACTGAAATGGTAGCATAATGTAGTATCAACAGTTCTCAGGTCATTTGGATTAGAGCTGGCTAGCAGATCTCAAAAGATAAAAAGGAAAGTGGAATCTTTACTGAATAAATGGGTTTCTAGTTGGGTTCTAGGCTGACCAGAAATAAAGTTTATATCAATCAATATTCATCTAAATGAGCTAGAGTTAGGTATGAAAACAATCAAAATATGGTAAGATCTGTGAGGGATTGAATGATCAAAAGTATGAAAGCTGATGATTAAGCAAGACCAGTTACAGAATGTGATCTAGTATACCTGGTGAAGATGTCCATTGAAAAGTTAATTTGAATGCTATCAAATAAAAATACAGTGGTGAGCTACATAGTGGAAGAACTTGATGACTGGAAGAGTAGTAAAGCTTTTGTAAGCATTAAAAGGTAACAAAGTGGAAGCTATGCCAACTGGGAGACTGATACTGGAACAAAGTTGTTCAGCCAGTATCTACATATTTAAAGATTTCTTAAAGCTTTAAAATCTTCATGCCATACAAGAAATAGAAATGAGGTGCAGTAAAATAGTATGACTTGTTTCATACAATGTATTAATCCATTAATCCATCAGTAAAACTGGGAAGAGTAGCTTGTGAAATTGCTGTTTTGTTGCACTTTCACAGTCCTCCATTGTTGTGTCTGCCCATCTTCAGACAGCTCAGAATCAAGAATGGACTACTAGAAGATAAGGAAGGAGAAAGGAGGCTCTAATGTTGAATCCTGTCTCTTACTGGTTCTTGCAGATCAACTCAAAATATCTTTCCTGAATTTAAAGTTGCAAAGCAGGTGTCTTTATATTGCTGTATCTGGGATCACTGACTTATTCTTGATTAACTGGGAGATCATGCTCGGGTATACAGAATGTCCCTTGCAACTCTGGTGTGGTCTATTAATCTCCTGAACTGAGACTGATTGCAACTAGAAATGAAATCTCCTAAAGTTTTCTGTGTGGAAGTTATCTCGTAGGAAAATGCATCAAGCAGAACTGAATTGTTTTGCATCTCATGGTAAATGTGAGATGTATTTAGATAATTTAAAATTTCCTTTTTGGTCTGCTCACCGCACTTTCACAGATATATTAAACATATCTATAGATTCTCAATCTCTCATTTCTTTCACATGTTATATGCATGTTAATTTAATAATGAAGTGGAAGGTTGATTAATTACAGTGCAATTAATGTAACAATTCCATTTTTAAAGTACTTTTAACAATTTCCTTTTTATGGTTTCGAACCAAGTCTTTGTAACAAAGTCAGCCTTTTAAAAGTCTCATCCCCTGTTAAATTAGTTTATCATAGGGTTATACTCAGTTGACCAAGTACTATCTCCATAAATCTAATTAACTGTTTAGGCCTTTTTCTATGCCAGTGCCTTTGTATTTTCCTTCAGAAATTGTCCTGCGTGTTTCCAAATACCTTCCTCAAAATATTTTTCTTTAAAAGCCTTAAAAAGATTAACTTGATCAATCTTGCTAAGTATCTCAAGATTTTCTCTCAGCATTCAACTCCAATAACTCACGAGTCTGGGTTTTCTATCATTATCATTATATAAAATTAATCAGAATTTAATTTTATATACAGTACAGAAACCAGCACGGAATTAAAAAAAATTATCTGCTTCCTGCTGCATGGTAGCCTTGTATTTAAATCAAGAAGTGGGGAAAAAATAAACCCTTAAGGTAGAGAGGTCATATTTTTCTAGTACAGAAATTGCTATGTTAATTCCTCTCACTTAAGTTGTGGCCTAATGGCTCATTGGTAGCTGCAGCTCGTGTTGCAGAATTCATTTCATTCTGAGACGTGTTGTTAGCTGCTCAGAAGCATAAGGGCTGACTGCTAAAGAAGAGAAAAGACTGGGGGCTCTATTCACACCACCTAATTTGTTTGCTATAACATTTGTCTAAGTGTTTTAAATCTGCATAATCATGTGCTTGGGTTACAAAAAAAACATCCACCCCACAAAAAAAAAAAAAAAAAGACACAGAACCTTATTAGGGCATGATTCACCTTATCCTAGCAGTAATGAGACAAGCTGCTGATGATCCAGATTCAGGGTTTATAAAAATGAAAGCTGACCATGAACACCTGAGAAAACCTTCATATTCCTGAGGATAAAATTCTTGTCATCAGATATAAATATCCACAATGCACCTGCCTGTTTCAGTCCACTTTGCAGTTTGCAGACAAAAATAAGCACCTCAAGGACATAAGCCCTTTTAATTCTGAGGTGGGCAGGTAGGTAAGAAGGTAAAACTAGTCAGGTGAATTTCTGCAGATGGCTGAAATAAATATGAGATAAATCATACCTCATTCATTCTATAGGTCACATAGACCTATCTTTGAAAAGCTGCAGCTGTGTTTATGACATCTGTAGTATATTCTGACATAAATTTATAGTGTTTTATCATTATGAAAAATAGACAAAACCAGCATTCAGACCTCAGTTCCATGCTAGAATTCAACCTGTCTCAAGGCAATTATTCAAGATAGGAGAGATCACTGTAATTGCCACATTTTAAATAAAAAATATATAAGGACATGTGCAGTCTTCATGATTTATATCATGCACCATATTAAAAAAAATAAAAATCTAGGTTACAATATCTCTTCAGCAGCTGCTTTGCAGAAAGGATTTTGCTTGTTATTTGACATTATTTCTTCAGGTGACAGAACAATTTAGTGTACTATTTGCTATTCCCAAAACACCAGATCATAATCAGGCACTCAGTCTTTAAATATCATAACAGTGCATTGTACTTTTTTGAACTTCACATTTGCAGAAAAACAGTGACAGCTCACACTCACTGCCTGATTCCTACATACATTCTGTAGTTCCTTGTTTGTTCTCATACTTCCTTTTTTGGTTGCTGTCTGACAACAGAGTTATGAACAGGACTTAGTCCAATGCTTGGTTCAAGGCTACACCTCTCTTCTACCAAAAAAAAAGAAGCATTAGGTAATACATGGGGAAACATTTGGATTTTTTTCCCTTATATATTTACTGAATCTGCTACAAACACTGTGAATTTTATGCTGGTAATTGATCACTAGAATGGTACTTGACTGGTGAAGAAAAAGAGAAAAAGAGGAACAAAAACCAAAACAGTGAACTTCATATCCTTCTGAAAGGCTGGTTATAATTTCATATCCCTCTGTTACCTTGAAACTGCACGACAGCTCTGAAGGAATATATTAAGCTCCACAGTTTAGATTCTGTTGTATGAATGCAGCTTCTTCTAATACCAAAGTGAGCTATGGAGCTGAGTCAGGAAAAGGTTATTTTTTTTTTTTAAATCTGGTTATTATTATTATTATTATTATTATTATTATTATTATTATTATTACTGTTATTGTAATTGTAATTGTTATTGTTGTTGTAGATCACAGAATTCTAACATCCTCCAGCTCTAATATCTACTGTACATGTTTTATAATGAAATAATAAATTAAGTTTGTTCACAGATAAATGAATATTATGTCCCTTCTGGGACTAAACTGTTCCTGTTAGTGAATAAAAAAAAGGAAAAGGAAGGAAAAAAAAGGATTTAGAGGCAGCTAAAACTAGCAAGAGCTAAGAAAAGAACTCATCAGCTTCCAGCCTGGCATTTCAAAACTCAATGCCAATATGCAAAATCTACAATTCTGAAAAAAAATCTATCAAAAAAAATTAATCTTGCAATTTAGTTTGCCTGGGGTAAGAGAGTGACGTTTTCCAGCTAAACATATAGTTATGGGAAACAACATCAATTATGTCTCGTGTTAAAATGTACCACAATAAACAGTTCAGATCCTACCAATGTTTTCTATCTCAAAATGCACAGAAGTTTAAGCAATTATTCTTGTCCAATTTTTAGGCAAGGCTTATTCTGTCTCAAGATCCACATTGACGTGCACCAACAACTTTCCCCAAGCCCAAGGAGGTGCCTGCTGCTCAGAGCTGGGCCTGCCCTGCTGCCTTGTGCCTGCCCTGCTCCTGCCACCCAGGCAGCTACTGGTCCTTGCTGCACCCTGATATCTCCTTTGTAGGACCTAAATCTCATTTTCCTGCTGAAAGGGACCCTTATGCTGTTCATGCTGCACGCTGAGGCTCCCCTTTCCCTCTGACCTTGTCTGGTCAGCGTGCACTTCGTTGCTGCCTTGTGTTCCGTCTGACTTTGCAATCCCCAACTACTGATGGTTCCACTTCCAAAACAGAATTAAATGCCTTGCACTTAAACTGCTAATTGCCTAGTAATGGAACCTTTAATCATCAGGTGATTAAAATTTTAATCACTAAAAGCCTGAGGAAATCCACTACATAATGATGAAGATCAATTTCTAATTTTTTTTTAAACATATGCTGCCAGTGCAAATTGCCTTATGTTGTAGAGATGAACAGTACAGTATGTGAAATGTGAAGTTCTTCAATACATCCTGTGCTGAAAGAAAGGTTGAAAAAATTGAAGAGTGCAGCTGTAACTGAAATATATTTTATGTTAGATTAATTTATAAGGGGATTTTCTTTTTAAGCTTGTTTCGAAGTCACTTGGAAAAAAATATATTCCTGCATTAACTTTCCAGAAATTAAAAACAGAAATCTGCTTCTCCAATCAAATGGTAGATAAGATCTGAAAATACAGATTAAAAAATATCTAGAAGGAACTGTAACTGTTTTGCCATATTTAATAAGAACCAGTAGCTATTATGCACACAAATCAAATCTCTTCATACTAAAATTTTGCAATGAAGTTTAGCACATGGCTTGCAAATTAATGTGCTAGACAGTAATGACACTACTAGTTCATTGAGCCACAAATGAAAAAGGATTCACCAGGCAGGGGAAGCCATCTGCTACAATCTACTGTAGCCACTTGAATAAAGGTCTATATTTGAAAAGTTCCCTATGCTCAAAGAGGTCTGTATGTACCAGATTTTGGAATTTCATAACCACCCATTATCTGGCACAGAGCAGTGGGAAATCCGCAGCCTAAGGGAATGGATTTACAAAGCTGTGTTTAGGAGCAAGACAGGTATCTCTGAGGATTTACAACATTTTTTCACAACTGTTTGTTTGATGATGCATTAATCATTTGTGGTTACATTATACTGGTAGCAAGCAAATACAAAACATGCATCAGAAAGGCAGCATCTGACGTTAGGCAACCACAGCTGCTACGAGGCAAAGGAGGAGCTTGTCTGCATTTCTGAACCTCTCCAAATTCCTTGTATTTCTTTATTCTACTGCTTCATGGATTTTCAGGATTAGAGACTGTCATTTCTTGTGTTTGTCCTGTTTGTCCTCTGCATTTCTAGCAAAACAAATGCTTTTTTTGCAACAAAGTACTTTTTGTTGCTATGCCCTGGACTCACAAGCAGACCAGGCAATTCATCTGCTAGGAGTCCTATTAAGCATCATACAATTCAGGGTGAATATAAAGGCATGTAAGGGACATAATGGCTTTGGAGGCTCACAAACATTTTTAATGTTTCAGCATGCTGCTCTATTGCTTCTGTATTGTTTAAAGCATTTTCAATCTTTCAGATGAAGTGCATGATGGTGATTCTTTACCTCCCTGATAATAAAGAAATATCAGGAAATAGAAAGGAATTAATGGAGCTGAAAAAAATGGTTTATTATGGGTAATGAGCAGGTTTGTGAAGACAAATATTCAAAACTTACAAGGCACAGCCTCACACATCTCAAAAATAAAAATCAACTTAAACTGATTCTGAAAAGCAATTGAAGTGCATACTTTTCATCTGTAAGAAACAGAATAATTTTAAAACCAAAAGAACTAGTGAAATGAGTTACATGTATGTTTATTCTACAATTTATTGTATTCTTAACCCCCAAATTAGTTTAGATTGGAAGGAGAAAAATGCTCAAATAAAACCAACCAATGTTTTTTTAATTTGCAATAGTGTCACTGTTGGACAAGAAATGAGTCACAGGGATGCAGTTCGAGGTGTGGTGAAAGAAGGAGCAAACTTTATTTTTTCTTTCAGTATGTATATGTTTCTGACCACAACCAGGGATTGGATAGTCAGGTTAACACCTTCCCAAGCGCACTGGCTATGAGAGATGTCCATCAAAAGGCACATCTTTAATGGAATGTATAAACATTTATGTTTTAATTACTTTCCTGGGAAAATGGCTAGAACTTGTAGAAAAATATCGAGGGCCTGATTCTCAGGGTGACATAATAGTCTTCTATTGAAGGTACTATAGGTACTGCTGCTTAATTTACAACTACTTTTGTATTTGCCTTCAAATTATCTTCGTATATTAATGGTTTATCAGTGATTGGAGACATCTCCTGACTAAATTCCATTCTATTCTGGTCCATTTGTAAAGGTCAGCTAAGCAATGAATCAATGCAGTACTAGAAGGGAGCAGTCCTCTTGAGACTGGAGATATCAGAAGGGCTGACAAACTGGAGCTTTGCAAAATCAGTTCAATAGAAGGGACACGTGGCAAACCCAGGCCTCCTACGCTCAGCTGGTCGTATCACACTGATATCAAGGGAGTTGAAGCTGTTTACATGAGGTTTGAATTAGACTCAACACAACAGTTGTCTGGGATACAAATTCCTCCAAATAAATGGAGTTATACTGAGGATCAGTCTGGCCATATTGCTTAGAATTTCAGGCTACTTGCCTGATTGTTTGTGTCACAGCTGTGGAGAGTCATAGACTGAAATATAATAGAACCTCATTCTTTGTGGGTCTGGCCATAGAATTTATACTTCTAGCACCTTCTTTGTTTTCTTTTATAGAAATCCCTGGGGTTAATTTCTTTGAAGAATAAACAAGTATTCTAAATTGTTGTCTCACTTATGACCTGCTTACTTTCACTAGACTGGGTTCAAAGAAATAAGCTGAAAAGTAAAGATAAATATATTCTTTGCTGAAAAACACTGTTTAATAAGATACAGATAATTCTATAAAAAATACATGGTAACTCTATAGAACAATATGTGTTGGAGGCTAAGGACTGGTTTAGATGCAGCATTTGACATTAAGCTCCTTGAAATATTAGGCATGAAAAGTGCGTCTGGTACTTAACTCTAAGTCCTCAACAAGTAACTTTATTTATTATTTTCTTTACCAAATGTTTTCAGCTTGCTTGTGAAGCCAAGTTCTATACTGTTCTAACTGCACAGCTAACACTTTTGTCCCTCTTTTCCATTTTTTATAAAATTTCCTATATAGCTTTTCTGCATTCTGATGTCTCATTATGTATGAAATGAAGGTGCCTAAATGCCCTCCTACCTCTGAAACATTTGAAAATATTGCACACAGGCATCTTTATTATTGGAATTGCTTCCTTCATCCTCTAGAAGCACCCTTCTTAAGAGCTTTTTACTACATTTTGTATTATACTCTATTTTTACAATGGTCTGGATGTACCCTTGGCTGATTTCTGGCTTTTCTTTTATTAGGGATTGAAGTTGTATTTGGTGTCTGCCTTTTTTAGTTCCAGATTTTTGCTTTGCAGCCCAAATATTCTTTCTGGTTTTCATCTGCTTTAGCATGCCCTTGATTCTCCCAACCACTCTGTTTGGTGCTCTGACCTAATTTCTTCTTAAGCCCTTCCCTGTTTGAGAAAACTGTGCTGTTTGCAAATTCTTTTTATTTTTTTTCATCACTTGGCTGCCACAGATTTATCTAGAACTATGTGTATATTGTGTATATCACTGTTTGTAATTTCACTTGTTCATGAAATTCTAATATAAATGTAACATCCTGCCTTTTTTTTTTTTTCTGAAGTTGTGGCATTCTTTCCTCCTTCATCTTTTTTTTTATCTCACTCTTTACACTGCTTTAGATTGTCCCTCCTGAGGATCTTGTTTATTAGTGCCAGCTATGTTATCTTGATTTTAATCACACTACACTTATCTAGTAGTTCCTGATTTCTGACTGAACCAGCAGCTCCCATCAGTAATTTCATTCCTCTCCCCCGATGCACACTTCCTTTTGCTTTATGGGCATTGACAAAATGCTGGGCAATCAGACCTTTTACCAGTCAGACTTCAAACTGAAACTACCTAATCTAACTTTAATGGTTGAAGTATGTGTATGTGTGTAGGGGGTGACCAAAATGGTTTTGTTTTTCCATTCCATCACTATCTTAGTTACTCAGCAAGGCTCTTAAGGCACTACCATACTGTCACCTGAAAACTGGGTCAATACTCAGGTTTACAAAATGTGCAAGCTGACAATACTAAGTATATTTAGTACTGTGTGATTTTCAGCAGAAAAATGAGTGTTCAAAAGAAATGCCCCATTGTGTTGCCAGTATAGATAAACATCAGTAACAATTAGGTATCCAGACAGAACTGACATAAAAAAAATATAATTATCTTTTCTTTCCTCACCCCAAAAAAACAGAAAAATATTTTTGGTTACTAATATGATTTTAATAGCACCTTCTTGTAATGATGTGCAAATCACCTTCCATTTCAGCTCAAACCAAACATGCAGCCTGACCATGGCTTAAATAATTTAAGGGATTTATTGCTTTAGTGTATGATACTACTATTCTAGTGTCATTTGAAGTGACATAGACCAGAACAAATTAGACAGACATAAGAGTGTCTAAAATCCTATCCTTATTCTGGAAAAAAAGGCAAGGGTCCTCTTATTTTTAAATAAGAGTTTCCTTATTTATTTGAACAAGCTATTCTACTTCACAGTAGTCAATTTCTGCAATGATCATCATAAAATGTAAGTGCAAATAGATATCACTATTATATGCCATCATAAGCATAGGAAATAATATAGGAAATTTGCAACTGTATAGCTTTTTACATGAAATATTATACCGCAGCAAATGTTATTCTCTTTTTCAAATTTACCATGCATTCCTGGCTATTATGCATCTGTCAAACAACACAGCAATTCTGGATTAAGAAATTGAATGTACTAGGGTATATAAAAATTTAAAACTCTATGTCCTTAAAAAGAAAGAAGCTTTTGCACAGAAGGAAAAGTTTCCTATTTCTGAGGGAAGGTGAAGAGCTGGCATGTTCATCTTTACATTTAACAATGAATTGAAAGGCAGAAAAAGAAGCTTTAATTTCTGTAGTGAAGGATCTGTATGTACAGAAGCCATTCAGAAGCACAAGCAGAACAGTGTGATGGTGATCTGCAGTTGTGGTGAGAGCTTTTGGACCTCTGAGCATACTGCCAGCTGCTTATGCAAATTATCAGGCATTTTTCTCATACCTGTGGGTATCCTCCTTTATGATCTGTCTGTACCAGCTAAAACCATATTCTCCAGGTACCCTGACACACAGCACTGTGTGAAGTGCACATATGCTTCTATCATCAGAGTTAGCAGGGAAATATTCTTGCATATGCATCAACAGTTCACTCCTAATTCAGGTGCAAATCAAAATTAAAATACAATTAATTAGACTTGGAGGAAGACTTTGTTTTGATCTCAGTCCAATACAAATCAGAAATAAATCAGCTGAAGCCAGCAGAGTCAGCCTTATACCGACTCAGTGAGATCAGGCCCAGGTTCATGGTGTCTGCAATAAAAGTTTTTATTTATTTCTAGCTGACTTTATGGGAGCACTCAATGTTCTTGATTGCCTTGCCCAGAGAATAGGGATTTCATTACCTTAAAGTGACAACTGTAAAGATTTTAAAAGCTATCACTGGATATTTGTAGAAGTACACACTTTTCTCCTTTACATTATCTTAGCTATTATATCATGTTATATAATGCAGTCAACAAAGGGAGCTCTGAATGGAGTTTTGCTGTGCCAGCACCTCTGCTGAAATCAGTATGATTACATTTGCAGAAAATACAGCCTTTCTTTCTTCTTTCGTCTGTCTTTTTCTATCTATTTATTTATTTTATTTATTTTTTTCTTCTGTACTGGGACAAATACCCTACTTATTCAATATCAAACACCAAACCCTTTGTAGCCATCTTGTTTAGGAGTCTTCAATTTTGATTTCCTATCCAGAGATGCAAATATGAATTGAAGAGCACAAAACTGCAAAACATTTACCAGTAGATCATACAACATTGGGAATATATGTTTCCTCTCTTGAGCGTAATTACAAGGTATAGTAAGTGTAACATAGCTCAACCCCACTCAGTCCCACCCACCAGTTTGAATTTGTATTTAGCCTGAGGCTGCACGTGGTCATTTTTTTTTTAGTACGTGTCAAGGTTTTGCTACTCGGTTACCACCAGGTGGTAGCATTTTAAAACATTGCTTTTATTTTATAAGGGATGCCCTCTACTAGTTGGCATTTTTTTGTGTTTTCTTAAGAGGTTAGTCTTAAGAAGGTTGGCAAGGTTACCTAGTTTAGATCAAATTGTCACGTGAAGAGTTCAAGCATGAACCCAAGACAGAGACATGGAAAGGCTTCCATCCAAGGAGAAACCAAGAAGACTGAGATTGTAGGATGTCCCAATTTACATTCTCATGATGCAATAAAAAATATTTCAGCATGAGGAAAATGCAGCAGAAGCAAGTTGAGTAAAAAAAGTTTTTCTTACTTTTAATATGATATTAATTGACAGAAGTGATTTTATTCAACTTCATAGAAACAAATCTAATTTTTAACATTACTGAGTATATTTACACAGTATATAAAATACATTATAATAGAGATATACTTTGATACTTCAAGGCAGAATTCTATCCATTAAACCCCTTCATAAGTAAATTTGAAGGATTCCTTGCATCTGCCCTTGGAACCTTGGTGGGTTTTTTTTTTTACATGAATTGAAAGTATGGGATTTGGTGAATCTCTTACAAAATTTTTTTATGTCCACTGGAAGGGTTTTGCATTGGTGGCTGATGAGAAGAGATAGAAAGTTATTTTCAACCACTACACTGCTGACTCTTCAACTTATGTTTTAGGCTTTGTTTGATGTTTTTTCCTCCTGCCTACACTGTGATCCCAGAGAATAATAAAGCTTTTAGTAATGAAAGAATAATGAACCAGAAATGTGACTAGAAATTTTGCTACTTGGAACACCTTTCCCATCAGCTCTTTCTTGCTTTTTTTCTGATTGCATTTTATCAGTTCTGTCACTCCAACCCCTTTTTTGCTGCTGCTTAGGTACCTTTTCCTTCTACTTTTTTTCTCTTTTTCTTGACATATTCCCATGGCAGTATAGCCATGCTGAGACAGAAGCCATTTAGATAACAAAGGATGAAAAGCAGGCCTCAAGTAAGGAAGTAGAATTCTGATGGTGATAGAAAATCAAAATACATAATTTACACAGGATGTGCAGCAGGCAGTACTTGTGCAGGGATAACTACAGATTACAGCCTTGGAGACTAGATCATGTTGTGACTTGCTGGAACATTTCAGATGAGTGCATTGCAATTTGAGCAATTATTATTTTTATTGGTAGATACAGTAGTATTGTTATCTGAGAGGATATATGCAACACAAATAAGTAATTACATTTAGTGAAATCTAGCTTATTTTTATTGAATGTTGCTTGTTTTGGCAAAGAAATGGACAGAAACTACCCATGTGCTTTGGCAATTTTTTTGCATTCTTTCTGTTAAAATAATTTCTTCCAGTTTTGAAGACAGCTATCTACTTATTTCCTTGAATTAGCTGGGGAAGAATAGAATACATTTGAAAGAGAAGTAGCTGTATATCCCAAGTATCCAGGTTCATCAGAGATGCAGCGCGCTGTATCTTAAGAATTTTGTCCCCATATTTGAACTGTTATGTAAGCTAGAAAGTATTTTGCTCCCAACAGCAGAATTTTTCCTTCTTAAAAATAAAATAAGGATTTTACGTGTATGCATGTACTGCAAAGTGTTACATCTTTCTTTCTTTCCCTATCAACTACATTAACTCCAGTGTTAGCAAATTCAAAACTTATTTCATGCATTAATTATAAAAATGTGTAGTTCTTACTCTGCATTAGGATAAAATGGGTTTTGCCCTCTTTTAGTATTTTCTTTCAGTTAGGAAGCTGAATCTTTTATCTAGCGCAGTTGAAGATCCTGCCTTCTATGTTTCTCCCCCTGGACTGGTGGGAATGCAAAAACTATTTTATTTTCAAACTTGTGGATTCCTTAGCCATTCTTATAAAGAATCAAAAAATAGTGATAGAAGTGCATTAAAACATGTGCATATACATTAAGCCTAATTTAAACTAATGTCCCAACAGGAGAATCAGTATTGTAAACTCAATATTATTTTTATTTCCAAAGATTCACAGAATGGTTTGTGTTGGAAGGAACCTCAGTTACCATCTGGTTCCAACCCCTCTGTCATGGGCAGGGGCAATTTTCACTAGGCCAGGTTGCTGAGAGAGCTCCCTCCGAGCTGGCCTTGAACACTGCCAGGGATGGGGCACACACAACTTCTCTGGACAATTTCCAATTTCTATTTTAAGCAAGAGAAAATGATCACTTACACCTTTGGCTTGGAGTCCAACATCACCTTTATTTATTACTGGGCTTTCACATTAATTGATCATTGGATATTGAATAATCCTGACAGGTGCAGGAAAACACTGTTTTCTAACCAATAGTTATCATCCATATTGAGTGGTCTTAAGATATTTCAGAAACCAGTTTAAGACAGGAGATATGTCTCATTATGTAGCAGATGGTATTAAAAAAAAAAAAATCAGAATTAAAATAAAGACTAAACCTCAAAAATGTTTATTTTAATATTTGCACTCTGGTATAGGTATTTTTTTTTTTTTTTTTCCTTTTTTTCACTCTTGGGGTAGATACAGATCATTTATTATGTAAAATAAGCATCAGAAATTTTCCTTGGTATTTCAACCCATGTATTAGAGGTAGGTGGCCTTGGTAAATTTTGCTACTGTTGATGTAAAACAGAATTCTGCTTACAGATACTGTCTTTGAGAATTTATTCAGAGAGGTTTGTTGATGTTTTCATGGTTTTTAACTTGCTCCTTGAAAACTAATTAATCAAGTATAATCATCTGGTTGTGGGAAATATTTATAAACTGTAATTTCCATTGCTGGAAATGTTTTCAGCATCTCAGTATTGTCTCTTAATGACAAGAATACAGAGAGAGAGGATGAGAGAGACCTATGTATAGGGATCATTTAACCTTCTCTTCAAACCAATGAATTTTTCCTATGAATATTATATTTCTACAGAGACTACTTTTGAGATGTTGCTATTTGAGATTTATACCATACTTAGCCTAATTCTGTAGCTTATGTTGTTGGGTATTTTCTTCCCTCCTGAAAGAGGGAGTATAATGCACAAAACTGCAAATTCCACAGGAAATTGAATCCAGGAAGATTTTAATTTATTTTGACCATAAAAGAAAATTCTTTCTCGTGCTATCTGATATTGGTTTTCAAATTTGTGTTGGTGGTGTTTGAAATCATTATAAAACTAAAGTTTGGAGGTTCCCATTTTGATTTTACAGCCTGCTTGTATTTTTAGAATAACTGGAATTACCCTGGGATTAAGATAGGCCTCTTTTACCCTGGAAAACTGTTTAGGAAAACAGCCTAGCTTTTGTGGAAGTGCCAGAAATTTGTTGGAGGTAAAAAGCCTTGCCTGTCTGTTGGTGTGAATAAATTTTAGATAAGCAGAGAGACAAGACTGTGAACAGTAAACAATATTGCTTTCATTGGTGCAGGCTAATAGAGGTTGGCCTGTAATGAGAAAATCAGGAAAACAAACATGAAAATGGCAAAATTGAGGGAAACACTGTACAGATCTGCACTGTTTTCAAATGTGTGACAGCATAGGCAAAATGGTGATACTTGAGCTACAGTACAGAGAAAAATACATCCAGGTCTGCTCAACATGGGGAAAGAAGGTTTTTCAGTGATGACTGCTCATTTACATTTGCTAGGTGGTCTGATTTATTGGCTGCAAAATGTCAAAATATGTGTCAGAAATGTAGCAAAACAAATTAAGTTGTCCAAGAAACCTAGGTGAAAGAGAACTTGCAGAGTTAAAAGAACAATTCTGTTAAGGTCAAGCAAAAGGAAAATTGAAATGTGTTGTTTATACTAGGTAAAAAACAAGAATTGTTTTGTGGATAGAGTGTAAGTAATTACAGTTTTAGGATTATTTTTGCTCACCTATAAAGAAGCAGAGGTTTTGTTTTTACCAAAGGAGAAAGCCAATGTGTTAATAAGTAGTGAAAGAAACTAACAAGCAATGGATTAATTAATCTACTTTAGTTTCCCAGGCTCAGCTGCACACACCAGTTACACTGACTTATTGAATGACTTTTTGTCCATAATGACAATTTAATAAATCAAACAAAGCAAAATGTCAAGATTTTAATGCTATCTAGATATTTTTTTAAGTTTCAGTGGATTTTTTTTCTTGTGCAGGATACTTTATTTAGTGTCAGTACCCTATATTTTCATATTAACTTTCAATCATCTTTGTATACAAGCTCCACTAATCATGATCTGATGGAAATATTTAGGCAGGACAACCAGGAATTCCTTAAGTAGGGATTGCTTGTGGTAGAAGCTCAATCTCCAAACACAAGTAAGAGTAAGCAATGCATTTAGTATAGACAATTAAGCAGGCAGCAATTGAAGTCATTGTTACCACACATTCCTCAGAGCCAAGGACAGTAGTGTCACACTGGTGGGTGTGGGTGAGTCCTTGGTAACAGTGCAAATGACTGTCCTGGCATAGTTGGAACCTTTTCTCAAAAAACTGCTGTGCCAGTCAACAGATGAGCAGTTGTTGTCAGACTCAGCCCACCGTGTAAAACTTCTGCCAAAAAAAAAAAAATTAAAATTAAAAATATTCTGGTAACAGCCTTTGTTCTCTATGAATGCTTAGATATATTGTTACAAGTCTGGAAGAAAGCTCACTGAATCACAGGAAAGATTCCTGTGCTTTAGTGGGCATTTGATCAGGCTTTTAATGAAATAATTTGGTTTATGATTTTTAGCAAACCTCATCTACAAATATAACTGCATAAGCATCTCATATTAGTTAAGTAACTTTATCTATGAGATTAATGTCTCTGTTAATTTCAATCACTAGATGACAAAAGGGTTCCCAAGTAATGTTGCTATAGATTCATGTACCTTTTGACTGGAAACTCTTTGTCTGTCCAAATCAAACTCTCTTAATGTCACACTTGTTTTACGGCCATATTTTCAACTCTGTCTGAGCATTTAACTTTTTCTAGTAATTTTGTTAGTAGTGCTTTGAAGGTGTATATTAATTTGTCTTATGATTGAAGGCAAAAATCAGATAATTTTTTCATTCTTCTGTGCGGGACCTCAATTCAGGACAAAATAGAAGCATATATTATTGATTTCTAAAAATTCTGCATATGTCATTTCCAAAAAATGACATGAAATAGCTTTGATTTTTGTCAGGTAGAAGGGAATTATATTGCTTTAAAATAATAAAGATACACCAATACATATGCAATACATCCAAATGTAGACATTATATCAAGATCTGTTTGTAGATGGAGCTTTAAATTCTGGGGAAAAAGTTACAAAGCAAAACATGGGGGAAAGTGATCTCCTGTGTGTACCCATCTGAGATAGATAAAACTATTTTTATTTTACATTAAGTTTTACAAATTGTTCACTTTCTCAGTCTTAAAGCTATTTTGGATGAACAAATAACAAACTATTAATACCTCACAACACATATACTTTCAACATGACTTTCTAAGTACATTATTTTTTTCTATTACAACATGGATGATTCAAGGAGGATTTTACAATTTAAAAAATATCTTTCAATCCTACAACAAAACGCTTACAAAGTATTTCGTTGTATATGAATTAAAAGAGATAGAAAAATGTTTCTTGTGGATTTGATATGAAAATCAGAAACCAGCCCTAACAGCTGCAGAGCAAAATGCTCAAAAATAAATGAAGATCTATGTTAAAATTACCTTTTCAATCATTAGTCTTGAGCATATTGACTCAATATTTCTTCTGTGTTATCTATATTTGTATTTCTATCATGTATTTTTATAATTTCTATTATGTGGTATCTTTTCATTGGTCCTTAGTGCAAGCAGTGAAAGGGGCAGTGATGAATTGTTTCTTCATCCCTCATTAAGAAAATCTTTGATGCATTTACACGTTACTGGCTTTATCCTCAATAAGTATAAACACTGAACAATTATAAGTGTGATATTTTGTAATTTGCTCCTTCAGATATTTTTTTCTCTCTATTTGTTACATGAAATGGGATTAAACCAGGGTAGGAAATAAGTGAGACTATGATCCTGCAATTATCTTCTCCCCCAGTACATTGGTTCTTTGAGGAAGTTTTGCTTTTAGAGAGCTCTTTATCTTTGGAATACCTTAAGAACAAGCTTGAAAACTTTCAGAATTTGTGGGAAATTTACCAGAATAACATCAAAAGAAGATGTATTGTAGAATGCTGGAGACGCGCTGTGAGTAAGACAACTACAGAAAAGAGGTGGCTGGAGAGACAAAATCTGTAGGCATATTTAGATTTTGTCAGCACTGTAATATGCAGTAGGACAATTTAACTGAGTTGGGTTCTCCCCCTCAAAAAACAACCAAACAAAAATCTCAAACCAAAACATGCCAAAAAAATCCCACAATAAAAATACTGAATGGATTATCTGGGAAAAAAAATAAATATTTGTGAAGGTAGGCAGTGTACCTACCTTCAGAGGGGAGTGTACGTTTACTTTGGTGTGGCAGATGCAAACCTAGTTTTATGGAAAGTCTTAGAGGAAGGGATGGGGTGTATTGTCTCACCTCAGGAACAACTCAGCTTATTCAGTAGAAGAGAAGCTGCAGAGTAGTAACAGGAGAGCCAGCATCTCAACAGGATGTCTCTGGAAGGGAGCAGAGCTGTAAGGGCTAAGGTGAGCAAAGTCAAAGATGATACTTGGAGAAAAAGGCAAGAAGACAATAATCCATAAGTGTGAGGAGTTGGACTGGTGTCTCTGCTGTGCAGGAGGCTGCAAGAGCTGCTTCAGTGGAAAACAGTGCTGCTGCGAAGGGAGAAGCTGGTAAGGACAGTGGGCAGAAGTAAGACATGCTTTCAAGCCTACTATTTAGCCTGTCGGTCATATCAGAAACAAGCTTTCTCTGTGAAGAGAGGTCTCTAATAGCCAGTGCTTTGTATGATGGAAGAAGACACAACCTTAGATGTTAGAATCACTTGAAACCCTCTCTTCAGAAAATAGCTGTTTGAACAGCTACTTTGGCATAGCTATTGGTGTCAGGCAGCCTCATGAGAAAAACAACCGTATCCTTGGCCAGTTGTGAAATCTGAGGAAAGAACTTTTCTTCTGGACAGGATCCAGTGGAAGTCTGAGAAGAGACGGGTGTCTATTTGTCTCTGCAGTGGTTAGAAAGGGAAAACAGGAGAAGAGCCTTCTCTTGTCTGCAAGAAGAAAAAACAACAAACAAAACTTTATTTTCACTTGGGAAAAAAAATGCTAGACAAAATTGGGATCCTTGGTTACATGTAATCAAGTTATTTGTATTAGTATTTTGTTATAACTTGCAAAATTTCACTTGGGTTGTAGCCAATTATATTGTCAGATAAGAATGCATTTGTGTGCACATTTCTTTTGGATTTGAAGTCTTTTTCATTAACTCTTAATATTGCTGATAATAGACATACTTAATTTTAAAATACTGTTGGCTTCTATACTACCCTGCGTGACAGCAAATATGTTCCCACTCCTATGCAGTCCAGTAGGATATTAAAAAGTGCATTTATTGATCTCTGGAACATAAAAGGTGTGAAGGCAATGTTCTGAAGCAAGCAGGGTATACACAGAGATGAAAAGATGTCAGATGTGTGGTCAGTGCTAATGACCTTGAATATGTGATGGCTTGACCATGGCCATGCTCTCAGGATCAGTTGCCAGCCACTTTTAGAGCGTGAGTTGTCATTTCATGCATTCTTATTGTACAAACCGTTGTTTGTACATAAACCAATTGAATTGGACAAGAACACAGAACATGAGCATTCAGAAATCAAAATAATTATGACAACTGAATGTAAAAATTCTTACTAATTCTTACTAATTCTTACAAAGATGAGTATTTTACAGTGCAGACTGAAATGCAGACTTCAGTAAGTCAATGAGATGTGTCAGTGACACAGAGTGGCTGTAAAGCAGCAATTCAGAAGCTTGTTTTGCCCTCCACCTGCAAAAGGGAATCCAATTACCTTCATCCATAAAAGCTCAAATGGACACAGACATTTCCAACTTAAGTCACCTAAGCTGCAGGGAAAGATGCATTTCAAACTCAGCAGTAAAGGTGAGATCTTTCATGATATATGTTTGTAAAATTTTTGTCTTTCATAGGTTCCTCAATCTTCACATTGACAATACAACCAGTCTATATTCCTTCTTTTTTTCTATCTGAAACATGCCCTTAATTTTCAAATTCTTACCATATGGAAATTAGGTGAGTCTGAATGGCTTTCAGAGCTCACACCTCTTCCCTCTAAATCTTTAGGCCCTAAATGATTTAAGAGAGAACACTGTGGTTGGTTCGTGACGGAAGAGATAATTTTCTTCTGTCTAAATATGTTCACTGACATTTTAAAGATACTCAAATAGTCCTCTAGGATGCAAATGTTCAAGCAGCTTTAGAAAGAAACATATATAATTTAATATATAAAATACTTAATTTTAAGAATTACAAAAGGATTGGTCAAGTTACTTCAGCTAGGTAGAGACCCAGGTGACTAAAATTGTATTTGGAGCAGAGCAATATGCTGCCCATGTCCCTTTCATCATAGCCAAGATTTCTGTTCTAAAAATGGGGAAGCCACTTGTGTTGACTTTGTATTTGTCCCTGGACAAATGTCCCTATCCTCTGGCTCCTGCCTGGAGCATTCCCAGATGCCCAGTGCCTTTGCGGGCTCTTTGGTCTGATATGCCAACATGAAACCCTGTCAGCATTTTTCTCAGCTGGAGCAAGCAGATAGAGGAGAACAAAAATTCTGGTTTGTGCTGTTCTGAATTTTGATGTGACTTCAGAAGTGTGGAACATTAGGCCTGAAGTCTGGAATTTAGAAATACCATCAAAAAGTTTAATCAGTAGAATTTGTTTCAAGGTTAAAACACTTATAGTTAGGGGTCAAGTTCTCTGGTTATGTGTTGCCATGCTGGGTAGCTCAACCCCTCCTTACAGCGGGGAGTCAACATAATAGATTGAGAAGAGACTTGTAAGCAATTCAACTGACCATATCCAGCCTCACATCTGATTTGTGCACCAGAAGGTCACAGCCCTTCCAGAAGGCTGCTGTTGTAGCCCCTGCAGAAGTGCCTGATAATATTTGCCATGCTGGTAGATGCTTGTATTTGAGCAATGAAATGTCACAGTGGTTATGTTTAGAGAGAGCTGAATTGCAGTTTAGGTTCCACTGACTACATTAACCAGTGATTTAATTTAACTTCATGGATGCCTATGGAAATTTGAGATACCATAGGGTGCCCTGGTAAGTGTGACATGGGAAAAATCTGAGATTCATCCCCTTTAAGGAAGGTAAGAAGAGCCTGCACAGGAGAACCTAGGTCAAGTGAAATCTCACTGAACAATCACAGTGATCCTCAGATCTCACTTGTGGGAGACACCTATGCAGAAATCAATGTGTTGACAGCTGAATTTGAATGGAATTTTTCCTCTTGTCTCATACTTTTTATAACATGAATAAATTTGGGCATGATTTGAAACTCATCTTCATAACTTTTCTCCACACTGTAATGTTTTCTCTAGAAAGATATAAACCTGTTAAAAGTGTTCTGGTTGTAGAACAGTCCTTCATTTATGGGTAACATGACATTAGGAAAAAGATTTTGTGAGCTTTTTTTGAAGCAATATTTTCAAGATATTTGGGCATAAATAATTATGTACGCAGAATATATTTGTATTTCTAAGACTAAGTAAGCTATCCTGGCCTCCTTCCATAGTCAATATAAAGAAATAAATGCAGCAGGAGAATCATTTCACTGTAAAAGAAGCTTATGGATTAGGCAAAATTAATTGCTTTCTGGAGGCACCGATATTTCTCTCCTGATTGAATAAGGACAGAAACTTCACTAGTTTACAGTTAACCTTCTAAAATTCTACATGTCAGAGTTAGGTAAAATAAATCCCAACTTTTGCTTTTTCTTCATTAAGAGTAAGACACAATGAGAGGGAAATCTGTGAAGATGGCTTTTTACAGATGGGGAACTCTGTGCCTAGTTCTATTTTAACATTATTTCAAAGGTATATTCAAGAAGTAGGTTCAAAGACCACCTTCACTCATATATATATATATATATATATATATATATATAAATGTTATTAGCAGAAAGAGAAATAAAATGTAATGCTTAACCTCATTGGTCACATCACTATATCAATTCTAACTTGGATTGGAACCCTGAGGCGGTGTCTCCCCAGCTCCCATAGGATAGATTTTATAGACAAATATTGAAATCACAGAAACCACTGTCACCACTCTTCACCATCCAGCTGAGACAGTGAAATTGAGCTGGGAAAGAATGAGTTATGATACCAAGGAGAGGCTTGATAGACATTGCATTACCATGACTTTATGGTGACTCTTCTGCTGCTGTTCCTAGTCTGTGAAACAGAGGACATCAATATTCTGTGTTGTCAGCTGAGCTATTGCATCATACTGTGTAAATCAGACTGGGTAAATTGCATTTCTTCTTATCCTTAAGCACTTCAAAAACATAATCAGACCATTAACAAGAGGTTGTGCTTCATTTTATTTTGAATTTTTATTAATGGCTCATGGCTGGTATTTAAAAATAATTTTTCAAAATACATTCTGAAATAAGCCCTTCCAAAACTTGATTTCAAAAGGCCACATAATAACCTGCCAGAGTGGTATCTTTGATACCTTCATAAGAATCTGTTTTGAAAATTTTGTGAAGATAGAAAGGGAAAATTCAATTATCAACCATCAATATTAAGTAGCAGCCTCATGCAGGAATATAGTCATATTTGCATATACCTTTAAATATTTTCCCAAATATATCAATAATTAATTGCTAACATCTGGCAGGATCCATCTGGAAATATTCCTTCATTATTTGTTGACTGAATGCTGATTTTGTTCAGCCTTCAGGTGCAAGATCATGTGCTGATGGTTTCTCCTGGATATGTAAACCCATGAATGTCTGTACATTGACATCAAAAGCCAAGTGTTGTTCAGATATACGTATATACATATTATACATTTTATATACATTTTATATATACATATATAAAAACCCAAACAAACCAAAAATGCAATCAATATTTCAGATTTGCTCTCAATTAAATGTGAAATAAATATATATTTACTGTTATATTCAAAGAGTTAGTTGTGTTCTTTATTATAAATCATTTTCTTATGAATATATTTTAAGTGAAGGACATCCAATCTGTAATGAAATATTCATTTTCTGCTACACTACCACACAATACTACCATATATTCTGTTATAAATTACAAACTACTGTTTTTGTAGACCAGAGGAAGATGGTTTCATTTTTCAGTAAACGGCATTATTTCCAGGTAGTAAGAACTTACCTTGGGTAATGAATGTCTGTTAATGATATATTTTCCAATTAAAGGATGATTAATTGTTCATACTCAGTATTCCAGGGAACTGCCTTCCAAACTCACTAACTTCCACACCTCTGGAAACATTTTGATAATAATAAATATTTGGTTTCGTCCCAGCATCTTCTTTCTTGAAAAATAATCTGATTGTAAAAATTATGCAATTATTAATTTAGATTGGAAGAAAATCTTTACTTTGGGGTTTATCTGATATGGAAACAAGTTGTCCAGGGAGGTTGTGTGTGCCCCAAACCTGCCAGCGTTCAAAGCAAAGCTGAATAAAGCCTTTAGCAACCTGGCCTAGTGGGATGGGTCCCTGCACATGAGAGGGGTTGGGGACAAGATGATCTCTAAGGTCCATTTAAACCCCCTAACATACTATGTTTCTGTGAAAATATAATTAATATAATTAATAATTAAGTTATGAGATTATCATTGGTGTCAATTAATGCTTTTACTGAAACCAGATGTTAGAAGTAAGAGGACACTGTATTTTGCAGTCATAGTAATGGTTATCATTTCAGTTACACAGATGTGAAGTGCTTTTGGAAAGTGTTTGACTTGATACCTGATGACATTACAGTACTAAAATAATGCTTGACAATTATAACACAATTAAATGGATTGAAGAAGATTCTCTGACAACCACCTGTACTCAAGGTTTCTCAGGAGTGCTACAGCAAATAGTATTAGATGCCTAGTAAATATGCTGGAGGTAAATATAAAAATTATGAATATAAAATCTATTTTATTGCTGAAAATAAAATTATATTTTAAAATAATTTTGATGGAATAAAATAAAGTGACAAATGGGGATGAATCTATGTGGCCATACTGAACCAATGCCTGGGAGCCTTCAAACAAAATGTGTTTTAAACTGTCAAACTATATATCTAAGACCAGTGACTGCAGACTTCTGTGGGTTATGGGTTATGTTCTTTGGAGAACAATGACTCAACTACTGTATGACAGTCGTAATGACCACAAAACACAACAAATGCAGCTAAGGTGACATAAAGGCAAAAACAAGGATGCAGACAGGAAGGATTCAGGTAGTTCAGTGATTTAGCAAAATCTACTGCACTGGTGGTGCAAGTAATAGTGTTCAGTGACCAGAATTTTTTAACAAGTTCTTGAGAAATCAGAAAAAGTGTAAAAAGTAATCTGAAAAATTACTTCTGAGTCAGAGACAATTTCTTAAGAGGAGGAAGTTGAAGAACTTTCACACTTCCAGCAGAAGAAATTCCAAAATAGTTATGACAAAATATTTTCACTGCAAAGTGTAAGCAATCATTGAAATAGGCTGCCAGGAGAGGTTGTGAAATCTTTGTCTTTCATGGTTTTCAAAACTTAGTTGGACCAATCTGGCCACTATTCATGAAGACACGCCTTTATAGAGCAGGTGCTTGGACTAAATGAGCTGCAGTGTTTCCTTTCAAATGAAATTCATATATAATTCAGACATTATATAAATTCATTCTTTATTTGTTGTGACTAAAAAACCAAGAGGTGATTGTTGGGGTCAGAGATGCAACATATACACCTTTATCTGTAATGCCTAACTCTGACACCCAAGAAAGCACCGAGTTTCACATAGCACCATGGAGACAACGGTTAGAGTTAAGTAGAAAAGACTGAAAATGTAAGTGTGTGAATTAGAAAGTTTCTTGAGTCACTGGGTGAATGCGTTGAAGTTTAGAGTTTAAGGTAGTTTAGAGAGCAGAAGACAAGATGGAGGATTTAGGGTGTTGTCTCTTGTCTTTCTTCTTTCTTCTTCATGTTCTTCTCCTAGGGGTTTTTGGGTAAAAAATGCCCCAGTGCAGCACACAGATGTTGGGTCATTGGGTCATTAAGAAAAATAATTCAGTTGGCATCTGTTAATTGGGTAAATGGACATATAAAAGACCTTGAAGAAGATCTTTGTTAGCCATTTTACCCCTTTTCTATCATAGTGCATATAGCTCCTTGTACCCTGTAATGCTGATAAGAAAAAAATAAACAACTGAGACCGAACAAGAGAAAACTGCCTCCCTCTCGTCAATCTTCAGTTCAAAGGGAAAAAGAACCCAATCCAAAAGTCCATAACAAGACAGGTGATCTGGTTATTCTTTAAATATCTTCATATGTAGAGAATCGTGTCTGCTAAGTATGTCTTTAACATATAAAGATAAAAGAGAGAAGAGACTCAGGGTAGAGAATTGAAATGAAAAATGTTTGACTTTTTAAATTGTAAAGATAATCAGTAGTTACAAAAACCATAATGGAAAATATTGGATCCTAAGTGTCTTCATATTTTCACAGAAGAAGTGGATTTTCTTTGATTCACAGTATACCCATGCCTCGATCAAACATCAGTTATTAGGTTTCAGAGGGAAATAACTGGATGCAAGTTGTAAAATTGTGTTAATTGTCAATCTGCAAGATGTGTTGGGTGACATAAGGGACTTTCTGTCTCCAGAGTTCGCAGAACTAAAGACTTTTATTAAACAGAGTGTGAAGCACAACATAAGGGCTAGAATAGTTTGGAACCCAATAACCAATGTTCAGAGGGCTATTCAAGTATAAAGAATCCTCAGAATTTCAAGGGGTATACACTCATATTGCTGTGACCCCAGAGAATAAAATCAGAAGTCTCTCTCTGTACAAAAGAAACAAAACCTTTACTTACAAAACAGAAGTGTTTAATGGGTAAGACCTGTTTCGCTGTCCCTCAGTGAAAACTTATGAATTTGAGCCATGCTGTAAAATTCTGTACTGATGGGTGTGAAGACTCAAAGAATGCACTTCCCAAAGAGGGAAGCTCCCATAAGATAAGGTACGACAACAGGCACAGAAAGGAAACAGGAGGGCATTAATTTCAGGCCTAAATGGAAGTGAGAGATTTAGAATTACCAGACAAGGATCTTCTGTGCATATTCTGGGAGGACAGACACAACAGGAGGGAGAGGAGATGAGGCCTGGTGAGGCAGATCTGCAAAATTAGACAAAAATTGCTGCCATAACAAACTGTGAGGAAAGGAAGCAGCTCTCACACATGCCTTTCACACAGGACACACATGCCATCCCAAGTTGTGGGTACGGCAAGTGCTGCTTGTGGATAGCCAGGACTTGGGCTGTATAGAAGTGGTACTTCCAGAAGAATATTCCAGAAGAATATGGGTCCTCCCACCACTGAGAGGACCAGAAGAAGGAACCCATGTGGTGGTTATATCTTTTGCCTAATTTCTCTCTCACTCTCTTTTTCCTCTTCCCTCCATCCTGCTCCCCTTATTTTTCTCTCTCTGTCTCTCTTTTTTACTGATAAATAGAATCTGTATTATTGCCTTGGGAATATGGTCTCACTTGCACCTTAATTCAGGCATCCCTTAATAATCAGACATTAGCATTATTTCAGTGTGCCATAACATTATTTTACTGTCAAAAGTGGGATCCTAACAATGATCCCGATACAAACATATAAGGGATTGTCATAAAGAGTAAGCATTCCCAGAGAACAGCATTTTCAATGCCTCACCCTTTATCCCCTCCATAGTGCTAGACTTCCAAGTATTGACTTTTTTCATTCCAGACTCAAAATCCCACTGTGTTTTAATGTGGCTTCTGAGAGCTTTTCTCATGAGTCAACAGGAAGTTTGTTTCCCTGAACACTTTTGGAAACAAAATTTCATTTTTGACTTGTGTTTGTAGATAACAAATAAGAGAGAAAAGATGATGTGATTCAATGTCTTTCAGAGATGTTTGAAGTCTTACTTGTTTGGCACATCTTGAATTTTTTCTGTAGGAAACAGCATTTTTGTTTGTAAACAGATAGGACTGACATGACTTCTGAAGAAGCATAACATAATATTGTCATGCTACAGTAGCAAAACATACACTTTCTGAGGGTGTAGTCTTTGCATGTATTTAGAGTTATCTCTGTGAAATGTTATTATAAATAATTAAGTTACTATTTTTGCTCTTCTTAGGGACTGGCACCAATTAATTTGACTAGTAACTTCATCCAAAAAAGGGAATTAAACTTATGTCAATGTTTTCTAAAGTATAATTATTAACCTCTGTACTAATTCATTTGGCAAACCAATAAAGTATATGCTGCACTTCAAATATTAATTTTCTTTGAACTTTTTTTAACCAAGTGTTGCCTTTGGGGCTGTGTTTAAAGTTGTAAGGATTGTGTTTGGTTATCTTAATTAAAAGTATTCAATTAACCCAAACAAAGCTGACTCTGAAGGCTAACATTTCCAGAACTCATAAATGATTGCAAAGTAAATAACGATTGAATAAAGAATAATTGATTTTTTCCCCTTGAAATCTTAAATAAAATTTATTTATTTTCTTATTAAATAATTATGCAATAAAATAAATATTTAACTGTTAGAGTGACTTTTGATAATTAAACAGAACAAGAGTATAACACCATGGCAATAGAAGGTATGAGTATCCGTGAAATCTTTCTGAAAATTTTATTTGTAAGGTTTTAAATCTCTTAAAGCTTTTGTACTGCTACAAGGTCAGATGGTTTATTTGTCACTATTGGTATTTGGTATTATTTATAATTATTTATATATATATATGTGTATATGTATATATATATATATCATTATTTATAATATTGGTATTATTATAGTATTTCCTGGACCACTGTCCTGTGTTAAATAACATGCTCTTCAGCACAGCCAGTCCTCTTGTCTGCCCCCAGAATCATAGACTATTTCGAGCATTTTGAGTTGGAAGGGATCCACGAGGACCATTGAGTCCAGCTCCTGGCCATGCACAGGACAGCCCTAAGAACCACACTGCGCTGAAGAACATTGTACAAATCCTCACTCACAGCACAGACAGCTCCCATAATTCACTGAAACCTCTTTTCCCACCTCTGAGGCCCAGATGCAAAGATTCCTCACTCTCCTACTTCTCACTCTCTTTACACCAGTTTTCCAATCCCATGCTCTAGTAAGGCTTTAATGTACCTTCATGTATGTGCATATTCACACTGGAAAATTCTTAAGGGATTTTTCCTGATTCAGTAGGAAAGTTAATTGTGCTGAGGTGCAAATCATTGGGAATGGTTTGTCTGAGGGAAGAACAGGATCAGCAGACCACAGGAATGTGGAAATTTCCTTAGGAGACAGTGAATGTTCCTTAAATTCTTCCTCAACTTCTTTATAGAGCTAGAAAGCTTTCTTTGGAAATACTTCCATGTAGAGAGGCTCACCTTCTCCAAAACACAGAAGTCCAGCAGGCAGATCAGAGAGAAGGACAGAAATAGCAGAAGCAGACTTTTCCTCATTTCTCAAGTCATGTTTTCTTAATCATAGTTTCACAGTCTCATTTTTCTGACTTAAGTTTTAACTGTCCAACAGTCCACACAAGAGTGCAGCTGGTGACACTTAGCTGTACTGGAGTGAGAAATTAGCTGATGATTTGAGGAAATGTTGTGGGCTAATTCTTGTGTGGAGAGAACCGAATAGTGAACTGATTAGGGGATTAACTCTGTGAGATTAATTATAACAAAGAGCCATGAATCTAAGAATATATTGGGATGTGTATTGGTGCCTAAAGCTTGGGGTTTATAGGATGACAGTAAATGGGCAAAAGAAACTCTGAAAAATAGGAAGGAAAAGAAAGTAGTTGAAAAATAATTTTTAATTTTCACTCAGGAAAAAGATTGATTTCACATGAAAATATGTATTTAAAAATCAACTGTATTAATTAATCAGTGTAAGTCCACATTGGCATGGCTAAATCAGAACTTATAAAAAAAAGTGAAGTATGCATTAGATTAATTTGATTTTCACCATGGCTTTCTTAAAAGAACTACTCTTAATTTTCAGAAATGAGACAAATGCCCAAGATTTAATTGGTGTCTAAAGGGAAGCTGGAACTTAGGTTGCAAAAAGACACCAACTAGAGAAGAGATAAAAAAAGAGACTATGACAGTACTAGGCTATTTGCTGACTAACTTGTGCCAGTGTGAGCCAGTAAAGACCCTAATTGCCTTGATATAAGTCCTTTCCAAGGACAGTAAAAGTTGTAATGAGAATAAACTGTGTTGAACTCAGTTATTTTTCCTTAACATTTTTAAAGTGTACTTTCCAACTCTAATGTTTTTTTTACAGACAGCTGTCTGAAAATGAAATCCTATTTACTGCGACATATTGCCTTCAAAATCCTTCTCCATCAAAGTACTGATTTTGTTGACTCTGTTTGAACTGGTATTCTCTTGCACTCCACACAGTACCTCAGAAATGGTCATGAGGGCTACCTTTTCATTAGGCCCCATGCTCTGCCTATGCCTTTTTAGCCCTTGGTAACTGAAAAGCCTTTAGGTTTTTTCCGGGCAAGTAGTCTCATAACAACTAAATTATGCCTTTAAAATAATGGTTTATTTAAAGGTCTATATAATTGGGGGTGAGAACTTAAAAAACTTTGTGCAATTGAAGAAATTGGTTATAAGAAAGTATCTAGTAAGTCTGATTCTGCTCTGTGCTTTGAAAAATCATGCCCTTCCGTATACTGGGAATTATGTTCCTGCAATCTACATGCTGCCGTAAAGAGCAGAATATATTTAGCTACCCTTTTTCTTGAAGAAAAAAAGGTATGTCTTCAGTAAAAACAGGTCAAAAAGAGGTTAGAAGTTACAGCTTTGGGAGGAATATTATGCTAATTCAGACATTAGCCTGGAATTTAATTCTTTCATATCAAAAAAGTGCTTCTTAATTTCTCAGTATCACAGAGCTATCCAGCAAGGGAACAATATTCTGTTCTCTCTTAAAGCTGTTGTCTTAGAAGAAACAGAGGGCTGGTGCTAACATCTTGTAATTATTGTACAGAAAAAAACTACAGGGTAAATACTCCACCTTGTACTATGTGTAATTTATACTCTTCCAGGAAAAATTGCTGTACACTTTGAAATCTCTGCCTTTACATATTTCCAGCTATCTGCCAGGTGCTGATAGTGAGGCTCAAAGATTTCTGGTAACAGAAACTGAACACTGTAGGTATCGTGCTGGAGTTTCAAATCAGGTTTTTAAAAAAAAAGAAGTAGCAAATGTGGGTTTAACTAGATTTCATTATGTTTTGTTATGTTTTGCACTTCAATAATCTTCCACAGACCACTCCTCAGTAGAATATAAGCCTTAAATCCATGAGGCATTGGGATGCAATTAGCACTCTTAGAAGGAACTAGAATAAAGAAGATAATGCCATTGGGCCTAGAGGATTAGGATGCACCTAATGCTTTGCCTACTCCATAAATCTTTCTGGGGTGTCATCAAGCTTGCAATTATAGAACATGATTATTTATGCAAAGTTTAATTTCCTGTATTACATTCCAGTCATAAGCAATCATACTAAAAATTTTTGCTATTGTGCAATTCATGCTCCACTACCCTAAAGCGCATACAAATTTACTTTCTATTCTGTTTAGGTAAGAAGACCGAAGCTAAAGTATTAACTGTCTTCTAAGTTGTGTCTTTCTGCCCCACAAATTTAACACATTAGATTGTCATGACTTGGGGCATTTCTGAAAAACAAAAATAACTTTATGGTTTTGGTATAGTCTATAGACAATAAAATCACAAAGAAGAGAGTTTGGTCTTGCTGTAGCTTCAGGTATGCTGTAAACATTTAATGTATTTTAAGGCCTCAGCGTTCATTGTGAAAACTGCACAGATATGTTGAAACTCTATAGAGAAATGCCAACCATCCCTTTGGTAGGTATAACAAAACCAGACTGAAGTCATTAATTCTTACACCATATTGATATAGGATATCCTTAGTACAGAGTCATGGAATCACAGTCAGTGAATGTTTTGGTTTGGAAGGGACCTCTGGACATTCTCTAGTCCAACTCCCCTGTTCAAGGCAGGTTTGCCTTGGGCAAAATGGACAGGATATATCCAGGCAGGTTTTAAGTATCTCTAGAGAAAAATGCACTGTCACTCTCAAAGTAAGCAAGTTTTTCCTCATATTCAGATGGAACTTCCTGTATTCCAGTTTGTTCTCATTGCCCCTTGATCAGTTGCCAGGCACTGCTGAAGAGAGACTGGCTCATCCTCTTGACTCCCACCCTTACCTTTATCATTGGGATAAGAAGATAGAAGGTGGATCCAGGTGCAGAAGTCCCAGCAAAAGGAAGCTTGGTGCATGATGAAGATACTGCCCTTTTTCAGAGAAACAACTACTTTTTAGAAAAGTAAAATGAAATTACACCAAGGACCATATCTAATTAATACTAGATAAAATTGGCCTTTGATAATCCCAAGAAACAGATTCTTTCACATATTTCCAGTCTTTATTGAGCTGTATTCAAGATACACCATTCAAGCCCTCAGCCCCAGCTTTATTGAGAAGAACATATGACTGACACATCACCGCTGTCATCTTGTGAGGAAAATTTTTCAAAAACTAGTGCTGTGTAAACTTTTTTCTTTTTAATTTCCTTCATTTAAAAACTTTGCATAATACAGAAGCAGGAGACCATGGGTATATAGGAGCATGGGTAACCATGTAATGTCCAAGCCCTATGTTTCTATGCTTATTACAGCTATTTAGGTGAGCATAGGTCATCCATTGATGGTCTTGTTATTAAGTTAAAAAAACAGCTTACCAAAAGAAACCCCTCAATTACATACCACTAGCTGTCCAGTTTTTAATCAGTATTGATTAACGAGTGACATCTTTCACAAGTGATAATTTATTTTTTAAATAAAAAATATTGTGGCTTGTAACTGTAAGAATTCATACTGCTCATTCAGCAAAATATTTTACTTCCTCTCCAAATCAAATTCCTCTACTGTCGTTCTATTAGGAACGGCTGGGAAGAACGACACAGACTCTCAAGGGAGTCAATCAGGAGAATTTCTTAGTTTCTTACTTTAGACTTGTTTTATAGACTGGTTCGTGGAAAGTACAGAAAGGAAACTCTTATTGGTCAGTAAACTGCTACATCACCATCATTGATCAGTGGTGTTCACCACCTCCTGACTTTCTCCTGCAAGGAAAACAAGAGACAGACGAACAGCACCTGGCACGGCTGTTTTCTGTCTCTGAGGATTGTTTTCAAATCCTCTCATGAATTTCTCAGGCTAGCTCTCAGGCAGGAGCGAGCCACGCAGCCTGCAATAACCACAGGCACTCTGGTTCAGATTTAGCATCCATACTCTACCACTGTCTATCTCAACAGCTTTAAGTAAAAATCAATAATGTTATTAATTACTGTTAGCTAAGACAAGAACAGGAATGACAGTATAAACACAGATTAAGAATTTATGTTTTTCTCTGTGTGACAATGGCAAGTGGTAGATATCTGAGAAGAGCTTGGTAAGTCAGTGATTCTCACTAGCATACTATCCCTGTACTATTATTTAGTTTTTATATTGCTGATACATTCTCACATCTGTAGGAAATTTCTTTCATAAAATATGTTTCCTTAAACCTTAACCAACAGGGCAAAACTTGTTCCTAATAAAGACATTAAATCATGAAGTATTTGCACAGAGGAGTTCTGAAGCTATGCAGCTTTCAAAGGTTTCTTTCTAATGTTAATGATCTTTAGAAAGGAAGACAGGCTAGAACAGAAATCAGTTATATCCCACACAGGTACCCTTAGTACAGGTATCCTTCTGATCCATGACACAAACCATATTTTTAGTTAGAAATAAACCACATGATCTAAAATGACACAGGCTGTCTTTATATCCAAGATTAAAACCTTATCATAAGTTCTACAGTGAACAGCTCACCAACAATTTATTTTTACATTACTGAACGAAAATTGAAAGGACCAAAAGTCACAGGGTTATTAAGCCTTTTGCTATAAAGCTAGGAATTAGAAAAAGCTTCTGGATTTAGTAAGTTAATCTAATTAATGACGCAGTGCATCACTACTGATGTTGGCCAAACCTCTGCTCTAGTTTTCCACTGTCTCTACAAGTAGATACTTTCCTGGAATGAGAAATATTGTGTGGGTGAGTCTTTGTTACTTGAGTGAAGTATTTTGACATGAGCATTAAAAAAAAAAGAAAGAAGAAGAAAAAATTAGTTCTTGTTGAAACATGATACACTTAAAAATTCCATTAATGATTGCAACTCTGTAAAGAATTAGTAAGAAATATTATAGAAAAAATGGGATCAACTTTTTTCTACACAGAGATAAATCTTATTCAAGACAGACAAGGAACTACTGGAGGGGCTCCAGGGAGGGTAATAAGGATGAGTAATAATAAGTAAGAATAAGTAATAAGTAATGAGACGATGAGTAATCCTCTCTTTTGAGGAAAGGCTGAAGGAGCTGAGCCTGTTTAGCCTGGAGAAGTGGGTGTCTTACCAATGAATACAGTATCTTATTTGTGGCTTCCAAGAGGATGGGCCAGAGTCTCTGCCATGGTGCCCAGTGACAGGACAAATGACAAAAACCACAAATTTGGAAGTTCCATCTGAATATGAGGAAAACCTTATTTACTGTGACAGTGACAGAGCACTGGAACAGGTGGTCAAGAGAGATTTTGGAGTCTCCTCTGTAGATATGGAAAACCTGCTTGGATGCAAACCTGTGCAACCTGTTCTAGGTGAACCTGCTTGAGCAGGTAGGTTGGATTTGGTGACCTCCAGAGGTCCCTTCCACCCACAGTCACTCTGTGATTCTGTGTGGACGACCTATTATCTTATATTTATAAACATATTTAACGAATGTACTGTGCATTTTCAGGTTTTTTTGATCTTTTTTTTACTGCCATAGACTGAGCAAATTTTAGATACTGCCTGGAGTTCAGAGTAGTATCATGAACTGCTGTGATTTCTCTCTCCCACTCCCTCACATCAAACAGTAGGTGTATATTCTAATATAACTGGTGTTTATAACTGTAAAAGGAACATTCTTATTAAGTGTAAATAATTTGTTTTAATAGGGAAGATTTTAAATTCTTGGGCTAGGCTACTTTAACACTATACCAAAGAGTTCTTAAGCATTGATCATGGGTTCATAAAAGCCAACGTTTGTTCCAAGCAGGGAGTCTGAAGGTGGCTGCCCTCATTTTGATGTAAAAAAGTTTAATAGTGAAGATCCATTAAATGTGTTTTGGTGTATATGTCAGAAAGTGATTGTAGACTCATTTGATTTGTCAGTATAAAGGTGGTCTAGAGATGAACAATTTCTCCTTGGAGATTTCCTGCATCATGTCAGCATTTTCTTAGAGTTTTTGATCTAGTTGTGCAGAAATATCCTTTTGCATAAAATTTTTCACTGCAGTTCCTGTTACAATCCTAGTTTATTTCCAAATATAGTTACTGATTTGAAGTTCATTTATAATGTTTCTTTCCAACTATTTTTTTCCCTGTCACTCTTATTTACTCATATGCTTACTACTGAAAAAACATTTCCCTGAATCTTTTGAAAATTGTGATATGATAACCTAGAATCATGTTTACTAACGGTTACTTATTTTTGGTTACTTGATTTTCAGCTTATGCAGATCTAATAAAAACTTATCTGTATTAGGGTAGTTCAGAAAATTACTGTAAATTGCTAAAGATGGAAGTTATTGTGTATGAGTTAGAGTACATGAAGCCATGTGAATGATAGAGTGTTAAAGTAGGCTACTATAAGTGAGATTTCTGAGGTCAGCATGTTAAAAACAATAATTTTCTTATCTGAGAATGTTTTGATGTCATTTGTATCAGCTGTCTTTGGGTAAAGGGCATACCACAAGTCAGAGAGCTGGCATGACCAAGAGGCCCCATGATGTAGAGTCACCAGTTTCACTAACTCCTCTTTTGTGCAGAGCCAAATCTGATCGAGAGAGACAAGGCTTTGTGCATACTGTTATCTCACAGCACAAGTTACTGAGCTCAAACTGAGGCCTGCAGACCCTGCACTGTGCTCTCACAAAGGGCACAGCAAGGATTTTCAGGAAGGGCAATTGCCTCATACCAGAACTCTGACTCTCCAGACTGAGGCATCCTTCTGATTGTGAAAATTGAATTTTGAGCCTAAATGTGCTCTCTCTGTCAGTACAATCAGGGCAGAGAGGGTGAGGAACAGGAAGAGGCTTCCCTTCAAAAGAATTGTTCCTGCGAGAAGTGGCTGCTGACACTGTAGGAACGGCATGATGCAAAGACAGAGCCCCTTCATTCAATTTCTGCATTGTTCCGGGAAAGTGGGGTTATACTGTGTAGGAAATAAGCACAAAGGAAGAAACCCATACTTCCATCACCAGCATCTCTTCTTCTTGGGAAAGCTGAATCTGTCTAACTTGCCAGGTGAAAAAAAGGCCAACAAGATTTTTTTTTCAATAGGAAAGCACTGTGTACTGCATTACTTTTGTCTTCTAAATTTATCTTATTGTTTTACATATGTTTGCATATGTTACACATTGCAGAACACAAAGCACAGCCAAACTGCAGATGTTGTCACTAAATGCAGCACACAATACTGTGTTTCTGCTAGCTTAATGATAGCTTAAAATTTAATTTAACATTTAATTACTGGGAATATAATAGAAAGAAAATAGTAATTCTTAAAAATATATGTAGTCTAATGCAGAAAATTATATTGAAAAGCTGAGAAAAGGTTAATGGTAAAGAAAATGAACTGGTACACAATAATATTAGTGTTAGGTTTTACAGAGCAGAAACATTGTCTTACAGCAGGCAGAGGAAACACTCAAGGGAAAAAAGTAATGTTTTAATATGAGAACAAGAAGCAGAGAAGAGAAACTTAAAGTCAATTCAAGCTTGTAAGCTAACTGAATTTATCAGGAAATAAGGAAAAAATAATATCTATTTCAGTTTCCTGCAACAGAAGCTGGTTATAAAATGGAAACTGACACTGTCATAAGTCATTGCTTCAAAAATCAGATATATCTGAAATAAATTGATGTCCCAGATTATTGCATGAAAACTTTGGGTATTAACTTCAAAACTTCTGTCATGGTCTCTTTCTCTGGTGTTTCAAAGACTCTGTAAAGAACAGTCAGACACAGGAGCTAAGTTGATTAAAATATGTATGTGTGTAAATGACATTAAAGACAAAAAAATTATTACACTTGCAGAATAATAGTGGAAAAGATCTTTGTATATTATATATGATAGTTTACTGACCTTGATGTGAATACGAAATCAAATAATTTGAATAGCATTAATATGCTTTCTCAAACTCCTAACCAACTAAAGTTCAATACCTAATACAATGAAAACAAAAACAAATTTTTCTTCAGACAAGTATTACAACCACTATTTATTTTAATCTAATATTCTATACAATGGTATATATATTTATTTTTACTCTTTTTGAAATCTTGCTAAATTCAAAATTTGTCTGATATTTATTACTACTGAGGAAATACCATGTGTTGTGACATTTCTTTTTCAGCATAGAGGCACTACTGTACAAAGTTGTGACTGAAAAACCATATAGCAAGTCTTAAAATATATATCTTGGATAGAAATATCTGTGTATTTTATCAGTTGTTTGTTGGCCTTCTTTTAAAACTCTTAAGATTCTGTGGTTACTTTAAAAACTCTACAGTGTTTTTCTCATGTATCCACTCATTTGAAAATGCCCTGGCAAAGATTTGGGAGACAAACTGTGAATGCTGCAGGTCTGCAAATGGGATGGGCTGTATTAAATTTCTTATGTTGCGTGGGTTGTTTCTACTTCATACAATATTTTCCCCTTAAATATCAGTTCATTATTGATGACTCAGATGTCTCAGATGTCTATCTTCTTGCCCTTGACTGAACCTGTAAGCAGAAGGTTCAAACAGATACGAAAATTCTGGGTCTGGAAAAAGTGGCCAGGCTGGTGAGCTCCTTGTTGCAGTTCTGAGAAGCATCAATGACTGCCTAGAAATCAGGGATATGATCTGGTGGTTTTCCATAGGTTTCAGAGAACCAACCTGGCTTATTCTTTCCTCTATTATTTTGGTAGATTGAGTGCATTTCAAGACTAGTCTATACAATGAATGGGTGTTATTGCTTTCCTTCTTGAAGAAGTGTTGAACTGAAGGCAGATTTTGAACAGAACAGATCAGGACAGATGAGATCTTGGACAGACAGATCTGGAGTAGACAGCTTTTGCTTTGCTGGGCTTGACAGTACAATTTGGAAGAGTAAACATGCCAAGCCCCTGTTAATGAGCCACTTTAAACACAGAAGAACAAAGAAACTAAGTCTCTTTGAATAACACAGATCAAACCCAGGAAGGTTTAAAATATACCCCAAAACTTGATTAAAACCAAATGGGGGTAGATGCTCATACCAGAAAAATTGGTATTTTTTAATAGTAAAAAATTGGTATTTTTTATTTAGTAGTAAAAGAGAAAATGAAGGAAGTGTGGAAGGAAGTGCGGGAGGGAGGGAGGGAGGGAGGGAGGGAGGGAGGGAGAATTGCTCAGGTGCCTCCCATAAGGGGACTAGGTTCGACACTGTCCTTGCAAGACTCTGGATCTACTGCAACATTTTTCATTAAATGTAGTGCCCTGGTGCAGGGTCTGGCCCTTTGGGGAGGGCCTTTGATGGGCCATGAGACCGCCTCTGCTGTCCCTCACATGGATGTCCTGAAGGTGGGAGGCTTTCCTGGGGTGGGAGGCACCCACATCTGGGCCAATCTGCACAGTGGAGGACGGGTCTTAACTGCCTTGGACCAGAGGATTTTTTTACCACATGCCCAAAACCTCTCCTCTTCCCCTCTTTGGTGTGAGGGTCTGTGTGAGACTGACAGAAGATAAACCTGGTCTTCCATAAAGCTTTTGTTATACAGTTTTGCTATAATAGGCAAAAGTCCTATATAAAGGTTTTTAAGCCATAACCATAACATTTCAGTCTCTGTCAGGCCCAGACATGGAACAACTTACACTGAGAAACTGGCACTGTGGTGTCCATAGTCTAGTCACTACCACAGGCCTCAGAGACATGACTGCATTTCTGGTTCGCCTCTGCAATTTCTGTGGCCTTGGTGTGCGTTGCATCATTCCTTTCACAATTTCTCTACCTGCAATAATGAGGGACATTAGGGGTCATGGAGATTCCTGCTTTGGCGACCTACAGCTCTGAGGCTGTAAGCTGCACAAGCTCACAGACCTTGCTGCTAGATTTAACACCCTCTGTGTCTTGGGTCCGAGCCTGGCTCCCTGCATCATCACATGCAGCCTGAAGCTGTGGCGCAGGGCTACCTGCCCCGGCACCAGAGAACAGCTGGCCCATCCCTCCTGGGTGCTGCTCCCAGGGAAACTGGTTTAGAGCTAAGGACACACAAAAACTGAAGGTACACAACAACTGCAGGTACACAGCAATCCCTCATTGCATGTTCTCATTCTTATGACAGGACATAACTGCTGTTATATGAGCAACAGACAAATTTGATTATACAGATGAATGTGTATGGTGGTCTGCTTAATTTTTATGTATTATATACAGTCTTTCCAAGCATTGGATCAGGTTTTAAATAATCATCTCATAATAAACTTGTAAAAGATGAATTTTAGTCCAGTTTTGTTAGAAACCACATAGATAAATTTCTCTAATTTTCATATTTTAGCTACTCCTACCTACCTGCTCTGTCTGTATATTTTGATAAAAATATCTAGACAGACTCGACATTTATCCTTTTCCTTTCTCTTAAACTAAGCATCCGTGATCGGCAAGTAAGCTGAGTTTTTTTGTTTTATGTAGAATTAGACAGACAAACAGGTATTGAAGTGGTCTCTAAGGCCATTTTGCAGACTGTTCACTTCCTCAATCTTTTTAAGAGCTCTTGATCTCTTAATGGGATTCTTTTTCTTAGTAGTGGTGGAAAAATAAAAAGACAGAGGAGATTGAGTTTTGTACCATATTCAGTACAATAAATGTGTCTTGTATCTGTCACTTGTCAGCAAGTGACACTCCTCAGTTATTTAAAATAAATGTTTTTTTGACCAATGCTACCACTATAATATTGGAGAGAGCTCAAGCTGCTGAAGTGATAGTGTACATTTCTAAACAAATTAAGGTGATGAACACAAAAATCTGTGAAACTTGTACTTTTGCAATTTTAAGGGCTAGTTGTGTCCAGATTTTCTATGGGATTTTTTGCATTTATTTGTACAATTTGTTGGTGAAACTGACCTGCAACATATGACTGAGTCTTCAACAATATTTAGAAAGAATCAACACAAAGCAAAAGTAAAATGATTGGTTTTGGGAGGAGATTATTTTTTTGTTAATTTTAATATTTATTACTGTAGGATTATCTAATCCTAGCACAAATAACCATAAAAATACCCCAAACAGACCCAATTCTTTTGACTCAAATAATTTATTCTTAAAGAGAAATGTTTGGCTTATTCAATTCAACGTATTTTAAAATGAATATATTATATTTTTCACTAATAATTAATTTGTTTTTCTTAGCAATCTAACTTCTAGAAATGGAATCCTGAGACAATTATACAATCATAGAATAGTTCGGGTTGCAAGCAACCTTAATCATCTGGCTTCAACTCATACTTAATAGAAGAATATTTAAATTCAAATCTCAAATATTTAGACATTATTAGTGTTGATTAGCAAATCTGTGTCCATGAATTCATGTGTTGCTCAGATAACCAGATTGTCTACTGATACGTGCAACCAGTAAATAATATGGTGGTAAGATCTAAAATGTATGTCTTTGCATTAAATAGACTCTTTCAGGGTGCAACTGAAAAATTCTTGTGGCCCACCAGAACACTTCACATTGTTCCTACAATAGATTTTAGCATCTTCTGCAGAAAATTAAGCTGTTTCAAATGAGTGGGGATTATAACAATTTTAATACTTTACATAGCTCTAAGCATGATAAGATCTGAGTTGGTTTTGTTGCATTGCGAGCAAATATATACCAAGAAATCACTACAATTTTTTTATTTTATGTTCCCTTTTCTTCTGACTGAATACTACAAATCATATTTCATGCTAACTTACCCAATAATTTAGTTCACCTTTAGGATCTTGGTGACAAGCAGAGATTATGTACTATGTGATGTATCATTTTCCTGTTATTTTTACTACTTTTAAAGACCTCATTTTTCTTAGTCTCAAATATAGTGTGATTTTTCAAAGAACTGTACAGCTTTTGGTATAACGAAATCGAATCCATGTCTTTGTGCAGCAGATGGGAGAAGTTTCATAAAACAACAAAAAAGCAATTCTTCTGTTCTTATTAACTTTTTATTCTGTATATACCATGGATTCACCCAGACAGGTTGTGATACTCCAGCTCAGTGATCATGAAATGCATGGCAATGTGTCTGACACTTTGCAAAGGAGGACTGTGGGGTGATTTCAACTATTTGGGATTTTTTTAAGTCTTCACAATAAACCTATGAACAGAAATAATGAATTGTTTTTATGAATAATGACTAAAAAAGGGAAAAGTTTAACCAGAAAACATTTTTGTTAAAGTTTATTTCTTCTATTTACAAGAAATCATAGACTATGTACTATCTAAAGGCCTTTTCAGTGGTCTCCTGGAAAACAAATATGTTATTGTGTTTGCCTACATATTTCATACTTTCCACAATTTTCAAACAACAGTATCTTAAAATGCACAATAATAAAATAAATGTAATGCTACAGTATCTACTCAGAAAAAAAACTTGAGTGAATGTTGAAAATAATATGTTTTTCTGGTAATTTTTTTCATGCCAGAGGTAATTTCTTTTACTGAGATTACTGATATCTGCTTTTTAGTACCTCACTTTTCATTAGATACCAGAAAGCTGTACAAACATGAACTAAATTCTCATACAGAATAATCTGTGAATTATGTTATGTTAGAAATCATTAGAAATAGGAAAATCGTATCATTTCAGGTGAAGGACTTGCCTGAGTTCACATAGTGTTTTAGAAGCAAAGGAAGGAACATTTCCTGGAAACTGTCATTCCCATTCAACATTTTTGATATATAATATGAATACATGTCAAAATTTGAAATGGCACCTTTTTTGTGCTTTATACAAATATGGTTGATATTCTGCATAAGCTCATGTACACTTGGAAGCTTTAATGATTACTTTATAAAGTCTTAGGCATAAATAGATGATTTATTCTCACCTGTATTATTGAATGAAGTCTTTGTAAGTTTCTCTTCTGTCACTTTTGAAGTGAGATATTTTCTGTTGTCTTATCTCCTAATAAATCCTTCTTCTACAAGTCTTTTTAGATTTGGAAGAGCAAGAGGTATAGAGTTGGAAGGTGTGTTAATTCCTGATTTTTGTGTATTGTTTACTTAATGGTAAAGCTAAACAGATTTTTTTAAAAGCCAACATTAAGAAACCTTGTAATTTTTACTGTTTGCATCTGCACCACAGTATCATGGAACAATATATTCATCATCTTCCTCAGCCCATCTGAGTCAAATGCATTATTGCCAAAGTATGTGGAGTGTTAGAAGCACATCCTTAAACCCAGTGGATTCAGCAACTGACAAGAGTGAAATATTTAAAATGCAAAAAAGTTGTAAAGCTTTGCTTTTAATTATTACTTTATCAATTACTTATTGATTCTGTCCTCTCTTGGATTTGTTGTATGCTAGTTGATCATGACAAAAAAGGAAATATTTAATTGATTTAGATACGGATTTGCTGAAAACTCCGGAGATTTTAGAGTATTTTCTATTTATTTTTCTCATTAATACATCTCAGTTTCATGTGACACTGCAAAGTGTATAAAACTCTTATGATTGTCTGCTCAGCCCCCAAGCTCTGTTGAAACCAGTCCAGATGGGTATTTGCCCAGAATTTAATCAAATAATAAGATCTGTGAGCTAAGATTTCATGTAAATATGTCCATATTTCTAATCCAGTTCAATAGCAGAACTACTTCCCCAGCTATAGTACTCACTGGTTTAACCAATGATGTAAAATGCTTGCATTTTGTCAATTCCACCTGCCAGAGTACATCCTCTCTTCCCTTACACTTGGATTATAAACTCTTTGGGACAGAGAAAACATTTTTTTTCTCTGGATTTCTAGCATGTTTTTCACAGGGGCATACTGGTTTACTTCTAGCATTCCTAAACAGGGGTGTACTGGGTTTGCATGGCCTAGTTTTTGGTTGGGGGGCCACAGAGGTGACTTCTGTGAGAAGCTGCTAGAATCTTCCAGCATGTCTAGCAGAGCCATTCCCTGATGGCTCTGAAGATGGACATGCTGCTGGCCAAAACTGGGCCAATTAAAAATGATGGAAACACCTCTGTGATAACATATTTAAGAAGAAAACCAAAACAAAGTGGGACACAGATTTTTCTAGCTGGAGAAGAGGTGGATGTGAGAACATATGGAGGAAACAACATGGAGACACCAAGGTCAGTGGAGAAGGAGGGGCAGGAGGTGCTCCAGGTGCCAGAGCTGGGATTCCTCTGCAGGCTGTGGTGAGACCATGGTGAAGCAGCTGTGCCCTGCCGCCCCTGCAGTCTTATCTCCTAATAAATCCTGCTTCTACAAGCCTTTTCAGATTTGGAAGAGCACCCACCCACACCCAAGCTGCCCAGCTATAAGCAAACTTGTCTGACAGCCAGTAAGAGAGTTAGCTCTGCCTGCTCTGAGAGTAGGCTAAGCCTTCCCCAATAGTAATATATTAGCCTGGGCTTTGCATTTGGCTTAGCACTGTCCATAATGTATCTTTTGGAGCACAGCTGGCTCATCATGAAGGCAGAGCAAAGCGTGACAGAGTGGGAACCTTGCCTGAGACAGGTTTATCATGAAACTACACCTTTAGTGACTATTACAATGTGATGTGTCTTTTCATATCCTGGACTTTTTTTTTTTATAGCCTGCAAATTGACAAACATACGTGATTCACATAAAATAGATTAGCTCAAAATGTATTTTAGTGAGTCTTGATTTACACAAGAAAACAGTAATTAACCACAGTATGTCAATAAAATCTGTCTCCAACATGTAATGTTACAGTTATTGTCTGAACCCAGTGTGTCTTTTCAGAAGGATGAAGCCCAATATCTTACAATTTCATTTATTTTCTATTTCACAGACAATACAATAAAACAATGACATATTAGCTTTAATCTCACAGAAGCCAAAACAATGTGAAAAAAATGCTATGAATTCTGCACTCTCCCCTGCTGACCATTTTTTTTGATTGTAAATTTGGTTTCATTTTACTAGTGCTTTTCTACATCCTACACTGTAGGCATCTAATACTGATTTTTCTTCACTTGAGTTATACAACTTCATCTTGACTTGAATTATTTGCCTTGATGCACATATTTTTTCCAAAGGAAAGGAATTTTTTGCTGTGTTTTGACATTACTGCTCCATGAAAGAAGCACATTATACCCCATCCCAACAAAACCAGACAGCCTGAGATATTTACAATATATATTCCTTATATTGCTTCCTGCTGTGAGCATTATAATTTTCTTATATTTCTAGCTTATGCCATCTGAATGAAAATCAATGATGAGGGAAAATGCAAGTCCTATTTATAAAGAATTCCAACACAAACTGTGTCTGATCTCTCCCACTGGATGATTAGAGCAGGAAAGGACCACCAGCAGGTCAAAAGTGCTACTCTGTGCTCTGATTGATGCAGCTGAGGAGACTGTTGTGCCCAAGCAGCAAAGCCTGTGGGTGACTGCGATATAGCATGTCTTGGAGGGAAGGATAGTGCAAACCACTGAGCAGAGTTCAGTTACGATCAGAGATGATGACTCCAGTAAATTCTCTGAAGTGGAAGAAGAGGTTAATGAACAGAGACAGAGTGTAAGGAAGAGAGAGACGAGGATTTGTTCTGACTAGTAACAGGAAGCTGCTCTTCTTCCAGCACTTGCTCAAAGTAGGACATACACAGTGGCCAGCAGGTATTTTCTAATGTGAACCCTGAACACTGCTGCAAGCATCTGATTAACTGCTTGATTGTAGAAAACAGACTGGGAAAATCTAAAGTCCATTAATATTTAGGTTTAATGTGCATAATTCTGAGAATCACTGCAGCTTACACAGGCTCACTCTACCGCTAGAAAAGTAGATCTGTTTTAAATACCTAAAAAGACTGAATCTTGTCCTTCTGACACAGCTTCATGTTAAAAAATTTACAAAACTTTGCTTTCCTCAGAGGACAATCATGCCAGCACAGTGAAACTTGTAGGATAGACTGAAATTCATATTAACTGGAGCTATTTATGCAGATGTTTCTGTTAGAAATGTTGATCTGTCTTGGGCTGAGGGGGTGACATGCATATTTTTCAAAAACTCTGTGTCCTCCTCAAAATACTGATGATCACTGGTGGTCTTTCCCTTGATATGCAATTTGAATGAAGAACTTTCTGCTGTATGGTGTTATGACTCCTCAGATTCAGAGTTCAAGCAGCTGCTGGAGATAACTGTACAGCAGAGTCAGCAGAAACAGGCATGGTCTGGGTATCAGGTTCACAGACAAGCACACAAGCTGGCATCACCAATGAAGATGAATATGCATTAGGACAATCTTAGTAATCTTAGAAGAGTACAGACACACAACCCTTCTGCCAGCCCTGCTGCAGAGGCAGCAAGCAGTCTGTGTCAGCAGGGTGATAAGGAAGAGATGAAAAGGTGATTCAAAGCCCACGGTGGAGTTTGCTTATACTAGAGCCACACAATAATCCTTGTGTTTGTGATTTAAGCAGATGTCCAGCTATTAGAATTTGATTCAAGAATTTGAATGAGATCTTCAAGAGTTCTTTAATGAGCAGTGATTAATATCACATTTAGTTTCTGTGAAATCTGGACATTGTTAGGGATTGAGAAAAGACTAGATGAGACATATTCCCGATCCTTTAGAGTATTGTATTATTGACCCAATTATTTATCATGCTGGAAGTAATTTTAGCCCAAATCACACTGTGAATATACTAGGCTTACATAGTTTGGGGGATTTTTTTTTTTTTCTTATATTAGTAACACCAGATACAACAAATTTAAAGACTGAAAATTATGCTTGGGGAACAATTCTAATGGGTGTTAAAGCTCTTCCAGTGGAAGTACAATAGTTGCACAATATTGCAAAATCTTCATTCAGAGGGAAAGAGCCAAATTTTCCACCTCTGCTGATTTTATAGTTAATGTAATCAGAACTAAAGTAGTCAGAATTTGCATGTGTATGCCGGTCCAAAGAAGGTTAATATCTTTTTGCAAAAGATATTTTAATATTAATCAACAGCACTTGTTCTGCCTGTGTAACTTTTTAATTTGTTTTTTCTTCTCTCGATTCTGCTGCTGTGTTTCTTCTGCACTTCTTTTCATTCCTGGATTTCTCAGTCCCCTTTGGGCTGAGCTCCTTTGGGATACTCCTTCACGGGGAGTCCCACTTATCACAGTCCTCCGGGTCAGGACAAAAACTCCAAAGCCTGTTGGGATCTTGTTTCTTGTGTGTATTAGGATGTTACCACAAAACTTGGCAGGTCTCTCCAGACTTGCTGCTCAAGTTCAATTCACTGCAACCTGGTTGATTTCTTTCTGATGGTACAAAATGGTCTTGTGCTACACAGTTCTTTTATCTTTATACTCATTCTTATCCAATTAACAATAGACACATATATTATTTTTCTTAATGACCCAATGACCCATCACCTGTGTGCTGCACTGTGGCATTTTCTATCCAATCACTTACTATTACCCAAAAACCTCTAGAAGAAGAACATGAAGAATAAAGAAGGAAAAGAAACAACAGTCTCGATCCTCCATCTTGTCTTCTGCTTTCTAAACTGTTTTAAACTCTTTTTCACCCAGTGACTCAAGAAAACTCTCTAATCAACACACCCACACTTTTAGCTTTTCTATCTAACTTTAACAGTTGTTTTCATGTAACACCAAAAAAGCATGCTCATAAATTTAATGTTGTATGAAATTCAGTGTTCTCTTGGATCTCAGAGCTAAGCATCAGAAACAAGGGCACACACTCTGGGTCTCAGACTCCAGCAACATGATTATAAACCTTTTGCAGGAACTTAAATTTGGCTTAGGATTTCATGTGTGAAAACATACATATGTCTGCAATCATACCTGCATGTGTTTTCAAATGGTATCTGTGTTTGGCCAGGAGAACCATTGTGTATATCATCTTACTGTGAGACTGTAAATCTACTTGGATCTAAACTTGGCATCTCTCAGCTGTGATCAAATCATCAATCACCTTCCATGCAGCAACTGTGAATTATCTTTGGTGTCTTGACAAAGAAGGTTAATATTTCAGTTTGGGCATAAAGAAAATAAGAATGGACCTAGATATTTCTTTCTGAGTGATGAAAGGAACAATGAATTTAGTAAAGTTTAAACATTTAATCCTATACAATTTTATTCTATTTTGTATGACTTTATTTTACTTTACTTTTAATAAAAAGGACAGTTTACAGCATTAGTGCAATCCAAATAATAAACTGATGATTTTTTAAGCTGCTTGGTGGTTAATACCTCTCTAAAAAGATATTTCAACACCTTTCTAAAAGGTGTTAGAAATTGTTAGAAATTGTTAGAAATTGTTGTATTAGAAATTACATTACCTCAAATGAAGAGTTATAACCTTATGAATTTTCTCCAAAGGAAATATTATTATATTCATGTCAAAGTAAGAAGATATCATTTATAGATGGAAGTCAGAGGAGTGCTATGAAAATTAGAAGTATGAAGTTGAATTATGCCTTCTAATTTCTTTTAAAACTCTTTAAAATGTTAATTTGTAGATAGTTTTTTTTCCCTACAGCTTCAATTTCATTCTGCTAATCTGTGTTACTTTCTGGAGGACAAATAGGAGAACTGCTAGATATATATACATATATATATATGTGTGTGTGTGTATATATATATATATATTATATTATATATATATATATATGTGTGTGTGTGTGTGTATATATATATGTGTATATATATATATATATATATATATATATATTAGGTAAATATGAGAAGAGTTTACCTGAATGGGAATTTAACAAACAAGACAACATGCTAGGGGCTTTTGTCATAATACTTGCAGGATTATCTTTAAAATACTAGGAACTTGAACTTTCAGTTCAAAATATGTTTATTTCTAATATTCCCGTGCCTCCTGGGCCTGGAGACTCAGTAGAACTATCAAACTTCATGAGATATGGAGTGATAGTCCCGTCATGCACAAATAAACATGCAGCTGCTGTGGTCATTTAAATGCAATTTCCAGTTTCCCCCACATTTCTCCATCAAAAAGAGTCTTCTCTAATAGAGCTATAAATTCTATTTCCTACATTACGGAAGCTCACTTCAAACAGCAATATAAGTTGAATTTCTTTGTAAAAAAACCTGTTTGTGTTGTACATCAATTACACAAACAAACTTCTTTATGTACTGCTGGAATATGGGCTGATGCATACGCTGCAGACATGGTGCTATAGCTATAAAAGATAGATTCTATGGAAAATCTCTGACCACTGAACAGACAGAATATTTACTCTGTACTTCATATTTTACTGCTGTCAGTTTTATTGTTAAGGAAAATAAAAAATGGAAAATTCAGCCAAGTTCTGAAGTCTTAGAGAAAAAAAAAGCAAAGATCCAAATTGTTGTGGCTGAATTAGATTTGTTCTTCCATCTCCTTTGATTTATTTTAAACTTTTTTATATTGAATTTTGAGGGTAGTGTATTCTCTGAAATCATAGAAACAAAAATATTTTAACATTCTAAAGTCTGTATCACAAATGTAACATAAGTTTTTTCTTTTTTCTTTTTTTTTTTCTTTTTTCTTTTTTATTTGTTTTTTCCTCTTTTTCATTTTCTATTCCATTTTAACAGTCACCAGTGTTGTCAATTTTCTGGCAAGGATTAACTGCACATAGAACTCCTTGATGGGTCCTGTTAGAGAAATTAATTTCTGAGGCAACAGGAGATATTTACAAAGTTGTTAATTGTATGATTCCACAAGGACATTTCATTCAGATAGTAAAATATCCTCAACAGGTTATCAATATATGTAATTTTAAAAGCAGCATGAAGTGACCAAAATGGAGCAAGAAAAGGCAAGGAATTTCATGGACTCAGGTTTCCAGTTTCTCTGCTCAAATCTAGATTTGTACTCTTCTAAGACTGCTAACAAACACCAATTCAGTATGTGCCTTTCAGCAAAATTCTCCATCAGTCCCTATATTCCTATTCCAAGTTTCCTGGAACAAAGCCAGTTCCTTCAACGCATACACTTTGATGAGACTGTCTGAATTTATATTAGTCCATCTAAATTTTTGTCAGACTCTGCTCTCACAAGTCCTGGAAGAATCACTGAGAACACTCAGGATTCACTCATTTTAGGTGCCCCACTCTACATGGTTTGTATCAGCCAGAGTGACAATTACAGGACAAGTAATCTCTTAGAGATTTTGAAAGAACAAGGAGGTACAGGACAATATGGAGAATTATGCAGCTACTAATATTTAGGAAATCTTCAATGAGCATGTGTGCAAATTTCTTCTTCAGGGAGCTAAAGCTAGATCAGATTTTGCTGGTTATTAGCAGAACAGGCAAAAAAAAATATCCTGCTGAAGATTCCCTTCACTATTCTGCTGCTGCCCAAGTTCAACTTCAAACTAGGGCTTCTTGAGGAAAATTCTGTTTGAAGGTTTTAACCCAGAGCAACATTTTATTCCCTATCACACTCCTGAATGGCTGAAAAAAGTTCAGCTAAGGTAACAATCCTCCAAATCTTCTGCATTGGTTTGATGTATGAAAATGTAATCAAATGTACTGAAACAATAAGTCAGACAGATAAAGGGAAACCTGCTGGATGAGGTATTGAAAGAAATATGAAAGTTGCAATGGCCTGTGTAGGACACACTGATGACAAATCTCAGAATTTTGGCTGCTAGATTTGGTTAGCCATCAACATACCACTTTATTAACTGTGTGAAATCATGGAATCATAAAATGGTTTGGGTTGAAAGAGACCTTAATGATCATGTAGTTCCAACCCCACACCATGGGCAGGGACACCTTTCACAGACCAGGTTGTGCAGTGTTTCATCCAGCTTCCAGAATTACCTCCTTCACCCTTCTGGCCTTGAACAATGCCAGGAATGGGGCACCCTCAACTTTCTGAGCAGCCCATTCCTGGTGGTGTCTCACCACACCCAGAGTACAGAATATCTTCCTAATATACAAACTAAACCTATACTTTTCTGGTTTGAAGCCATTCCCTCTTGTCCTGTCACTACACACTCTTGTTGAAAGTCCCCCTCCATCTTTCTTGCAGGCTGCCTTCAGCTAGTAGAAGGACATAATTATGTCATCCTTAAGCCTTGTCTTTCCAGGCTGCACAGTCTGAAGTCTCTTAGCCTTTTTTCCTTATAGGAAAGGTACTCTATCCCTTTAATCTATTTTGTTACCCTCCATAGGACTTGCTCCAACAGGTCCTTGTCCTTCCTGTACTGGGGACCCCAGAGGTGGATGCAGCATTCCAGGTGGGATCTCACTAGAGTGGAGCAGAGGGGCACAACCCCGTCCCTCACCCTGCTGGCCATGCTGCTTTTGATGCAGCCCAGGATACAACTTGTCTTCTGGGCTGAGAGCACACATTGCCAGGGCATGTCCAGTCTCTCATCTGCCAGCACCCCCAAGTCCTTCTTGGCAGGGCTGCTATTGATCTGTCCCCCAGCCTAGATTGATACTGGGGGCTGCCCCAACCCGGTTGCAGGACCTTAGACTTGGCCTTACTAAACCATGAGATACCCATAGGCCCACTTCTTGAGCCTGTCCACATCTCTCTGGATGACATCCTGTCATCCAGATGTATCAGCCATGCCATTTAGCCTGGTGGCATACAAATCAGTCTTATCTACATCCTGCCCTGTATCTCCTCTTATCATTCTCTTCTAAGAGACGTAAGCATACAGTTAATTACCATTTCTTGTTCATCAGGCTTCTCAAGTCTTTTAAAAATCTGAAACTGTCAAAAACTCATTACCTCCAATTAAAAGTAACTGGTTGTCTATAGTTTTATGTAAATAAAGAAAAAAAAAATAATTAGATGGTCAAAAGTAATTAATTTCTGGATAATGGAAGCAATGGACCCCAGGGGTGGTTGTATTGAGCTTAACATCTAGGCAGGATTAACCACATTTACATTGGCTACATTCTCACCAGATCTTTCTCTAATCTGTTCTCAAAGACCTCCAATATCAGAAACACTCAACCTTCCTCCCTGATCCGGTGTTTAAATTCTGGTATTGTTAAAGGTTTATTCACAAATTTAATCCCAGCCTCATTTACTGAAAATTAAGCCCATTGCACCACGCCTGTGCAAAAGATGACACTTCTTTCCTCAGTACAACAGTCCTCAAGTATGTGAAAAGCTGATTTATGTAAATATAAAAAAATAAAAATAGATGGTCACTTTTTTTTTTTTTCCCCAATTTGATCTAAATAACTCACATTTGTTCCTTGCAGATTTTATTTTCTAGCCATCTGGTCATACTCAGTGCTCTATTCAAGACTTTCAGAAGGTCCAGCTCCTTTGAAATACACTCCAGCTAGAGTGTTTCCATTTCTGGGTAGAGCAGATTTCACAGGTCTTTTTATGTTATCCCACATGGTCTGTGTCTTTTTTGCAGCAGTGGAAAATTTTTCACAAGGCAAACGTTTAAACATTATTGTTCATCTTTATGACATGTAGTAATCCTTAGTTCCACCAAACAGCCAGTTGCCCACCTTTCTGTATGACACTGACAATTCTTACCCTTATTCCTAGCTTTGTATAAAACTGACTCCCAGTGTCCCTCAGGCTGCACCAGTCTGAGTACAACAGGGTATTGTACGAAACTACTTTTTCAGAATTCCTTTCAGGTACCTCCTTGAGCTCCCACCTGAGCATATAAACCTATTTTGTGCATGAATCCTAATACCTTGGAAAGCTGCTTGCTCTTTCAATCTCAATATGTCAATAATTATATGCAGAATAATTCTAAAATGAAATTTAGACACATAAATTCACTTAATCAATACACAAAACTGCCCAATTACTTAAACAAAGGACAGTATACACACCTAAAAAAGACTATAATAACAATATAATAACAAGAAGACTATAATAACAAAATATTCTCTAAACTGGGATTTAGATGTCTAGTAGCTACATGACAATCCAATCTACTTGTTCTCCTAATACCTTATACAAAATTAATTAGGTGTCTCCTTAATTAGTTGACAACAGTGTATAAGACTAAACTTAATTACACATCTTGTTCAGAAGCACTTATTTTGGAACACATCTCCTGCTTTGAATTTCCTATTAATTCAGAGTTAGGTGTCCTTAATCCTTAGTTTTTATGAAGGTCTCTGGAGAAGCCTGGTTGCTGTTAGGTGTAATCTTTTAGTCTGACTGTAAACCAGACTAACTCCTAAACGTACTTAGGAACTCGTAACAGTTTCTGTTTATGAGCCAATAAAAGTTTAATTGGTCTAATTTAAAAAAACTGCATTTAATGTGAATAAAAGGCTGAAAGGACAAATACAGCACTAGTGTATGGATGTCTTCAGACCAGCTCTGCTGCATTAGAATCCATGCCTCGTCACAGTCTCTAATTTTCCAGTTAGACCTATATTTAGGAACAAAATGGAATCTTTAAACATCTTTTCTTGTGTGCAAGTAGAGACCCTAGGTACTTTGCTTAGGAGGAATGAGCTTTCGTTTATGCCTCTTGGCAAAGAAATGCCTGAATTATGTGGAATGTACTGCATCCTAAATCTTAATCACTCAAGAAAGTATTAAAAATCCTGCTAAAATATACAACTAGCGAAGATGTCATTTTCACCTATGGAGATAATCTCAGTGCCTGGTTTATATAAACTCCTACACTGTGGGACTCTTGTAGATTAGAATTGAAGATCCTGGTCAAATACAGATATTACTGATCAAAGTAGCATTCTTAATTTTCACCACTCATTACAAACAGGAACTAAGTCAGGCACCTTTCACTGTACACAGAAATCCCAAGTGACAGACAACAGGTGGTCTTTCAGTGAAAATAGTTAAAAAGCATGTGGTCAAACACATCAAATAGAAAAGAAAGGGAGAAATTAATGTCTGAACACATGAGAATATAGTGTTTTTATTAATGATTGTGTCAGCATAATGCATTTTAAAAATAGAAGTTACTATTTCTGGTACAATAAATTCCAGACAATACCTCAAAATTGCCAAAGGAATGGTGAAATTTGTCATGTTAGACAGAATTTTACTTCTCTTACTAACACTCAAAATGCTTAGAAAATTTCATGAACCTTATGAAACAGAGAATTAATTTAATTAACTCTTGCCCTGAGTAAATTAACTGCTCGTAACACTGGTTTTTTTTTTGCATCAAAACACACTAAGTAAGCAAAATTTTTATGTCTCTTCTGTGACCTGAAATCTTCCTTTAGAAATCACTTCAACCCTTCCCCAAGCCTCCAGCTGGTACTTTTGTAATAATAGTATTTGACATTAAGTAACAAGAAAGAAGCTGAAGAGAGGATGTTAGTTCAGCCAATGTCATATCCAGCTACAAGTGAAATCTGATGCAGACAGGTGTAAAAGCAATGAGCTATGAACTGAAGCTGCATTTTCTTCAATCAGATGCAGATAGAGACATTGATATGACTTCAGCTCTGCTTCAGGAGACCTAGTTCAGATTCATACAAAGGTTTGATTGGGTTTTTTTTGAGGAAAAAATTAGGTTGTTAGAAAGAAAAAAAAAATACCATTCTAAAACTTAGCCCCATGTATGTTATAAATTCAGTATACCCAAAGTATGGTCTATTTTGTTTCCTTGCTAGGAAAGAGTACTCTTAACCTGTTATTTCCCAAGAGCTGTGTGGAATGAGTGGAATCTACAATTAAACATTGATTGAAAATTTATTTGACATTTGTAAGGGTAATATTGAAAAGTAGGAGGGAAAAAAAAAGAGCATTAGGAAAATAAAAGGAACTTCAATAACTATTTGAACATTGCCCATGAAGCTCCTGAAGATGAAAAGAAATCTACAGAGGGGAAAAATATTTATGGGATTAAATATATATTTTAGAAGTACCCAACTCTAGAGAGACCCCTTTGAAATTCTGAAGGGATTGCATTGTTTGTTTTCAGCTCTTTAGGAGCTATGGCATCTCAGAATCAATTGTCAAATTGGTAATTTTAAAAAGTATTTATAAATAAAGTTGATGTACTGCTCTCAAATGTTTTTTTTCCTCTACTCATTTATTTTCTGGTTTTGTTTTTTTTTTTAAAGTTTTTATCTTCTCAATATATTCATGTAATATGTAAGAAAGAAAGAGTGTCTGATTATCAAAAAATATAATAAAAGTAAAAAGTGAAAACAGCTGTGCTGCATAAAATCAGTAACCAGGCAGAACTGGGGCCTGTACAGATGTGTAAAGAAAGCTACAAAAAAGAGAACAATATGCATATAGTGGGATTTCTCTGGAATCAAACTTCTGAACTGGTGGTTATAACTTTGAGTTGAATATCCTTTGTGAATTTCACTTTTGTGAATTTGTACAACTACATTTTTGAATGCTGAAAATTTTTAGCATTTACAACTGATAGAAATTACTTCTGAAGTTCATCAATACAGGCCTTGAAAATGGGTCTTCTTCTGATTGTTTTAAACCTGCTACTTCATAATTTCTTTTAATACCTCTAATTCTTATAAGGTTCAAGAACCAACTGGTTTTTATTTGCTTTCTCCAGGTTATTCCATGCTCTTAAAGATCTTTTTAATGTTTTTTGATGAAGGATCAAGAAGAAAAATCGAGATGATTCTAGAATCAAGAAGAGTCTTTGTCTATTTATTTGTTCCTCTTATAAAAATTCATTCAATCTTCATCTTCTGCAGGTGAGCCCTATCATTTTTGAAATTGTCGAACCAGAACAGTAATCAAGAAATGGGCATGCTGTGGATTGTTTGAATATATGAATATGTAGGTTTTTTCCTGTCAGGAATTTATTTCCTAATAGTTTATTACATTTTACCTTCTTCATTGATAATTACTGAATAATGAACTGATGTTTGCATTAAAATTATTGATGTCACATCCAAAACTTTCTTCATAGTTCAGATTGTATACTTGTATATTTGAAATTAGGATAGGTTGTCCTCATTAAAAAAACATTTCCTTTTAATAAAGATGGAATTATGTTTGGCAATTGGCATATGATGGTCAATTTCTGAATTTTTTTGGTGAGCATTCTTCATTATGACCCCAAATAACTCAATATGGTTAGAAACAGTGGTCATCTCATTCAATAACAATCATGGATAAATAATCTGAATAGCACATCTTAGCATTAATTCCTGTAGTATTCTAATAATGTCTTCAGACATTTACACTTACCTACAACTTATTCCTTCTTTTTAATTCTAATCTTTTAAGTGGTTGTTTACACTCTTAATGAACTTTCCATTTATCCCATGCCAACTGAGATTTTCTTCAGAGTTTTTAGTAAAATCTTTTTCAAAAGCTTTATGAAGATTGTAATAGCCTGTAGCAACTTGGTGACTTTTGTTCTTGGGTATGAGTCCTTTAAAGAATTCTAGTAGATTAGTAAGATATGACTCCTTGCTCCAAAAGCCAGTGTTTGGCTCTTCTCCAGAATATCACATGCTATTGTGATTGTGCGTACCTGTATGCGCAGTCTGCCTCCTATGAAACTTTCCACTACTTTCTTCCAGCACAAAAATCAGGTTTCTTATTTGGGGGCTTAATTTTAGATATTTTTTTTAGTTGCCTTTATGTTTGTCACCCTCTGTCCCAAATCTGCTGGAGCAATTTTCACAGATAGCTCACACACCACAGTTAAATAGGTCAGCTGTTTCATACTTCGAAGAATACCATCTTGGTCTGTCGAATTCATTCTTTGATTCACTAGTTCATTCTAGAATCCTTTATAATGACACTTCAGGTTTGGTATATCCTCATTGTTCACAAACAGGGCCTCTGGCCCAGGTACCTCTTTCAGATCTTCCACTGTGAATATAGAAGAAAGCAAAAAAGTGCTGTAGTTTTCTAGGAAATCTTGATTGGTTTTAACCACTGTGCTGAGGAAAAATGATAGAAGAGGAAGTTTGGACATGAATACAAAAAAATTTCCAGATTACCTGGAGGACTTTAATGTTTCATTCCGAGGTTTTCATAAAGTTTACTTTTTTCATATCAAGGCATAGATAAAACTGTTTTCAGGCTTAGTTACTCTAAGAAATTGTTATTCTTTGGATGTGTAGTTATAGCTTTGGATTATAAAGCTGAATAATATAAAAATATAAACATTTCTAGAAAAGCTATAGATTGAAATCACAAAAATATTTGCATTTTTAGACGTTGTTCACAGCTACTTAAATTATGTGTTTAGTTTAGTCCAGATGAAGCCAGTAAAAATAAGCAGAGCTGGGAACTCCCGTGCCACACATTAAGCATGGCAATCAAGTGATAGAAGCAACTGTGTTAATGGTCTAAGTTGTGTCTGTTACCTATTTTCAGCCAGTGTCTATTGGGAAGCTAGTACTTCAGCTGAACTCCAAGTAAATAGTTATTATTTCTTAACATTTTTTCTATAATGTATAAGAGGAAATAAAATTTCAATGGATACTGTTAGGTCAGAGCAGGAGCATGACTATTTTCTTTTTACAAGTTAACCTATATTTTCACAACAAAGCTTACAAATAGCAGTACTTCAGAGGCACAGCACATTCTGCAGCTATTCCCCTCATGCTCATCTCACTTACACTGTGCAGGCCACCAAGTTATTCCCACATCTAAGTGTTTGCTTTTAACAGCTATATCTGTGGTGAATTAAGGCTCTGCTGTGGTTCCTTAAATAAACACTTAGGTCACAGTATGGTATCTACACACTGAGCAATGGTGAGATAGGCTCCAGGGGCAGAAGAACACACTCTTAATCCAACATGTAGAAAACACATGCAACCTTTGTGTATGTGTACAGGGCTACACACTTTGGGTATAGATTTAGAATGTAGTGGTCAAAAATATGCCTCCAGTGTAGTTCACAGCCTGTAACTGCAAAAGTGAACTTATAACCAAAGTATTTTTGAAACCAGATTTCTTCCTATATTTCACCTAGCTTCCCTAAGAATTCTGCCTTTTTCAGAGCAACCCACAGTATCAGTACAGGCTGGGGGATGAACAGATGGAGAGCATACCTGACAAGAAGGACTTGGATGTGATGGTGGATGAGAGGCTGGAAATGACCAGTGATGTGCTCTCACAGCCCAGAAAGCAAATGGTATCCTGGGCTGCATCCAAAGCATTGTGGCCAGCAGAGCAAGGGAGGGGTTTTTGTGCCTCAGCCATGCTCTGGTGAGACCCCACCTACAGTGCTGCACCTCAGTTCTGGGGTCCTCAGCAAACAAAAGACAAGGACCTATGGGAGCAAGTCCAGAGGAGACCATCAGGAAGATGAGAGGGATGAAGTATTTCACCTAAGAGTAAAGGCTGAGAGAGTTAGTGTTGTTCAGCCTGGAAGAGAGAAGGCTTAGGAGTGACCGAATTTTGCCTTCCAGTACCTGAAGGGTGCCTACAAGAAAGATGTAGTGACAAGTCAAGAGGGAATGACTTCAAACTTAAAGAGAGTAGGTTTAGGTTACATGTTAAGAAATTCTTTACTAAATTCTTTACTGTAAGGGTGGTGAGGCACTGGCACAGGTTGTCCAGAGAAGCTGTGGCTGCCATATCCCTGAAAATATTCAAGACCTGGTTGGATGAAGCTCTATGCAACCTGGTCTGTGAAGGATGTCCCTGCCCATGGCAGGCAGTTGAAACTAGGTGATCTTTAATGTCCTTTCCAACAAAAAGTATTCTAAGATTCTATGATTAGATTTTGCTTTACCTGACTTCCTAAAACAAAGAAAAAAATATCAAAATATCCTGATGCAACAAATTATTTCATTATACAGTTATATGCTTAACTTTAGAAATGTTAACAGACATGGAAAAATCAGTCTTTTGTTGAACTGGATCATAGATACATAGAACTTATAACTATCAATTTTATATCTTCCCAAGATTTCAGCTTTTGATAAAATGTTGATGTAATAGTCACAGTTAAATATTAATTTTTTCTCTAGATAGTGCAGATGGTACCTACAGGGACACATCTTATATAGTTTGCATTGTCCACTGACACAGATTTATTTCTCTTCATTAACAGAAGGAATCCATCTGCTTATGTCAGATCAAAAACCTAAGAGATAGCTGGGAAAAGTTATATGTCTCTGAACAGCAAGTACACATTTTATAGGCTTACAGGAGTATTATTTGCAAATTCCCATAGCAAGAAATGTGTTGTAATACTGATGTCTCAGTTATTCTGCTTCTCTCAGCAGCAGAGGTTCTTTATCCTGAATATTTCCTGTCTCTTTGTAAATATTTTACTATCAAAAGTTGTAAGATTATCATGCAAGTTGCACAGAAGAACAGAACTGCAGAGAAGTGTTGCAGTGGTGATTTCTTCTTACTTGGGCAGTTTCCTCCAATTCTGTTTTCCCTTTGTTCCTCATCTCCCTAAATTTTAAGGTATCTGGAGGGTGCACTTGATGCATTTGGCTGTGGCCATTTTGAGTTCATCACGATAGGACTATCATTACTGATGATAATACAGGTTTAATTCAATTAATCCTCCAGTCTGCTGTAAGTCTTTATTGGCACACTAAGAGAGGAATGGTCATTATATATACATGCTTGTAAAATCGTTCTGTGCCATTGGGACACTTTCATGCATACTTTTAATGTTATTCTTATCCAGATTACTTAATATAATTTCCTTTATGTAACTTTCATACAGGAAATTGTATTTTGAAAAAAAAAAATCAAACAAAAAATACCCTTTAAATTTCAAATGTCAACTTTATTTTAACCTCATTTTATCCTGGCTTTTAAGCCTAAAAATTTTAAGATAAAGGTTAAGGTTTCTCCCATTTTTATTTTCCCCCTTCACCAATGATCAAGAAAGGTTAAAAAAAGGAAGACATAGGAGGAATTATTGTTAAGCTTCTAATTAAATCATTGAAAGATGAATTTTCCCCTTTTCTTGAATTATGCTACTATAATCTGAATGAGAAATATTAGGAAACAGTTGCAAAGCATGGAAAAGCAAAAGTGAATATCAAATTGATTTTTCATGGTGTAGGCAGAACAAGGGCACAAATCAAAGTTATATAAACTATAAATTTTCAATTGAACATGTGCAATTAGCAAAAATTTTCTAAGGAATTCGGAAAATTCAGAATTTAATATTAATCCGTGTAGCATAACTGCAATTAGAAAAGGTAAAACATTTATGAGGGATTTAGAGACAAAGATAAGGTTTGAAATCAAGGTGCAAATTTGTTAGAATCCAACAATTATTTCAGTTAGTATTTTATTTTTCAGGAAGTTCTGGAAGTACTATTACATAAAGCTCTGACATAACTTTTGGGGTCTTTTAAAATCATATTCAGATACAGAAATGCAGAATACTTTTTGCGAAAGTAACTTTAAATCTAAGCTATTCAAAATAGATATCTTATGTCTGATAAAACAGATGTACTTGGTTGTTTGGGTCTTTTTGTCCCTGTCAAGAGATTAAATATTTTATCATCAATATGGAAACTTATAGGACTATTTTTTCTTTAGAAACTGTAACAGAAGTTAAACATGATAATGATTCTTTTTGTACTGTTGGGTTCTTTGAAGTCACTGGAATTTAATCATATGTTTCAAGTTAAGCTCATGATAACCTACAGCTATGTGATAATGGCCTTTTTAACTAAATAATCTTATTAATGACAATATAGATGAGCCACATATGCAGAATGTTAAGTTTCTCCCAGGTTTCATTGAACAGAAATCTGAAAGAAGTTCAAGTTTTGTTTTCTGGAATAGTCCCTCACCTTGCATATTTTGTATAGCAATCTGTACCAGAGTGATAACAGACTTATAATTCTAGACAAAAGATCTTTATTTTAATGTAGAAGAAATGAAAACTAATCAAATGCTTTAAAATGTGACTATACTATGTGTTAGGATGGGCCTTTTGGTAAGAAAGACTAACCTAGCACTTGTGATAGGTTATTGAGGCATACCAGGTGTCATAAGGAATATGCAGTACAGATCCCAGCTTTTTATAAAAAGTAGGAGCCAGTCATGTTTTGCTGCTGACTTTAAAACATAAAACTGGCAGATATCAAGGGTTACTGTAATTAAATGATGGTTAATTTTTTTGAATACTTCACTAGAAGTGCTATGGAAACTTTATATAGTTCATTACACATTATGCAAATAGCTGTTAAATTTCTTATCTTAAAACTACATAGTTCAACACTTTATTTTATGTAAGAAATACGATTGGCTGCTTCTGGCAGTGGTAAAGTAATTACCACTGGCTTAATTTGTACCATGAAGATCTGCAAGGCTCTGTCCTGTGATAGTTGCCATGTTGTTTTACCGCTGTTAAATTGTATTTATTGCTTTGGAAAACCATATGTTTGGGGACATTAACAGTGGCAGTAGAATCTTGTCAAAATTCTAGTTGCCTAGATACAACTAGATGGAACAAACTACTAGTAGAACTATAAAAAAACATTTGTTTTTCAAAGAGTATATTTAAATGACATAACAACTGTGTTGTGACTGTTACTGCTGGTTTTTCTGTAGCTACAACAGGCTGTCAAGAGAAATGTTACAAAACTCAACTGGAGCTGTAAGAAGCCACAGTCAGGGAAAACAGACTTCCAGGAAGTCTTTGATCTTAATCCGACTTTGTGGTAGTAGTTACTCAAATTTCTCTTTTTTCAGAGAATAAAAATTCTGCAGATAACACAAGCTTGTTTTCAGGTCAGAAAATGTGGAAGATGTTATCAATTTACGTCAAGAGATTTTTCTTTATATTTTATTTGAAATTGAAATACTGAAAAGTAATGCTATAATCCCTTTCAAAATTAGGTCATCTCGTATTAGAAAATTTTCTGTTTTGTTCTTTTAATATTAAAAGACCCAAAAAATCTTACCCAAATGTTTTTTAATTAACTAGATCTCAGCAGTAAATAAAAAGATATTTTTCCCTCTTATAGGGCTCACCTAATGTTCAAGAATTTTGCATGGCAAACTGAACTTTAGATTTAAATTGCCTGCAAATAACTTTTTTCATTAAAGGTCAATGCAGAAATACAAAAGAAATGTCACTGACAGACTGACTTAGACAGTCTGTAAGTTCTGGTTCAAAACATTCTTGCTAGGAGTGACTTTGTATCTCACACTGGATTTTAGCAAAAAGCCAATAAATATTGAATTAATGCAAGAAGATTAAATTGATGCTTACAGCCTAAATTCTTTTAGCATAAATTATATGCAAATGTTTGATTAATCAGGCTTTGCTGTTTCTGTTGTCAATTAATTGTTCAAGGCAAACATCCAGTTTCAAATTTTAGTTTTAATGTTCTCTTCTTTGTAATATTATTATTATTAAACTGTAATGAAAATTAAACTGAGAAAAGACAATATTTTAAATGAAGCCAATTAATAAAACCTGCAGTCCACCATGATAAAGCCTTATAGAGCTTGCTTATAACTTGAACTCTAGCAGTTCATTCCTTTTTTTTATGTATAACTGAGTGCAAATTTCTTTCATCAGGCTGATTGCAAGGTAGGAAAACAATTTAATATTGTCTTATAATACCATTGGTCTCAAATTCTACAGCTGTACATCAGTGAAATTCTAGGAAGTTAAGATACAGGAGTATTCATATATTTATCAGTGTAATAACAATTTCATGATCATGTACCTTTTTTCCTTAAACATTTAATTTTAAATGCATTTTGTGGGCCATTTCTCAGAGATGTTTCTTCATTTCTCTCTGAAAAGCTCCAAATATGATTTACCACATGTCTCCTACCATGTTAGGTGTACAACATAGCCTAATATTAGGAATAGCATTTCCAGTATGCTGATGTTTCTCTTTTGGTAATGATTATAGCACTTGCGTTTTTGATTGGAGAATGACACCATGTTCATTAGAAGGATCATGCACGTATTTTTGCTTTAATTCAGCAGATTTAGTTTTCGAGTTCAAAATGTCAGAAACTTGTCTCAGGGTCCAATAGCTCCTTTGCTTATACGATATATTATCAGATTTTAAGAATTAAGGTGCCTCATATGAGCAAATGTTTCTGTATTTTGCAGCAGGCTTGAATCTTTTCCATAGTTTGAATAGCATAGTCCCTATAAAAGAAACCAAAACTGTACATGTAAACAAAAGAGGAAGCAGGGGTAAATTTTTCTCCCTTCTCACATGAATGTCCTAATTAAAGCTTCATTCTCTTCAATGTATTTCTAGAAATACCCTTTATAACCAATGAAAATTTATATTCCTGTGAAAAGAGAAATATTACAAAAACCACTTTGATGTACAGACCTCTGTGGAAGAAGGAGTAGATGAACAGAGCTGATAACAGAAGCACTGTCATTTCCATTTGCAGTTTGACAGTTGACCATCAGATCATTGACTGGTAAGGAGCCTGGGTTGTCAAAGAATCTACTTAACATTTCCATGCTGACAAATGATAGAATCTTATGTTAGTCTGAGCTTAATGATGACATTGATCAAAATGTAAATATAAATAGATTTATCAGGACATGATGATTATGCTGATAAAGACCTGACAATTGGAACTTCCAGAGCAAAATTCTGAAATGATAAATGTTTATTTCCCAGCCTAAGGAAATGGATTCAATACTGCAGTTAATGTTTCATACAACCCAACTTCATTAAGCACAACTCAGCTAATGACATCATTAATTTGTTCATTTTATCAAATTGCATTAATTAGGGAAATGTATCAAAAGTGAATAAATTTGCTATTCCTTAGAATAACAAAAAAGGGGGTAATTGAATTAATTTGTCCCTTTTACCCCCTATTAAGTTGGAGCATGGTGATTCTTTCTCAACTTTATGGCATTTGTGTTTAACATAATTCTCCTTAACCACTTTAATTGTGGGGGTTTAAAGCAAGAACACTAACAGGATGGACAAAGGCCAGCTCATTCCTTTCCAATCTTATTAAATGCCATCTCTCTAGGGATACAGGCTTTTAACAAAGGCCTGTGTAACCATTATTCTTTAAAATATTATGAGAAGCAATCAACAAGGTCTTGCCATGGTTCCTTAAATTATTCACACCTGAGCAATTGAATCCCATTACAATGTTTACTGCAAGATTGTTGTCCTCTGAGTTCTGATTATGATGATGTGCCCCTGCAGGTGTATTGGATTTGCATGGCCAGGTTTTGATATCTGGGATGCTACAAGGGTGGCCTCTGTGAGCTGCTGCTGGAAGCTTCTCCCATGTCCATCAGAGCCAATGCCAGGCAGCTCCAAGATGGACCTGCCACTGGCCAAAGCTGGGCCAGTCAGTAGCAGAGGCAGAGCCTCCAGGAGAATGCAGTTAAGAAGGGGGGAAAAAGCCCTGTGCAAGTGCTGCCAGAGAGAGGAGTGAGACTATGTGAAAGGAATAACTCTACAGGCACCAGATGAAGCAGGAGGGGAAGGACGTGCTCCAGGCATCAGAGCAGGGATTCCCCCTGCAGCTCATGGTGAATACCATGGTGAGGGCATGCTGTCCCTCTGCAGCCCATGGAGGTCCACAGGGGAGCAAAGATCCACCTGCAGCCAGGGAAGGACCCGGTGCTGGAGTGGGCTGCTGGCACAACCTGTGGTCCCACGGAGAGAGGAGCCCATGTTAGATCAGATGTGCCAGCAGGACTTGTGACCCTGTGGGAAGCTCACAATGGAGCAGGCTGTTCCTGAAGGACTGCACATTGTAGAACTGTAGCACAAGGGAACAGTCCATGCTGGAGAACCTCATGAAAGACTGTGTCCCATGGGAGGGACTCCACAATGGAGCAGGAGAAGAGTGGAAAGATTCCTTCACCTTAACCTTAAGCATGGGAAGAGAGGGATGGGGGGAAGGTGTTTGAATATTTGGGTTTACTTCTCATTATCCTACTCTGCTAAAAATTTGAAATACGTTAATTTTTCTCTCTCTCTCTCCTGTCCAGCGGAGGAGAGGGAGGGATAAACCAGCTTTGGTGGGCAGTTGGCATGATATGTATGAATCATAGTGATGTCTTTGAGCTCTTAAAAACATTGTTGTGATGTTTTAAATTATAGTAACAGATTCTACAAACAGCTGAAAATCACATAATTTGCATGTAGTTATGGATATTAGGTAGACTGGAAAGGGACAGGTGGCTTTAATTATGCAGAATGACTAGGTCTTTCTAGTTTTAACTTTGTTGTCCAGGATTACTAGAAATTCTAAGTATAAGTTCACATTAAAAATCAGCTTCAAAATCATGCTAAGAAACAGCTACCACTTTAATTTTCTGTGTTCTGTGTCAAAGAATTTCTCTCTTTTGGGGGAAGGGCTTCCAGTGGGTTAGTGGTAAAGATATTGCACTGATGATACAAAAAAATTAATACTGCATAATAATCCCTGCCATTGAATGATCATTTCTATTTCATTAAAAACAAAATGGTGGTACCTTCTTCAAATATCAACATTTTCAAGAAATATTAATCTTTACCTGACTGAAATATAATTTCATCTCTGAATTAGAAAATAAAGTTTTCAGTGGTGTGTTCTCCAAGTGAGCTTCCAAATAGGCATATAAATCTGTGTACAGCACAGACACAAAGGCATCTGACCCAGGGCTGGTAATGATAACCAGAACCAGAAGCTGCAGCTGCATGGTGCCAAGCTCCATGAGCTGTCTGGACTTGAGTCAGCTTGGTTCTGACTGCAGGCTAAGCCACATTTGTGCAGCAGTGCATTCAAGCTAATAAAGATAGCTGCAAAGCAGGGCTTGTTAGGTCACCCATAGAGCTGATCTGCACCATGTGGATTTACTGAGTTGCGTCTCTGCTAGCTCAGGGATCTATACACCGTACTCTATGCCAACAGACACAGGCTGATAAATAGGATATTCCATCTGGAGACACTGGGTGAACATGTAGAATTAAGTTGGTTTTGTAAATTCTTCAGCTGACGAGAGCAAACACACACCCCAGTGATCTGGGAAAAGAACTGTGCCATGGTAAATGTGAAAGGACTGTTGACAGCCAAAAGGAATCCACACTGACAGTCTCTTCTGGAAATTTCTGTTGTTTCTGGAGAATTAGATAGGTCAGAGATTAAGCACTTGCTGCGAAGAAAGTTATATATATATCCAGGACTCTTGTATGCCCAGGAAACTCTTCCAGCAGCATGGTGGTAACTACAGTTAAACCAGCTGTGCTGGTGCAGATGAGGGGAGGCTCCTACTCTGAAACAAGTCAGATTTAATTCTAGAGTAGGAATTTTTAAAAGTACCAACAGAAGAAGAAGGCCTAGCTTCATGTGTTTCTGAATAATGTGTACAAGACTTAAAAATCAGAGCTTTCCTTTCTTTTAATACTGATCACAGGAACATTATCATTCCTAGGAAAATTGTCATAAATAAAAAGATTGCTTCAGGACTTCAAAACTCCTTTCGAGAAAACAAGCAAACAACTCCCCCCTCTCTGCCTTTGATAGCTTTTTGCTTTAGCCAGAGCTAATCAGTGGAGTTAGTTACTAACAGCTTTAGAAGTTATTGAGTTGTAGCAAGCCATTATCAGTATGAAAACTTGTTGAGTTGTGACATTTCTTAAAGCACAGATGGCACATATGACTTCTGATACACTGTAAGACCAACCTATTTCTCCAAACTGTTTAAAAGCAGGAGAACTAAATATTTTAGAACATGCATATGGGTGCATGTACTGGTAGGGATTTTTCTTTAATATTATTTGCATATTTATATAATTTTAATAGAAAGTATTTGAATTCCCACAATCACTGTAATATTTGTAAAAGGTGTATTTTCTGGGAGCTTCTGATTCTTTTTCCAAAATAGATGATGTCATCCACCAACTTGTCCGTCAACCTGAGATTAGCCATAAACTAGTGCCTACTATCTTTTTTAGCAGCTGCACTAATTTGTGGTTAAAATAGAGCATATTTTCTACACAGTAATTCTACTTATATCATCTTCAGACAATTTTTTTCAGTGTTAATTATCCTTGCTATAAAAAAGTTGCATTTTATTTCTATTTTTACCTCATGACTGTTATGACACACTCCAGAATGCAAAGGTAACCCAGGTTCTTACTTAATAGATCTCTTGGGACAGATTAAAGTGAAACAAAACTGAATAATCAGTGTTTGTAAATATATACATGTTGAGCTTATTTTAAAATAATTTGAGTGCACTGTAAACCAGCTATATAGCCCCTTCAGTTATTATCTATATTAAGATAACAATATAAAACCATGAAAACATCGCTCAATAAAATGTATAGGGAAAAAAAAGAGAAACATAAATCACATAATCACAACACACAAGCCTACAGCAAGTCTTGCTTGTTACAGTTTAGATATCTAAGATATTGGTAGAAATCATGGTCCTCTCTTAATCCATTGAGGCAGAGGATAAAAACCCACCAAGGGCAAAGTTCAGTGGGTTAATATATGTTTAAATTCTAGTGAGAATGCCCAGGTACCTCCCCTGGGGGCAGGGGGAGTTTTACACTGTCTTTTGATCACATGCAGCTGGAAGGTCTTGGAAATGAATCTGAGGGCACTTTGGGGATCTTTGTCTATGACACCTTCTAAAACATGACAGCTGCCTCTCAAGTCAGCACAGGTGAGCCAGTTATGTCCCATCAGAAAGAATTAATTACTCGCAAGACTTTCCATGGGTGAACGGAGTTTTCAGCTAAGCAACTTGACCCTGAGATTAGTTCAGCTGGTCAGAGCATGGTGCTATAACCACCAAAGTTTCAATCCCTGTATGGGATATTCACTCAGAGTTGGATTTGATCCCTGCAGGTCCCGTCCAGCTCAGAAAATCCTGTGATTCTGAGTTACGTATCATGGCATGATATAGTACTGGCATAATACAAAGTACTATCCCATCTCCACTGGGTTTTCCTCTTATCAGCCTCAAAACCCATCTTGTGTCCTACCCCTTTGTTTTATGGAGACCAGAGGTTTGCAACTGCACACCCAAAAACTCACCTCCTCCCCTCAAGGGATACAAATGCAGCCTCATCAAATCACTTAGGTGTCTCCAAAAATAAGTGTTTTGAGTCATTAATTAACTGTCCAGTCCCTCACAATGACTTCTGTGAAATTTAATTAAACAAAGATATAAAAAAGTAGCAGCAATCATTTCTAACCCTAGAGAGAACTTCACTAAGAAAAACTTGTTATATCTCTGTGGTCCAATTATCACTATGTCTAAACCACTATGAATTTTTCATGAGAGTGAGAACCACACAAATTCTCGGTTTCCATATTTTCTTTAGTAGATAGAATTCATCCGAAAGCATGCAAATTTTTGAAGAATATTCTGAAAATACCACGGAGGAGAACAAACTGGATTACAGACTATTTAAAGTAGTCAGAAAAACCTGGCCAGAAAAAAACCCCTAACAACGAAAGACAAATGGAACAGAAAAAAATAAAATATCTGATATCCTAAACATGCATAAAACATAATATTCTGTTGTGCCAAGTACCTCAGAGCTAATTTTGTTACCATGATGCAGACAGCTCTGTCAAATGCTTTTGTGAAATGTTATGAAATCTGCCAAGAAGATCCATTATTCCAGAAACTATACCAGTTGACATAATTGTACATACTTTTCATGGAAGAAATATATATGATTTTAATAAGAATTGTGTGGTACAGGATTGAGTGATACAGAGATGTGTGTTAAATTATGCAATTAATTATGCTCTTAACCCTGGGAAACAGTACCATCAGTTCTCACTGATATTGCTCGTGCCTTGAATTCCTAGACAGCAAGACACAAGATACACAATGAAAAACTTTAACGTTGTGCTGAATTTTCTTCTTTTTTCCTAGGTGAAACCATATTTGAGCAAAAAATGTTTTCACCTTCCACCTGCCTTTCAAAACTCCCAAGTGCTGATTCAAACTTTTCTAAAAGAGCATCTTCAAGTAGAGATTCTTCCATTTACATTTTATCCATCTGTCATGGGATAAACATAAAATGACAAAGAGAAAAATATGTATATCCCTTAAATATTCAGGTATTTCTTATTCATATGATGGCAAACAACTAGGCTAATAGTAGAGGGAAGGACAGGAAAAGGTCTTCCTAGTAATTTAAAATCAGAGCTCTAAATCTGGTGCCACACAGTTGAGGACTCAGTGCCACCAAAGTCCAAGCAGCCATCAACCCATATCTGTTTCACACAACCTTTCACCAAATGGAGAATAATTTTACCATTCTTTTGATAAAATCCTTGGCATTTTTTTTTTTTTTGCCTAGTTTCCATCCAGAGTTGCTTGTGCACTGCAGTCAAAAATAAAGGGTAAGAACTTGTATTAAACCCTCCTTGCTCAATTAATTTATTGAACTTAGTTCTTTGTTTCTCTCAGACAGCTAGCAAAAGGAAAAGAGGAAACAGTGTAGAGTTGCACCAGGGTGGATATTAGGAAAACTTCCTTGACTGAAAGGGAGGTTAGGCATTAGAACTTGCTGCCCAGGGAAGTGGTGAAGTCACCATCACCAGGAATGTTCAAAAAACTAGTAGGACTGGCACTTCATGATATGGTTTAGCAACCAAGGTAAGGTTCAGTCAAATACTGGACTTGATGATCTGGAGGGCTTTTCCAGCCTTAATAATTCTATGGTTTGTGCTCTGTCAGAAACTTAATACACTGAGGCCAGCTGTACTCATCCTTATGTTGTAGGGATTCCTTTTTTCATGCATAAATGACTAGAAGCTGCCAAAGACAGTAAAATTCAGTGGTGCTTCATCCCAGGTGAGTTGACGGTGATAACCGCTGAAACTTTTCATTGTTTATTCATTCAAATACTTCCCACTTATCTGTAGGAATTGGAACATCTTCCACTCGAGAATCTAAGAGCCACCCCTCACCAAAAGTACAGAAACAATGTCACTCTTCTATGAGATATGAAAGCATCTTCTTTCATATGAGACTAGACAAAGGAAGAAGCCAGGACTTTAATATTCTTGATGAATCATCTGGTCTGGGGGTAAGCGATAAGTCAGTGGGGCTAAGGGAGATGAATAACTTCTGTCTTTCCCCCCTTTGCATTTTGTATGGGAAAAGACTGACCTCATCAGACATCCAGCATCACGAGGCCTCTGGCTACGAGTGCCATGTAGGTAGTTTTTTGCCGCCTAGAGCACTTCAACCTCCTTCATTTCTCTCCTTGTGACACTTGGAACAGTCTAGATTACAGTAAGATAAGGTTGTGAATCTCAGCTGTGCCTTATTTGGCAACACTGTAATCTAAGAGTAATTTTTTTTTATCCAAAAGAAATGTTTTATAAGTCCACATCTCTTCACAAATAATTCCTGGGAAGTTTTTTGGTGTCTGTGTCTTAGTGCTGTCGCATACAGCTCATATCAGATTATTATTATTGTTTACTGTTCCAGCCAGCACAGAACTTAAAGCTCCTGTTGTACCCCCAAATAACATGCAAGTTGCCTAAAATCCCAATGAGATATGTATGAATTAAGATTCAAATGAAGAGCTAGCAGCTTGTTTGTAATGCGACTCTCAAACTACTCCTCAAAATTTCTTTAGCTATTTTCCATAGATATCAGTGAGTACCTGTATTAGATAATATGTCCATTTTAAGGAACAGGGATTCTATTAAGAAGCAGGGTTTCCAATTCATGGCTGAAGTGTAAAAAGGACATACATTTCACATAAAAGTTAGAGAGATCATGAAATATGTAGAAGAGAAATCAGAGAAAATAAGTGTGCCTTCTGCATTAACAGCCAACGATGGGTAAGAATCATCATTTTATCTGATAATGAGTTTGAAAATGTACTTGGAAGAGGAAATAAATGTAGCAGTGATCCCCTCCTGGACAAGGAAAACATGTAATCTGTGATCACACTAAAAGCTTATTACCTTTATTAGGCTATATACAATCATGGCAACACTTAAGCCTCAGATCACAATTTTGAGCATCTCATGTCTCACCCATGGCCAAAATCATAATGAAGGAAGGCAAATGGATGATGAGAAGAAAGAAGTGGCAGTCTCCAAAAGACTTCAAAGGAGTAAGCAGAGGAAGAAGTTGAATCAAACTGTCTTAATCAGTTATAGCTTTGTTGGTCTTAGTCTCACCTAAGGCTCAGGGTCGTTTACTCATCTATCTGAGCTTTTCACTCAGTGTCACATAGGTAAGAGAAAGCAGCAAAATCCTTAAACAAAAGTAGGTACAGCTTAACTCCGTAGGGATGATTTGTGTTCAGAGAAACAAGAGATTCAGCAGTGAATCAGAAATGTGTTTACCTCAACGTATCATATTACTGTCCTTTATTCACAGACATGAAAAGATGTAAGGCATCTTTTCCATAGTAAACAGACATGTTTGAAGTGCTGTTTCACTGGTTAATATCAGTACTAAATATAAAACAGTGTTTTATTGCCTAATCTGGAGACACTCCATCACCAGAGTTGTCGCAATGCTTCTCTTTCGCATGTGGAAGAGTCCCTTCATGATATAAAAGATCTGGAGAGCTTCAATTGTAAAACATGGGAGTGCTTGTCACCTACCAGATCATATTCAAGGAAATTGCCTACTAGTTCCTAAGGTGAAGGCAATCACAGTCAAGGCTTTTAGCATCTTTCAGTAAGCAAAGTATTCTAACCTGAGGTTTATTTCACCTGGAATGCCTAAACATTTTAAATAGCATTAGTGCTGGTACAGTTTAGTTAGTCTGGTTCTGCCTCTCATTTTTGTCAGAATTTAAAACATAGTAACAAGCTCTAAGAGCCAGTAGTCACACAGCTCATAAATTTGTGGGATGGGAGAAGAAGTGCACTGATTAAAAGTGCCTAAGTGGCAAATTAAAAAAGGAGACCAGCTGCTATGCCAGTGGTATCATATTTTTATGCTCTGCTATGTGACAAATACAGATTAAGTATTCTGTGTGTTTCTACAATATATTAGTCTTACCTCATTGTTATTTTATTATTATTAAATTTGAACCTGTCTGGAATTGAAAAGATGTTTCACTTACAGGTAGTCTCCATTTTTCCAAAGCACTTTTACTTCCACCACATACATTTTACAAGATCTGTTGTGGAGGTCCCAGATGTCTTTAAAAAAAGCTTTTTAAATTGTTTGCAAGGTTAATAGATGCAGATATGTTCTATTTATTTCAGAAAAAATCCCTAACAAACATAAAAAACCAACAAAACCCCAAAACACACCAAAATACCTTGAACAGGGATTTTTTTTCAAGAAAAGGTCTTGAAAATTTGAAGCATAGAGTCATCAAGGGTGGAAGAGACCTTCAAGACCATCCAGTCCAGAAGTCCACGTAGCATTACCATTGTAATAATTCATGTTTCACGACTTTCTGATACACAGAAGAGCCTAAAGCAAAATTTTTAGGTAATTATGACTTCAACTCTGAATTTCTGTGAATCCTCAATTTCCACTCTTTTTTTTCATAGTGTTTCTCATCATCCCAATAAAAAGATAATAAAATTTATTGATCCTATATATGGAGGATTATCATCAGGAGAATTAGGTCCCTTATAAATTTGGAGAGGAGTCTGCATAAAATCTTGAAAAGTATGATCATCCTCGTGGTACAGAGGAGTCTAAAACATTTGGTTGAACACCTCTCTGTCTTTGGAAAGAAGTGGGGTAATTTATTCATATCTTCCAGAGAAAATGAAATATATTCTCTTCTCTTAGTAGCTCAAAGGGATGATTAACAGCAACCATTAAATGAGTTCAACATTTTTAAATCCTAGGGCTGGATCATTGGAATAGATTTGGCTGTGGACTACTGATCTGGAGTCAGAGCTACTAACTGGCCTCATTCATTTGAAATGACACAGAAAAACAGTCAGATGGGTGTATTACTCAATCACAAAATGTCTGTGAGACATGTGTCCTAAGACAGTGTGTCTTAGGAATAAAAAAAAAGAATAAACTCCAGCTTGTGTCAATTATTTCCAATTAAAATAATTTCCAGTTATTTCTAAATACTCAGTATTTAAATATTTAAGAAAATGTATTTCAAAGTAGGACAGGTGTAGAGAAAAGCTAATGCTATGATCAGCAGAATGATTAGACTATCATATGGTACCTTGCTGAGCCTAGCAACAGAAAAGATGTAGGGCATAAAACTATGGCATTTAGAACTGTACAAATACATAGGAGAAGAGTAAGGTAAATTTTTTGGGAAGGAGTTTGATCATTGACAGTAAATTATAAATTGATCTAAAGGTATATATATATCAGGTGGATATGCAAAAAAGTTGGCACAAACTTCTAAAAAAAATAAATGAGGGCAAAAACCCCAGATTGCTTTTAATTTGGAAATCAATATGCATACAGAAGCACTGCAACTTTGACAGCTGGAATGGGCCAAGGGCATTCCTTCCGGTTCTCTGTTACTTCCTTTTTCATTAGAACAATTGGGGTTTTTTGGGGGTTTTTTTTTGAATCAAAATTTAAGAAAGGTTGACTGTGAACTCTCATAGCACTGATAGGCTGGTATGGCTTTCATCTTTGGAAGCAGTTGAGAGTCATATGGGATAAAATCTGTAAAGATAGTAGCATAATTAATGACAATTAGTAGAGTTTTACAATAAACAGCTCTTATCAAACAAATGGTGTATTTCTGATGATATTACATTTGGCTTAGGATAGTAACTAAGATATTGCAATATAGCTAGAGCTAGAACAGAGATATATTTAAGATACCTTTAAAAGAACATTCACAAAACCCATATTAATTACATTAAATACTCACTATTAGTCAAGTGCTTGTAGTTTACTGTACTTACAGAATGCTTATAGTTTACAGACTCTCCTGCTATCCATCAGAGACCAGTGTTATCAATGTTCTAGAAGAAAATATAAAATTAATACAGATAAATATATGGATGACACAAACACTAGTAGAGCAATACATAATAACAGAGGCAGTTTAGTAATAAAGTTTGTTATGCATCATTTGGTAAAAATATGGTAAGCCTAACCTGAACATATACAAGGTCACAGAGTAAGAAAAAGGGAATCTATATCATATTTATAGACTAGGAAATAGTTATGTTGAAAGCATTGACTTAGATAAGGCTTTAGAATAAAACTGAATGACAATGGCTTTTTAGTTTGTTAATTTTTAATATACCAAACCTATATATTAAAATAAAATTATTTCATTTGAAATGCTTTAATTTTTAATTCAATCCAAATTTTGAAATAGAAAGGATTTTTAATTTATTAGAATGTTTGGTTTGGGGGAAATAAAAAATATTAAACATGCCAGAGGAAAGTCTGGAATTAAACATTATTTTTAAACAAAAAAAATCAAAATTTTTTTATATTATGCAAGTCTGAAACTCCTGAAGCTAAAGTTTAGACATTATACTGTTCTTTTAGCTGCTCTTGAAAGTTTCTCTGAATTGGATATATTAACACTATGGACATACTTGTGCTTGAAACCTCATTTTAGGATATTCTGGTGTGTTCTTGAAGTCTCTCTGTAATTCGAGCCATGGTACATGTACAAGAACACAATGCCTTGAGCGTTAGGCCTTTACTGAGATAGATTAGCTGACTTTGTAAATAACTGTTTCTACGAGAGTCCTTTTACCTTCCAGGAGATACCTCCAGGAGAATGTAGGATAACTTTCTTACTGTGCTGGGTTGATGCTGGATGAATGCCAGTTGCCCCTCCAAGCTGCTCTATCACTCCTCTCCTCATCTGTGCAGAGGAGAGAAAAGAGAATGAAAAGCTCAGGGCTCCATTTTAAGGACAGGTAGATATCACTCACCAGACACTGTCATGGGCAAAACAGACTTGACTGGGAAAATTAGTTAATTTGTTTACAATCAAATCGGAGTAGGAAAATGAGAAATAAACTCCAAGTTTTATTTAAAACCCTTCCCTGCAAAGCACCTTCCTCCTACCCCTCTCTTATCCCCTCCACCCTCCCTTTTCCCCAGGCTCAACTTCAGTCCACAATGATCTACCTCCTCTGCTGCAGCAATGCAGGGAGACAGGGAATGGGTCTGTAGTAAGTTCATGATGTTGTCTCTGCTGCTCCTTCCTCCTCACACTCTTCCCTTACTCCAGTATGTGGTCCCTACCATGGGAGACAGTCCTCCACCCCTTCTCCAGTGTGCATCCTTCCCACAGGCTGCTGTTTGTCATGAGCCACTCTAGCATGGATTCCTTCCACGGAAGGGCTACAGTCCTTCAGGAACAGGCTGCTCCACTGTGTGTCCCTCATGGGGTCACAGGTACTAGTAGCAAAGGTGCTCCAGCATGGACTCCTCTTTCCCCAGGGTCTCAGGTCCTGGCAGGAGCCTGCTCCATGGGGATTTCATCACAGACAAGCATTCACATGATCCAGTATGGGGTACTCCACGGGCTGCAGAGGCCCAGCTGCCTCATCATGGTCTTCACCACAGGGTCCAGGTGAATCTCTGCTCCTGGAGCACTTTTTCCCCTTAGTTCTTCACTGACCTTGGTGCCTGCAGAGTTTTCCTCTCACATAGTCCCACTCCTCTCTCTGACTGCCATTGTGTGGGGTTTTATTTCCCTTCCTCACTGTATTCTCCCAAGGCACTACCACTCTTGCTGGTGGGCTCAGCCTTGGCCAGCAGCAGGTCCATCTTGGAGCTGCCTTGCATTGGCTCTTTTGGACATACTGGAAAGCTTCCAGCAGTTTCCCACAAAAGCCACCCCTGTAACTGCATTACCAAAACCTGGCTGCACAAACACAATAGACACACCCCTCACTGACTTAGCTTAGTCTGTCTTCTAAGCCTACCTTCTAAGATAAAGAGAGCGAGTCAGTAGCTACAGTCAGGCCATGCAGCAGTTTGTAGGTCTTGCTGTTGGATGAAAGCAGTTGGCAGTGTCTGGAACTAGATATTGGTTAACCTAATAACAGCTGCCTTTTTTCACAGTATGAGTCTTCTTGCATCTTTCATGCAGTTCTATCATGGGAGCACCTACCTCCCAATTTAATAACTTCTGGTTATTTTACATTTGGAATTATTTATGAATCTGTATAATATAATGCAAATTTATGATAATAATGGCCAAATAAAGCTGATGGTTAAAAAGGGAGAATAGTGAGTATTCTGTATTTTTTAAATGGACTTTTTTATTGTTAAGTGTGTCACAGCCCTGCACTGTTCACAAAGTTCCACCACTGATCCTGGCACAGAATGCTGATTATATTGCAACAATGTCAAGGAAATGCATAGAAGCAAAATAATGCATTTTTAAATGTTTCAGCTATATTTAGTTGAAAATTGAAATAATCAGTTTGCAAATAAACTTTTTAGGTGTGAAGCTAGAAACTGAATCTCTTTTCTTGTGAGTGACAACGGACTTTGCCAAGTGTTAAATCCCACAGCTGCAGAGGGTGGCTGTTCCTTTTTCTTAGCCTGCTTGACCTCAGTATATTTTTCACTGCCATTCCAATGGACTGTCCTGGACTGTCTCAAAGAAGCTAACATATTTTCTAGTTCCTTCCCTATTTTAATTGCTATCTCATGCTGTACTGGTGGCAACTTTCTGTTCTTTCCTCATTCTCATTCTTAAAGAATATTTCAGTTCTTTGCCTTTGTTGCTTTTATTTTCTGTTCTCATTGCTTCTAATATTTCACTACAGATATCAAAATGAGATATCAATGTAAAGAGTAGTGCACCTAAAGCAAGTTCTCCCTCATTTCACCTGCTTAAGTCTTGTATCTTGTTTCCTTGTCTGAGCTGTTCTCTAAGCCATATGTTAGGACCATGCTATAGCAATTTATTTTCAGCTTTAAAACTTATGATCTTTGTTTCTTGTCTTGCCAGGCCTAAAAAAATGAGGATTTTACTTCCCATCAACCACTCTTATTTAGTTTGGCTTGTGCAGCTACCATCTTTAGACACTGTGTTTATTCTTGAATGCTACTAAAGCCTTTATTCATGTTTCAGTTATGCTATGGCATTCTGAAAATTAAGCATGTAATTAAGTGTCATTTAGCATCAACATCTAAAATAATTTCCAATGTATTTATAATATTTTTTCTTTTGACGCAGTGGAAAACAAAAAACTAATATTTCATTGTTTTAAGGGAAAAAACTACAAAGTGTAGCAAAAAAGACCCAAAACTTGATAATGCAATGGGCATCATTACAAGACAGCATTTTATTCCCTATTTTGTTGTGTTCATAGTTAGAGTACACAGGTTGCTACAGCTTGCTAGTAGAGTTAGCTAAGAGATTTATACAAACATTGCTTTGTTGTTTTTCTCCTCTGGGCTTGCTCTCTTTAGAGACTCTATGATCTTCTTTGGGAAATGGTTGTTTGGTCTTGTGTGTCCAAAAATGCTCCATACATTGCTGATGTTACCAGAAATAAAAAATAAGATTTGTGAAAGGTCTCAGAAACTTTCAGCCTGCCCAATAATGAATGATGATCACAGTTACAGACAGGGACAGAACTAACATACATTAGATGCTATGTAAATCTCAGCTGAACTCCAAATACAGGGCATGAGCAGAATTTAGACTTTTGTTGAGAAGCACATACATAAAAGATTAAATATGTGACAGAGCAGTTTGAAAAGATTAAGAATCATTAGAAGTTATATGGAAACAAAATGTCATGGCTTAACCTGGCAGGCAGCAAAACACCAGCCAGCTGTTTTCTCACTTCCCCCACAGTGGGATGAGGGAGGGAATCTGAAAAAAAAGGTAAAACCTATTGTTTGAGATAAAGTCAGTTTGGAAGGACAGAAAAGGGAAGGGAAAAAAATTATAATGATGATGATAATGATAAGAAGCATACAAAACTAATGATGCTCAATACAATTACTCACCACCCACTGAGTGATGCCCAGCCTGTCCCCAAACAACAGGCTGCCACCCTCCCAGCCAGCTCCCCTCCTTTTTATTGCTTAGCACGATGGCACATAGTTTGGGATATCCCTTTGGTCAGTTGGGGTCAGCTGTCTCAGCTCCATCCCCTCCCTGCTTTTTGTGCACTCCCAGCCTCCCCTCTGGTGTGGGGGGGTGAGGAGCAGAAAAGGCCTTGACTTTGTGTAACTCCTGCTCAGCAACAACTAAAACATCAATGTGTTACCAACTGTGCTCTCATCCTAAATCCAAACCACAGCACTGCACCAGCTACTAGCAGAAAAAATTAACTCTACCCCAGCAGAAACCAGGACCCAAAAAAAAGAATAAGGTATTTAAGAAACACAGATAAGAAATTAGTTGACTCATACATTCTGTGATAGATGGCAGAATTTAATTATTGAAAAAATAGTTTAGCAACTGAGTATAAAAATAGGAGAAGGGTTTGATTTATAAAAGACGATGTAGAAAAAGAAAGATTGTACCTAAAACTACACAGAACCCTTAAATTTCAGCCTTTCTGAGATCCAGTATTAAAATCCTGTTCTGTAGGCATTTTTAATTTTCATTTTTCTATTCATTTGGTATTTCTGATTTTTTGTTGTTGTTTTTGCTCCTCATCTCTGGCCACTTGCTGGTTTTATCTCCCTGAAACATCTGCAGGAAAAACCACAGTGCTACCAGACACTTGGCCCAAGAAACCTGGCCCAGGCTCACTGAGGTTCTGTAGGTGAGGATGAGAGTCAAGATGAGAGAGGGCCATGGCTGGCTCTAGGGAATGGCAGGATACCCCATCTTTTCCAGTTGCTCTGGTATTTGTTTGTGCAGTGGGAGTGATGGAAGTCCTGTACTTAGGACCTGTTAGAATTTGGTTAGCAGAATAAAGTTGGGAGACAGTTAACTTGGACAGAACTTTCTTCTAAAGGTTTTATTGTGTTTTTTTTCTTAAATTAAATTTTGTTTCCTATTCCAGCATTACACTTGAGACCATCATACAAACCCTTCTCTTTACACAGCTTTTGCTGCTCTAATTAATTCTCTTCTTTTCTTCTGTAGTCTCCCGTCTCTCCTCCCTTCTGAAACTAGATCAAATAATAGAGGCAGGCTTCCAACTTTGTTGTTTGATGTGCTTTTATCACAAAATGAAGCAAAAAAAAAAAGTGTGACTTTTTTATTATGATACTGTTTGTTGCTAAAATGAGGTCTCTGTGAAAAAAAAAAAAAAAAGAACTTTTAAGATACCAGTCAGCCATGTGATAAAACCTCTCACTCTCCAACACGTGCCAAATCTTAGAAACACACCTGCTGTTGTTATATTAGTTTTAAGAACTCAGAGATGAAGGGTATAAAGTATCTCAGTCACCAAGCAGACTGCAGGATAATCCACTAATCCAGAGAGATGAAAGGAAATGCAGATTTTATGCCCTCTTGAGAGTGGCAGCTTGTCAAAAAATAGATCCTTCTGCTCAGTTTGCCAGAAAAAGAGAGAAAAGAGAGAGAAAAGGTCTCTATCTCAGAGACACAAACACACATACATGGACACAATGAGAATGTGTGCTACAGCAGTACATAACACCCCTGGTAGAAATCAATGCCAAAACATATATTGATATGTACACCTATTTCTTTTAGGATGAGAAAGAAAATATATTTGGGAGAGGAAGTAATTATCTTTGCATTTTAAAATATGAGGAAAAAAAAATCCAGGGTATCCAACAGATGAAAATCAGAAAATAAATCTATTCTGTTATGCAAAATAAACATTTTCTTCACAACATACACTAAAAATTAAAATTGCAGAATGCAATTGTTCTAGAAGAGTTTTAAGGTATCTTATTCAAATAAAAATCATGGCCAATACACAAAACTTGCATGCTCCAGGGGTTTTGGAGGTCAGATTCTGCTGCCTTTATGCATGACAAATGCTACATTTACTTGCAATTAGTAAGCGTCAATAATAAGAGACTAAGACAACTCTGGATTTGCATTTTGTAATGTAGTCATACATTTTCATGTGAACCCCTGGTGTATATGAGAGATTTTTTTACTGGAGAAAGTGACCATATTACTTTGAACACAGGAAAGAAAACCTGTGTGATCATTCCCATTTCTTCAGGTGCCTTGTATTTAATCTATTTTTTTTATCTTTTATGTTCACAGGGTGCAGAAGGTGAAGGTGAGGATGGAAAAGCATACCAGGCAAAATGTGGATAGAGTCAGCAGTAAAAGAAAAAAAAATGCATGCTGTCTTTTACTGTGCAAAGCAAGCATAATTGCTGGCAGGAAGAAGTTTGCACTTCTGGAAGGAAAAAATAACCAAAGAAAATTCTTCACAATATACAAGAAAAAATCTGAAAAATAATAGATTTTTTTTTCTATTTCATGACATAAATTATGATTAACTTTGATTTTAACAAATTGTGTAAATTCATTTGCCTGGTCCATAATTTGTATTCTTCATTATGTATTTTATAGAAACTGAGTACTATTCATTCTCTGAGATGATGTATGTCATGATCAAAACTAAATGATGACAAATATTTAAACATACAAGTATTACTTTAGCTCAAAAGCATAGTAAATTAAACAAATTCCTTTGAACTTTTGATGATAAATTAGTGGATACACATATATAGCACTGCTAATGTTCCTGCATTCAATAGGTGCAACTATGTATGTATGTATAACAGTGCATACTCTTTGCAAGACCTTTTATGAAATACATTGAAAATTTGACCAATCTACCTTTAGTGGGAACTCTGATCTGCTGGGAAGAAGTATCACGATTCACAATATGGATACTGCTTTTAGAAGATGAGATGCTAGAGACAAGGTGCTAGAAATCAGCTTCACTGTGTGTTAGGAAGTGAGGGGGTGATAGGAATAGGAAAGCATTACCTGCATTTGAGAGAGGGAGAGGGGCTTATCACTCTCACAGGGGAACACAAGGGAGGCTGCCAGTGCACAGGTTATAACCATGTAGAAGAACCCAGAATGCTTTTACCTATATGTTAAACCCCTTTTTATGCTACCTTGCAAGAGAATTGGTGCTGCTGGTTTTTCAAAGAAGCACCAAAACATCTTCCTGGCCCCTTATCCTTATCCTGGCTGTAGCTTGGTTGACCTTCAGCCTCCGTTGCTCCTGGGAGCAGCAGAGGACTTGACCAAGTAAGGATAGACAGGGAGGATCTCTGGCTTCCTGCAGGGAGATGAGCATGGCCACGGCTGCACTACTTGCCTGCTGGTCACTGTTGGGCTGGATAGCAATGGCTGTGTAGTACTGAAAGAGATTTCATGCTCTGCAAACCCTCTAGGCAAAATCGGTTTCCTTAAGTGCTGTGTTAAATGAGAAGGTTTGATATGGTATGAAATTCCCCTTGTAAGGACAATTATGGGAGTCCCATGAAAAAGAGAGGTCACAGAACAATTATTCCTTGGTCTCTTCCATGGGTTTTTTAAGGCATTTCAGAAGAACAAAGTGTTAAGAAGAGATTTCAAATGGAGCAGTGAGATGGCTTTTTGTATATTTATGAAGAGAAAAAGGAACAAGGTAGGGAAAGTAAGAAGGCTCTACAATCCCAGAGTATTATTATTTGATGTTCATATTCATCCTATTATGCAGAAATGCAAAATTAGACTTAAATTCTTAGTTAAGAATGCTCTGAGGCTTCTACAAAGATAGGGAAATTAAAACCATTAAGATAAAGATGATACATAGCTGCAACACATTTTAATGATTATTTGTTAAAACAGCAGTACAGGTCTAATAATAATTGAACTGAATGCAATTCCAGAAAACACCAGTTAAGCCATCCATAATGCATATGGACACAATGACTTAATTTGGCTGTTGTGTACCTCACTTGCATCCCTCCTGCCAGTGAGGTGGGTAAAATGATGTGCTATAATATTCAGTTCCTCTTCATGCAATCTTTGCCTTGAAATTGATGGCAATTATAATCAAAAAAGGTTTCTGAACAAACCCAGTTTCACAAGAACTCAGTAGAGATACAAACAGCACTCTCACTTCAGGTTTTTCTTTTTTACCATAACATTCCATTTATATCTATTACATAGAAAAACATGTGCAAAGCCAAAAGAGACAGAGCATTTAGGTGTTTGCAGATGCTGAGGAGTTGGAAGCACCTTCCTTTTTTGAAAGTGTCTTGAGGGTGATAGTAAAAGGTTCTAAAATCTTAGAAAATTCAGAGACTTAGAAAGTAAGTTAGGTTTGGAAAGCCCTGGGAAATGAAGGCCCTGAGAAATGTTAGGCCTTGTTCTTGCTAAAGATCAGGTCAAACTGCACCTGTGTAGTCAGTATAAGATAAATGATACAATTGTTAGATGTGATTAGATATAATTATAGTTTAAAGAACATGAGGAACAATGTTAGGGGGCTAGGGGGATCATGAGAAATCCATGTTTGGGTAAAAACAATGCTTACAATAGAACAATGTAAGTTTAATAATTAATATGTAAGCTGTATTATGATAGAGTATAAAACATGTTCAACTCAAAACCAAATAGGATCAGATTTGGGTATGTGTACCCCTGACACCCAGAGCTCTTCAATAAAGCACCTTCATATAATCATTCGTGATTTTGTGTGTTCCTGAACACTAACAAGGGGATTGGATGTCACTGCTTTTTTGCTTAAGGAAATTTGAGTCCACCTCTATTCCAGCAGTAAAGTGGTCAAGTCACTAAATTATAGTTTGTACCTGTATCTGGGAATACAATTCTCTCCTATTGCTGGTGCTGCAGATTAAGTCTAAGGAGTCAAAATACCATTTTTCAGGTGTTCTGCAGTGAGTTGCTCTCAGTCTATCCTGTTGAAGAAAATTCACTTTGTGTAGTACACTGAAATATTTATTGTGGGTACTTCCATGACTTGGTTAGGACATTAAAAACAAAAGAAAAAAACAAAACAAAAAAAACCAAAAAACCCAAAAGAACCAAAAACTTACTTTCTGCTTGCTCATATGACCAACGAATGTCCTTGCATAGTTAATATTTAATTTACCACCCTCACCTAAGAAGTTAGTGATCTTAAATCTCACCTCTAGTTCAGTGCATGTTTAATTAAAATGCAAAATGGAATTACCCTGGTAAACAAGAATTAAAGCTCCTTCTCTTTGAAGCAGTGGTTTGGACTATCTTTTTGAAGGGGTCTACCAGTTCAGATGGTTCAAAGGTGCAAAGCAAAGCAAGATGTCTGACTTTTGCTAGGCTCTATTTTCTTCGGCATTAGGGGATTATTTGCACTAGGATTTTGTCTTTAGATCAGAAGCTAATTTTTCAAGTGACTCTCCCAATCACCTCTGGCTCCTGTACATTGGTTCCCACCAAAATACAAAGCCTGTGATCCAGCTGCACACAGCAAGTCAGTTCAGAGGGTCAAAACCACATTAGTCTGAAGTAGTAAACCCTGAAAGGCATATAGTATAAATGCAAAGCCCTAATTGATTTTTCTCCCTACAAATTTGCAGTGACTGGACTACACTTCTAATGCAGAGAATAGCCTTAACTTTATCTTTGCTGCAAGAATGATTTTCTTTTTTCGGTGACTTCAGCCTACATACAAATCATTTAGAAGGGACCAAACCCACAATTTCTGACATTTCCACTGGTTGTAAGAATGAAAAGAAAGAATTTATTTAAATTATAACACACTTGATACATTTGCAGATTTGATTTGCCCCATAAAAAGTTCCCATGTATATCTGCAGCCCCAGTTGAATTATAATTCTATGCTAAAACATTTGCACCTGTAATATATTTTAGGAACAAAAATCAAGAAACTATCTGGATTGACATGAATTTTCAATATAAAAGGTACAGGACCAACCAGCTTTTTTATGGTATGGCGATAGGAAGGCTGACAATACAGGGTTTAACCTTCTTTAGGGAATGCAAAGTCTTAACAAATTCCTAGATATTATCTTATGGGGTATGCTTAATTATTATGAGCTGTTGACTAATCATAGACTGCCAAAAAATATGGTTCAGAACTGTTTGTGCAATGCAATTTCAGATGATTCTCTTTTAATACTGAGGCATTTTCTGTCTTGATTATTGATAATAGGCACTAGCTGTGGGATTTTCTATTAGTGACATTCCAACACGTGATACTACTTTTATTAACTGTACCACCACTACTATGTTTTGGGGTTCAAGCCATGGTCTGCAGCCATCTCCAAAAAGATGTGAAACTAAGCAAGTGAAGAATAAATTATTTACATCAGCTACAAATGCACCATTCACCCAAATGCTGCAAGCAATTAATTTCAAAAGCTATTCTAATGAATGGTATTCATGCTTCTAAAATGAACTAGTGTGGAACCTGCCAACTTCTTTCCAGAACAATCTGATATGAGACAACACTGAACATCCAGAGGCTTTGAACAAGCAAGTTCAGGAAAGCACTGGGAGTATTAGAAGTCGTTTGAAATATGAGTGCACAGATATGTCTCTATGGAAAATTCATATTTATGAATTATTTCTGGATTCCTTTACTTCATTTTTTCCCCCTCTAAGATATTAACTATTTTGATATAGCCTTCTTGCTGAATTACAAACAGGACTCATTTTTGCTGATTATTTATTTCTTTGGCTCCTACTTGTAACACAGCTGAGCTTTATTTTAAGCAATCTTTTTACTTCTTCAAATCTCACATACAGTGCACTCTTCTGCGTGATCTGAATAGATTTAATTGTACTTTATTTGGGCTGGTATTGAGTAAATGTAAATGTAAATGAAAAAAGAGGAAGGAGTAGAGTAAAAGGTTTGCCAAATTACACTCTAAAGGATAACCATATACTTGGTTAACAAAATGTATTTTCAATTTTCACTTTCATTCATTCAGTCTTGTGAAACTGTAGGATATTCCCTATAGCTTCCTTCATGCCAAATAGTGTACTTTCACAGACTGATACTTTAGCCAGTTGATTCTGATTACACAGATTGCATTTTGAATGCACGTAAGAGAAATACATTTTGAGTTCATTCAAGGTTGAATATTGTGATTGGTGTTCACATTATAGGAATATCTCCTGATAGCATAAAACACTTCTTTATGCTGCTGCATTTAAGTCCTCTGTAATCTTTTACAGATAAATATCACACCTATAGAAGTTCAGGTGATGTACTAAAATCCTTTCTACTTATCCCAGCAACTGTTTCTGTGTTATTATACTGAAGGAGCTCTATGGGCTTTTATGTGAATTAAGTGACAATTTGTTGAACAGAGCAATAGCCAATGGGCAATGAAATAGTCTCAATAGGCAATGAAAGTGAAGCCATGTGCCATTTTAACCAGGGAACAAGATTACAGATCTTTAAAATTATTTATAGGAAAGAGAGACTTGGAAACAAACATTAAAGACATTCAACACCTTGTAAAATCTAATATGTGCATATTTTAAAAAATCACTTAAAATTTTGGGATATGTACATGTAACTATGACATAAACAAACTTGTCCTCAAATCAAACTGTGAGTGAAACTCATCTGTTATCCTCTCATTTATCTTGTATTTATGCCTTTTTCACAAGTGCCTCTATATTATGCCCTTATTAATTCATGAACGTGTAAGTATTTTTATTCATGTTTACTTGGATGACAGTGTGTGTAAAACTCTTTTGTTAGAAAAGAGCAGGCAGAGAACACAAAATACTTGCCATATTTCTGTGTTGATGCACCTGAAGATAGAGATTCTCTTACTAGAAGCATCCGTGCTATTTCATGAAGAGATGAAACATCTCCAGGAGGTTATTTTGCATTTCTCTTAGCAGTTAATGCGGTTGGTTCTGAGAGCATTTTTAATATCAGTTTCAGAAAAACAAATAGACACAAATTTAGCTGTCCTCAGCACCCATTCCTGTGAAGGTAAAAAAAAAAAAAAGTCTGATGAGAAAAAACAAGATCTACGAAAAAAGGGCAATGGCCAAACGACAAAAATGAGACATAAAAATAACAGTGCCCCCCACCCTCATTTTGTGTGAAGTCTTACAACAGTTCAGAAAATTATTGTAGTGCATTTCAAAACGTCATCATAAGATTGATAGGAACTTATAAGATGGCAATGAAAATAAACAAGATCCAAAGAGATCAGCATCAGGGAATAGGGATGTACTACCTGATGTTGGCCACAAAGGAAAAGTACATCAAGGATAGAAGGAAGCTTAAACAGAGAAGGCTGTTGAAGTTTGTATTATTCTGGCTTCCCTGAAGAGCTCTCTAGAGAATCTCAGTAGATTTACTGGGTTCAGTAACATGGCCTCTTGGTGGCTGATAAGGAAAAATTATTGTCAAAGAGATTCTGGTTTTATTGTGTGAGAGTGTTTGCAGCTAGCTGGACACTTGGTGTTTGCCCTCAAGAGTTTTCATTGTGAGTGAAAAATCACATCTAAAAAGTTATGGATGCCTTTGAAAATCATTCCTTGTCTCTATGATTGCCCTCTGTATGGATTTTACCTTTCACAAAAGCTTTGGAGGTGATGTGTGGCCACAGCAGTGCATCAGGCACAAACAAGTTTTCCTACAGTTCAGGTATTTTAAAGGGCTCTTACTATGTTATAGCCCACTGTCTGCAGCCAGATGCTGGATTAATTTTAGGCACTTTAGCTGACATCCTTGAAATTAATAGGAATTTTCCCTAATTCTCATATTTGAACCATGCTGTCAAAACATCTTTTAAAAGTCGTCAGAGCCTCAGGGACACACGGTTTCTGAAAGAAGTGGCATTAGTAATAAAGCAATACAGAAAACATTTGCGAGTGTAGAGAGCTGATTAAAACAGATGCTGTGGTTTGGATCTCAGTAGGCACAATACAGTACTTTTTTTGACTGGAGATAATTATAGGATATTTGTGTGATTAAGTTTGCAATCTTCATATAAAACCAAAAAGAGCTATCTTGTATTGTTTCTTCTTCAGGCTGACTTTCCTTTGAAGTTGTGTTTTCTTTACCATTACTAAAAAAGACATTGAATGAAAAAGGCTTGTACTAAGTTGCATTTCTGCAAAACATTTAGTTTCCAAATAAAAATTTTATTTTAAATAGAAATTTTAAATATCAAATATATGTTTTGTATGTCATATGGAGTAAAAACTTACCTAAGCATTCACAAAGGAGTACAGAGACAACAGGAGGTGGAGCAGCTCATCACTGTGCCCCAGCTCCCTGCCCCAGGCAGTCATCAGCCCATCACAGCCCTCTCTGCGAGCCCAGAGGAGCACAGGACAGGGGGAACACAAACTAAGGGCTGCCTCAGGAAAGGCTCATCCCCAGTGCCCCTCATCTTGACAGGCCAAGAGGAGCAGCTCCATATCTCCTTCCAGACCACGGACACGCTGCCTAGAGGTTTTGTATATGGGATTGTGTAAGACTTATCATGGGATGTTTAGGGAAGAAACCAGAGGTGGAAAAGGGGATGGGTCCAGATGATTTGGGAGGAATAACTGTGAGAAAATTAAGGTGTGATGGGACGAACAGAGCTGGAAATGCGTAAATAGCAGCTTTTCTGGCCATGACTCTGCAAGGGTTGTGAGGCCCATGGGTGGATGGTATCAGCCCAGGCCGAGGGTGGATTGTTGTGCCAACAGCTGGGCTGGACTGTGTGTCTGGGGCCAGTGACCAGAGAGCCCCCAGTGAGTGATACCCCATTCCAGCCCCAGGTGGGACCAGGGCCAGAGCCTGTCTGGCTGCAGTGAAGCGCTGGGAGCCAGTGCAGGTGTGCGAGTGAATGTGTGGGTGCTGCTGGGGTCTCCTGGGGACAGAGTGGCAGTCAGCTCTGTACAAACTTATGTGTGTGTGTGTGTGTGTGCAGGTCTGAGCACCAGCAAGCAGAGTGGGGCTGTGCTTACACTGATTCACATGCCCAGGAACCAACAACTGTGAGGCTGGGATCCAGGAGCAGTTACTGGGCAGATTGGGTGTCTGAGCCCAGCCGCAGGTGGGAGCCACAGTGCTCCTGTGTGCAGGTGTGTACTCACCTGTGAGCATGTGTATTCCCACCTGTGAACCTTCATCCTTCTCAGACAGAGAGGGAAAGGAGGATGAGGCTGTTGGTGCTGCCTCTTTCTGTGCAAGGGCTGTGCTGTGTCTGTTGTGTCTGTTGCGGTGAATCAATGTGGGCAAATATATATGCATTCTAATGCCATATATCATATGTATGGGTTCTCATTTTGTATGATCAGGCAACGGATATCTCCTCAAGGTAACATCCATGCTTGGCAAGATAAACCAAATGTCTTATGCATCTCTAGCCACTGAGTATTTAGGAATAAATTTTGAAACTATCAGGATGATGTCTGTTGTGTTTCTTCCAGGACATGTGACTAACCTCGGAGAGATTTTTTGTCAGAGAGCCTCATTAATACAACTTAGCTGACTGAATAAAAACAAAGCTGAATAAAGCTAGGCTGGACAGCAAAATATGCAACTGCAGTTATGGGATCCCCACCTGAACTAACAGATGTGTTTGGCACAGACAATGCCATAAATAGTTAAATCAGTGGTGGGAGTCCCTTGTAATCCTAGATGCCAAACTACTGTTTAATTTCATTTGGGATCCTTGAGATTCGATCCATATTATAGCTTATTTTGATTTACTTCTTAATTTTCCAGTGTTTGCTTTCAGTCTAGGGTAGTTTAAGAAAAAAATCAAATTAAAATTCATAACAAAAGCTGTCGATGACTTTGCAATCTGAAATCTTTCTGATGGAGACTGCCTTGACTTTAAACAAAGTACTCTTTTCAAATTCCAGTTATTCAGGCTAAATGGGCTGCCTTTGGCATCTGATTAAAATATGTAGGTATTATAATTTTTACTGTTCACTATTGTGACAAATGGTGTAAATGGACTTTTTTTTCTTTATTTGTAAATTTTCATGGCTGTTTTGCAAAGCAGATGTAAATTAAAAGTCTAATATTAGAGCAGCAAATATTCAATTATTTTAAATAAAATTTTAATTATAATTTTAAAAATAATTATAATATTATATAATATAAATAAACCATGTAATAAACAATAATTAATATAACAATAAAATATATTATAAAATAATAATATATTATTATATTATATTATATTATAATAATATATTATTATATTTATTTTATTAATATATTATTATATATTAATATATATTTAAATATATTATATTTAAAATATAATAATAAATATTTTATTAGAAATCAAAAACCCTTGTCATACAACAGCATAAACTTTACCCACTTATCATTGGCTAACTACAGTGATAATTACATTCATTTACACAATTTACACTATCTAAATGGATGCCTTAAGGCATATCAAATCACATGCCTAGTGAGCCCATCTTTGATGATCTGATAATATATACCTCCTGTCCTTTAGGGAAATATATGCTAATATGTATTTATCACATTTTATGATTAAAGTAAATAGAACTGTATTTTCATTACACAAACACTAAGTCTGATGTGTTACTTGAAACACCAGAACAAAGCAAAGTTGGAGACATTGGGGTGCAGTGATTTTTGGTAGACACTGCCAATCTCCAATCACAGACATCTGCAAAAAACAAGTCAACAGAAAACCACCTGGTAAGTGATTGTCACTGTTTCCCTCCTGTTGATCAGATTTGGGTTTTTCAAATTTTCCCAGTTCCTAGGTTCTGATGTGAGGGATACAAGTGGCTCAGAAAGCAGCTGTGCCATGTGGGCCTCCAAGGAGCCAAAGTGGAGTACAAGGGAAAGAACAAATAAACAAGAAGGTGCCATGAGACCCAGTGGCCAGACACACAGAGGGACTACTCTGAAGCAAAACTATTATTGCCTCAGGCTCAAAGCAAAACAGAGCCATTGAAGTCAGTTGGCATGATGCTGCAATTGTAATTTATATTAAAAATATGTATTAACAGAAATTACACCTTTGTCTTTATCTACTTCATTACCATATAACCTCATTCATGAAATTCTGAAGTCTTTCGATCCGTTTTTTTACATCATGATGAATAAAGAAGAGTAATTTTGTTAAGACGCAGGGGATTTCTCCTTCCTGTTCTGTTAAATAGAGGCCACTAGTGAAGCATTTAATACTTCAGTGAAATATAATTTCACTGATTTATATATATCATTCAGTATGATTTATAAATATAGATATAGCTATAGATATGTATATATGTATCCCTGCACTTTCTTACCTGCAAGCATGCACATGTGCAAATCCTTCAAATCCTATCCCAGGCCCTGAGTCCATCCAGAATCCAGGCACAGTCTCCATGTTTCCTGTCCCAGCTCTACTTTAGGTCTTCACAGTCTCTGCTTTCCTCCTCACTGGCTAGTAAGTTTGAAGATAAGACAGACTGTGGTGATCAGGTGCAAGACTTAGGCAAACAAGAGCAATTATCAGTTTATATGCACACAAATGGACTCTTATTCTGTATTTTCCTGCATTTGCTGCTCCCTGATCTGCTGTAAGGATCAACTTTCCTTGCCATTGCCCTTTACAATGAGTAATAAGCTTTGCACATTCTCACAATTCTTTTAAAATATCCCAGGACAAGTTTTACACACAACAAAGTCCTCCTCGAATATTCTGTGGTAGGTTTGCTCTTTCCCATCAGAGCCTGTTTCCTTCTCATGAGGTATAAAGTTCTGGGTGGCACTCATTTGCGTGGTCAGTTTCTTCAGTGGCCCACCAGCCAGAAACATGAAGCTTAGATCTTTGCCACTGTCTCTATTATCTGCTGCTTATTACAGCTTGTGTGTATATGTGTTTGAGTAGTTTATTTTCTTGTTTCTTGTTTGCCTTTTACACTGAATAGGACTTAACAGATATTGTTATAAACTACATGTGTTCTTACCTAGGTATCCTTGCATATACCCTGAGGCTGTTCCTTAAGTTTCATGCTCTACCAAACCAGGGCTGCTAAGATTTATTATGGATCAGGATTTTTCTGTCTAGGCCCTTCTTTTCTTCTGGAAACTCATCCTTGGCCATCCAGCTGCACTGAATCCTTCTGCTAGCATAATACAAATAGCACAGGCAGGTCTTATAGAAGACACTGTGTTGGGCCATCAACCAGTAAATTCATCTTCAGGTTAGCTAAATGATCCTATGACCAAAAACCACCATACAGCTCTTCTGTTTCAATTACATTTTGCTTTTCAGTATAATGCAATTTCCTATCACCTGCTATATCTGTGACATGGCAATCAGGTTTTTCGTCTGCCTTAATAATGCCTGGTGCTGTGTAGCCACTCTTACCCCAGCAGTCTCAGTGAAAAGCATTATGAGCCAAGACAGTTAAGGACAACCCTTCTAAACCATCCCTGTTTTGCATGTGTGTGACTATTTATCACTCTGACATTCCTGTAAAGTGAGATATGACTGAAGCTGGGACCTTCCTTCCCCTGGTTTGCTAGGATATTATGGTTCCAGCCATTAAAAATTCCCAGAGAGCCATGAGTTGGCAGCAACACTCATTTCATCTGTGAAGTATTTGAGGTCCATGCTTGACTGCTCATGGAAAATATCAGTCCTTCTGGTAAATACATATCTGCTATTCTACTGCCAACATTCAGTATGTTTGATGACAGTCAGTTCTTTCCTCCTAAAGACTCCATAAATTGGTGTCAGGAATAATTTTCAGAACAAAATAGTTCTCAGCTTGCTTTGCTTGCAGTATTTGGTAGCACTACCAGTGTCTGTATAACAGCCCTGTCTGTAGTCCTATGTCCCATCCCATGTTACCCATGCCCAGTCTTTCAGGTTATCTTCTGATACCTGAGAAATAAATATGATTTTAGCCAAAAACCCAGCCCAGGTGAGTGCAGTATCTTGCCTGAGAAAATGCAGCCACTGCTCTGTCCCCTGACATTATTCCAGACTAACTTCAATAGGAAAATTAAGTGGGATTGACTTTAGCAAAATCCAAAATCAGCATCTATACTTATGTAACTCTGCTGTTTGTTTACTGACTGCTTATTTCTTTTTTTCCATGGAAATGGAGGAGCTTAAGAAAGGATTTTGATTTTTTTTCTGTGAAGAGTTGTGGTGATTTATTTCAATATATAATTAGAAATAGTAACCTTTAGGAAGCAGTTTTTGGACAAAATAAATGCCAAAGTTGTAAGTGCATTCATGACATTGTAAAAAAACCCACCTTATTTATCTACAAGAGCACAGTATCATTGCTGTCTCCACATTATCTGTTTTCTTAACATACAGTATTTACTTACTTACTATCCTTAGTGATATGATTCCCTTGACAGAGAAGAACGATGACATTTGCTTTTACTAAGACACATACAGATATGCACACAGCACCTCAGGATAGTGCTCAAGACTAAGGAATAAGAAACACTAATACACTCACTTAACAAAAAAATAATAATATTTTGCACAAAATACATATAGGACATGGAAACAGAGGAGAATAGAAATAAAGAAGGGTAATGATTTAAAGACAGAAATCTGAATCTGAAAGAATCTGAAAGACCACACAAAGAGTAAGACTTATGTAGGGGAAACAGTTTGTGGTGAAGGTTTTTTTTTTACGAAGAGACTGAGTTCAGTAGGAAAAAAGTGATTATTAGAAGATCAAGACATTTCCGATTTAATAAAAATGTATTGTAATTAAATAAATTTCTTGGGTTTTTTTTAAAAAAAAGAGAAAAGTAATTTAAAACTTTCTTACCTCTATGGGCCACTAATTTGTCAATTAGGCTGACTATATCTTCCCTCTCAACTCAAGAACTAGTGACAGTCTATGCTCGTGACATTCACTTCAGGGAAGATTTAAATTCTTGGTAAGAATAGGATAAGATGATTTAATTTTGGGCATTTCTGACAAATCTTAACCTCTAATCCTTTTTGGGTTAGTGCATTCTCATTGTCTTACCCCACTTCCTCATTCCCAGTACTTTCATCAAGTAAAAGTTAAAAAAACCCACAACATCTATCTACATATTAAGATATTTTTGATGTGGAACAGTACTAGAAGAAATATTTCTCTGTAATATTTCCTCTGTAATCCATGCTGGCCAAGGCAGGAAAAGGATACCTAGTCAGAGAGACTGCAGGTAGTCCTTTTCCTGCTTAAGCTTCATTATATAAATTTTCCTTTGCACCCCTCCATCTAGAGAGAAAAAAATGATTGATTGTTTGCCTGATTTCCAGTGATAAGTTTCTTACCTGTTTGCTGGTTTACATGTTGTTTGGGACCAAGTAATGAATACATCACCAGATATGTGTTTTACTTGCTACTGCAAAAGGTCATAAAAGCCTGAAGCTAGCATGAACTAAATATAAGGAGAATCATTATTCATAATTTCAAGGCTTTTTTTCTTTCCAGAAAATTATCTAGTATTTTTTATTTCCTAAACGTTCTTATGAGGTTGTAGCCCAAAATATCTTCCTAGATGTGTCCTGATGCCTGGTTTGTACACGCCTGCAGCTTTCTTAAAAAAATCAGACATTGTCATTTACATTCATCTCATTTCCCATCTAGACCAGATGAGGCTTCTCTTCATAACCTAGGTTTATGAAAGACAAAGGTCTTTCACAGCTCAGGAACTGCATTGCTACACCTCTATTATTTAAGCTTTCTGTTCCATAAGGAACCTTTACATTTTTTATTTAATATTTGCTATGAATTAAGGTTAGTGTGTATTCTAATATCCCAGCTAACTATGAAAATCACCACACTGTGAAAATGGTGAGCAGAATTGGGACAGCAATAGCTACAAAGATTTAAATACCCTCTCCAACGTCAGCTGTGTATAAAGATCTTATCTTACTGCAGTCCAAGAGAATGGTTTATGCTTAAATGAATTTATTAGATTATTGAGACCTATCAGTTTATTCTTTTCTGTTTAGAAAAAAAAAATTGCTTAAGGTTGAAGAGAAAATGTCTTTGGGGTTTTTTCTTACTCTCTTTAAGACAATCTACAGGTGAGCATCATCCACCAGACTTTTGACTCCTTTACTCTTTTGAAATATGTACTGTGTCAGCCATTCACTTTGCAGATTGTATGTAAGCTACCTTGATGACTCTCTGCAGTCTCCCTTTCAGATCTCCAGACAGTTATATTAATTTCCTTACTGAATATTGCTACCATCACTGTATCCATGGAACATTGCTTAACTATTCTTTTTACTTGGTTTCTCATCACTGATATTTCAAAACTAGTGGTGCAAGTGTTTAAACATTTTTCACTGAAAGGTAGTGTCTTTCTTTTCACAGTATATATTGATTTTTCCTCATGCTGCCTTTATGGTCTATTTACCATAAAAGAAAAATAACTTTAAAGTGGAAAAAGTTCATACTTATAGAAATTAAAAAGGTAGCTAAAATAATAATATTTCTGAAACTTCATACAAATAAAAAGCTCTGTAGCCTCTGTGTCAAGAGCCAGGACATACTAAAATTGAATTAATCTGCTTTTAAATCAAGTGTTTGGTCAAGAAACTCACAAAATATGTGAACTGGGTTGGGTCTAGCATTTAATAGAATGTGAAATATTTTGTGAACAGCACAATACTGCTGCTTTATTTCTTCTCTTAGTGAAAGCGCAGCATGGCACTTTTGGAAACTTTTTCCCAGTTTGCCTTAGGTATCTTCTGCTGAATAGAAGAGGATAAGAACAGACAACAGAAGATAGCAGAGGCCACCTGTGCACCATGTGATATTATAGCTCGTACTCCAAATGAGGTTTTTCTGATAGAGAGTGCCTGTCTTTGCTAAAGACTTCTCTGTCTCTATAGCATGCCTAGACATAATTCATAGTGCCCCAGGACCCATAAAAAAGCTCTAAGGAGGCATGAGTCAAACTGAGACTCACGACTTTTCGCACTACTTTATCCCCAAATTGGTTCTGATCAAAGTGAAAAGTGAAAAGTGAAAAAAGATACTTCTCCAACCTTCCATTTTCTGGCCTCTATTACCTATGGCAGATTGTAATTTTTATTTCAATTTACATTCTGAAGCTTCCTATATATTTTTTAATTGTTTACATATATTTTTAAAATATTTCTCTTTAAGGGATTATAAAGTCTACTAAATTGTCATACATTAAAATGAGATGTCTGTAGCACACTGTCTTGTGATTATGCTGAAAGTGGTTATGGTTGAGGGCCAGCTGTGGACAAATGTTTAAGGAAAAATGTTATCAAGATTGCTTGAAAATAAATCAGATTATAAATAAGAAATTTACTGCAGCAAATTTGAGGAAGTGATTTCTACAGAAACAGAACACTCAAAAACAACAATAGCTCTTCAAGTGAATTTGTCCACTAATTCTCCCAAGCTGGCCTTGTCAGTAGAATTATTGAAAGAGGCCATAAAATCCCTCAAATATATTATCTGATAACAAGCCTCCCAGAAGCCATGAATAATCTTCACTGTCTTTGTGAGATTAAATAAACCAGCTGGGATTCATTAAAAATGGTTCATAGTATACAATAGTGTTAGTGAATGATTTCAGCTTGTCACAAAACTGCTCTGTACTCTGCTACAGTCGCTGAATCTTCAAAGACATTATATTTTTATTAATAAAATAATTAATGTTTACATAAAACCCATGCATGCAAAAATGCCATCCTAATCTGTGCTTAAAACTACTGGCAGCTGAACTCATAATGTTTAGAATTTAAAATTTCTGCAATAATTTTACTGGTGGTATCAGAGTACTACAGATTTGTTTGTTTTCATTTGTGTGCAAAACTCCTATATTCTCTTCTAAAAAAGACTAGGTCATTCTTCTGTAGGAAAAAGATTTGAGCACATGCTTAATTCTGAGCATGTAACATCAAGGTGTTTAGTAGCACACATTTATATCTTAAGCAAATACATTCTCTAAGCATCTGTGTAAGCATTTTTGCTGTCTTGGGATCAGAATGCAAAGTCTGTGTAGAAATCCATTAAAAAAAACATCAAGTATCTGCCTAACTCCTGTGTTGAATTATTGCCTTTCAATCTGGTTAGCTACTTTTTACCAGTCGTCTTTAGAATTCAATCTCTACTTCACCTCCTTTTCACCTTCGTGGAGCCTATGGCTTCACCTTCATTGAGCTATATACTCTGCTTATATCTTGATTATTCTACCACTAAAAGGATCTGGTTTACTACAACATATGTGGTGGAAAATAAGTTATGTACAAAAAAAAAAAAACAACCCAAAATAATAAATATTTTGGGATTTTTATTTTTTAAGAAAATTTTCAAATACTCATTATTAGAAGGAAAATACTTCATTGTTTGCAGAGAAAATGTAGGTGTGTATATTTGGGGCCTAATTAGGATTGCCACAGAAATCTGAACATCAAAATAAACGAGCAGTAAAGTCAATCTGTGTTTACAGTCTAATATCCAGCTGCAACAATCATACAATGGTTTTGTGATACGACTTTCATCTTACATATTCAAAAGCTAAGTAGAAGTTCTTTTGGAAAACATTAATAATAAAACATTAAAAACAAAACATTAACAACAGTGCATAATATCAGGTCAGTTACAAATATATATCTACCATATATATCTTGCCATTCAGTGTCAAAATCTTGTACATATTGCAGGAATATTAGATGCAGGAACTCAAATTTTAAAACGAAAGGTCTAAACCTTATCGGAAAATTACCTGCCCATAAGAATGTTTGTCACATCCTTCTCTTTTCCCTTAAATTTTTCAGTCATAAAGACAATCCTCTAGCAGATTTCATGTAGAAGCAGGTGTTGTGAATATACAAAAACTGTTTAGATTATACAAGTAGCATGATAACTTGTCTAGAAGGCACTGGGACTTCTCCAGAAATTTGAAATTTCTCGAGAGTTTACTCCACTGTCTTATCAGCCAGTGTAAAATTCTATTTTCCACACAAATAATCCTCTTCGCTGTATGAATTTCCACTGTACCAGGTGTTTATCTTGGAGATTTTGCTGTGTTAGATAGCCTTGGCCAGGTCATGGAGAACTCTTATGATAAGAACAAAGACCTTGAATTGATTTGATAATCTGTGAGGGGACAAAATAACACAGAAAGGATAAACTTACTAATGTTTGTGATAGCTTATGCTGTGGAGAAAAGGTGCTGGAGTATTTTACACTGGTTGGAATTCCCTAAGCATTAAAGATGTTAAGTGCACATATAGGGAGTTACAACACTCCAGATGAAAAATGGCATGAGTCAGTGAAGTCAGGCCATTTTCTGATCAGATGGTCTACAGCAATCAAACTAAAGGCAGTACTGCAACAAAAGATTAGCATAGCTGCATTGCTTGTTATAGGATTGATGAAGACTGCTAGTTACCTAGTTTAGGATCAACTCCAGATATTGTGGTTGGCAGGGGCTGGCCATCAGTTGCCCACCACCAAGCTGCTCTACTAGAGCATTCCCTTCTAAATAGGATGGGTCAAAATACAATGAAAAGTCTGTGGGTTGAGATAAGGACAGAGAGATCACCCTCCAAATACCATAACAGGCATAACAGAACCAGTTTAAGGGAATCAATTTATTAACAGTTAATAACTGAGTAGGATAATGGGAAGAACAAATATAGAAAAACCTTTCTCCCACCCCTCCCTTCTCCCTGGGCTCAACTTCACTCTGAAATTCTCTGTATCCTCCCTGCCAGCAATGCAGGGGGATGAGGAATGGGGAATGAGGATTGCAGTCTGTTCAAAACCCTTTGCTGATTCTTTCTCCTCATGTCTCTGCCTACTCCAGCATGGGGTCTCACTCTTGGGATAAGGTTCTTCATTAACTTCTCCATTAAAGAGAAGAAAGGGTCCAGCAAGGGTCTCTTCCTCAGGATTCAGTCCTTCAGGAACAGAATTCCCCAGGGCATTGCAAGTCCTGTCAGCAAAACCTGCTCCTAGCAAATGACTTTCTGCAGACTGCAGTTTCCTGCAGGGACCCTACTCCAGCACTGGTTTTCCAAGGGCTGCAGTTTCAGAGTGGTTGTCTGCTTCATTGTGGATCTCCCTGGGACAATCTTCATGGGTTGCAGAGGAATCTCTGATCCACTGTCTGGATCACCTCCTCCCTCTTCTTCACCTTGGACCTTGGTGTCTGCAGAGTATTTCTCACATATAACTCTCACTCCTCTCTCCCAGCTGCTGTTGCACAGAAGTTTATGCCCTTATTGTTTAAATAAAAAAAATACTGCTTTTCTACAATTGTCCAAAATATCCTCTACAATGTTTTCAGTCGTCCTTACTTCACTTCAGCTTCAACAAATAAAGTGTTCTCATTCCAGTACTAGACATCCTGATTGCAGCTGTTTGGTCATATGTCATAAGCATAATCCTGGTGTTTCCACATATTCATGTCAAAGTTTGCTCTTTTTTAATCCCACATAAATACCCTGTGAGAAAATCCAGTATTAATTACTCTGAATTGCCTTTTTTGTTTTTCCCAACACCTATAATTTATTCTGTGGTTTCCATAGTTTCAGGGAAGCTCTTCCTGGATGCTAATGTTCAACTACTTAATAACATTTAATAATGTGAGCAGGCTGTTATTTGCTAGTTGTGTATACTGCACCTAGCTCAACAGGGAGCACCATGTTTGAAACATTCAGACATTTCAGTAATAAAAATTATAAAAAACAAAAAAGTGGGGTGAACAGTATCGAGTTTGACAGATTTGTGAGGGAACAGGTGATAAAAGCACAGATGAATGGATGTCTGTGAAATAGTACCCAGCATCACTTCATGGTAGTATTGCATGAATATTACACATTTGGTTTTTAATGATTAATGGGCTTGCAATATGGAAGTAATGAGATGACCTATATTTAAGACTTCATTGTTTATTAGGAAAACAAATGGAATATTTGGACTTGCTAAAGAGTTCCAGAAAGATGTTTTCTCTCTTCAGTATTCTCCTCCTCATCCTGTTTTTTTCCCAAACCACAGAATTCAAACATTCGAGGAAAGATGTTTCAGCACGGTAAAAGGTAAGAGCAAAATGATGTGTCTGTACTCACCATGCCTTTCACAGTCTAATAAATTTTGTTCCAGAAGTTTTCTACCTTTCATTTCTTCAGCAAAAAACATGTTGTAGAGCTGTGCACTTTTGCCTGAGATGGTAATAAAGGTGTGTAACAAAGTGCAAATGTCATGTCTCTTCTCAGTGGAGCTCATAGAGGAGCTCAGAATGCACCTTTGAATTCATCTTTCTAGTTAACTTAAAAACCCGGTCGGTCAAGTTTCAACGCAAATATTGTCAAAGGCCCAGAACTCATTCCCATGAACTCCAGGCATTAAATGGTGACTGATCACAAATTCCAATGGAGAACAAGGACTTTTTTCCACCTTCATGATATAAAAGATTTTATCATTCCAAGCATGTCTGCTGCTTGTAGGCTGTTAATGCAAATTCAGATTACTTGGATAAGTATCTGACTTTTGTCATGTAGAAAGAGCAACTCCAGTGACAAAACAAAGGAAACTGGAACTCTGAAGTGAGGAAAATTCTTGTTGCAGCAATACATGTGTAAGCATCAGTCAGCAAAAGGTTAATGTTCACCTCTGTTTCAGTAAGTGACTTTCAGCACAGTGAGATTTCACTGCATAGAAGCTGATCCAGTTTGTTGTTCTGAAGGCAAAGAAAAGCTGGCTGAGTTAGGTAGCTACAATTAGGAGGGTTGACTAAACTTATCTCTTTAAAATAGGTGAAAAAGAAGAAAAAAGTACAATGTACACATTGTTCTTGCAGTCAGAATAGATGGTATTATTGCACACGTGTGCAACTTTTGTAATATTTCTATTTTTAAGCAATTTTGAAAGTGCCAGATCCATCTATTTTCTGGCTTCACTCATGTAACTTTGAAGCCAAAGAACTTGGCATCCTGAATGCTTTGGAAAGCCTCAACTTTTACAGAAATATGTACTTTGACCCTGACAAATGGCAAGAAAAAGAAATACATTCTGTCCAGTTTTGGCATAAAAGTTTCATTAAACATTTGTGAATAAGTCCCTCAGAACATAAATGAACTCTGCAACTAACTTCAGTCACAAGATCCAATAGTTGGATGGCAGCCAAAATTCAAATTCACCTGGAGAGTTTTTTCAGGTTGACAGCACAGCACTGGCAAAGGTAATTGTGATTGAAATTAAGGACAGAATCATCTCTAAATAACTGTATACTAGCAACAGTTAAATAAAGTAATGTGTGTATTTTATATTCTTGTTTTATTTTTCTACTTAAAAATCAGACTTTAATATTTTGGGAACTTAATAAGCAGCAAAAAGAGACTAAGATATAAAAAATTACTAATAATCTTAATAATTTATCCACAAAGGAGTCATTATGTAAATTATGTTACAGTTAACCAAGGTGAATCACATATTTAAAAATCTCTGACCCAGTCTCTTTGTGGCATTTAAACATACGTGTGTCTTTTATGTCCTTGAATAGTCCCAGTAACTCACAAATGTGCTTACTTTCTGTGCTGAATCATTGCTTTGTTTGATATCCTTCTGCTGCATTCAGCATTCTGCTTAATAATAGGCAACAGAGAACTGGATATTGTAGGTTGTTGTATTGGGTTTATGTGGCAAGGTTATGGTGATGGGGGGAAGGCTGCAGGGATGGCTTCAGGGAGAAGCTGCCAGAAGCTGGTATGTTCTTAGAAACTAGGAAAATTTTGCAATGTTCGTACAAGCATTGCTTGTATTAAGAACTAATTTTAAAAGAGAATCCTAAGGAGCTGTGTCTGCATAAAGCAGTTACCATTTTGTTGGTGTTCTGAAAACACTGGTCTGCACCTTTACATTGCAGAATGCTAAAGTGTTAATTATTTAAAAATCTCTTCTGATATAAATCAGAAACCAGTTGTATGTGCATATCTCTCATTCACGTAATAGAGGTAAGGCACAGGGGACTCTTTTTATCTTTTATTTTTAGTTACAGATGGAAGGTAACCGGCTGTAACTATCTTATCTATTTGTTTTCTGTATCATTTGATGTCTTCAATAATTTTGCATTCATTTCCTTAATTTGATTTGCCTATACTGATCAGTTTGGGAAAAGTAACTTTTTTCCCCTTTTCTGGAAAGGAGAAAATATTCTTCCTTCATTTGCTGAAAATGTGTCACATTCACCACTAAGATAACTAGAAATATAACTCAAATTGTAAAACACAATGCTTAGAAGCATGCCAGATGTTCTCAAATATGTGGGATACTCCCTAAGTGCAGAGACATCATCAGCAGTCAAACTAACCCAACTAGAGGGCCAAGATATCCTTTAAAAGTACTTTTCTATTTTTTGGTTTCTTTCAATTACTCTCTTTCTCCATACGTATTGTACTTGCTGAGAAAACCTGGCTCTATTTTGTGGCAGTCAGTCTGTGATTATAACTAAAGCTGAAATACTGCTACCTGTCTCAACCAAATAGTTTTCACTTTAAATCCTGACTTTGATTGCAAATAACGCAGAGTAAAGTCAGAGACTGGAACTGTGTGATGGATGGAAAATATGTGACTTCTGTGCATGAAAAAGGGTTCCTGTCTCATTCCTTCAATGCAGCACTTCACTCATGGGAGGAACGCTAAAACTTGAAGAAGCCATCAAACTCACAGCAGCACTCTATGAGAAATGGTAAGCACCTGTCAATCATATGAAAGGAATGGCGGGGGGGGAAAGAATCTTTTTTTTGTTTTACTTTTTAAGCCATGCAGGTGTTCTTTGCCTTTTCTATGATTTTTTAAAAGGCATCTGTTTGATTAACCTATTTCCAAATTACTATAATTTGCATATTCTTTTTTATTTTAGTAGTTTGGGGGTAGAATCAAAAAGAGAAGATAGATGTGTAACAGTGTTTTTTAGACACTCATAAGGAAATACCCTTTGCCCATTGGAGTACTTTGATAAGTAGGGTTGCAAGAGATGTCAAGCCTTACTGAGTGTAGTGTAGTGTGGAAGCAATGCTTTGCCATTGTCCTATGGTAGTTTATGAATGGACCTTGCACAGAAACCACATCCTTCCTATTCCATTTTCCTGTTCCTACCTCTTAGTTAGTGAAAAATAGCAGAGTTGACTCCCTTTCCTTTTGATAAACAACTTTTTAAAACAGAAGCACAAGGCCACGAATCATTAAGATCCATTTTATTGTACTGTGGGTAAAGGTCTCTGAGAAAAATATTTTAAGATGCATCTAATAGTTTAAGATGCTTTCTAAGAGCATTAAATCACTGGATTTCCTCCATTCCTATTTGCTTCTCCTACTTTCTACAAGTTCTGCTTAATGAACAATGTAGTATCAGAAGAAAATATACTTTGCAGCAAGAATCCAATCAATGTGAGTTGTCATGCTAGCTTAGGCTAATCAGACCCTCAGAAGGAGCAAACTCTTATATTTACATGAGTAGGCAAATATCTACCAGCTCAGGGAGGAGGGGACAATTTTGTGATGACAGCTTGATAGAATACTGGCATTATGCTGTTGCAGCTAGCACTTCCTTTTTTTGTGTTATTTAACAGTGTTTGCCAAGAGTAAATATCAACTGGCTGTGGAAATTCACTTATCTGAGAAGTGGTTCATCCAGAACAGGGCTAAGATGTATTGTTGGGCTATGTGGAGAAATCATCATTAGCTGGTTTATTGACTAAATACAAACTCATAACACCCAAGACTTCAGTCCTGTCTCTTAGAGATCAGCAGTTGGTGATACATAACCCAAGGTTCCTTGAGACATTTGCAGATCAGAGAGCTGGGACCTTTAATCCCTCCTCTGAGCTTGGCTCTTACTATCAGATCAATTCCCCTGACAATTCCCCTGACAAGAGACAAACAGATACCACCAAGAAGCAGGATGTCTACTAAAGCTGAAATTGCCTAGTGCACCTCAGAAATATCCATCATTCTAAGTGATGCATTCATCTTCATACTAAAGCAGCATTTTTCATTTGAACTGGGTAAAATCTATTACTGGAAATTATTTGCATTAGAAATAGCAACTGGAAGCAGCAGTTGAGGAACGATCTAGACAAAAAAGTGAATCCTGAGTCTTTTACCACAGTAAATATTTTAGGTTTTTGTCACAAAGCTGTGCTCTTTGATGCTAATTACTCAGTGAGGGTATACCACACAACTAAAGTCACTTCAGGATGGCAAAGTAGCCATTGTCTTGTTTTCTATCCTTCTCAATGGTCCAAGCTGAAACTTGGGACAACTACCAGCTGAAATATTCATGTTATCCCCAGCTGATTCCCACTGCCCCATCAGGCTGGCTTGAGCAGCTGTGAGAAAAAGAATTCAAAGAATCCCTTGAGGGAGCTACTGCCTGCTTTATATCACCTTTACATGAAGTCTCGCAGAACATAGGAGACTTGTTGAAGGAAGGAAGACAAGACAAGAACTGTCTCATTCTTGCCAACACAACTGAGAGCAAAAGAAAGAGAGGAGAACATTAAAGACCTCCCAGACAGTAGAGCAGGAGAATGACAAAGTAATTGTCACTGTATGTGTGGTGAAGGAGGGAGAAAAAGACAGCAAAAATGGAGAAAAATTCACCTCCAAGAAGAGAGGGACCACAGTGACAAGCAGCTCATCTACATCCAGCTCAGGTTCAGTGCCAAGGACAGGGAGGCAATGGACAGCACACACAGAAGGATATGTCAACAGCATATCTGAAACCAGAAAGATTAGATCAGAGAGATTCAGTTAATTAGAAAGAAACAGAATTGCAGAAAAAGTCATGAAGATTGTACATTAAAAAAAATAAATAATGTTTGGGAGAGCCTATGTGTAACAGACCACACCAGTGGCTCTACAAGGCCCAAATGAGTGAGGAGAAACAAATCCAGTGCTTCATTGCAAAGAGTTGGTAGACATAATAATATTTCAGGGAAAGCAAGGAAGTAAAAGGAAGAAAATAAAAAAGATCATGAAAGATTACAAAATCAGTGGAACAGAAATTCTGATGTCATGGGAAAGAAATGGAGTTGAGATTTGCATATGAAGGTGAACTCTGCAGGTGTTGCACTTGAAAGCATGAGATTATTAGGGTGTTATCACTGAAATTGAGCATAAGTAGTCATAAGAAAATTTTGGGATACATTATTTCTTGACAGGATGAAAATCCAGAATGACTGCACAGAGAGGCAAAACCAGAATAAACTGAGAGAAAAAAAATTATAAAAGCCTAATGGATTGTGGGAAAAGTGAAAACTGTACAGCAAATAGAGAACAGAGCAAAATGTTAAGAATGGGTAGACACAATGGGATGTAATTTTAATTATATAGTTAAATGAACTGTAAAGTTCAATCAGAGTAAATGGTTGAAACTTTGAAGCATTAAAAGTGAGATGCAATGTCCAATTTATCTGAGATCACTCTGGACTGGTGTCTATCCTCACGCTATCTTTAAAAAAGATCTAGTGATAGGAGTCCAGAGCTAACAAGGTCCCATAACTTTGAGGTTTTAATATATTTGTCAATTAATATCTCTCTTATATGGATTTAGCTAGCCTGGAACATAGAGCACCAGTGGTCAGCCAACACCAGAAATCTCATCATTGCTAGAAGTGTCAAAATTGCATCAAGAGGAGAAATAATTGGGATTTTTAGTGAAAAAACCTGTAGAGAAACTTCCCCAGTGGGCATTCACAGCTTAGAATAAATCACTAGCTTCAGAAAATCTTGTCTGACTGTTAGAGTACTAAAGATTTTTCTGGAAATCCCCAAACTTCAAGTGTTAAATTAGCTATTAAATTTAGTTGGATTTGAAAAATGATAAATGCCTAATACCTACACTCTAGATAGAAGCTAAGCAGTGTAGATAATTTTCTTTCAAATAACTACAGAACAAGCAGAGATACTATTTTCAAATGAGTAGGAAATTGTTAAATTAAGTCTAAAGTTGTTTCAGTGGCCCAGAGGTGAAAATTTTATTTGACTGAAAACACATTTGTTTTCTGTGTATTGCTAACACTTTACATCAATTAAGCATAAAGTAGATGGAAAATAGAGGCTTAGTGTTGTATTTGATAGAAAATAGGTGTCTTTTTTTTATTGCTATATTAGTCATAAAAATATAGCTAAATTATTTCAATCTTCTTAAGAAAAAAATGGTTCAATAATTTTCAGTCAAGAGTTTTTGTGATATAGTTTCTCTTAAAATACCTCCATTTGTTGAATCAGCATCTTCAGAGGAGGAATTTCAAGAACTTATTTCAACAATCTTCATATTTCTTCTAAACAGATATGAAGAGCTTTCTTGGCAAATACTACTCACCAATGCCAGATGGATGTGAAGCGGTGGGATATTACAAAGAGGTGTGCATTACAAATGTCTGGTGCTCCTTCAATATAAATGACCTCTTCTTTGAAAATCTTCAAGTGAAGGTCTAGACTCTTGAGGATAACTATTTCAAATTTCTGTGTATAGCACCTTGCCAAAGACCTTCATCTCTTCATTGATTGCACAGGAAAAGCAAATCTCTAATTTGGCTTCTCTCACAGACCCTGCTGAAGTCAGACATTTACAGTTTTTTAGGTGTTGAGTGGAAAAAGGTCACTGACCTTCAGAATTTATTTTAAAAGTCACATTCTTTCTTATATTTTTTCTGGAGTTACTCTGTATTTAAAAAAAAAAAAATCTTTTGGGATACTTGTCTTATACCTCTTCTAGAATTACATTTGAAGAACTTCCCATTTTCTCAGTAAGTTTCAATATTGAGAATAAAACACAAAGTAAAAGATAATTCTTGTCTTGTGGAAAGAACAGTATTCAGTAGTATGTCCCAAATTTTTACAAAGAGTTTTCTAGGCAAACCATCACATTGACTACTTAAAAATGCCCTTTTTATCACTATTTTAGTAGAATTTTTTGAAATTTAAAGATTCTCTGAACTTGCATTCTAGTAAGCCAGAATTCTCTTTCAAAACCAACCCACAAGGAACCTAAACACATCAGAAATTAATTTAAAACAGGAAGTGTTCCTAACAGAAATTTCTTAGAAATATTTACTCAGTGATAATCTTTGCATTTATTTCCTTCCAACTGTGCCTTAAGGTCAGATTTAATTATGAATAAACTTTACAAACTGAATAAACAAGCAGAACAGAGAATCAGGCATAATTTTGATTTCCTTTAAACATAACCAAGGCACAAGTTCTTTAAGCTCTTATTTCTGCTTCCAGCCTTTTGAGAGTTCCTCTAATGAAATGCAGAAAGAAAGGGATGCTATTCCCCCAGTGTTGTTCATTAATACAGAAACTAAGTTGGCACTGGGGACTAACATGATTTCCTGTTTTCCATGGAGCTTTCACTGTTCAACTCTGCCGTGATATTAACCAAAACTGGTAAGATACTTTTTAGCCCTTTTAGTGAGTGCTGATAGAATATCCTTTGGTGGGGTTATGCAAGAGTCACATCAGCAGTCACACAGCTGTCTGACAAGGGCCTCTGGATCCTTTTAAAACTGTACTAAACCCTCCCATGTTGTTATGAAGATTTGTTCAAACATTATGAAACAAAATCTGAGGGATAACCGGTTCAGAAAAGGGTTGATAAATGTAGGTTGGAAAGAGCCAGGGAATGCTAGAGAAACATTCCTTTGTTGTTTTGAATTACACACTGAAGTTTCAAATAATTGTCCAGTATATTTTGCTGATAGCATTGGCAGTAGAGGACAAAACTTTCATAAGAAACCTTGAGCAATTGCATCAGCTCTGGGCTTTTATTCTGGAGAATTTTTCAGTGCCTTCATATACGACTATGAGCAGCTCATCATTCAACCTTTTCTTTTGCTGTTTCTCTAAGAATTGGAAGACATATCCAAAAGTGTGAAATTATTCTATCCTCATTTAGGTTTGTAACACATTTATACCAGAGGGAAAGTGTGACTCTAATATGTAGTTCACTACAGGGAATCAGACATTTACCTACATCTTATTTCTGGAACCTCCCTGAATGGCATTTCAGATGCAAGGAATAATATAATAAGCATTACTTTTCATAGTGGTGACTATAAAATGAAGTTATTTGAAATCCTAGAACTGATACTAGAAGTTGTCAATCATATCTAGCATTCAGCTTTAGTTTTAATGGAAATTGACATCTAAAATTGACTTTTATTTGGGCTATTCTTGCTGGCATTTATTGCTACTCATAATTTTGCCTTGTTTTTTATACTTCCTTTGGTATTCTCCATCTATAAGTCTAGCTGAAAATCTTGTGAAGAAAAAAATTGTTGAGGTTTAATTACAATTTTATTGCATATTTGCATAATTGAGCCTCAAAATAAAGTTGCAAGACTTGTAGAAGCACAAATTATTTATGAAAATAAACAGTGGAATTTACCAATTCCTTACTGAAATCAGTTTCATCAGACACCTGCTTCTGCAATGACCAGAACCATTACATTTGTAATTTGCACCACTGTCTTTTTTTTTTTAACTTTTTACTTACTGAAGTAAACAAAATACAGATGTTCAGGTTCAAGCTAAAATTTATATTTTGCCAAGATTTTTTTCTAAACAAAACTAAATGAGTATGCAATTCTTAATGATGTAGGAGGCACAGATCAAGCACACAATACAAGGCTGGTAAGTTTTGAAAATTGTTGCTGTTTATATTTTCCGTAGTGAATGACTTCTGCTTTCCACACCTTTTGTTGCGTAGAAATGTATTTTCATGAGCAGTTTGTGTGAAATGTCAAATCTTTGACATCTAAATTTTCTCTCACACCAGCACTTTGCACTTCAAGACAAAAACCCATCTCCAAACAGCTTTGTTGAAATATTTTTTATATCTACTTTAGATAACAGATTTGTCTCCAAAGCTGAGAAGAAATTATTAATTTCTACTATACTATGTTTTTTTTCAAAATAACATTACCTTTACAGTTGCCTCAGCATCAGAAAAACAGTTATTTGCATCCATACTTCTGCCTGCTTTGCTCAAGATGTTCTCTTTTGCTTTGTGGGTCAAGGGAATTGCTTCAATGTTTTTTTTCCTTGAATAATACACACTTTCTCCAGAGCTGAAAGTACAAAACAAGGTGTCGCATTGATTTCCCTTTGATTTTTTCCATCTTTGAGCTGGTGTTTAAGTTTCCTCATGCTTCAGATATGTCAGTTAAATCTTCTGAAGCAAGGGAATTGACAGTATTTTCCCAGTCATTGCGCATGTATCATGTTGACACAAGCCAGCATGAAAACTCCTGTGTCAGAATCTGTCATGGGGGAATATGCAAATACTTTTCAGCAACTCCATTCTCTGCATGTAACACTCAGAGGCTTTCCTTCTTTTTTCATTTGATTTGAACCTACAGGAGTAATTAAAAAAACCAAAAATTTGGAACAGTATAGTCAAAAAATCATTTTGGTTGGAAAAGACCTCAAAAATCATAGAGGCCAAAGCTAGACTGAACACCACCTTGTCAATTGAACTATAGCACTACAAGCCACATCCTGTCACTTCTTGAACATTTCCAGGAATGGTGTTCCCATCAACCCCACTGGGCAGCCAGTTCCAATGCCTGACTGCCCCTTTGAGTGAAGAATTTATTCCTGATTGTCCAGCCTGGACCTCACTTGGCACATCTTGAGCAAATTTCCTCTTGTCCTGGCACTGGTTACCTAGAAGAGGCTAACCCCAACCTGGCTACAGCCTCCTTTCAGGCAGTTCTAGAGAGTGATAAGGTCTGATAAGGTCCTTCTTGAGCCTGCTTTCCTCCAGGCTGAACACCCCCAGCTCCCTCAGCTGCTCCTCACAGGACTCGTGCCCCAGACCCTTCCCCAGCTCTGCTGCCCTTCCCTGGACTCGCTCCAGCCCCTCAGTGTCTTTCTCACAGTGAGGGGCCCAGAACTGGACACAGGATTTGAGTTGCAGCTTCCCCAGTGCCAATCCCTGCCCTGGTCCTGATCACACTATTTTTGATACAGGAAATCAATCAATATATTCTCCAATCCTTCATGTGAAATCAGTAGCTACATGTGTATAATGAGAAATTTAAGGATACAGTGGTGGATGCATTGAATTGGAACAGCAGCAGATGTCCACAAAGGGACTGTTGAATCAGTGGAGACTAGCACATGGCTTCCCACAAAAAGTTGCTTTTTTTGAAGAGAACTATTTAGTAAAAAGGGCCCCAAGATGACAAATTTCTTTTAAAATGATTGAAAAGTGGACAATTTTAGTTGTACATAGATAGACATATTATATAGACATATAGACATACATAGATAGACAAATTATCTTTGTAATATGGGTTATGCTCCTAAACTTTCCAGACTTCTTAATGAGATTTGCTTCTTCCTACATATAGCTTGAAGCATTTTTCTTGATTTGCAGGAGGAGGGGCACGTGTTCCAGTGTTTTTTATGAAATTGCAGCAATTATGAAATTCTGCTTTGCCAGTATTTGAAAATCCAGATGACAAATTTACCCCCATTAGCACTTTTCTCATATCTTTTACTCCAGATTCATTTAGCTTTCCATGACACTCTTCCAGCAATCTCTTCCATGGCCATTATCAACTTCCAGCTAGTCAAGTGTGTTCCAGCCAACCTGGGCATTGCACCATTCACTGATGATCCACTTAGGAGTGGATTCTTGCAAGTCAGTCCTGCATTCTTATTGAAAAGAAAGATTAAAGAGCATGAAAAATGTCTAACTACAAAAAACAAAAATTTACCATTTCGAACATTGGCACTGGATTTTCATCAAATCATTAATTTAGAACCAGTACTGGCTGGCCATTATAAATTAAAATAGATAAATATATAAAACCAGAAAGCCTGATTGCATCTCACACAGAGAAGATAAACCTCCCATGAATACAGAAAGCATAGAATGCTCACATAACTCCTTCGAGCCTTCAGACAAATTCAGATCTATTAGCCCTCAGAATGCTGCCTTTCAAGTCATCTCATTCTGTCCTCTTCTGCTTTAATATTCCTCTAAAGCGATTTGCAAACTTCTGGGTTTTTTCATTTCAGCCATCAGTAGAATTACATCTGTTTGAGCTTATGGAGAGAAGACTTCTCCATAGTGTTAATGCTGTGCCTTTTGTTAAAAATATCCTGAAATACAGAACAAAGTAATTATTGCTGGTTTAGATTTCCTCTCAGAAAAAGAGAATAAAAAAAATAAAACAATGAAAATAACAGAGACCTTGGACAAATACACATAGCAAAATCCCCTTGTTACAAAGATGGTAGAACAGCTACAAAAAATACAGCATCGATTGTAGTAAAAACATTTTACTTTCATCATCTAAACTGTTTGTTTCTCTTTTCCTTTATGACTTTAAAGAATTTGCATGAGTTTTCTAGGATTTCTTGTATAATTAGCTCAAGTTACTGACTCTTTATGTTGTAAGGATGAGACGTAAGTGGTAAAAAAATGAAGGATTTATTTTCTAACCTTCCAACATTTCAACTTGATTCCTCTTGGTTAGCTAGTGCTTTTCATGGTGCCTGAATCACAGTCAGTTTTTACGCCCCACTTTTCTGTACATTCTGCCCTTTCCTTTCATCCATTAACTCAGCAAGTACAGAAGCACTTTGTAGCGTTGATCCAGTCCTTTGTTCTTGCCTACAGTAATTAGGATTTCCAGGAGGCCATCCACCCATAGACTGGAAACAGGCAGACCTGCCTTCAAGCTCTTATAAGCCAAATACACCTAAACAGGTGTATCAGTAGGCTTCTGTATTGATCATTTAAATATGTTGCTAAGTTTTGCATTTTCTTCATAGCATTTCTATCCCTACAATAATGGAAACAGAAAAAGGAAAAGCATTCTGATAATATTTACTGATATTTTTTATTCTTATCTCTTTTAGCTTAGCAGAATCTTTATTGCACATATATAATTTTTCTACTGTTATCTAAAATGGATTAAATTGGTAGCTCAAAATAAATCAAAATATCTTACATCAGTTAACTTTTTTTTTGCATCTTTCAACTAATCCCACATAATTTACACTAAGAAATTGGAGGATACCATATTGTTATGAAGTAATTAAACAGCCCAATAATTGTAGCAGTTTATTTCACAGTTTAAAAGGAAATATCCACAGATAAAATAATGAATTGACTTCGGTTTCTGTAATTTGTTTCTCTCATTAGGCATTATAATAATTCCTTCATATTCTTATAATGAATTTTAAGTCAGAGTGCTACAGCAAATATATTTTTCTGTATGAGCAGATTTGGAGGGTGATTTTCATAAGTAGAAATTTTATTTAAGCTCTCAGTTTTCATTTGAAGTCCTCATGATTTGAATCTCTCCTCCTCAGAATATAATGCCATCTGAACTGTTGTTGATGTCAGTTTATATTACATAACAGAAAAGCATATACTGATTTGTTCCTGAAAATATTTTTATTTGAGGGTCCATGTGGAAAAACAAAGTGAGAACATGAAGTAACCGTGTAAAAAAAAGAAACCCTGCCTATATGATCCATCCAATTCTGTGACAGAACATGCAAGCTGTTACTGCCAGCCATATGTAATATGCAAACAGCAGAGAAAATATTTTCTGACCCATTGCTTCTTGGTTTTATCTGAAACCTTAGACATCTCAAGTTGATTTCAGCAATTTATTTTAGAACCACTGATTACTGGATTAATTTAATTTGGGGATTACAGTATAGTTGCAAACAAAGCATCAGAAATGAAAAATTATTTTGAAACACAGCAATTACTGTATCTGACAGTCATTGATCTAGGAGGAAGACCAACCTAATTAAAGAGGACATGGAGACACCCTCCAATACAGAAAAAGGCAAAGCAGGAGAATAATGTGACAGGCTGTCAGCTAGTTCTACTGATGTCCCAAAGTCATTTTTGCTACTAAGAGAAGTTTGTGCATCTGTTTGTAGTGAAACTAACTCTGCTTCCTTTTTTCCCATGTAAAACCAACAATACCTCTGAGACTATTTTATTTCTTTTAAATTAATTTTTCCATGCTCTCCTCCAAGAAAAAAATATATTATCATAAACTTTCTGTCAACATCTATTATTATATTACAATTTCTAAGAAACCTGCTTTCTTTTATAAATGATCCATCCAAAGTCTTTTCTCACTAAAGAGGAAGAAAAAAGTCTAACAGAATATGAACCATTAACTGCTTTAGGGAAAATTCATTTGGCATCACACTGGATTTAAGTTTGTTTATATGTTAATTCTTCTTAACAAGTTTTATATGGTAAAACACTGTGGTTTTCAGTCTATTTACCACTCAAATCCTGGAGAACACATTTTAGAACCTTGTCTTTTCTATCCATAGTTGCCATAAAAGAATATACTTTTTGGAGTTTCCTACCTGAGAGAGCAGTGAAGCGATGATTTGTAACTCCTCAGTAATCTATTTCTTTGTTATATCATACACAGTTAGAAAGTGCTACAATATAAAATTAAGAGCAAAATTAGGACTTTAGGAAGAAATACACATATTGTACAGAAATTCAGTAAAGCAAAAATTTTTCAATATACACAGCAGTCAGAAATTCCAATGGAGGAAGACATAGTAGACAAACAGTCTCATGTAAACAAACGACAGGCAAAAGCTGTATACAGCCCTTTATCATCAGGGAGATGTAAATAATGGAAGTGGGTTACCAGAGGGACTATACGCAGTTTAATTATATGGAAGGATCATTAATTCTTCAGTAGATTTCCATTCTGTCTTAATTTTTTCCCCTCAGTTTAATCTAATAAATTCCATCAATAAATAAAATCAATAGGAGCTGGACTCAATGGTTCTTGTGGGTCTTTTCCAATTCAGGACATCCTATGAGTCAATCTTTAAATGTAAATAATATGCAACAAGTATATGCACAGAATAGTTGTACCATATAGACACATAGAGGGGTGGGACTCCTAGCTGGGCTAGTTTTGAACATTGAGGGGAGTGTGAATTGTAGTGACAGTGGGGTGCAGTTCACTGGTCATGTAAAGAAATCATTAAGCCTTCACAGCATCAATTTGTTGCAAGGACTGTGTTCACAGTGGTGCCAGACAGCACATGGAGCACTCACAGCCTTTGGTGACATCAGCTGAACCAACTGCGAGCACCCAGTGCCAGTGCTACTCTGAACGTGGGAGCATTGCACATCAGAACAGGGATTCAGATTTGTTTCACTGATTTGCTTTAAGGGCATCAGTCACTGGGCTTTTACAAGGTTACTAATTTAATTCTGGACTTTGCAAACTTTGATTCTTCTCTTGCTTCAGTTTGTGTGACATGTATCGAAATAAATATTACAATTAAATGGATTATCCTATAATCATGTATTTTTCCATACAGAGATAAGACAATGACTCCAGTATACTCTAAGCTGGTGATCTGTGCCCACTTGTCACAGGCCTGAAGGGAGCAACTGTCATAAGCATCATGATTAATCACCCATTGAAACAATCAGAGGATACAAATGGTGTCTTAAAAATTGAAGTGACAATCAAGCTGTTTGCTTGTCATTACAGGTTTCTTCTACACAATTATAATTTTCCACTCTTATTTGCCTCCCTGACCTGTCTAAATGGCCCAGTGTGGAGATTTTTCCCTCACTGTCACAGACTGTTGTTTCCTGCCTGTGAAATCTCATGTCCCCATGGCAAAGGCAAAGATACAGGACCCTGCTGTGGGTATGGAGCAGTGCTCCAGCCATCCTGCCTCACCCTGTGGGTGTTTTACCCAGAGAGTTAAAGAGAATTAAGAGTTATTGACAGGTTGCTGTCAGTTTACCAGTTTGAATGCGATAGTCACACCAGAGACACGAAAATAGCTCCTTTCTGTGATCCTGAAGGGCCTTCCTCAAGAAACAAAAGTCAGAAATTTGTGTATCATGAACTAAAAAAAAAAGAAAAAAAAAAAAAAAAAAAGAAAAAAACCGGTTGAAACTGAGTCCTTTTCACAATAGCACTGATTTTTTTCAGTATATCTTCTTGTTAACAATATCCTCTTTTGGCTCTGCTAATTCCATCTTCTTTTTCTTTTTATTTTTTTCCTTTTTTTCAGGACAGTTTTCTGTTTCACTTGGTATATTCAATATTTCAAGGTTAGCCTACTTTGTGATGTTAGAGTTTATGTATATTGATCCACACTCTACAATTTCATCGTACTTGTGAATTACATCCTCATATTCCACTAATACTACGTTCATCTGTCATTTTTTTTCCATTAGTCTGATTATTTTGCTGCTTTTAATGCTTTTACTTCTGCAAATGGATTTCTTGATTTATTTTTTTTTTCTGTTCATATAGTGGCTGCCTTATTCTTTTTCATTTGGTTTGTTGTTCTCTGAGCTGTTCATATGCCAATGTTAATTTATTTCAGTTTTGAATGGTTTTCACTTTAAAGTAAGAGTGTGGAACCCTCTCATAGCAAAATAGCTGTCTTCAAAGAAGAATTTCATGTAGCTTCACCAAACCAAGGATTGCAATGGGATTAAATTGTTTCTTTCATTTTCTTTCTATAAATTGTGGTGATAAAGAAGCGTCCTAGGCACGAAGTCCAAGATATTAGGCCATGGTCTAAGTGACAACTTTATGCAACATTAAGCTCAGGAAAAAGCCAGCAGATTACCATTTCCAGTTACTTCTCAAAAACATCTCCAAACATGCCTAACTTTGCCTATTTTACTTTAGTATCTACGAGGCACAATGTGGCAGCAAAATATGCTGAGGGAAGGCTAAAAAGAGGAAGAGGGACATGGAAATTGCTATGCAATGAGGCTGCAGCTTCACAAGGCCCTTCCATCACCATTTTGATGGAGTTCTTTCCACTACTGTATGCAATGCATTGCTTGCATAATTTTCAGATAGATCTTTCTAAAGACAATAACTTGTTTTGGAGTTACCCTGGATTGTGTTATTGTTCCATTGACTTATGCTCTTATCTTCAGGTATATGCTATAAAGAAGCCAGCAAACAAAATAGAAGGGTTGTCTGAAGGCATGGAGATTCTCATTAGGAGATGTGTCTGAGCACGCAGCTGTTGGTGGCAGGTGAGGAGTGATTGCAGTTCTCCAGGAGCCCTGATTACCCTTCAGGTTTCCAATAGAAAATGGACAAACCTGACTCTTCTGCTTTACTCTCTGTCCTCCAGCCCTCTTTTATGAAGCAGAAGGTGATTTGCTGCAACACAGAATGAGAAAACTGTAGTCAGAAACAAATGCGCCTGATTTTTCAGGAGGGTCTTGGTTCAGCTTACACCTGCACTTTGAAGGAATCTTCATGAACTAGGGATGTGTCTCAAAACACTCAGGTTAATTTATTATATCTTTTTCTGCTGGCTTAGTTAGCACCTAGTAGAGGTGATAGTTCCAGCTCTAAGCCAAGTCATTTGCAGATGCTGCAAGAGAATTTCAGCTGTCAGCATGATCTTTGATAACAGAAGACCAAATATATCAGAAATTATACATTTTCACAACTCCCAGTGTAGACTAGACCATATTCATTTTTGGAACAGCTACCAACTTGGTTAAAAATTTGTATCTTTAAATTATTGTGGGTTTTGAGAGTTCTAACTTTACCATTTTTGGAGCAGTATTTAATTCTTACTGTTTTACAGTAGTACTCATCTTTTCACAAGCTCACCTGTTAACTTGACTCCTAGTTAAGTGAAACAACTCTAGCCAGACTCCACTTTTTCTTTTTTTTTTCATATTGATTCAAGTTCTATTTATCCACTTTGGTAATAGGACTATTCTTGAGACACAGAGGTAAAATTATCCTCTTTATCTTCAGAGGGGTAGAACTTACCCCTCTGAAGCATTTGTATTTGAAAGCATACGTCTGTCTTCCAGTCTAAAATGCATATTGTCATTGAAGACAAATTAAAGGCAGTGTTTAAAAGCAACAACCAAAAAAAGTCAAATGGAAAATGTTAACAGTTTTATTTGCAATTTTTGTTTTCTGTAGTTTCCCAATACATATTACCAAATACATTGGAGTTCTGGGAAGGCTTCCCATAGTAGAGATGAATAATACTTTTTAATGAACAGTGAAAAAAAAATAGAAAAATAAAAACAGATGAAGTGTAAGAGACCAAGAAAAATATTTCTTCCTGCTTGGCTAATATTAAAACTTCATACTAGCCAATATACACTTACAGAGAGGTTAGGAAACCACTTGAAGAAGAAGGGGAAATTAGTGTGATGTATTATTAATTAGAACATTTTCCCTGAGAACAGCAACAAACTTAATAAAAAAACTACAGAAAGAAATATTAAAATGTAAAGAATTAAAATTAATACACACAACTTTTATTTATTACAACAGATTTTTTTTAATATTCAGTATCACTTCCATAAGACATTGTTTTGTCAGCTGGAGAGAGGGAGGCCTGAAATACTGAGGTGATGGAAAAAAATTGTCCTAATGTGTAGAAAAGTGCATTACTTCTTTTCCTTTACCAAGATGGAGAAGAAAACTTTCATTTCCTTTCTTCTTTGTGAATTTTCTTAGGAGAAATTACACACTTAAAAATGTAAAGGAAACAGAACAGCCATTTCATTTGAAGAACCAAATTCTGGTCCATTGGACTAATTGGTTATATAATGTCATTTTGATAAGAGTTTGTTTCTAAAAAGAAATTATGCAGGAAAAATCCATGTTCAGCCTTGTTTTATGTGGTGTATTCTTGCCTCATGAATATAGCCGTAATGGTTCAAGAGATTACTTGACCTGTGTCTTAGTTTAGGGCAAATTAGGAAGGAAAACTCTAAATGGGAATTTCCCCAGGGAAATGCCCCTCTCCACTAACTGGTCCGGGAAAAGAAAAAACTCTTTAGAGAGAGAAGTGGAAAAAGCTGTTTATTTAACAGAAATTGAGTAATATTAAATAATAAAACTTCTTGCTGTTCGATGGGATGGCAAGTCTAGGAAGAAAAGTCCTTTTCATGTGGTGTAGCTCGGCTCGCTCAGGTTCTTATCAGTCCCTCCGGCGCTGGAAAGTGCCGAGGCCCAGGCCCCGGTGGGCCACAGGCGTGAGCTCCCGGGGTTTAGCTGGGTGTTCAGTCCAGAGCAGGCTTGCACAGATCCAAGAAAATTGGGAAAAAAACAAACAAAGGTCCAGGGAACTCTTTTGCCTCAGCTAGCTAAAACTAACTAAAAGCCAGAGAGAAGCTCTGTCCCGCTGTCTGTCCGTGCTGCAGACACCACCGTCCAGGAGCGGGATGTGTGGGAGTGATGTTTTTCTTTAACACAAACTGCGCGCTTCTTCTTCCCCCTCTCTTGCTCTCAAAGCCAGTCTTAAAGGTGCAGAACTTAATATATAACATAAACCAGACGATTGGGGATACCAGTATCATAAAGTCACCCCAGGACACCTGTGTTTCCATTCTCCTGGTCTGGAACAGAGAGATAGAGTCTTTTCTTACCCATAAGGGCAAGAAAAGTTGTACCAGAGGGCTCTTGGAGGACAGAGGAAGTATAAAATATGTGGATGTGGCTGCAAAGGCAGCTGCATTTTAGATTGTTTTCCAAAGTTTTGTATTGAAAAGGCACTAGTTCAGATTTAGGAGCATGGCAGACCTTGTACTGATAGTCTCAACAGCATGTGAAGACAAACACACAGATAAGGCAGAGACTGACATAACCTGAGCTTTAGGAGAATTCACACTTGTATGGAGAATGCCATGCCCAAATGAGTAAATAATCCAATGCAGTGAATAAATATGAGAGAAATGAAGGCAAAATTCCTTTATGGGAGAAGTGGCGTTGAGGTAGAAAATCATCAGAAACTGCTCACTGTTTCTGAAGGGGATACTGAAACAGTTGATGGTATTGGATAACAACTGATCACAGACAGAAAAATACTACAGAGATGGAAGATTTTTTTGAAAATTAAATGCACAGGACAGTGTAACTATGTTACAAATCTCAGAACTATGACATCCATAGATAGCTCTCTAAAATATCTGGGTTTTAAGAAATATCTTTCTCTTGTGGGACAAGAAACTCCAGGTGATGGAAGATATTCTTGAGTGATAGAGAATGCTTTGCCAGAGCAGAGCAGACTGTACTGTCCAGCAAGAGCAACAAACCAAACCATTTGGGGATTTACAATAAACACATAGGCTAAATGAAAGAAACCATGGAAACAGAACATAAAATTCATCACATCAAATTTTAGCTACATAAAAATTAGACATACTCTAGCTGTCCATCTGTAAGCAGGGGAAAAAACAAGTATCTTTACAGGGTGAATCATCTCAATCAAAGACAAGTTGGATTAACAGCTTTCTAAAAATGCATACCCCTTCCCCCTGACAGCAAGTTTTAAAGTTTTACTTTAGTGAGTAACTCTTGATTAATATTAGATGAAACAAAGGAGTTTTCTCAGTCTGATCATTACACTGGAAAATAACATCAAAAGGAGTAGAACAATGTCTTGTCTTTCAGTCATGACCTTAAGGTTTTGAATTAAAACCACTTTTTTGTCCTCAAGTGATACCTGAAATGAAAACAAAAAGGAAAATATACAAGCAGTGATTGAGCAGAAGTCTTCAATGAAACAGGCAACTGCATTTTGACGAGCAAATGTAAAGAGATCCAATGCGCAGACACCGCATAAGGACGCAACCATTCAACTGCCACATTTGCAATGATGTTATTAGATTAACGACCAATTCAATTCCAGCTGGTACACAGAGTCATCTGCAATGTAATTCAAGCAACACTGATAAACTGCAATATTAGATCAATGACCAATTTGATTCCAGATGGACCGTGGAGCCAGACACAATATAATCCTAGCAATTCTGATAAGCAGAGAAATATGAGTGCTATAATGATGACACTAAAACTATCTGAGGCCAGCCCAAAAATGCAGGCTGTCGATAAGGCACCATAAAACAGGAGACAGTGCTGTTTGGAGCTTGGAACTTGCTTCTGACAGAAGCATCTCTTGCCACAGGAAGGAAGAGCAATACAACCTACTGAACTGGTCAGAATACAAAATGAGACCATCCTTAAATGCAGACAGAGCTGGAGATTGTTCCAGCAATCTGAAGAGAACCAGGAATGAAAAAGTTAAAGAACAGTCTCGTTTTCCTTCTTCAACTAGGTAGCCCATAGGCACGAGGAATGTGAAGTTAATTTATCCCACTGAAAATATTCTCCTTTTTATTATATTAAAATAGTTTCTGGCACCTTAAATTAAATGAAATATCATCTATGAAAGTGTTGTCACACTGACATACAGGCCAGTAGTTGGATATGCTGACAGACATAATTAGTATTATGCAGATCCTCCAAAGGGCACTGGATCACACTAGAAGGATTGGCAGCCATCACAATTTTATCTGATGCTGATTTTTTAAAGTACATAGATTCCAAGAAAAATTATGTCCACAACCATGTTAATATGCGAAAACAAATTATAAATAGACTTGGGAAGCCTGATGTTAAGCTGAATTCCATGAGCTTGAAGCTAATCAGAACTGATCCCTTGTTTATATATGTTTACCTTTTAGGGACCATAGTAATACACAGAAAAACCAAAGCAATTCAAAACTTACAGGCCATAAGACAATAATAGATTTTCTCACATTTGGTACACAGCATCAGGAGTCCCAAAACCCTTAGAATATTAACATAGCATAATGCAGCGTGGCAAGTCCAGGAAACTAAGTTGAACAACAAAATAACACACTAGATCTTAAGAACAGAGCAATTATGCAGAGCACCTAGATGTCTCTGAGTGGCGAGTCCTCAGAAGGAGCCACAGCTGAAAAAAAATATTGCTTGCACTTTTAGCAATTGCCAAATATTGCGAAGATAATGGGCTCAAATTTTCAAAGGAAAAATGAAAGTTCATCCACTTAAGAATTGCAGATGGTTGTACTTAGCTTCCCAGGAAACTTAGAAACAGTTGAGCTCTGCTTGTTCCACAGGCCCTGGAATAAAACCTTCAGTGTCTCTCAGCTTCTAAGATTCATTCTGTATGCTGTTCATGTTTTCTTGTCTTGATACAACATTTGGCTTCACTGATTCTGCCCACACCATGGCACCTGTTAATCATATTTTGTAGAAGCAGACTCTGGGGAAGGCACTCAGTTAAGAGCTGTGACCAAAGGACTGAAACATACCTAACACAGTTCAGTTGAGTAAAAGGTCACAGGGGAATTCAAGTGATTCAAGATTAGATGGGAATGACATGGACAGCATCTTTCAGATGTTAGGGACTCATAAGTATTGGGAAGGGATAGTTAAGCAGCACAGGGAAGAAAAGAGTCTCTTCCTGTAAGTGTTGAATCATCCTAGTACATTTCCTAGAGACTAGTAACACCTTGCAGAGATCCACAGGCCTATAAGTCATCCTTTAGAAACAGAACAATGTTTACAGGAAAGAACAATTTAATGGGATTTTATATGAAAGGGTAGAGGTTACAGAGATTAAGTACTTCAAATAGATGTCAGTAGCACTTCTGAAAAACCTTCAGTTGAGAGAAAATCTGTTTTATAGTTTGAAAGAATTGATGTAGAAGGAGCAACATGCCTGAAAAATCTGTATGCAAGCAGCAAGGTACAAGATGGATCAGAGATGGAACAGAATAAAACTTTTAGTTTCCCTAGCACCCTTGTGGAGCATTTCTCACAAGAAAAGGCTGAGGAAACTATGAGGAAACGATGTTTAGCCAAGAGAAGAGAAGACTCATGGGGAATTTCATCAATTCCCTTCTGAAGGGAAGGATGAAAGGCAGATAGAGCCAGACTATTCATTGGTGTCTAGTGGTATGACCAGAGGGAATGGGCACAAAGAAAAATACACAAGGTCCTATCTGAACATCAGGAAACTCTTTTGTACTTTGAAGTTGACTGATTCCCAGCAGAGGTAGCCTAGAGATTTTGTGGAATCTCTGTCTTTGGAGATATTCAAAACCTAGTTGAACCAGATCCTGGGCAACCAGCTCTAAGTGGCCCTGCTTGAGCAGGAAAGCTGAATCAGATGATTTCTGGATGTACCTTCAAACTCCAGCCATTTTGTGTAATTCTCTATGTCAGGCTCCCTGGTTAGACAGAGACAGTACTACTGAAAGAAAAGTGAAGTAAAAGCACAAGGAAGGCAGAATCCATGAAGTTGCCTCTGATCCTTCCTTTGGTCAATGTCTAAACCTGGGTACAACCTTCGAATAGGCCATCCTGCTTCAAAAAGTTCTACAGAAAGGATTCAGCATGACATTCTTCACCACATCTTTGAACATGGTCTTGAACATTTCCCAAATTTCAGACAGTTCTCAGTAGAGATTGGTAAGCTAAGGATCTATTGGCTGTGTGTCACGTCACATTCAGTGAATTCCTCTGTGCACACACACACACAGACAGACAGAGAGACACACACAAGCACGTGTGTGATTTATGGAAACAGAAAGTCATATCATCTCTAATTTTTTCTCTTTTTTCCCCACTTTCCATTTAAGTTTTACTTTGTAGATTTCATAATTAATTAACTTCTCTAAGTGAATGTGATTGAGTTGTATTTCAGAAATAATTGTTTATGCAAAGCCTAGAAGAATATACATGTCCATTCCCTCAGACCAAACAAAAAAGAAAATGGAAAAAAAAAACCAAAATCAAGACATTTAAATTAATAATTACAGTAGTTGGGAACCCAAAATGAAAAGCTTTAAAACATCCCAAAGGGTTATTTTAATTTCATTTTTTTTTTAATTTTTAACATAATCAGAAAATTAATTACATAACACTACAAGAATATTCCTTTATCTTAAGAGAGCCTTATCGTAAGTTTATTGTGTTCTTTCTGTCCCTCCTGTTACAATTACCGACAAAATCAATAGGACGACCAAAATAGTTTCAGGATGTACTCCTGTGGTTATCAGTAGCAGAAATATTGTCTACAGAGGAAAGTTAAATCTATTTGGAAAAGGAAAAATATTTAAATTAAACATCCTGAAAGTAATTACGCAGATTATGTCTCCACAGAGTTGACCAAACACTTCTTATATTCTGCTATATGTTCTATTATTTTTATCCTCTGAGATATGAATGCCCCATCCCTGGAAGCGTTTATGGTGAGGCTGAATGGGACTTGGAGCAACCTTATCTAGTGGAAATTATCCTGCCTGTGACAGGGGCTTTGTCATTAGATGATCTTTAGGGTCTCTTCCCAAACCATTTTCAGATGCTACAGTTCTATGATTATGCATACTTGTTATGTGATCTGATCTGAATGCTCTTCTTCCCATAGTCTATGTCCTCTTAATAGGAAAAATAGAATTGCTGAAAATACAGCAATGCCACATTTTTCCTCAGCCTCATTAAAATTATACATATGCCTAGTTTTTGTAACTAGGTTAACAAAATTTCATTTGTTTAATTATGACTGTTTCTGATCATCTGTAAGATTACAGATGTAAGACTGAGAAATAGGCCATGCCAGGTCCTTCGCCACTGATAATGTACAATTCAGAATTACATTTTGTGCAAAACAACAAATTCTACTTTAATTTACATCAGTATAATCTTGAAATTCTACTCAAATCAATTCACCTTAGTTTAACTGAGAGTACATATTTGTCCTAAAATGTGCTTCATTCCTTTATATGATTAGAGGAGAGACTTCAAACACCTGTCTTTAACTTTTTAGTCTACAATACTTTCAGCAAAACACTGACATAAAGATGGAAGGAAAAAAATTCTAGTAATTTTTAACGCACTTAGGTGACCTTAACCAAGCTTTCAAAATTATGACTAATTTTCCTCAAAAATTAAAGGAAGATAAATCCACAATTTTGCAGTTATTTTTGAGATGGGTTTAAGAATTGTTTACTGGAGCATAAATAAATTATATTATCTCCTTAAGTTTCTGATAAGACAACAATCCATAACCTCACACTCTGAGGTAGTCACCAGGCAGTGAAAGGTGAGCAATACATTCCATTTATACCTTGTCCTTTTCTGGTCTGTTTTACAGCCACAAAATATGTCACCTCAGGCTCTCCACAGGAACTATGGTTACTCAGCACTCTTGGAAATTAGGCTTATTTCTTAGTGCATCTAAATCTACAAACTGTTGACTGGAGTTTGATCCTCAGTATCTGCACCAATGGCTGTCCTATTTGCACTGCTGTTCAGTGTTTTTTCCTGATTATCCCTCTAGAACTGAGTCATGTAACACATTTCAAAATTCAGTCATCTTAGTTTGATGGCTTTCTTGAAGGTCCACTATTCTTTCATGGACAGCAGCTTCAAGACCTCATGCATCCCAAGCAATATATTTACTTGAACTGCTCCAGATATAAGGGGTTTTATATAACTTATTGAACAGTCCTCTTAGATACTTTTAGAATCTACTTTTTACCTAGATTTATTTTTACCTAGATTCCTTGATCAAAAGAGTGATTCCAAGTTTAGGTACACTTTGGTTAGAAATAAAAAGGAAAACATAAAGCAGTAGTATCAAGCAAAAAATAAGAATAGTGCATATTTCTTTGCACATACCTTTTTTAAAAAAGAGATAAAACCAAATAAATCGTAAAGCTTTTTATATTTCCTGATAATACAAATCTAATCCACATATGCCTTGTGTCCATGCCAACATTCATGTAAGATTTGAAACCTGTCTTGAAGGTCAAGAAACAAATGGTTTAGGATACCAATGATTGAAGGAAAGAAAAAAAAAAAGGGGGGGGACTTCTATATTGTATCAAATATATTCTGCAAAGAGAGCAAAGGATCAAGCTTTCATTATAGTGACAGGAGTGTGGCTCAAGCTGACAGCATGAGAAGAGGGAAAAATCTCTCATTGAGTGATTTGGAAATTAAAATCAATGTTGCAGTTTTCACATGAAAAGCAACAGGCAGCAGAAAGTTCTCAGAACACTGGCAAATAAACTTATCTGAATAACTGATTTTTCAACACCAGGAGTGACTGAAAAAAAATTGCTTGAGGTTAACCTGCTCTTTTAATTATTTAGATTTTTTTGCAGAATAAAGCCTTTTTTTTTCTTCTTTGCTGTTCCTTTGTGGTAAACAAAATTCTTAATCTAGTTCCAAGTTAACCAATTGATTTTTATGTCATTTATCCTCTTATTGGAATTAAATATTGATATATTAATTTCATTTGTTAAAGTATCAAAAGTAAAGTTTCAACAGTCACAATTTTTTTCTTCTTTTTTTTCCTGCCAAAAGCATTGAATTCAGTTTACAACCAATTTCATCTAAGCCAAATTTTCAAGTTTCCATTTATAATTTATTTGCTAAAAAGCTTTTCCTTGTGCTTTTTCTAGTAACTTTCTGCAGTCCAACACCTTTGTTGGATATTCAGCAACTTCTACATGTGTAAATCTACTTTGCTTAGGTATAAACACTATTGAGAGGGAAGTGTAGCGCTTTTTCAAATCCTCTGCAGTTCTCTAATCCCATAGGTTTGGTATCAGAGCCTTTTCCTGAGGGTTAGTGTTACAATCTGATTTTTGGTCAATAGGGAGCAACCATTCCATAGTTGAGGAGCATTTCTCCCCTGCTATCATACCCAGGATGGACACAAGTACAAATCCTAAGAGAAAAATGTCTAGATGAAGGAAAGAAGATATGATTCAAGTTAACATCTTGTCCAATATTGCCCTTCATTTTCTCAGTCATGCCAGGATTTGAAAGCTACATGTTCTGAGGGTCTGTGCATTCTGAACACAGGTGCCAGTTGTTGTGCCTCAGAAGAGACATGAAAGCAGTATAAAAGGGTATAATAAAGTCAGATGCAGTGTCAGCACCAAAGACACCTAGGATAGATACTGACCCTTAAATGTTCCAAGCTTTGAAGTTATTTTTGAAAGTGGTCAACAGGTCATTCTTTCACATACTTTCAAAATGTAGCATAAATTGGAAGAATGCGCTAGACCAGGAGCGGAAAAGTCAACAGACATCAAGGAGCGCAGATCAATTTCTCTACCAAACAGGGAGGGCAAGCACACTTTTCAGATCTGTCCCAAAGGTTCTCTTTGCAGATAAATACTTAGATAGCTCAGCACAAAACATATGAGTTCCTGGAATCTAAGAATTCCTTGGAACACATGAATTTGAAGGAAAAATTAATTCATGAAGAAAAGAAAGCTGAAGAAATTTAGCTCTAATTTGGCTTGACCTGCCTGATGCATATGTTTCCATCTATTTTGCTTTAATAAAGACTACACTAAGCAAATACTATAGTCCTGAAAAGATTCAATCATATACTGGCAAATATTTCAGCTTTTTGTGTGTATCAGTTTTGGCTGAGAGAGATACTGAAGTGACTTGATATACAAGATTTAAAGGGAAAATCTCAGTCTGAGGACTGCTATGAATCTCAGACAAAAATTAAATAGATAACAAGGAGAGAATGGATGTAATAGTTCCCCAAAGGAAACAGAAAGACTAACAGATAATAAAGTAAAATCCTTCAATATAAAAAATGTCTGTACAAGAACTTGGAAGCAAACATAACAGAAATATGCTTTAGGTAGTACATACTTATATAAATAAACTTTTTAAGAGAAGGCTATTGGGCCTGACCTACTTGTTGCAATGAAAAAACTGAGTTCAGTGGCATAGAATTAGGCCATAGGTTTGCAAATTATTAAGTGTTTATTCAAATAATAGTGAAGAAGAAAGTGGTGCTTTCAATTCAAATGAGCTCAGGTTCTCTCAGATATTTCCTAGGTGAATGTCTCATGTGGTTAAGCAAGTGCTAATGGCAATGCTAACATTGCCAAGCACAGCTCAGCCCAGGACCTAGTGTAGAAAGAATACCTGCTTGTGTTAGAAGCATGAGGGGAAAGTAGTTGGAAGCATCATTGTTTCCCTAGTTGGCATGTTTTCCTGCAGAGACCATTCCAAAAATGATTAAAGTATTTGGCACCAGAGGAAAAGAGATGGGAGGTCAGATTAAGGCTACTGAAATCAGCAGAAAAAAAATCATTCCAGTGGTAGAAAGAGTGGAAGTGTAGCTAGCCACTTGCAAGCAATGGGAATGGCTACTGTGGCCAGAGAAACATTCAAGACCCGATGAAACAACTATTCCTTTGAAAAGATCATCCAAGACTGGTAGTTGGGGTTTGCCTTTTTCTAGTTCAAAAGGGCTGTTTCAGGGGTAGTATGGGGTCAATGAATAGCAAGTGGGGAGCATTAATGAGACCTCCTTTAACCACCTCAAAAACAGCTCTTTTGTATTTGCAGAAGGGAAAATAAGTAAATGTATTTTTAGTAAAAGACTCTGATGTAGGAGATCTGGCACATGACAATAGAGTAGGAGAGGGAAGTGATTAGATAAATTAGTTTTAAGACCATATGCTCTGAGAAACAGGAATTTGTGGATAAGAAGGTGAAAGACTACACATTTGTCCAGGTGTCATTGACACTGGTGCATTTTTAGTGTATGTCACCCAAAGTGCATTATGAAAGTTCAGTGAATTTATTTAGCTTTTATTAAGAATAAATGAACTACTCAGGATCTTGAGAAAGGTTTAGCTTGTGAAATGTGTTCTCTTTTCTGGAAGAGGGCAAGGGATTACTTTTAAGCTGATGCATAGTTAGATGTGAGTCACACTTAAGTGAATTGATTTTTTGCCTATAAAGCTAAGTAGTCTATCCACAAGACAGTAGGAAAGCTAAGTACTAAACAATGAAGTCACCAACTGAGCAAAAATGTACACAGACTGAATGGTTTGATGTTGTTAAACAAACATAAAGGTGAATTTCAAGTTCCATGAGAAAGGAGTTTCACATGAGAAAATCCCCAAAAGATTGGAGAAAAAGCTCTGGAAACCTGGATAGGATAAAGCTGAGAGAGAAACAAAGAGAAGCCAGAGGAAAATGAAAATGTAAAAAATGAAAGAACTTCAAGGGATTGAAAACAATTGCTAAGAAGATTAATGAAAAGTGTTTTTCACATTTGTTACCTGTAAACCCATGAATATCTATGTTTCTGGTTTTTCTGTGTGATCTAAAGCTCACTAAAGACGTCCTGAAAAATCCCAGAGACTCCAATCAGACAAGGAAAATGATCTTTTGATACCTAACAAGCACTGTCTATAATCATGCAATATACAATTGTAGCTGTTTTTCACACCTGGAAGAAAGTGTAATTTACCGAGTTATAACATTTCAGATATCTAGCCAGGCTTCCACAACACCTGTCTTTTTCCTGACTATTGTTCTCTAAAAAGCTGTTTGTTTTGGATGGTTTAGTCCTATTTTTATGCAAAGCCATCTATAAATTTGTCATGGGGTTGTAAAAGATAATTTAAAAAATCCCAAAATGTAAGAATAAACCCCTGAAAAACTAGGTCCCATGTGCATACCTAGATATTTATTGCAATAAATAAGGCATTTACTTATGTAGTCTATGAGAGAGAGGCAAGGGATAGAAACACTGTGGAATGTGTTTGGGTTTGTGAGAAGGGACCTAGTCAAATTGTACAAATGAGAAATTGGCAGGCACTTCCATAGGAAAATGGATTAGTGGTATTTCTAAAAGCAGTTAAAAGTGTGATCTTAGACACAAGAGTCTACACTTGTGTAGCTACTTGTAGCTACTACAATTAGCTCTAGTTAACTTTTTTCAGATTTCTAGTCCACCAGTGTCTGAGAAAAATCTCAATTATGTGACAAAAATAAAATAGAAAAAGTAGAAAAAGAAAGAACACTTTCACAAAACAAAAAAAAAACTTTGCATCAAGGTCTCATTATTTTTTATTCAGTTTTGTTTAGATTTTATATAGTTGTTTATGGTACAGATATTGCCATGGACAGCACGAGAAATGTCAAAGAAAAAATAAAGAAATATTCCATTTAAACTTACGCAGCTGTGAAGTGTAGAGCCTAATCTTGAAAATTTTCTCCACTGTTTTCTTTCTTTGTCTGATAAGGAGATGGGAAGACTAGGAAAAATTTCTACAAAGTCTCAGGCTGCATGGAATTCTTTTAAATTCATGCACAAATTGAGACTTTCCCAATCAACTTTATTTATCTTTTTAAATTTTTTACCCTTCATTTAAAAATACATATCTTCAACCTGGCTCTCATAATCATTTTATTTGTCATAATGGTTCATGTCTAATTTCCTAAAAAGGTTTGAGTAGTTCTCTGTATTTTAAAATATGCATTTTCACCCATAGAGATTTATGCTTGAAAAACCTAAGTAAGCGATGACCTTGGTAATTAGAACACTGTATTGGGAACTTCAGCTTTTTTTTCTTTGAGCTCAGTTAAGAGTGTGTGGAGTAAACTAGAATTACTGACTCAACTTGTCTGTCTTCACAGTCAGTCCAGGGACAAATCCAATTAGTGATAATTAGTGACACTTTCATGATATGGGAAGATGGGTGTGCTGTGAGAAAATCAAAGAAAATGCACGTGTTGAAATCATTTGTATTTCTTGGTGCAAGTTGTTTCACCGGCTGCCACAATTCAAATGCAGGTGCTCAAGACAAATTCTACATTCTATTCCTCGAGGCAGATTTTAGTGAGTAATTGAAGCAAAAAAGTTCTCTGTGACAATTAGGGGTTTTTCAGTATTCTCAAAATGGAAGATGGGGAAAACAGCAGAAAAATGGCATTCCTATTCAGACACATAAATCTTTTTAAGGTTCTTCTGCTCCCTCCACTCAAGAGGAGGAAAACTCTTATTTTTTTAGCTATCAATCACATACATGTAATATCTCTGTTCATGTATAGAAAAATGCCATTCCTAGTTTTAAAGGGAAAAAGGATCCATCTCTAGACCACTGAGAACTTGCCTCAAGCAAACCCCAATAAATGTGTCCAGGACAGTAGTGACTTGGAGAAATGTTTCTAAGAGTGATCTACAACCTGTTAGACTAGGATCATTTTGCTCTAAAAAATCTGTGAAACTAAGACTAGGCAGGTCAAAGTTGTATTCACAGAAGCAAACATTTTCCAGTAAATCCTCAGAAATTCAGTAGGGAATTCTATAAACATTTTGTGTGATCTCAGAAGTTGCACTCTTAGGAAGAAGGAAATGCTTTAGTATTCCTGAGCTTATAACTCAATCTGTTGCAGATATCCTTAGAAATCCCACCACAACGACTAGCAGAATGGGTGACTGTAGATGAAATTCAGTGTATGCAAAAGAAGATATTTTTCGGAAATCAAACCCCACATTTTTTCTTTAATACATATTTTATAACTTAGTTTCAAAAAAGCATGATACAAGTAATTATGAGTGAAGTAAGCTAACATTGTTATATGATAATCTTATTGATGTGTCTCCTTTATAATAGGTCAATGTCTTTGTGAGTCTTTCTTATTGCTGTAGAATCATCAAAATAATTCTACTGTTTAGGCATCTAGATGAAAGAGCAAGCATTCAACAGATCCATTCTTCTCAGTGGGACATGCTGAGAGTTTAATACCTCAGAATATCTCTCTGATTCATTTATATGGTTAAATGGAAATTAACTTTTTGGACAATCTGTTTCTCACATTGGTGTCAAACCAGGAGTTGCTGAGTTGTTGTTTGCTTTTGACAATGTATCTTCGAAATTTTAACAGCAAAGACCATTTAATGTTATTGCACAAAAATAATAAGTGTAAAGTTTTTAATATTATTTAGATGAGAACTAGGTAGTCAAACCATATTTACATATTTAAAATCCATAAAGAGAATGTTATCATGATCTTATCCAACCTGAGGTGTCTGATTTGTTCTGATAAAAAATATTCTTATCAAATATTGCAATAAGAAAAGTATTAGATTTTTTTCTCCCTAAAATAAAAACAAACCAGTCTTTTCTTTTACTGGCTATTGGTTGCTAACAAGACTGAAAAAAATACAGAGGTGTTGAATTCTCTTAGAGAGAATATATATTTCAGAAGAATACTGTGATTTATTTCCATGTCAGAAATATTTATTACAGGATTGGAAGTGTTTTTTCATCTGTTAAAATTCATTAATTTTGAGAAAATTCTGAATTTCCAGACCAGTACATTATGAAGATGGAATCTTTCTCAAAAATCAGGAATCCATTCCAATACAATCAATTTCAATAGTAATAACATATCCTGAAAAGACCTAACTCAGCTGTGCTCTACTTAGTTCAGGAAAAGCACCTGAATCCTTGCTTCTCAATTCCAAAGGAAGGTTTCTAATCAACTGTCTGCAAAAAGTATCTCTAAATTACTTACTCTCATCACCCCTTTTTTTCCCCTCTCCCTGCCTTAGCCTTAAAGAATTTACAAACAAAAGTTTCACCAATTCTTTAGTCAAATCAAGTCTGTGGCTGTGCTTTTGTCGTGGTTTTAAACCAATAACTAAGAAAATTACTTATTTCTTGCTGTGAGATATGGATTAGAACAAGAGCAAAACAGGCATAAAACTTAAAAGGGAAAAAAAAGAAAGTTTATTGACAAACTACAATAAGAACACCAGAATAAACTTCCAGAAAAACCTTTTCATCCCCTGTCTACCCACTATTCCCTTGTTCACATGACAAAAGAGACAAAACCTTTGGAACTTTTGATGGTTAAAACAGTCCCAATTCTTGCTACAGTCTTTTCACCAGTCTTTATAGAGAAACAGAAGTTTCTTCCTGTTAATTTATGGAGTCTCTCACAAGAAAAACTATTTTTGTTATAGTTTTCCATTGCTCTAATGTTAGCTGCCCAGAGCTGCTATTATTAGAGCCCACTCCTCCCATTTTCACATCACTCTTAAGTGTGTATGGGCCATGAGTCTAGGGATGGGATTTTTAAGGATAAGTTATTCAAAGGCAAAAAAGTCTTCTTCATCTGTTTCCGTGAGCTTCACCAGAAAACAGTTTTCTCATTGCCTCTCAAGGCTTCAAATCCTCCAGCACTTCACTGTGCCATAATTACTCTACTTTTTACTCAAAATTTACACTTTGAACACTCTATTCCTCCCTATATACTGTCATGAATTAAAGGAGCGTTTTCAAGACCTTATTGTCCATTTCCATAGTTTTAACAGAAAGATATTTCAGCTTAATTAAAGCATCTTCTTAATTCTCTACCTTTTCTTTTCTTTCCTGTCACTAGTAGTTTATAAAGTCTCTTTTCATGTTGATCACTCTCTTTTCTCTGTCTGGATAAAAAGATTAATCCGCAAGTCTCATCTGGGAAATGAAAGAGTTAAAATCTTGCCCAGGCTGTTGTAGGTAGTTCTGTGGCTTCGGCCGGTGCAGGAGCTGGAGCCGTCTGCGATGGAAAGTTCCTCATGGCTGCTCTGAAGAGTGTAGGCGCCGCGCCCAGCCCGCTGCAGGCCCAGAGCCCTCTCTCCTTCTTCACTCAGCAGTTTCTTTTCTGAATTTAGTTACAGCAAAAAACCTGCAGCCGAGCCAGAGATCGGCTCGGCCCGGCCCGGCCGGAGCCCGGAGAAAACCCCCTCCACAGGGCCCGCATCCCCCGGCCGGGAGACGCTGGGCCCAGCCCAGTCCCCGCCCGGCCGCATGGCCTGGGCAGGGAACGGGAGGCCTGGGGCTCTGCCGCCCTTCCCAGCCAGGAAACAAAGAGAACCAAGAGAGCTCTGGTTTTACACTTTAAGGTAGGGTTCACAAGTTGATCCCACTTTTCAATGGCCTAAACTGCTGTCAATTCTCAGCAATGACCGATAATTGGTCAGGAGAAAAGACGCCAGGCAGATCCCAGCAACTTAAACTTTCTTAAAGGTGAAGTAACTCCATGACAGCTTTCCAGCATATAATCAACAAGAGACAGAAGTGTTTGTAGAACACAGCTGCCTCTTGTTAACTCTGAGTTCAGTGATAGAAGGTGAGATGTTCTTCTCAGTACTTTTTGCCTTTTTGCATTTCTGAATGGAAACAGTTCTTCGGTGCTCAAAGACCGCAACACATTTTGGGACCCTGCTGAGAGCCATTTGGAAAACTGAAAAAGTGCAGAATAGAGATGTTTGTCTCTTTACATGGTTATCTTAGAGACAGCACAACTTGTTCTTTCTATGTTCAGTATCTCCTCGTTTTAAGGGAATGCATGCCATTAATTTATCAGCAACAAAAGATCCTGAGGTTATTAAACTGTTCTATTTGTGTAAGGCTCCTCAAATATACCATCTCAATCTATAACACGATCAATATTTTAAAATGCCATCAAAAACACTTAAAAGTTTACTTTGTCAATAGCACATGAATAAATGTTTTTTCTCTGGTTTAATGATTAGAAGCTTTCTGGATTTGTGTTTAGATTTATTAATACCATTAATGTTTTATGAATGATTGATTTTAACAGACACTGTGCTTCAAATTGTTTCCTCTAGTACTGAATGAGGTTGGCCTCTTCTATCAGACACTCACAAGTCAGTAAGGTCATAATAACCCATTGACAGCAAGAAGCATAAGCACCTACGAGGAGTGATAAACAAAGGAGTGGATGGCTTCTACTTCTGAGTTCCAGGAATCTTCTATTACATTTTGAATACAACACTTCTTTGAATTAGTCTTCCTAGCTTCAGTTTACTGAGGATGTAAAAAAACAGATTTAAAACCCTTTAATATAATTTTCTCTGTTTTTGTTTTGTCACAGTATGCATGTAAATCTCATATAAGGAAACTACCTCTATTGTGTAAATAGATGCCAGAGTTTCAAAGTTGTTCTGGTAAGAAAAGGCCCAATAAGATCCAAGTGAGATTTCATTAAGTGATAAGGTAAATTAGAAACATAATTTCCAATGAAATTGTTTATTTAGTGTGCTGGACAATTATAAATTCAGACATCTAAAATCCAAGCAAACAGTGCGAGTATGACCACTAATCAAGGAAGTGTTGATTCACCATCCTTGGAAGTATTTAAAAATGTGAGGATGCGATGCTCAGGGACACAGTATAGTGGTAGACTTAACAGTGCTGGATTATGACTGGACAGAGATGATCTTAAAAGGTCTTTTCCAGCCTAGAAGACATCATAATTATATTATCTCTCAGGCAATCATTTTTAAAATTGACTATCATATGGTACAGTTTCAAGATGAAGATATTCTCCTAGTAAATACAGAATTAGGTTTGACTCCACTCTGGATTTTAGTTAATAGAGCCAATTTCCCTCCTGTATAGAGTACTCTAACCAACAGGACATTAGCAGAAAATGCTGTTTCCTCTGCCTGTTCACTGAAATGCAAACTTCTTTAGTCAGTCAGTACAGCTTTCTTTGTACAGAGCACACTGCTATCCACGTGCCTTAGGCATAGCCAGTATGACTCTTATGTCACATTCCTTCTGAATTTTGTTGGAAACTAGGAATAAACCAGGCACCAAGCTGCCCATGCTCTTCTGTAGAGTCTCGTAATTAGACTTTTAAGTAAGTCTCAGATCAAAGGGAGTGAATTATATAAATTCAGTCATCTCCAGTATGATAAAACCCATCAAGCACTAGCTTTCTGAATTTACTTCTTAGTCTAAGCCATCTAACTTCCTCTTAAATCCTATTTTAGAAGCCCAAGTGGCATTTACACTCTCAAGTATATACTCACCCATATTGCCCAATTTCAGAAGCATTTCATGGATGTAATAAATTAAGTTATACATCCATGAAATACAGAAAGTTAATTACTGAATTTTTTTGTGGTGGGAATAACAGGCTGCCAAAGTATGAAGAAAGAAACAGAGATGAAATCAACCTCACTACAGTCTTCAAACTTTGGTACTTATAATGTCCTTTGTCACTTTTTTTTGTCAGCTTATGAGATATTCTGCTTACAAAATGTCAAGAAACTTCCTAAACTTTATCATATTCTCTTCCTTTTTATCTGGTGCAAATTAATATTTATGAAACACCCAGGCTGGAGATTTATCTCATATGATGACTTTGTATGCACATACTCTACCTGTATATGCTGTTATAAAGGATTGGTTTTGAGACAAGAAAAGACATCCACATGCTATCCAATTTAAGAAGTCCCTTGGTGACCATCTGTGACAAATTTGATTTTAATTTTGTATTTAAAATTATAAGAATAGTAATAAAAATTACAAGAACAGTAATACACTAAGGATATCATAGCAAATACTTAGATGAAAATTTCTAGTTATTTATGATAATCTCTTCATTCCTTCCTGCAGAGAAGTATCTCTCTATATATACCCTAGACAATAAAAGATTCAAATTTTCAAAAAAGGAACTGTATACAATTACTGAAGTTTCAAAATAAAATAACAGTATAAGTGTGTGTATTATGAAACTTTCAAAGCTTTCAAATTATACAAAACGTGGTCTTCTGAAAAAGTGCTTAAAGGTGGCACCTTGAAAGTAATGCAGCATGGAAAAATTCACATCATGTTTCCTTCTATGTAAATATGAAGCCAAAAGTATATTTTTTCACACTCATTTAACCCTCTGCACTTTTTTCAGAACATTTTCCTCTCAACTTTTCAGAACTTGCTAGAAATCAAATAGGTACAAGAAACCCCAAAGTTACCAGACAGAAAAAAATTATTTTTAAAGTAAACATAGTTAATTGTAGGGCTAGTTAATGCTGCCAGATGAGTTTATCCCTTGTGTTGTGGAAGAAATATTGTCTTTCTAGTTCCTTATGTATTTCAATGTTCTTCTTTGATCAAAAAAGATATGAACAATTTTGACACTTATGAATGGTTGTGGGGCCATGATAAAATTCATTACACTGTATATTTAAAAAAAAAAAAAAATCAGACTTTTCTATTTCAGAAAACTTTTGAAGATTTTTCTGTATGTCACTAAGTTCAAATATACCCTTCTGGGAAAGACATAGTGCCAACAATACTTAGTCTAGATTTCTGTGCATGCTGTTAGGTCCAGCTGGATACCTTCAACAGAATGGACTATGACAGGCTCCTTGTTGCTCTTCCCTAGCTTGACACACCATTTGCAATTATCTTGGAAAACTCTTTTCCTAGTTTAATTTCATCAAAATTGTCCAAACAATTAAAAACATATTCTAAAGGCACTAACACCTAAAGGTTAGTCAACAAGTCATAGATACTTGCATAACTACTTACATAGGTACACAAGTGTCTATTCCTTATAAAAATAAGCTAAACAAAAAAATAAATATATACTTGTTAATATAGATGTAAAATCATGTTGGTCAGTTTACAAACCACAGTGTGAATTATGTATGAGGTAGGAAACTAGAACAATGATGCAGACTAAAGTCTGTATTGGTATTAAAGTGCTCTATTTAGTTCTGCCAATATCAATGGACTTTTGGCCGTTTCCACCAGAAAATCTAATCTACTGACAGCTAATGGAAAGTCTTTTTTCTCCAAAGTGGTAGGGACAAGTGTATTTAGGGAAGCTCTATTTCCCATGCTGCCTGTACTATGAGATTAGCAGACAGCTCTGATATGTTTGTGGCATCACACATTCTTCTTCTTTGTAAGAGGCCTGCTTTCCTCAAAGTGTATCATATTATTTCCTTTGTATCCCCCAGTAGTGATGGCTAAAATCTGAAATTCTAGTAATAATTGTGGCTAGAAATAGTAGTGAACAATAGTCAAAGGTTATTTTTATAATACCTGGAGATTCAAAATAGTCAAAGATAAGGAATTATCTTTTTTCTGCTTTGCAGTTATCAAATAATTACTTTATGGAAATAAAAATTAAAACTATATAATATTTTTATGTGGCTGTTAGGTACAAAGACCGGTGTCATCCCTGAAAAAGGCAGGAAGGCTCTGCTGAAGTGAGGTGTTGCAGTGCAGGACAGATTCAAAACACAAATGTGAAATAAATGAAATTGACCTGAGATCTACGTATGTACAATGTAACTTTCAGATCACCATTAAAAACAAAACAATTAATGTTTTGACTGAGTTCCAGCATTCTCTTTTCTAGAAGCAATTATTTTAAAAGTGCAATATTAATGAACCTAGAGTATTACAGCACTCACAGACTGTACCTGTACTGCAGGTTTTATAAAAAATTGATGCCATTAACATTTCCCCTTTGCTGAAGCACTCAGGATTTTAGTACTAAAGGTTTTGATATTGCTGTAAGATGTATGCATAGAGCTGCTAAACTTGGCCTTCAAAAATCTGTGTAAGGCCTTTAATAAAAACTTATTCATAGAATCATAGAATGGTTTATATTGGAAAAGACCTTGAAGACCATTGAGTGCAAACATTTACCCCGTACTGCCAAGATGGGAGTCAAATTTGCCAACTTCCAGCCAACTGGTGTTGCAGTCAGCAACCTCAGGATCTCATCCAGGGGAGCTGCAGGGTTCTGGGGACCAGCATGGAACACCAACGAGACGGGCCTTTCTTCATTAAACCATTTATTCAGCATGGGAACAAACTCAGATCCAGAACAGAGAGCCCCGAACAGAGGCACAGCAGGGGTTTTTGAGGGGCAGAACTCTTGAGGGTTTCCACCCTTGAGGGTGGAGTTCAGGGTCAGGAACCACAAGAAACACAACAAGGGAGAAACCCCCAGGGACTCAAACCCAATCAGAACTCCTGGGCCGTCTTTCACAAGGGGCTTGGGGTGGGACAATGTAACTCTTTGTCTTCCCCGAGGCACCTCACAACAAACTGGAACACCCCTGTTTAGACAAGACTGCCAAAAAATGATGGCAAGAGGCTTGGTGAGCACTTCCATCAGGTGTCTCCCTCAGCACCCTTTGGTAGATCTGATCCAGACCCATGGGCTTGTGTAGGTCTAAATGGTGTAGCAGTTCACTGACCATTCCCTCCTGGACTGTGGGGACTTTATTCCCCATCCCTGTGCTGCAGCTCAGGGGGGTGGGTACATAAAGAACAACTGGTCTTACTTTTGAAGACTGAGGTAAGGAAGGCATTACATACCTCAGCCTTTTCCTCATTCTTTGTCAGTTTCCCCTCACATCCAATCAATGATGGTGATTTTCCTTAGCACACCATTTGTTGCTCATGTATTTATAAGAGCATTTTATTGTCTTTTACAGCAGTAGTCAGGTTACATTCTATCTGGGCTTTGGTCCTTCTAACTTGCTCCCTGTGTAAATTCATGACATCCTAGTAGTCCTCCTGAGTTTCCTGCCCTGTTTTTTACCCTGAGCTCCAGCCAAAGCTTCCTGTTTAGCCAGGCTGATCTTCCTGCCTGATGGCTCATCTTTTGGTAAAAGGGGACAGCCTGCTCCTGTGTCTTTAAGACTTCCTCTTGAACAATGCCTCTTCTTCCTGGGCTCTTTTGCTCTTCAGGGCTGCCCCCAAAGGAACTCTGCCAACCTGTCTTCTAAACAGCCCTGTCCCAGGGAAGGCAGGGTACAATTCCAGTAGTGTGTCTCTCTCTCCCCCATTTTCCATGAAACCTCCCAGAACCTAAGGGCCTCTTTTATCCCTGTGGGGGGCCTGGCCACCATTGTCCCTGGTCCTGCCCAGGTCCCATCAGTCGCTGTCATGTGAACTGCAGGCTCCTGGCAACTCCCTCAACTCTCCTGAGGTTCTCCCAGTTTGGGAACCCCCTCAGTGCACCCCACTAGAGCACTCTGCTGTTGATCATCCTGGCACAAGGGCCACTCTCCTTGGCAACTGATTATCCCTGAAAGTTTTTTTTGGTGTTCAAATATTTCAGTTATGTAAGTCTAAGTCTTGGTCTTGATATTATTCACTCATCTGGGAAATGAGGGATATTTTTGTAACATTATCCTTTCTTTCTTCTCCTGTAGAGGTTCAGATAAAACCTTCCTAGAAATAATTTCTGATATAATCAGAATATTATTTTTATAATATAATATAGATATAATTTTTAAATTAGATATAATTTTTAAAAAAGAAAAAAACAAGAAAAAATTAATTCAATATCCATATGTATAATGATAACTTAAACTGTATATAAATAGCCAGTTCCAGATAATTATAATAAGTTCCAGAGTTTATTACTTACACAGACCTAATTAAAACAAAACTCAGTCTGATCAGTATGACTTAATTTGTCACAGTAGTACTAGGCTGGTACAGGAAGCAATGACACTGGTTGATAGTTTTATTTATGAGGTTGTTTCTGATTCCTAATGTGCAAGTTGTAAGCAATTTCTGATCAAAATTTATTTAATAAAATTGCCTTACCTCTATTAGCAATATTCCTATTAGCAATATTCTCTACCATAATGTGCAGGAAGGTCTTGTGAAATGTCTTGTTTCTTCAGTATTTGTTTGAGATGGTTGATGAGGGGTCACTTACAGATGTTAGAGTCACAACTTTACCCAGCATTTTCAGGGATACTTCTCCCAAAACCTACTTTTGGGCTCCTGATTCATTATGTTAATGATCCTAAAATCTTTATAGGGTAAGAATACCTCATCAGTACTTGCTACTTAATCTTCAAGAAATTAATTTGTTTACACCTTTCCTTGCTGCCTCTTGTGTTTGTAGCAAGTCATCCTCTTTTTCGTGAGCCCTACTTGCTTAAATCTAGATAAAGTTAACAGAAAAAGAAATGGAAAAGCTTACAAATCTATAAACTTCATGTTCTGCTAAGCTGTAACTACACCCAGACCACTGGAGTAAGGCTTTACATGAGGCAGGTTTCTCTCCTCCTGTGCTAATTCCCAGAGGCCATGGAAATTCTGACTGTCATCTCCCAAGAGGAAGCCTTTGTAACAGGAAATATGTAAGGGATCCTGCAGGTGAATATGTGCTGGTGGGACTTGTTTTTCAGACAACCCTTTTCAAAAAATGAAGTCACATCAAATAAGACATGCCTCTGCAGGTCCATCATGCAAAACTATACTTCTGAGTCTACACTGAGAACTACTATCTGTTTTCTTGCTGCCAGTAGTATTTTAAAATGTGATGAAGTTATCACAGTTGCTGCCCTGCAGATAAGAATAGATGAGAGGGAGCTTGCTCTTCTATTATTCTTATTTGATCCAATAATTGTTTTCTCATATTTGAAAGGATAGAAAAGATTCCTCTGAACAGAAGCTTATTAATTTTTCCAACAGGCAAACAATTTTTTCTGTTATTCTCTATGTATTTTGGGGTTTATTTTTTTAAGCTTTTTTTTTTTTTAAATTTGTTTGCAAAGTTTATTTTTGTTTGTTTGCACTTAAAGTTTTCATATTTAAGAATTTCCCAGCTTTCTCTCTAGAGGACAGACAGACATTACAATTTTTTTATTCTTGCAAGTTTTCACAAAACAGCTCTGCTGTAGCAATAATCAGGGTCTGTGTTCAGCTCAGCTGATAACATAAGGGCTACATCGGTTTTACAGAAAGAAAAATGCTAGTCTAATTAATCCTGTAAAAACAAATGTGTAAACTGCACAATTAATCGCTAGGGGATTATGCAGCAAAAGGTAAATGCCACAGGAACTTTACCAGCACAAAGTTAGTTGCCAAAGGACTCTGTGCTCTGTTAGATTTGACAGCTGCTGAGCAGGATCTTGTGAATGAACGTGACAGTGTTAGAATAAGGCATCTAAAGAAGTACCTGAATCCCACTGTAACCTGGGACCAAAATCTTTGTTTTCTGCTTGATTACAGGTTTTGAGCTTCCTGGTAAAAGTTTCCATTATTGGGTTTCCTTGCTTTCAGACCTGAAAGATCCAAAACCAAATGCTGGCTGACCTTACATCATGGAAGTGTTGAGGAGAAGAGGGAGGGAAGGGTTCCTTCTGGAACCATGTGTGGTGATTGGCCTTTCTGCTGCTAATTACATGAAGGAGAAAGTATTTTCAGTTCTGTTTCAGTACAAATATCATCTGTGTTTGCCCATTCTAGAAAAGGAGAGTGATGCTACCAGAAGAATATGCTTTTCCTCAAGAGAGGTTTTCCTGGGAATAACTAATGGATCATCTCTTGTTGCATTAGGAGCCCTCATCATTCTTCAGGTTGTGCTTTCAAAGGAGACAGCAGTTTATTAATCAACAGTCACAATGGCACCGGGGTGAGCTCCTCCACATCAGGAAAGCATAGCTGGTTGCATACTGAGAGGATCATTCAAATGTTTTTTAACTTTCTGTAACTCAGATCTACTCAGTTGAAGAAAATGCATGTTTGAAGTTTCATACTATTTTAATAGTATAAAATATTTATCTCTCCATTTAGTATAAGGTTTTTAGATCTCAAAAAATTCTAAATTTAGTCCATCTGATTCATTGTGCTCCTGTGTGTGTGTGAGTGATATGGAGTAAGAGCCCAAATAATTTTAACTTGGGGTTTCATTTTTAATGCACTCATTTGAGATGAAAAAGGAAGTATCTTTATACTACATGTTGCAGGTGGCACAGGCAAAACAGATTCTATGTGAAAAAAGTTCTTAAATGTTCATGAACTTTTATCATTTCCATTTTCTGAAAAAAAATTAAAGACCAAATTCCACTTGCTATCTGAACATTCTCATGCTTGTCCATGATGCGCCAGGATTTTTACCTACATTCCTGAGGCTATGGCTATACAGCTAAGTGAAATACTGCCCTGTTCAGGCACCAGGGCTTGATTGGGTGCAACTAATTGCTAAGAAGATGCCAAGTGCCTGGACCACTTGCTTGTCCACAGAGCAGTACTTACAAACAACTCCTCAGAGTTGATCGGAGACAGGCACCACTCCCAAAGGGACTGCCCTGCATGAAGCTACAATGTTCAGAATCTGAGAGAATGTAAAAGTATTGAAGAGGCTGGAAAACCCTTTTTGGCTTGGCTAGGCACCACTGTTTCAGTGTGTGTAGGGGCTGAGATTTTGGGTGTCCATTGTGGCAACTCTTCCCTTTCTTTTTGCCTCTTGGGAATTTCTTTTATGTCAACCACTAAAAAGATATCATTAAACACTGAAAGAGTCAGAAGACAAACCCCAGCACACTACTGGACAAGAAGGAAAATACACTATATGCCATCCTGAGCCATATAAGAGGAATAAAGAGATTGATTTCTGATCCAGGGCTACAGTAATTATTATGGAAAAGGTTCTTTGGAGCCTTTATTTACATGTTGCTGGAGGTATTATGTTAAAGAAAAGAACATCACCTCTTTCCCTATATCTCAAAACTCTACCAGTTTCAAGGCATATTTTCCTCATTAAACCTGGTGAAATATATATATATATATATACATATATATATACACACACACACACACACACACACACACACACATATATATATATATGTATATATATGACTAAATTCATGTCTAAATCCTAAATAGAATAACACTTTTAAATTTACCAAAAATGGTCTCAAATGGCTGTAAGGCATGCTTAGGCATCAGAATAGAGTTTCAATTAAAAGATTAATTTCACCTAAATCTATTTGCTTATAAATTGTGGTTACTTGGTCACTTTAATTTAAGACACTGCTTTTCTGCAACTTTAAAATGAGCAGTTATGGCTCACAGAAATGCTTGTACTGGTGCTAAGCTTTTGCAATCACTGTGAAAGCCAAATCAAGGAATACAACTTCATAAAACTCAACTTTTTCCCCCCAATATATTCATGTCCCGTTTTATAACCAATCGTTTATCAGCTGTCACTCCCACAGCATCAAAAAAAAAATAAAAAATAAAATAAAAAAAAAAATAAAAGGAAATGAGGAGATATAGGTGGGTCCACACTTTTCACAACAACCAAAATTTATGTTCGTTTAAAATGACTGCATAATCATGTCTTTTTATAAAGCAGTCATCAAGATTCCCTCTGCAATCAAGGGTAAATAGAAGGCAGTTCCAGAGGGTGATTCACCTCCTTTATTTTAGGAGAGAATGAATCACCCTCTGGAGCTGCCTGTCTTTCTCCACTGATTATGGATGGTCAAAACTTGATTTAGACTTCTTATTTTTTGATAACTAGAGTGAGCATATCCTATTCTTGATAGCCATGAAAATGGCCAGCAGGGGTATTTAAAGGCTGGATTAAAAAAAACAAAAGGCTTATTTACTGTTTACTAAAGAAGTAAATGTTTAAATAGAGATGAGTTTTTCTTTTTTTTTTTTTTTTTGTTTAATACTGACTTATTTGGAACTGAATTGGAAAAAAAAGTGAGTGTAAAATGTTTCTCCCAAAGGCATAGTGTATTTTAGCTTATTGTGCAAATTATATACTGAAGAACATAAAAATTTTGCTAAATTTTATACCTAAGGACTGGGAAGGCATCAGAAAAGAAAGACTAATATGTTTTATAGCAAATGAGAAAGCAGTCTCTAAACTAGAAAAAAAATTATTTAAATTTCAGACTAAATAGGATTGAGGTTATATGGCTTGCATAATTTGCACAGGATTTAATGTATGGTTATGTCAGAAAATGCTAATCACTACTATCATTCATAAGGTCAATCACAGACCTGATTACAAATGACAGTCATGAGATCTGCAATTCATTCAAGCAAGGTGGAGAAGAAATTACAAATGTTTTGTTCAGGAGCAGCCTAATACCTCCTTAGACCCTTAACCCATGCTGGGTTGTACAGGCAAGGATGGTGGGAAACACAAATCTGCTTGTGCATCTTTTGCTTGGAGGGCAGGACAGCTGTCAGCTTATTGCACTGGACCTGGTCTCCACCGGGACTCAAAGCTACACCTGTAAATAAAACTGGTCAGTCACTGCTTTTTGATACCGTGATATGTGGCTGTAGGACATGGAATGATTCACACAGACACAGTTCAGTGTATGATAAGGAAAAGGATGGTTTTATTTTGCTACTCCAGTATTTACTGGACAATACTCGACAATGACCAGGGATTGGATAGTTTGGGTTACCAACTTCCCAATCACACTGGTCGTGCAAAACGTCCATCAAAAGACATTTATTGGGAAGAATGTATACACATTTATGTTTATAGTTACTTTCCTGGCAAAGTGGCTAGAAACTATGAAAACAAGGTCGGAAAGTTTAATTTTCAGGGTGACAGTGATATCCATTCAGTAAGCTCTCTAATCAGTATCCAAACTACCAGCTAGGAATGGTGCTTGCTCCCTACCATTCCATGGCTAGGCACAAGGTGTAATCTTTCTAAAATGCAATTTGGCCTAAGCCAGAACTGTGCCAGGGGCTCTGCTAACACTGCAGCTTTAGATACAACAGCTCATGCCCATACCCTGAGCCCTCAGAATACCACTAAGCTAGCAACTCATTTACTGATACAACCTTAGGTATCATGGACCTTGCAGTATGAAAATCTTCTGTTAAGTACCCTGTTTATGTTCACTGTGCCTCTTGATCATATCTTTCCTGGACTGTAATCCCTCCAAATTGCAACATGAAAACCAATTACTCTTCTCTGCATAGCTCCACTTAGTTTGCAGCTGGCTCATCACTAGCACATGAGACTTCCACATGCATGTGTTAGGTCTGTCAGAGACAGAAATCAGAAAACCATGAGATAATTGGAAGGGGGAAAAAGCAACCTTGTGACATTCAGGGACAGGGAACACTTGGGAGGGTTAAGATGGAAGGAAGAGGTGACTGTACTGTCAAAGAAACATGTTGTACTTTGCCCCCAAAGACTGGAGAGAAAGAACAATAATGTGAATTCCAGGATGGAAATTACCCCCACAAAATACATGACTCTTGTCACCCTTCTTGCCTGCTAATGGGAAGAAACCAAGAAGGGCACAAGTATTTTCCAGTTGCTGGTGTAACTCCATGTACATAAATTGGTGGGAGTTTTTTATTCGTTTGTTTATTTGGTTTTGTTGTTTTGTTTGTTTGTGTTTGGTCTTGGTTTTGCTTTTACTGAAATATATTAGGGCTTTGCATATTAGTATGGCATAATTCACCCCCACCTTTTATTATTAAGGCTATTAAGGCTGCTGCATTGAAACTGGAGCCTAGTTGAGAACAGTAAGACTGTAAATGTCCACTCAGAGAGAATTCAAAAGTCTAAAACTATTTACAAATAGGTGTAATTTTTGGTGAAATTTCTTGATTTGTCCATGAAATACAAACAGGGACATGAAGTGGCTTGAATTATAGTTTTTCCTCTTTTAGAAACAAGTGTATTACAGTACACTATTTTTCCATATACGAGAAGCATTTGAAGAGTGTTTAAAGGTAAAACTGATTCAGGTACCCACACAGTTTTGCAGTTTAATAGAAAGTTGCAAACCATGCTAAAGTAGGTAATAGACAAAAGAGCTCACTTAGTAAATTTCACAGACAACTACAGCACCATATCCTTCACCATCAGTAAAAGAAGTTTTTAATAAATGTGGGTTTGTAGAGTCTCTTTTCTCCTGCTAGATTTAAAGTAGATAAATCTTCTGAATATGTGACTTTTATTTATTGAGCATGTAGTGGTAACTAATATTCAACACTAATTTTTTTTTGCAGACAAACCCAGGAAAGACAAAATAGTGTAATCTTTCTTAATTACTGGTTTACTAGGGTAGGGTTTAATGTTAAATGACATTTATGGAATAATGCTGTGTAATCTGAATATCCTGATGGAAATAACTTCAGAAAACAGACAGGCTGAAAACAAAGTTTAGGGAAAGTGATATTGCCCAGGGACTACCAGTGGCTTTTTAAACATGCTTCACAAGCACTAAAATTTAGTTTATAAAGGGACTTTAGGTTTCAGTTTACTTACATTACTCTAAAATTTTATCTACTATACGAGGTTAACTGGGATAAAGCCAGATAAGACACTTCAAAGAACACTCCACACTGATCTTTTTAACTAGGGTCAACAATCCAACTGCATACTATGATCCATTATGGCAGCACAAGTCACACAATTATCCTCCAGACAACACGCTATGCAGGTTACATCATGCAGCCCAGTATGCAGCACAGAGAAAAGTCCTAAGCTTCTGGTCCAGCTGAAAGGAACTCTGCAGTCGTAAAGCAGAGGTTTAAAAAAGTTCCTTGAATGCATACTGTTAATGATACATTAAGCAGAAGGCGAACTTCCTTTTCAGAATGGCACCCCATTCTATTAATCTTGTCATTACCTTTCAGGAACTGTGACAAGTCTCAAAATGTATCTGTATCAGGAAAGATGTCATTTTATTTCCATTAAGTTGAATTAATCCACCTGCTCTTTCCTGCTGAGATTTATAGAAGGTAGTATATGGGAAAAACTCCAGGTACTTTAGACCTGCAGAGTGGAATAGAATGGATTTTGCTGTTAGAGAAAGACTGCAAAACAGAAAGTATCCTGAAACAGAGTGTAAAAGAGATGGACTCCTTCCTGGAATGCAAAATCTGTTTTGGATTTCCTATACTCAGTATCTTGGATGTCTATCCTACTTAATGTTAGTTTGCAGAACTTGGCTTGAACAGGGATTTACATTTCAAGCAATATGAAGTCTTAACAGCAAAAATAAGAGCTGTGTTTCCACCTCATTTCTTTATAACAGTAACAATGCAGATGAGGAATAGAAACATGGCATGAAAAGCTGCTACAGTGATTACACAGTAAATGGGAACCTTTTGACTTTGAAATTTGCTTTCTAAAAAGAAAAAAATAAAAGAGAAACAACTTAGCCAGAAAAATTTCTATTCAGAATGTTTTTCAAAGTGTAAGTGTTCATGCTCTATATTTCTCCCAGACAAATTGGAAATAATTGCACTATAAATCTCTTGCAGATTATTCCACATGACCTTAGAGTGTGGTTCAAATGAAATTATTATTAATACAAATATTTTTTCTCTGGTACTCTGTTTAACACACATGTATCTCTATACTGCCTTTTAAGTGTACATGATGGCTGTCAATCATTTGCAGGCCAATTTCAAAAATATTAGTAAATGTATAGGTATGTTGTATTCTACAAAGTTTTGGCTTCCTGGATCATTTTACTTATGGTATCTAAATGTTTGATTTTATGTATCATATTAGTATGCTCATTATTCTTCCTTTGTCCCTTCATTTTTATTTTTGTATTACTTACTTCATATGACCTTAGCTTATGGGACACCTTTGTCTGTTGATTTCACTTAATCTTTCATGCCTAATTCTCTTGTCCTTGTGGGCAGCTGCTAGGCTGGCTTTATACTTTGAAGGACAATATTTTTGGGCATAGTTTTCACAGCCTGTTAATTGAATTCAATTTTCAATGTTGTATTGGGTTTGTATGGTAAGTTTTAGATTGCAGAGGGACTGTCACACCTGTTTCTGTGAGAAGATACCACCATGTCTGAGAAGGGTTGTTCCAGGCAGCCCTAGGACAGATCTGCTGCTGGCCAAACCCGAGCCATCAGTGACAATAGCAGCACTTTTGTGATAATATATTTAAGAAGGAAAAAAAAAAAAAAAAAAAAAAAGAAAAAGGTGCAACAGCAGCTGGGAAAGAGGATTGAGAATCGGTGACAGAAACAACTGACATCAAGGTCATCTAAGAGGGAAAGAGAGGAGGTGCTCCAGGCACCAGAGCAGTTTCCCCTGCAGCCCATGGTGAAGACCACTGTGAAGCAGCTGTCTCCCTGGAGCTCATAGAGGTCTATAGTGGATCAGATATCCATCCCCAGCCCATAGAGGACCCCATGCTAGAGCAGGTAGATGTCTGAAGGAGGCTGGGACCCCATGGGAACCCCATACTGGACCAGGCTTCTGGCAGGACATGTGGCCCCACGGAGAGAGAAACTCATGCTGGAGCATCTTTGCTGGCAGGACTTGTGATCCTGTGGGTGGCCCATGCTGGAGCAGCCTGTTCCTGAGGGACTGTACGCCATGGAAGAGAACCATGCTGGATCAGAAGAAGAATATGAAAAAGTAGTGGCAGAGAGGATATGTGATGAACAGACCAATTCTTCATCTTCTTCATACAACTCGGGTGCAGGAGGTAGAGAAACTGGAGGTGAAGTTGAGACTGGAAAGAAGAAGGAATGAGGGGAAGTTGATTAGTAGATTGTTTTCTTATTTCTCATTAACCTGCTCTGTTCATTTGCTAATAAAATAATTTTCCTAAGCAAAGTCCTTTTTGCTTGGTAATTGCTGAGTGATCTTGACCCAGAATCTTTTTATTGCATTTTTGTCACTCCATCCTGTTAAGGGGGTGAAATTATAGAGAAGGTTCATAGGTACCTTGCAGCTAGCCAAGGTCAACTTTCCACAGTGTTTCTTTATTTTATTTAAGTAGCAAGCAGAAGTCCCTCTCATCTGAATGCCTTCCTAGAAATATTGTATGTTTTCTGTTTCTGAGGTTCAATTTTCATGTAGCTGGGGACTCAAAGAATCCATAATATTTTACGAATTAAAGTAATATATACAGACATAATTAAGAATTATTCTGGTAATAAAGATAATCACAGAATGGTTAAGGTTGGAAAGTGCCTGCTCCAGCAGGGCCACCTACAGCCAGCTGCCCAGGACCATATGCAAACAGCTTTTGAGTATCTCTTAAGGACAGCTCCAATCTCCCTGAACAAATCCATTTAATTTAAAAATTTAAGCAATTTCTTGAACATAGATTTGAACAGAGAGGAGTGATAAACAGTAAAATCAGGCCAACTTTATCTTCATTATTTGCAAAGCAGAATGTTACTGTTTTGTGGGCAAAATTTTTGGCAATCCCATATCTAGTCTGCAAACCCACATGAGCACTTTCAACACTTTCCTTGACTTCAGAGCAGAAATCACTGATACTGAAGAAGTACACAGATTTCCAAACTACCTCCCCTTTCCCAGTGTAATGTCTTCTTTCCAGGGTGGTCTGTCTACCAAGGAGGGGAATAATGACAACCTCTTGTCAAATTTTTTCTTCCCCTCAGTAGTTTCTTCCCCTTGTGTAGTTATGTAAGGGTTCCTCACTAGTTTAATGTCATTTAGCAGAACACAAAATCTAACTTCCCTGAATGACAGCACAATTCCATTACTGTAAAAGCTACTTGAGACATGTTGCTGTGGACTGGGACAGTGGTAGGGTGGGACAATACATATTTTTAATTCTTCATTAGGAAAATCCTTTACCCATGGTATGAAATATATATCTCCTAGAATAAATGAAATTAACTCTGTAGCCATTGTGTTTCCCTTTCATAGTGTAAAATATGCAATGTAGAATTGATGAGGTATGTATTCACATCTTTTCAAGGACAGGCAGAACAGATCTTCCTTGAAATGCAAAGAGAAAAGGCAGGCATGCTGATTCCAAATATTGGATGCTATAAGGAAGGGCAGTTCCAGAATTACGGAACCCAGTATTAAATTAGGCATTACCTTGGAAATTTCAATACTAGGATTCAATTTCCTGCTAAGCACCTGACTTCAGTCTGGGTGAACATTCGCAAGTCGTTTAGTCACACACAACTTCCATGCTCTTATATTTATAATTAGAGTATTATTACTTGGTGAGACTACATACATAAAAGGTTTTCAGATATTCGCTATTCAATGGTAAAATACATGAGCTGGAGAAATATGAGCAATGCACACTCACACTTGGCACAGAAAAATATGCTTTTGTGTGGATTTTCTTCTTTTCAGTTCTAGAACAGGTCTGTTTTAGAGCTCAATAGGATTTTAAACAAACTTGATTCATTATGCTATTTTTAAGTCTGGAAATTCCATTTCATCTTCCTGAGGTTTCTGATTTGTGAAAGTTTATTTGAGATCAAACCAGAAACCAATACATTTCACTAAAATAACAGTTTTGAAAAAAATATGATTATATTTTTTAATTAAAAGAACATATTTTAAATTTAATTGAATTTAAGCATTCCACCCTCCACGGTTTATTCTGCAGTTCTTTGTTCTGTTGGAACATCCCATCTGTTTTGCTACATTTAGTATTGAAGTCAATTTGTTTTACTAGTCATGTTAGTTTATTCCCATTTTTCACATAATATGGATAGCAAATTGGAGGACAAATGGATCTATTGCATTTCATGCATATGTCCTTTTCACCCCTTCCTGTGTTCCCCTAGAAATGACAGCTTACATGACAGGACAGTCTAGTGCAGCAAATGCTTAGTGACATTGGCTTTTTATCACTAGCCTCTTGGCTGGAGCATCTTTTAAAAATATTTTTTTTATTAGCTTTTAACACTGCTTATCACTGTGATAACTGATGTCTGCATCAACTGAATCAACATTCCTGCAGGAGTTTTACAGACTGAAACTGGAGACAATGAGGAGAATAAGGTAAAAAATTCTTATAAAGCATGCCATTTCCACAGAAATTCAGCTCTGATATTCAACTGAAATAGTTCTACTACTCTCTGATACTCCTAATTGATATTTTTCAGGAAGAATAAATGGCTTGCCAGAAGTCTGACAGAAGATCAGTGGCATGGTTAAAAAACAATCTGCAAGTCCTCTTAGTCAGTGCCTTCCCCACATGGTTTTTCTTTGGAGTCTACTTTCTACATTAACAGCTGGTTTTACAGTTCTATTTATTGCTTTTGTAAGCCCCAATTAAGTTGCCAGTGCTGGATATTTGTTTTTATTTTATCCATTTGTAATAGGCACTTATGGCATAGCACTGAAATTAAGGAAAGCAATTTTATTCCAGTGCTACTTGTCATAATTGAATCTGTACACTACAAGGACACAAGGAAAAATGACATGGCCCAGATCACATCATATACATAATGCTAAAAATCTCTTAATCCAAAATGGGCACCCTATTCACAATTATTATGTGAAACAAGTTCCATGCCTTGTGCCTTACACTGTGTTCATACAAAACAGAAAAGGTTGAAGCAGCAGAACCCACACCAGGACATGGTCTCTGAGGTGGCAAAGGCACTCTTGAGGGAGATAGGAATTCAGGATGTTACTCCAAACTCAGAAAATCAGGTCTTTGCCCTATCAGCTGAATATCCTCATTTTGGACCACTTGGTATAATGAGATATCTTTTTGTATGTAAGTCCCCATTTCTTTATTGTATGTGACTGTGACAGGGATGCTCTAGGAGCACTTGCCACATCTCACCTGAAGGCAAGATGGTTAAGGAATAATACATTACTCAGGGATGCTTTATAATTCGGTCTACAAGCAGTTTGGCCTTTAGAAACTTATTCCAAAAAATGCCAAAAATATACAGATAGGTGTTCAAAAGGGATTTAACAGTCTTGAACATAAGAAAATTATGTGCTTGAGTATCAAAATTGGCAGTGAGGAGTCTAGTAGTTTCTTAATCTATTAAACCTTCAAAATCTCTAAGGTATTGAACAGGAGTCCTATTGGTTGTAACACACATAATATTAAGTGAAGCAGGTAATGACAAAAGTATCAGATATCTGAATACCTGTGTTCAGTTTGTTAACTGTTTACCTCTATTTTCTGTCATATTTTTTGGGTTGGACTTTTTAAGGTTTTTTGAGGAGAAGGAAGAGTTAAATATACTGAGCAAATGGACAAAAATTATCCTAACAAAAGTACATTATACAGTTATCTGGGATAAAATTCAGCATGCCTGTACAGAAAATGTTCAATAGTAAGGCAATTGTTTTATATCTCCATTTAGTGTGATGTGACACCACTGTGTGAATAAAGGTACATGGAGAAGTAACAAAAATTCAATATGCTTTACAGTGGGTTATCCATATTGGGCAGATGCACCTCTTAGGGGGCAAAATCCCCAAGAGAAATAAAAAAACCCCCTTTGTTCTTCTAAGGGACACAAATTTGTTGGACTAGGGACATGAAACATTTGAGTTTCGTAAGATGTGATTTTCTTTTATGTAACTTATAAATAAAATAAACTTTATTTGATTTGTAAGTAAAGTGTCTGTATTGTTACAATAAAAGCAAGGAGGTTATTCATGGTTGTAAGAGCCAATGCTCAAATACATTAACATGAAATGGAATAAAAGAAAATGACAGGATAATAGAAACAGAATAAGAACTTTTATTTAAAACAATTTCCCTTACATTAATGCTGTGTAAATATTAAGAGGCTGAAAAGGAAAAAAAAAATATATAAATTGAAATATCTTTATTCTTTGAAATATGTAAAAGGTCATAATTTGAATCTTCTATTTAAATTTCTTTGACTTGGCAATTTTTTGCTTATAATGGGAAGGTTTGTGACACATATGCATAATCTTTAATATATCTTTTGAAAAAAAACAAACCTTAATATTCTAGCATGAATTATATTAATACCAAAATTGAATTAATATCAAATTATTATAACTTATTAGTTATATATGTTATACAGTCATATGCTGTATAGCTGCACACACACAGAGAAATCCTGAATTGTGAAAAACATATCCTCTGCTGAGGGGGTAGATAATCAGAACTTTACAAACAAGAGATTTGATTTCAATTTAGTGGTGCACTTGAACAAAAAATAAGCAGGAACAAAACCATTTTCTGGAATATAGATACTTTATCCACAGTAAGGAAAAGGCCATAGTCAACTATTAGCTTACTTTTTTCTGGTCTTAAATTTATCTGTACTGCCTAACAAATTTTTTCAATGGACACCAGCAACATCTGGAAGAGGTGTGGAATAAAGGAGGTTGCATAAGAGGGATGTTTGCATTTTTAAATTTTAAACATTAAAATTTATTACCTTTAGCATTACATTTAAAATGTAAGCATTTAAAAAACAGTTTTTACCCAGAATATAATTAGTGTGCTCAAGCAGGTACAAATCCTGGAAAATGCTGCTGCTCCCACTGCCTTCAACAGACTGACCTGTGCAAGGTCATGAAGCAAATCACTGTCAGAATTTGCATCATGACTGCAAGGTCAGGATCATGGTCCTTTCCATGGATGTGACAGCTTTTCAAATTCTTTACATGCTAACCACTTATGAAATTATGAAGAGCTAAATAGACTGCACTCGTTAAGAAGGATGAGTTTTCTCCTTTTTGATTCTCACTTTGTGGAGATGAGCACATGGATGAAATTTTATTCTTGCAAGCAATATATCTTTATTAAAAACAATTATTTTAAACAGGTAGAACCATCAAATTAATTTAAAACACTGAATAATAATTTAAGATTTCTCTTCAACCATGGGAATCAGATTTATTATAATGGTGTTAAAATTAAGGATCTGCCATCAAAAATTCAGTTTAGAAAACTAAATCACCAGAATACACAACTACAAAAATTACATGAAAATGGAAGAATCTGACCACTGTGTCAGCCTGTTGTTGTGGTTTAGCCTCAGTTGGAAAGGAGGTCACTCACTCTCCCCACCAACAGAATCAGGGCAAGAATTAGAAGGGTAAAAGGGAGAAAACACAGGAAGAGATAAAGACAGTTTAATAGGTAAAGTAAAAGCCACACACTCAAGCAAAGCAAACCAAGGAATTTATTCATCACTTCCCATGTCAGGCAAGTGTTTGGCCATCTCCAGGAAAGCAGGGTCCCATCATGTGCAATGGGACCTGGGAAGACAAAATGTCATCACTCTAAGTGTGACCCACGTACTTCTTTCTCCCCCAGATTTATATGCTGAGCATGCTGCTGTATGGGATGTGATATGCACTGGGTCATTTGAGATCAGCTGTCCTGGCTGCATCCTTGTGCACTCCACCCTTCCTTACTAGTGGGAGCTCCTTACTAGTAAGGAGCAGAAGAGGCCTTGGCACTGTGTGAGAAAAGCTCAGCCATAATGAAAACATCTCTGGGTTATCAGCATAGTTTTCATCATGAATCCAAGACACAGGGCAACATTAGGTACTGTGAAGAAAATTAATTATATCCCAGTCTAAAAACAGCACACATTCCTAGTCCAGACTAGGAATTACTGGTGTCATGTGAAAGTTGGAGGGTGATATGATTTTTATTACATTCCGCTTCTGAAACACTGTACAAAGAATACACTATTATTCTGGGATAAGAATAATATTACTATCATCTGAGGAACCAGTACAGCACTAGCAAAATATTCTTTACTTTATATGAGCTTCGTTCACACTGAGGCCTCAGAATTTTCTGCAGTCATTGAAGATGAGAGCTGGAGGGTAAAAGATGACAGGAAATTGCTATCAGTGCATGTAGCTATCAGTGTGCATGACACAGATAGAAATTAGGTATTTTTCCTTTTTACCATATAAATGGAATAACCTCCTATTAAAATTATGCGTAAAACATGTTTTAAAATAATCTATGAAACACTGGCACATTAATTTTTACAAGTTTTTAATAATACAGGCTCTGCTCATTTGCTGGCAAGTAGTTATGTAGAACCACTTACTTATCTGGGATACTGTATATCCAGTTGGAGATAGCAGATACAGTTCAAGACTTAGGGAAGATCTTTCTATCTGGACTTGATTAAACAAGCATTATGCCTTGAGGTACTCCAAATGACACCACCTACAGATACCCTACATGTAAAAAAGTGCATCAGCTCACTCATCATACTCTGAATTACTCTGTTCTTCACTGGCCATATTAACTGGAGACCTGGTCTCATTTCAGACAGTGCAGGCTGTCCCACTTGATGTCACTAGAATATCAGTAAGTCTGAGTAACTCCTACAACATCTGTGTCATATCTGGAAGGCCCATTTGTTTGTTTATATACTCTACAATATCTTAATTGACAGTAGGTATCTGTACTTTGTAAACAGCATCCCCTCCCTAGGGTTTAGTTGGCTGAACATCTCTCTAAGCACCTTTTGGAATATTGACTGTAGCCCCACAGCTTAATATACACTCATCACACACTTAAACACTCACATAAATGTGTCTACATTTAGCTATTTTAAATTTAACATTAATTCCAGCAAAGAAGATACTTGCTTCCACAAGTCCCAGACTGAGGTATGTAATCCACTTACATATTGCAAGCCCTAGGAACATTTCAGAGGATCATGAGATGGGTGTGATATCCCATAAACCTCCATAACACCCCAGTAACCTTCATTCTTCTTGTATATTTTTTTTTCTCTATCCGATCTTCAACAGATAGTACTTATATTGTTTCTATCTGCCTCCCTCCAAATAAATGCCTATTAAACAATTGTTATCATTGCTTTACAACACTTATTGTACAAGTTGTGAAAAAGGGAAAATGGAGTTCAGTATTTTACATATGTGCCTTTCAATGCCTGTCTGCATCAGAGTCATTTAGCCTAAAAATGTGAGTCTGGTCATTCACATTGTCCACCTGAGTGCCACAAAAAGAGGATACCCATTTCTCCCTAATGAATCCACTGTTGGGCTTACTAGCATGCTTGTGGATATCGCTTCCTGCTATTTGCAAGGCAACCCACATACCTGCTGCTTTGAATAAAGCCAGTAGTAATGGCAGAAGAGGCCAGCACTCAATAGTACTGAGAGAATGGCACATTCCAGGGAGGATCTGATAAAGGTCTAATCTGAGTTTGAGAGCAAGTCTTCTTGTACAGGGAGCCAAGTGAAAAGACAGAGTACCTGTCACTATATGACATACACTTTATCCAGGGAAGATTAAAAAACTCATTATCTTTTTCCAGTAGATTTTTTTTTCATATAATTCATCCAATCTATGATTAAAAGATCTTAAGAGCAAGCACACCCCAAGTAGTATTCCCTGACATCAATTCCACCCAGCATTCCAGAAGTCACACAAGATACTGTACAAAGTGTCTGTCTCTTGCCTCATTCTGAAATACCCCACCAAAATAGAAAAGGTGGTCTAAGAAGGTTTTTCCTTTAATAGAGGAGTTTTTAACAGAGGCTTAATAGAGTTTTTAATAGAGGTCCCCAATATAGCTCTTCCTCAGAGACAATGAATTACTTTGAAAAATGCAGAAAGAAACCAGTCAAAAAGAAACACCCTTCCAATTTGATCTCTAAATCAAATTAGTGGATTCTCTGAACAAGAATTTTGACAGAATTGTCCACAGAGAGCTAGCATCAAAGGATTTTCCCTTCTGAACCCCAGACTTGTTGCAGTGCCTGATTTGAAGATGACCCAACTGAGGTTTTTTTCTCAGACAAATATGTGTATTGAATACAGTAAATCAATCATCTGCAGATCCTTTGAACTCCAGCTATTCCAGGACAGAACAGAAGATGCTCCCAGACCCTTTGCAGAATCAAGAGCACTTCTGGAGATTAGATAATTTCTTTTTGCTTGGAAGCATTTGTTTGGAAGAATGGCTACTAACAGACCAGAGCTTCTCTATTCAGAATTACTGCAACTTATGCTTATGGTGAATATAAAGGTTCTTTGGATCTGAGGTTTGTAAGATTGAAATGCATTCTTGAAAATAACTTGCCTTGCATTTTCAGAGAGAATAGTCTCTCAGGAAAGAGAGAGAGAGAGGCCAAATCATGACCATCTGCCTGCAGGATAAATTCCCATCCATGGAACCCTTTACTCTGTCCTCTTTAGCTCTCTTTCAATTCACAGATGCATGTCTCCTCTGTGCTTGCCTAAAAAGTTTATGAAAACAGTTTAAACCTAGCAACATGAGCAGGGTAAAAGAAGAAAGCAAATATATTTGCTATGAACTTTCTACAGGTTCTGAGAGCTGTGCTCTGATGAGGTTCAGAAGTCAGTGTCTGATCAGTAAGACAATACCTGCTCAAACTGCACTACAGGAATGAGAAGAGCAGGCAGTCAAAGAAAGACAGCAGCATGGGCACCAGATTTGTGTAGCTTGGGAATATTTTGAATCCCAATACACGCCCTTTCAGTTTGAGGATATTGTATGTTCTTGCACAGTAGCTTCCAGCAACCTTAAGTGCTCTTCAGAAAAGTTGTGGTGGCCAGAACAAAGTTTATGACTGCTAAGATAAAAAGATGAGAGGGGTGATGAATCAGGTAAAAAACTTTGGGTAGGTGTGAGGAGTAGCTATAAAGGACAATGGGACATAGAAATGTGTTGAGGATGCAAGGTTCTCTGAGGAGTCACCTTGAGGCTCACATGCAGATTTTTGAGTTAATACTCCCAGATTGGATTTACAGCAGCACCGATAGAGCACTGACTCCATGATGAAGAAAGGGGGATAAAATATCTGTAAGGCAAAGTGATAGAGGGGAGAATGATACAGAAAAGGGGTACAGCCATTTTAGTCATAAGAGTCCATGCAAATGATTCTTTGCCATCATAGTGAAGACTCAAATTCTGAGAATGAGAACCTGGCCTGTGATCTTTTTGTGGCACAGGAAGAATTCCCACTTCTTTGGGGGCACTATCCCAGAGGACTGGCAGAACACAGCATGGTGCACATGGCAAAGCTGAGACTTCGTGGTGTTAAGGAGCAGCACAAAGGGTGCACTGACTTTCTTTTGTTATATGGAATAAGAAAAACTTAGAGCAATGAGGGCAGACAAAGAATTATCAGAAGTTAGAGGATGAGGATGTGCACTGCACAGCAGCCCTGTGAAGTCTGGGAATTGACTTTTTTTGTAGCTTTTCAATAAAGCATTCTCATTATAGCCCCCTATACTTGTTACTTGGAGTACAATGTCTCAAAATTTGGCCCCAAAAGTATTTTCTGGCACTCAGCCATATGGCAACATAGGTTTACACAGTTGGATACTAGTAGTACTTCACCACTGTTCAGAGGAAGAAGCTCTCCAAAGATTCTCCAAAGTCAAATTACCATTTCCTGGTAAATACGCAATATAATGTTTTGTTTTGTTTTTTTTTAACTGCGGATGTGGCAGGGTTTTTTCCTTACACCTTTTGAGGCAGAGTAAACACAGGTTCATGCTTGAGTATAAAGAGATTTATTGTGCAATGCACTGAACAGAGCCCCACCACCCTTTCTGGCTCGACAGACAGGCAGCAAAAATGTGACAGAAGCCAATTCTTTGTGTATGCTTGCACCTGCACCATTCATACTGTTACAAGTTGTTAGTGTGGTACTGCTCCTCCTTTCTGCAAGTGAATTTATGCTCTCTTGTATGAAATTGTTTACCCTGTGGCATTGCCAACTCCACCCTTTTAAACTAGATGTTGTAGTCAGACCTTCTTGTCTGATAAACTAGGTAGTTCTTCAGTCCTAAAATATTCAGTTACCATCTAAATTTCCCATTCGTTCCTCCCTTTTGTGATACTTACTATTTGCATGCATCACCAAGTATTAAAAATTCTTCCTTATGCTTATTATCCATTTATAAAACCATTAGTTTTGCCTCACTTTGGGTTATTTTTTTTATTCTCCTCTTAATTTGTTTACAGCCCAGTTTGAGGCAGCATAGAGTCAACTGCACTCACACTTAAGCTATTATAATGACGAATAATAGAATAATGGTCCGCTTCAAAACTACTGTTCTGTTCTATATCACTGACACCTAAAGACTTTCATGGTTTTTTTTACATATTTGTAGATTTTTAATATATGGCTCTGTAGTTTCTAGCATGTTCCCACTCTTTAGAACAATAGCTACCCTTTCTCACATTATGCCACACTCTTGAAATTGTTTTTATTTTCAAGGAAAAGAACTTCTAACCAGGACATCCTGTTTTGCACCAGCACCTGGGCCAAAATAATATGATACTTCATAGACATAGCAAAATATAAGGCTAACAACCCTTGGAGGGGCTCCAATGGGGCAGATGCTAGGGTGGGTTACCAGGACAACTGTTCTATTGGATATACTTGCCAGAGATACTAATTAGTTACATTTATAAAAATTGCAAAAATTTAATGCTGTGCATGTGCATAGGTATAATATATACACCCAAAAGATTTCATTGAAAAACAGTTCTTTATGTTATCCAATTTAATATTGTTTGGAAGCTTTTTCTTCCAATTTTCAGAAACATCATCTCACATCATTTCTGAGGATGGGGATAAGGGAGACGTTTTTCCAGACAGGGTAAAGGAGTATTGTCCAGGTCAGATAGTGTAACATTTGCATATTGTTGGGGTGATTCTGTGATTAGAAATCACTTGCAAATCATCCACCTTTTTCCTTGTACTCTGTCATTAATATTGTTGCTTGTTGCTGCTATAGTTTGTTGTGTTATTTCATTGCTGTTTACAGTAAATCATTCTTAACTCATCACCTTTACCTTTTGAGCCTCCAATTCTCTCTACCCAGCCCCCTATCAGAGGAAAGAGCAGGAGAGAATGAGCAAGTGGCACATGGTTTGGAGCGGTTTAAGAGGGAGCGCTAAGTTGGAGAATACCATTCCTAAACCATATCAGCTTCTACCTGAATCTTCCTCATTTGATGGCAACATCTACAGAGGCAGGATTCCACATGTAACTGAATGTTGTCTCATACCTATAAACCTTTCCTAGATCTTCTCCTTCAATAGTCATATAAAGTCACTGCTCCCTGAAAGAGTAGATATGTACATAGCCAGAAGTCTGTAAGGTTAGTGGAATTTGCCCAGACCTGGTATAATTTAACAAAGAAATTATTTTTTCCCCCCCACTCTTCACTACAGTAACCAACAAGAAAATGCATAAAACTTTTAAGTCTGGCATCTAACTCATCTAACTAAAGATTTTAAAATGTAAATCAAGTGTCCCCTATTAGCAACATAACAAGGAATACAACACAGCACAACTCATCTTGATCAAGTGGGTTCATACATATATATCACAGAATCAATTAGATATGAAAAGATCTCTGAGATCGAATCCAACCTATGACCTAAATGCCTTGAACTACACGCCATGTCCAGTCTTTCCTTAAACACCACCAGGGGTGGTGACTTCACTACCTCCCTGGACAACCCATTCCAAGTCCCAGTCACCCTTTCTGTGCAAAAATGCTTCCCAATGTCCAGCCTAAACCTTCCTTGGTACAGTTTAAGACTCCTCTCATCTTGTTGCTGGCTGCCCAGGAGAAGAGACCTGCACCCACCTGCCTACAACTTCTTTTCAGGGAGTTGCAGAAAGTGATATGGTCTTCCCTGACCCTCCTCTTCTCCAGGATTAAAACCCCCTTTTCCCCAGCCACTCTGCATAGGACATTCTTATTTTTTTATTTATTTTGTCTTTCTATGTAATCCAAGTAAAACTGTAGCAATGCAGTAGTGTAACAGATGCAGACTTTCATGACGGCAAGTATATACACATGCAAGTATATATAGTATATATATATGTGCATATAGAAATATGTCATGCAAGTCTTGTTTGGCTTGCAAGCAACTGTTCGAAGCTACATTGTCTCAGACTTCAGTTTCAGTTTTTTCAGTCTCAGCTGGTGCCTTGGTGCTAATGCTTGCTGCAGTTCTGGGGGGAGTTATCAACACAGTCACACAGAACTTTCTGTAATCTCATGTCTTGTCATATGATTGTCCAGCTCTTCTGCTCTTTGATGGAGGTGTCTTATCCTTTGGCAGAAGTGGACCAACTTCTGATCTTACTCACCTTGGCTGTTCCAGAGTTTCCCTGAGTTTCTTGGGTGATGCCATCCTACAACAGTGGGCTGCAGGTACTCTTTTTGGCAAACCTGACCTCTGTGTGTCTTTGGAGCGGACCAGCACGCTGTGGAGGCAGAGTACATTTCATCTGCAGTCCTTTAGCCTCTGAGTGGCCAGTTTCCAGCTTTCAGGTGATGGCATAACACACCATTTGATACAGTATACAGCTCCTGATCCTGTAAAGACACTGCAGAATGCAACCCATCTTTTGCAAGAGTAGCCAGCTGAGTGGACTGCACATGCAGGTGTAGGAATCAAAGAGAGGGAGCTATGGGTCTGATATCAGGAGATCTCCATGTGTGATTTAAGTGTAATATACAGTCAGAGGGAAACCTTGAGCTCTTTCTTTATGAGGGTAGTCCTTGTAATTTGTTCAGATATTCAACAGAAGCGTAGACATTGGGTTAAGAGCTGCAATACTTAATGTTGTTGAAGAACCCTCTAAAGCTACTCACTTGGCAGCAGCATCAACATATGCAGTGCCAAAACTTACTTCATCTAATGCACCTATGTGAGAACAATGCATTACAGAGATAGTAACAGCAAGCATAATTGCATATACTAACACCAGGATGAGGGTTCCAGGAGAAAAGCAAGGTCCAGAGGAGGTAATAAATCCACAGTGTTGTTATGATCTCGTTATAAGAGATGCCTCCACTCAAATTAAGGGGCAAACTAGATCATATACCCAAGTCAGTATTGTAGATTTTATTAACAGTAAATGTGAGGTAAATAGATAGAAAGAAATAAGAAGAGCAAAGGGTGGCAAGGGGAGAGAAAGAAAGAAAGAGAGAGAGAGAGAGAGAAGGAATAGGCAAAAGCTATCACCACAAGGTGGATTCCTGCAGTATCCCACTGGCTCTTCTTGACGCTGGTCTTTGGTGGTGAGGGGTCCCTCTTCTGGAGGTACCACTTTTTATACAGTCCAGTCTCAGGTATTCATAGGGTGTAGATGCCATTCCCATGACTTGAGATGGCATCTGCCAAAGCATTTCCTTACCCACAGTTTTCCACGGTGGCAATTTTTGTCTGGCTGTTAACCTAAGCTTTACCTCTGTTAGGCCTGGAAATAGCTTTTCCCTGCTGGGCTATCTGCATTTATCTAAAGTTCTGTTGCGATTGTTTATCTTATGGGGACAGTGTTTCAAGACATAACTTCATTCTATTGTTCCTCACAAGTGTTCCCAGATCTGACCTTAGAATGACAAACCTTAAATGCATACCATGAATCAATATAGACATTGACAGTTTTTCTTGATGTGCAGGTTCATGCTTAAGTGAGTGCAATGAACTCAGTAGTTTGGGACTTGAAACTGTAGGGAAGGAAAATATTTTGAGAATTTTGAACTGTGAGAAAACAGCACATCCTGAAAGTAGTTTGCCTCATCTGTCTGTAAGCAGAGAAAATCCTGGGCTGAATTAGTAAAACAGCAGAGATTCTGGAGTCAGTTGGCATTTTCATTAGGAAGTTTTATGATAAATACTTGATCTTTTGCTTGCAGAATTGCAGCTTCTTTTGGGATGCTTTGTGCCAATGTGCTATTGGGCAAAGCATACAGAAGATGGAGTGTGCACTTCTGGAAAGCCTCCAAAGAGGAAAAATTTACCAGAGGATTGTCCATATACTGAACCAAGAAAAAGGAGTGTAACACAAACTAGGTATCATTTTAAGCTCAGAAAGAAAAACAGTATGGGATTCACAGTATCTTTGATGAAGCCTGGTCCAGGTGTACTATTGCCATGGTAAATAAAGGGAAACAGAAAATGTAAGTTGAGGTAGTATGGACAGAGAGAGAAGGCGGCAGAAGATAGGTTAATGACACCAAAATTAGGGTTACTGAGATGGAGCTTGGAATAGTCCCAGGGTTAGGAAAAATTGGGTGACTCATAATAGTAAAAGCATTGACTTTTCACAAATCTTGGACAAATCTCCAGATTTGTCTTTCTTGTTCATCAAATTTTCCCTCTTTGGTGGTGAAACGTGCGTGTGATAGAGTGACCATGAGAGGCTTAATACCTGACACCATAGAGAGCTATCAGAAGGCAGCTGTGTTGGATGGGACAGGAACAAATAGATGATAATTGGTCAGAAAGAAAAATTTTTACACCTCTTCAGGAATAAGAGACATCTCTCTATTTACCTCTTCCAAATAGTACAAAAGCAACACATTCCTATATCTTATTCAGCATTGTTAATTTATACCCAAATTAGCATTTCTGGATGATCCTGTTGTAGAGAAGCAGCTAATAATTTCATAAGTAACTGTATCAGCCTTACTGATTACCTGTATTAGATAGCTAGAGGAAGGAGGTCTGACCTTCTGACAAGGTAGATAGTAAGTGTTCACTAGACAACACAAATTACAAGAGACATGCCTCTACCTTAAGTTTCAAGAAAAGTGTGCTGTCAAATAGATTTTTTTGCACTTTTCATGCCAGGAAAAGGGGAAAAAAAAAAAGCTTACTGCTAGTGAACTGCAGCCAAAACATGCAGCTTTAGTATCTCTTGTGATTTTGCTGAGCTCTAGACAACACCTACATAAGTGAATTGGTTTGCTTCAAGTCAAGTTACATCAATCAGCAGTTTCCTTATTACATTAGACCCTTAGGATTACACACAAGTTAAATGCCTTTCTGCTCCATTCATGAAAATCTTTCCAAGAGTACCTTACAAGCATAAGTAATTTAAATGCATGAGCACACTTTGTATAGAGAAACTTACTAGAGGAAACACCTTTGTAGCTACTGACATTTGTATCTTGAACCTGTCCAACAAGTAGCAAGGCAGACTCTTACTGAGTGGAATAATGTTCAAAACACACCTTTTAATAGGATCTGAATCGCCATGTCGGTGAGAAATGCAGCAGAGACACAAAGAAAAGCAGTATGGGGTGATGTAATCCTCAAATCTGAGTAGTGTGTATTATTCTCCTACCTAGATATCCTTTCAAAAGGCTGGATGGACAAGTAGTTAACAATGGAGCTTCTCTGCAGCGTTTCTTAGCCTTTTCTTGCTCTCTTCCTTTCAGCTCATTGGCTTTGTACAACAGGGCACTTAACGTTTTACAAAGGAGGTCTGATTTCTTTCAGCTGCCCTTCAGTATGCCAGATAAAGGACCAGACTTTCCCCAAGCTGCCACATGGCTGTAAATGCTGGAAGTTCACTCCTCTGGTAGGAGCTCCTTTGCCCAGGCCTCTCCAAAATCCTTCTGCTCACCCTTCAGGGTCATTCATGTGTCACTTACGGGGCCTTAGCATAAACACTGTAACTCTTACTTTAAAAAATGAGTACCCCTCTGTGCAGGCAGCTTGCCAGATGAGAGAGGAAAGAGTTACACTAAGCCAAACAAGTAACTTTATTACCAATCTTCTTGTTGTATGTTGTAATTCTGGATGTTGTTTTCAAAGTTAAAAAAAACTACAAGAAACTGCCTTTTTTTTTTCCTTTGTTTTTCCCTTGTAATCCAAGCAAAACTGTAGAAACACAGTAGTATAACAGATGCAGACTTTCATGACAGTTATCATTTATTGGATATTTAAACAGTAGCTGATCAGCCTAGATAGAGTGTGATTGTGGAGAGCATTTCTCATACCTGTTCACCCTCACTAGGGCATATAAACTGCAGTACTGAAAAAGGATGCAGTTTAATCTGTGACATATCCTTTGCACAGCTGCGTCAGGGGCAGCCAGAACTGCTTTGTGCCCCAAAGCAGGTGCAGGAGAACACATTCAGAATAATGACCCAGTACTTCTTGCACTTGCTAGCAAAGAGATCATGGGAACTGTACTATTTACAGGGTAGTGCCTCAATCTTTGGACATATGGAGAAAACAAAAAACCAATTTAGTCTCAAGCAGGGATAATAGAAGCTAGATATGTATCTACAAAAAAAAAAAAAAAAAAGCCAAAAAAGGTTACAAGCTCTTGACCCTGTGCCAATGCTAAGAAAATGTTGTGCCTACATTGCTGCCTAGGACTGGATGCTAATGTGATGTGGCTTAGAGACAGGTTTTTGTCCAGCTTCTCTTCCAGTGCAGATCTTCAATAATACAAATGGCAAATTCTCCCAATATACCTACTTTATTATTTAGGTTCTAGCAGTTGGAAATGCAGTCCTAGAAAAGACACAAGCTCTTGAAAAAGACATCTTCCTTTATTCAGAGCACTGACAAACATCAGAATCTCTTACAGTAGTAATCTCTCACCTTTGTATATTCATACTGTTTTAAAAAAATGTGAAATGTCCTCATAAAGTAAGACACTTATTTTGAGTACTCAGTAACCTTTGTTTTTTAACTATATTGTCAACTTTATCTCACTTAACAAAACAAACATATGATATGACATCTTATGCTTCCAGGCATGTTTGTGCACAGTGATTCAAACAGGAATACATCTGTGAACATACTCTGTGTGTTACTTGCAGACTACCACTGAGTTATTCCCTTTGTAATTACAGGCTTTCACTAAATGGCATGGAGAAGATGAATTAGGCCACATTTTCCAAGCAGTACATGCAACAATGCACAAGCCAATTTGAAAAACTAGCCTATAAAGACTTGCAGTTCATTAAAGGAATTCTGTTACTTCACAATCTTCCCATCCATCACACTGAACTTTGTCCTTTTCCTTGTGACTTTGCAAAAGTCATTTGCTGCTGCCATGAAGAGCAGGGGCTACATGCAGGTACACAAGGGGGTCACAGGATTACAGCTTCACCTCTGCCAGTGAGTGTGGAACAGACACAGCTCTGGGATAAGGAGGGGAAGAGAGAGAACGGAAGGTAGCAGGAAGCACCACCTTCTAGGTTTCCTTAGGTTAAAAACTGGTAGGAAGAGAGCTACTGAAATAAAGCTTGAATAAGGGCCATGCCTGCAAGCTTTTGTAGTGCCCCAAAAAATTCACTTATTAGACTCTTAAAAAGAGTTTATGGCTGTTCACGTGCTCTGAGTTTTTTCACAGAAACACAGATGCAATATTCTCAAGAGGTCAAAACAACAAAAAAAATTCACCAGCAACTTCAGAAAATCAGAGAACTTTGGCAAAAGTTTAGAGCAGCAGTCAATCAACATAAAACACTTCACAAAGCATTAAATTAGTAAACTTCAAACCCATGTGATTTTAAGTTTCTTAAAACTCCAAGAGGAGGGAATTAAAAGAAGAAGAAAACAAAAGAGAACAAATATGTAGAAAAGTACAAGTGTAGTTACCAGCTCCTGGTTCCAGTCATGTTTAGCTGATAGAAATGCCAAGTGTAGAGAGAGTCGAGACGCGTACTGCCCCCTGTTCTTTAAATACCTTCCCGGGCCCACCTCCAGGTGGGACTTGTGGTCATCTGGCCACTCTGGGGCTAGATTTGGGCTCCAGGGGCAGGTGTGGAGCATTTCCTCCAGTGTGCCAGGGACTGGCAGCCACTGCAGGCTGGGATACAGGCTGGGGGAAGGGTGGGGTGTAAGGGGTGGCCTTAAGGTGTGTAAGAGCTGAGCTGCCCCTTGCCACATGCACATCCACACACAAACACACCTCTCTGAAATGTTTCAAGCCAGCAATCCTTCCAGGCTCTAACAGCTTTACCTATTTAACTTCTCAAAAAATAGGTTATCTTTTTTAATTCCACAAGTTCTACAATGCGTGTTTTTGCTCAATCTATGTCCTTTTGTCTCTCTGGGAGATGATTGACTAGTGGTGCTCATTTTGCCACCTGCCTCTAAGGGAAAATCTGTCACCCTGTGTGATTGCTGAGGTTTATAAACACTGCTCCAGACCTGAACCTCGGTAAAGCTAGAAGGACTGCAAGAGAAAACTTGAGAGACATCTTCACTTTGATTACACAAGGCATTACTTGGACACCTACTAAGGTTATTTACAAGTACTCTCCAAAATAGCTTGGAGTTCATTCCCAGCCCCAGGGCATACCACTGGTTTTAGAACCGCTGCTAGAAACTTATGTGGTCACAGTGAATTTTTCCCAGCATATAAAATCAGCTTTTCATTCAGCCTACCAATGTACCACAACTGCAATAACACAGACAGCTTGTGCCCCCCACAAAAAGCCGCTTTTGCCTCATTATAGAGTTGCAGCAGGCAGGTGTAGCTTATCTACCTGAGATTTCCTGCTGATCTCTGCTCCAGCTGTCCCCAAAATAAGGGTTAGTGAGGGTAGAGACCGGGCTATTGTAACACAAGCCTAGACACTCTTGAGCCTGGAATACATATGTAGAAATATGCTATTTGCCCCATTTTCCCAGAAGATGCCTAAGAAACAGGACTTACAAATCAGGTTTGTTTCTATACTGCACAGCACAATGCAATGCAGAAATAAATGTGCTGGGTACAAATTAAGTAGCAGAAATGGCTCAGTACTACACTTGAACTATTTTACTGAAGAAGCACATTAGTCCACAGATATTAGATTAATCCTACCTGGGAACACAATAACTGCTTTGCTTGTTTTACTCTTTAAAAAATTCAGAAGAATTTTGGCACAAGAAAATAAAAAAGGAATAGACAGGAAACATGACTAAATTACTTAGTGGGATTTAAAATTTATATTTTAAGAACTAAAAATGAAAGTGTTCAAAGAACACATGACAATGATAAACTCTATTACTAAAGTTGCAAATTTGGAAAAATTAAAAAATTCCCATGTTACCTTAAGCTATCCTCTTCTATAATAATTAATGTTCCAGAAACTGTGGTTTTAATAGAATGTTTTTCAGTCCTCTGAAACAAATAATGCTTAGTGATGGTTACTCAGTCTTGTATTTTCTCTTAATTTTTTTGTTTTATAGCCCATGCTCTATTTACTACTCATGAGTCAAGCTCTTTTCTTAAGACAAGTCTATTTTCCTCTTCATCTTTTCAAGTACACTTAACCACTATAGTCTGTGAGATGGAATTATCCTAGGAATTACATTCTAATGTCTGTCATGTGAGTTTTCAGGCTATCAACATTTCAGCAACTGAGAAGGCAAACAAAAAAGCAATAATGGTAAAACTTTTAACTAGTATTGAGTGTCCAATTTCAGAAAATCACGGTAAGTGAACTTTAGGACTAATTTTGATTTAAATTAATTTTTCTGACTTAATGAGGACCTCTGTCCCTCAGAATCAGGGATTGAGTCCAATTGTCCTAGAAAAACTAATTTGCCTTAATTGTAGCCTAACTTCTTCCTTTTCCTCTTATCATTTGTCTAATCCACTACTATATTCCAGTATTTCATCATCTGAGGGAGGGATCCTATAGAAATAAATCATCTTTTCTTGAATGACCTTAAACCACATCAAAGCAAATCTGCTCAGAATGCTATTTTATGCAGGGACTTTGAAGAAGAAATCACTTGTAATCAAGGCAAGACTGCCCTGTCAATTAAACATAATGAGATTCCCAAACACCTCAAACTGACATTTCCTAAAATTTGAGCGGTTGACTTTGAAATCAAAATAAAGATCTTTTAAGATTTTTTTGTGTCACATCCTGTGTGTGATCATATATCAACATTTCATCAACACGGTTAGAATTATTAAATCTACTACAGAGACATTTTTTTCCAATTCAGGGAATTACAACTGACATCTTACATCATCACTAGAAAATAAGGAGATATTTACAGCTCTGATACCAGAGGAACAGTGAGACTTGACTGTTGCAACCTTCATACTATGACAGCAAAATATTTCCTTGCCAGCAAGAACTCCCTTTCAATTTTCTTAGGGTGTAAGACATTTTGTTTCACTGTGCCTCTCCTACTCCTCATATCCCTTGTTCATGTTGACCTCCTGCTCCCATTCTCCTTGTCTAACTATTTTAAATCTCTTTTCCTTCATAAGGCATGTCTTCCTTGGTGTTATTTCCACCTGCTCTTCTTCACTTTGTTTTTCCTTTTTTTGTATTTGCATATTCATCACTCATTGTCTCTGATTCCATTCCAGTCTTTTCACTCCAACTTCTCAATCAATCTCTGCATCAACTTCACATCAACAAATCAGGAGCCATTCCTCTAATCTTTTGGACATCCCTTTGTCCATCTACGTTGTTAGTCCCAGCTTCATTTCTTACTCCCTCAATCTAAAATACCTACTCCTATCTACTCTCTTCAAGTCCTATTTATGTCCTTCTGAATTTTTTTCAGGCAGGATCTTCCTAAAGCAAACAGCCCTAAAGGTTGACTACAGTATAAGAGAAAAAGTGTCCTTATTCTCACTTACATGTATTGTTTCTGCTCCTGCCTGCAGCAGCCCACAGCTGCAATTGCGTTGAAAAACCTGCTAAAATATCAAGAATGAAACATGCTGAAATAAATCTATGAGATACAGAATTGCAAAACTGGTAAAATTGTACTGAGCAAGGATGAACTGTATTTTTCTGTGGTACCTATATCACCACATTTCTAGACAGCAAAAGGCTACTTTTTGACATGGCTATCTCTCTTACACTTTTTAGTCAGATCCTTTTTCTAAGTCATGCTGGAGCTGGAGTTTTCCAAAGAAAAGCATTAAAGCATTAGTTAAACCTTAGGAATTTATAGGTGTGAGAGTATGAAGAGTGAATGTTCTTCTGAGATGGAGCTGTGGATTTGTTTATAGAGAAGAAAGTGCAATCTGGACTCAGCTTCAACAGGACCAATTAAACTGAAATCTATTGATTTAATATTGATGACCAAACCTTTTTTCAATCATGAAGAATATAGATTAAGAGTCTATAATATTGAAAGTTTATGAAGTATTTCAACTCAATTCCAATTTAAAATTGGATTAAGATTTTACTTTGGTTGTTGTTTTTTGAGTATTTTTGATAGGAGGAGAGGTTTGGTTTTTGGGTTTTGTTCGGGTTTTTTTGTCCATTCTGTATATCTGTTGTACCTTCATATTTTCCTAAGCTAATTGAAGAGTTGCCCTTTACAGTCACTAGAGAGAAGTGAGCCCTTTTTTGGTGCAATTAATCTATCATACATTGTATTTAAACTTCTAGATGAAAGGTACTGTGTTTGTTTTCCTCTGTGCTGTACAGAAGCAATTTAGTCTGTTTCTTTTCAGGATGCACAAGATGCCCATCTTTTGTAGTTTTAAAAAAATTCTCTTATTCATTTCTGTGTGCATTTTCTGAAGTCCACTTTGTGTGACTGAGTCAAAGTCGTGTGTGTATGTAACTATGGAAACTGTTTGTGCCCCCTTTGTCCAGATAAAGCCAGAGGAACAGAGAACACTTCCATGGCTGTTAGACTGGAGCACAATGTCCTTGCTGAGGTGAAATGCTTTACTGCACTTTTAGACAAAGGTGTACCAAAAGAATGGAGCTTTCCCACCACATATACCAGCCTTTTAATTGTGGAAATAGTCCCTGATCATTTAGCAAATCTGCACTTTTTGCTTTCCCATAAACACCTTAATATGCAAGACAGTCTGACCTTAAATAAATATCTTTGTGAATGAACTGTGGCAAAAAAAATGTACTATATCTGAGTTTGAAAAAGAATTGCAGACCTGCAGCCATAAAATTTCCACTTTTAACCATCTCTCTTTGAATCACTGCTTTAGCAGTGCTTTTGCCTGCTTAAGAAGTATTGAAACAAACATGCAGACAGAAAAGCTGAAGTATTTGTCCCTTAGTGAATCCTCAAAGGAAATCAAACAAAGGAATAAAGTTTTGTAGCAGATGAAAAATCCCCTTACCTTTTATATTCCCTGTTTGTATCTGTTTCTGTTGATACTTGAGATCTCTTATGCATTCACAACAGCATTTCTCAATTTAGTGAGCATGCCATGGCAATTGATTTAGACAATGCAATAGCTGTGACAGCAATCGGGAGGCACTCCAAATTTAAAAAGTAACAGGACACGCAAAATTGAAGCCTACTGACTGTTTTTGTGATAATTGAATTTCATTGAGTTTTAGCGTGAGAAATGAGCAATAAAAGGGCTGTTTCCAGACACAACTCCAGGAAATGGCTTGGGCAGCATGTATCAGTAAAATATATGTTGAATAGTTACACACAGAAATCATCTGTGTTACTGATTCAACATATCAACCTTCCTTCCTTCTTAGCTACAAAAATAATTTCAAAATAGAATAGGCAAGCCTTTGAGATAAAGAATTAAAGATAAAAAGGGATGAATAATTTTGTATAGCTCTAGGACAGCAAATTTGCTGTGTGGGCAATTAAAATGTGTTCCACCCTGAACAGTTGCAAATGAGCATCAGTTTGGTTGCAATTTTTCCAGGACAGTTAGTGAAGAAAGCTGTTTTCCTGGTGCTTAAAAACTTAATTTTTCACAACAGAAAATATGCATTGGCTTTTTATGATGCCCAAAGTCGTTGGTCTTGGAGTGATTGTATTTCTTTGGGGGTCAGCTTTGAGGTTTTGCTTCCAATAAGCACAGTAGTTCTCTCTATTAATGCAACTCCAATTCACTTTGCTGACACTCAGCACTGCTTTGAGAACAGCCTTCACACCTTCAGAAACGGCAGGTTAAGGAATTGCACAGACTCTTTTGTTCTTCATAGAGACAATGAAGCTTCACAACATGCTGTCCAACTGATGTTCATTTCTGCAGGTGGAATTCAGGCAAGTTTAATCTAGACTGGATACAAAATGATCTTTGTGACTGCTCCTTTGATTACAAGAAATGTTTTCTCTTTACAGAAGTTCCAGCCCTACACAACCTCTCCTTCTAAGACTTCTTCAGAAGTGAAAGTTTCTTGCCTCTGTTATTGATTTCATGAGTTCAGTAGCTTAAAAGCAGGTGATGAATGAATATGTGATCCAGACCCCGAACAAAAACTCTAATAAAATAATGTTTGCCTCTTCAGATGTCTGACCTGGTTTACAATAAGGGTTTTTATGACTGGTGAAAGTGCAGGCAGGTGTTGTGATCTAGACTAACCTTATAATAATGATGCACATACAGCACTTGGAGAACACCTAGGACATCTGTGTTTTGTACTGACATTCAGTCCACTGAAGGCCATAAGTTTCAGCAAGTTTTACATGGGTCGGGATTACATTTGATTCTAAATTCAAATATAGAAGAGAATGATATTAAAGAAAATCAGCAAATAACTTTTTTTTTTTACTCTACCTGCCTGCTATTTGAGACATGTATAATGAAAGAAGATTTATATGGTTCTCAGAACAATATAAAATTTAGCTCAGCTATTTTTTATCACTTAACAAACAACAGTTGCATTGAAAGGCTTAAAAAGAATAAGGTTAGCTGAGAGTGTTTTTTGTTTTCCTGAATAATTGCTGACTAACCTGTTTTAAGATACTTCTTTTATGTATTCATAGATTCTACTCTGTTACCTTGAAGATGTGGGAAGAACTGATGAGAATTTAAATATAATTCATGGTAACAGATTTGGGGCAAGACTTACTCAAGTCAGTGCGTTATCTTTGCATAAATAATTTTTTTGTCCATAGGATAAGCTAGTTATGTATTGCACAGATAGAACTGTAATCATAAAAGAGAGAGAGAGAGGGAAAGAATTACACAGCCACTCTTCAATTTTTCACACAGAACTATGGAACTTTTACAAGGAATCGGTGCCTAGAAAAGCTTCCAAATTCAAATATAGAAATGCCTTCATTACTCATTCATGCAAAGGGAATGTGGCAAAATGTGGGTGCACATAAAATTGGACATGAAAATCCAATAAGAGCACAGAATAACAACAATGGCAGCATGGGGAGCCATAAACTAGCATTGATTGGTATTTACCATTAATTTGTATGCAATGTGTGATACAGCTGATGAGGCAGTGGGAAATAACGTATGTTTGCAGAGCAGTGCTCAGAATTGCTCTGCCACCATGCCAAAGAACTGGTGAGTTGAGGAAATGTGACAATTGCCAGATTTTTTTAGTCAAACACAGAATCTGACTTTGAGGCATCAGCTTTCCTCTGTCATAGTGAAAAACAGACGCACAAATGTACCTTTAAAAAAAACCAGGGAGAATGTAAATGTAAGTCAGCTGGGTGAAAGAAGCAAACATATCAGATAGTTTCTATGCAGGAAAAGCTGAAATAAAGTATACATGCAAATACCTTTCTATCAAGGTAACTTTGGAGGACACATTTAAAGGGTAGCAGAAATGCAAGGAACTCGAATTACTTCTAAATTCTGCATAGAAAGCAAACTCTAGTCAGCCCCCACACTTTTCATTCTCTCTTTTCAGAATAAGTTAATGTGAAAAAAATCAATAGGCTATTAAAATATTTCAAAGATGTATTTCAAACCAATTCTATAGACATATTCTTATCTACCAGCAATGCACATGTCTGTCAAGCAATGGCAGGACTTTTCTGGAGGAGAACTTTTTTAATATTAGAATAAATACTAGAACATACTACTGTGTAAATGTCAGGAGTACAAGCAAAAACCTGCAGGGAAGGTTCTTTTTGTTCTTGGCTTTTTGGGCTTTTTTGCTGAGTCTGTCCCTCTTTTGGCTTGCTCAGAGCACAGGTGCACAAAGCAGGAAGGCTTCCTTGCATGCTGAAGAGGAGAAGGCTACAGCACTACAGACTTGCCATGGTGCCTCAGGGCACTCACCGAGGTACCAAAGGCTTTAACAGAGAGAGCCTACAGCCCAAAGCCTCTGTGTGTGCTGATCCTTTCCATTATAATTAAACATGGAACCACGTACTTTTGCCGGCTGCACTTCTGCTTTTGTTTACCACACCTACTCACTGGCTTGTTCATTCTGAAGGAAATGTCCATTTCCTTGTAAGGTGCATCTCATCACCAATTATTCCATTTTCATGGTCTAGCACTCATTACAGAGTGTGGCTAAAAGAAAATTACTGATGGTGCACTTATACATTTTGTTTCCTAGACAGTGAGATTTGTGGAATGAAGCTGGTTTGTTGCTGAATATCAGCATGTACAAGATGAATGCCAGAAGGGAAGCCAGGACTAAGAATCAGATTTACCACTGGCTATTTGTGTAGCCCTGCTCACATTTCTCCAGAGTTAAACACTGATCTGAGACAGAACTTTTAATACTGTAAGCCAGGAAGACATGTCCCTCAATGTTAAAACAAATTCACGTGAAAATCCCAGTCTGGCTCTGTTTTCAACCTGTAGACCCTTGAATTGCAGAGATACTTCTCTTTTGAAATTACTCTTCTTATGGAGAAATTCAGCATTTTCAAATCACCTCATATTTATTTTGACTGAATAGTAAGGAAGTATTTCAGGTAAAAGTCAATCTCTGATGGAGAAATTTCATTATTTTATTTAAGGCTTTTGATTAACTCCATCTAGGTACAGCTAGGAAAAGCTCTAGCAGCTAAAGCTCTCTTTAAGGGATGGCCTGAAGGGAATTTTTTTAATGAAGTAAATAGCAATTGGGTAAAAAGAATTAATTGTTCTTGGAGCAGGAAGCAGGGTAGCCAGAGTATGCCTTGTCCTTGTTCAGCAATTTGACTGGTCGATAAGAGCTAACAATACCCTAGTCGAGAAGCCTTTCTTCCAAGTGTTACAGCTTTCTTTGGAGTAGTGACAATTGTGTGCTTGAAATCCTCTGGCAGGTTGCTTTTTTCTTACCTAAGCTCAGCATGTTGTAATGCAAAAACCCGTGTAACCTGTATCCTTTTGTGTATCTGATATTCTTAAGATATTTTTCCACACCAGGACAGTAAAAAGATAAGTGTGTGCTTGTCATATACCTAGAGCAAACATGTTTATTGTTCTTCTAAATAAGCCGGCCTATATTATCAAACAACAGCATGATGGTTTGGTTGAGTGACTCAGTGTGTCATCACTGTCTGAAGATTCCTTTGCTCTAAATCTACCCTGGGAGTAAAGATTAGAATCCACTCATACAAACTTTTTAATCTATTTTATTTGTGTGCATCATCAGAATCTTTGTCAGGGAGCTGTTGTTTGCAGATGGTTGCACTTGCAGAGCAGAAGGAGCAAGACCTGAAGATAATGACATCTAATTTCCCAACCACTTCTCTAAACCTCGATTTAGCATTTCAGCAGAACAGATTTGTACCAACTAAAGCTAAATAAAAAATATTCCCAGATTAGAAACATAAAAATTAATGCTGTGGCTGTTTACTTTTTTTTGAATAAAAGCTTTCTATGACAATGCCTAATTTTTCTGTCTGAAGCACTAGCTTTGCTGTTTTTCTTCCTGATTAGAGTCTCTGAAAACCCACCATAACATTGACCTAATCATCAAACTCTACTTGAACATGCATTTATATTCTCTTAAGTGACGTGGGGACAGACATTTGCTATTTACACATATCTAACACACATTTTATCTATTAGCATATAAAATAGTAAAATACTTCCATATGGCTCATTTTCAATCACTCCTGAGTAAAATATAAAAAGGATAGGACATTCAACAGTGCTTGCACTGGTCAAAGATCCATGTAGGGATGAATAGTATGAGCAAAGGTGGTCTTGTCCTAAGTCCGGATTTAGCTGCTCAAACATAGGCTCTTTTTGTGGCTTTATTTCTGTTCCCTGAGTTCTTATATTGCATTATTATCATCTGCTGAAAACCTGAAAACTTAGACTAAGGTTATAGAAGTATGTTATAGTAAACAAATGGATGACAAGCAATGACTAAACACAGTGAAGTAAAGGTCTCTGAAAATAATTATTAATACAGCAAACCAAATTGCCAGCTAAGTTTAAGACAACAGTTGCAGGTATTTGCAATCTATAAACTGTTTCACTGACCTCAGTTGAGCTACCTGATATTTACCAGGCTGGGTAAATCCCAAATGCAAACATTTTCTAAAGTGCCCAGGGATTGTGGCTGTGCAGATGAATATCACATTTCCTTATGATTGTTTTCAGATACGCTTCTGGGAACACATATCTTGCAGTGAAGCAAGCAGCCCTGGAAACCAGCTTCATATAGGCTTTATAGACATGAACAAACTTATCAATTATAAATCCTACAGTCTTTGATCATATCCATATTGATCAGTGTTTTTTATGTTTTTACAAATATCTGAATCTCTTTCAAACCCACTGGGTTTTAAATAATGTTATTTAATTAATTAATTTCTTTAATATGCCTCTGTCATTAATATAAATTACAGTAGTACAGCAAATGAAAATAGCCTGCCTTTTTGAAGAAGCTTTCACAGATTCACAGAATAGTCTGAGTTGGAAGGGACCCACAAGGATCATCAAGTCCAACACTGAAGTAAATGGCCCATGCAGGGATTTGGTTATATGTTGTCTTCAGCTGGTTTATATGGTGACTCCATGTACTAATTATTGTTTTGTAAACAAGAGGCAAACCTGACAGGTATTTCACATTAATTTTTTAAGAAATGGTTTAAAATGTCTCTTTTTTTTCTCTTGATCTGTTATACCTTAAAGAGATGCATTACTCATTATTCTATAATTAATTTTCTGACAGAGTAGAATTCTTATTTGTGCATTCCAGCATTTGCTTGGTAAGCACTAGTCTATCAGGAATTTGGCAGAAGCAAGTCAGCTAAGTATTAGGATCAACATATTTGTTCACTTTTTTCCCAGCAGCAAAATCTTTGATAAACAGAAAGCTGCACTGTGATTTCATGTTGTTTTCCTCCCTGTACATTCTCCATTCCAGGCCACAGCCTGAGATGCTTTTCAGCTACTCAATATTAATTCAACTGATATCTTGATTTGGTGTATGAAAATAAACAACAAGGTAATAAAAATGCAGTTCTTTTATGTAGAGTTAGCCAAACCAGATTACTCCAGCATTTGTAATTAAATGTCTATTTAATCTGGATTTTTTTTTTTTTGTTTAAAAGAATTATTAAACTACATAGTTTTGCTTGGAAGAGAGTTCAAAGAACACCAGTACTACACTGCGCTAATTTCACACAATATTGATTATATAACACATTTGTGGTCAAGGTTTCTTACAAAAAAAGTAATTTTGAAGTGTGACTTTCCTCATGAAACAGACTTTGGCCATTGGAATTCTGCTTGAGATTTGCTAGAAAATTGTTGGCAGTTCTTCAGCTCAGGCACATTGTTAGGTTTTCTCATTCTGATGGTTAATTTTGTTGCTCTGTAAGTGAACATGATAATTAAACTAGAATGCTAAACTAAAAGAGATGAACATTATTTTTCCAAGATGCTATTTGACTTATTTTTAAGAGATCAGAATAGTACAAAACTGTTATTGAGCACTAACTGTAATATTAACTAATTGAAAAATATTCTCAGATTAGCTAATATTTCCTGTGTTTCAGTAAGCTTTTGACTTTTGTTGAACATCTGTTCCTTGTATGAATAAGACAGGTGGATCATATTCAAATGAGCACTGATATCTCCAAAAGAATGTTTTACCAATTTAGAACACTGAAGCTTTATATTTATAATCACAGTGTAACAGTGTATAACTTCTATTTCAGATTTTGTTCCTCAAATCACTTAATATTGGGGTGTCAAAACCTGTATTTTTATTAAGACTTGGGTATCCTATGCACACATTTAATGAGATCCATTCTAACTCCTTTTCCTTTTCTCTTTTCAGTTTGAAACTAAGAGAAATGCCGTAACTATGAAGTCAATAAGTCTGGAGTCACAGATGCCACTGAGAAAGTTGGATCTTCTGATGCTTAATTTAATTCATTCTCAAGAAGTCAGAATCCCAAAGCAAGTACAGCAAAAGCTGCAAAAAATGTGGAATACAAAGAATCTATATTTTCTAAACTTTTTTTTTTTTTAATTAAAGCCATTTTCTAGCTTTTTTTTTTTTTTCCAGAAACTTTCTACCATTCCTTCTATTCTCAGAGTGCTGGTTAGAAATGCTACAAGAGCTGCATTGTGTTTTTCAAATATGCTGAGATCAGTTGATTTGCTGCATTTTATTTTGAGTCATTACACTCATCCTAAAATAAGGTCCAACATCAGTAAACTAAATCCTCTTATAAGGAGTCTGAGCATTCTCGTTTCACTGTGAAAGAGGACTGGAAAAATATTTTGGACAAGACATCTAAAATGGGATTTTTCCACTGTAACAGAAAGCGAGGCATTTGAGCTACACACCTCAGGGTCACTTTTAAAGTTATACTTCAGTTTTAATATTTTACAATTAATAAAATTTCACATCTTCTTCACTAGCAAAACACAACTCAGAAAACCCAACAGTGAATTAATCTGACAGTATTGATGAAGCTAAAATGCACAAAAATAAGGTAAAAATCACACTGAAGTGACTGAAAAAAATAGTTATCCAACAATCAAATATCAGTTTGGAATATTTTCAGCTCGGTCTGAGACCAAATCACATTGGGAAGGAAAATGAAGAAAGGGAAAAAAGTCTAGAGAAATGATTACTACTTAAAATTAATGTTTTTTTCAAGATTTTTCTTAGAGAAAATAGTCATATAGTTAAGCTTGTTTAATCAGGGATCTGAGGCTGTGGGTGCAAAGGTACCCAATATGGACATTTACTGCAGAGTATCATATGACACAACTGGAGTGACAGTCTGTAAAAATGGGACACAACAATGGCTTCCAAAAAAAAAGCCTCCAGAGGGTTATACTCCCTCCCCAGCAGTACTTTACAGGCATTGGTACAAGATGGACTGCATGTGCAAGGAGTGACAATACCAATTCCAGTAAAGCAGAATGCTCTGGAGGAGGAATGGACAACACTGTCTTGCATGAGTATACCCTCATGAAAAACAAACAGGACAGATAATAATTTCAAGATGGATGTGGGTGTACAAGCCAAGGTATTTTCAGAAGCAGTGGTAATAGCGTGGTTTTAAGAAAAACACATTTGGAAGAAAATAAATCATTGAAGTATGAGATCTATTGTGGTCAGAAAATTGTTATCCCCACTAACACAGAATATGATACCAATTGGATATTACACATTTCACCTCATTTCACCTAAAATTTTGGAGGCAATATTCTGATCCAGAGAAGAAGGCTATAGATTTTACAGCATGAACATGAAAAATGTTGTGCATGTATATAGAATTTGCACTGAAGCTAGTGCTGTGTAGAACCCGGTTTGGGTTTAAAATGAGCAAATGGTCTTGAAAGGAGGGTGCATGCTAAAGAACACAGGGAAATGACAAAAACCAAAAACAAACAAAAAAAAACACATCTCCTGGAGAAAGGGAAGTTTTCAATAGTTTATGCCAAAGAGTAAATATACCAAGATAATCCCCCAGACCCTAGGTGAATATCCTACACCTTAAGTCAAAGGCAGTAAGAAGATCTTCTTAGGTTAGTTACTGCAGTGTACAGAGGATACATGGATAAAACTGTAACAAATTTTGTATTGTTGGTCAGTAGACAGGTCATTATAGGAAAGAAAATACATTTGTACACTTGCTTAAAAAAAACAAACTAACTGTAAAAAACCCCTTATGTGATTATATCTGCAAGGGACAAAAATCTACAAGGTAAAATATTATCCTATTTCTAAGGGATTTGCACCTTTAAAAATATATTAAATATATTTGTGCATGTGAAATGGGGTTTTTTGGCAGATCCCAGGAATGGTCATCTGGTTATTTGTGACATAATTGCTAAGGTTCAGTTCAGCTAACTGAGGTAGTAAAATTTTGTCTGGAATTCCTTCAGTTTATGTTTATTCAGCTCTTTGAATATTTCTTCCCTTCTCATTCACTTCAATGTCTTCAGGACTGATTCAGCTGCCTTAACACAGGCATCTGGCATCACTTGAAATATGGTAGGATACTGAAAGCAGTTTTACAGGGCAGTGCCAAAGGACTTACTAGACCATTATGCCTTTCTAGAGGGACAGATGGAGGCAAGGCAGCACATAAAGGCTCCTAAATTATACTAGATAGTCAGGTAGTGTGCAGACAACTGGATCAAGGCTCCACTGTCTGTAAAAGGTGTTGTAAATTTGGCTCATATTTAGTTCTCTACATGTATACATCTATGTTACCATACTTTAATCTGAAAGCAATTTCACTTGAGCTGTCTGCAGCACAGCTGTCTAGATCTCTGCAAGGTGTCCAGGCTTCCATCATAGCTAATAGACATGTTGCCAACACAGTCAGAGCTTGAGTCCATGACAGAGGGAATGGAGCCAAAGGTGAAATGACAGGATAAGAAGAAATGTTTGCAAGTTACAATGAGGAAAATTCAGACTAGATACCTGGAAACACTTCATGCTGGAAGTGTTTAAGCCCTGGAAGGGGCTGCTCAGAGAAGCTGTGTAGCCATTGTCCTTGGAATTATGCAGCACTGAATTGGTCAAGGCTTGGACAATCTGTAGTTCTAATTGGGAATGGCCAAAAAGAATGACACAGACTCTCAAGGGAGTCTGAACAGGAGAATATCCTAGTTTATTACTACAGGCCTGTTTTTATAGACAGATACGTGGAAAGTACAGAAAGAAAACTCTTATTGGTTAGTAAATCAACACATCACCATCATTGGTCAGTGGCACAACACCCCCTGACCTTCTCTTGCAAGGAAAACAAGAGGACAGACAAACAGCACCTGGCAGTTGTTTTCTGTCTTTGAGGATTGTTTTGAAATCCTCCTATGAATTTCCCAGGCTAGCTCTCAGGCAGGACTGAGAGGCCTTGGGGCCTGCAGCCTGCTCCAAAGCTAGCATCCACAGACAACTTGGTATAATTTCAAAGTTACCCTTGCTATGAGCAGTAGGATACTGTATTAGATGTCCTCCAGAAGTCACTTTCAACCTAAATTATTATACAACTCTCTCTGTGACTATTTAGTATAATCTTTTTCCCTGCGGTGAGTTCCTAGCCAACACGTCTTAATAGTTCAAATTCTACCAACATCCAAGATGTCACTCTTTCCTAAAGCAACACTGGATTTTTCCCTGCTCTATATTTCTTCTTGCTGCCTGCTTTTCTGTCCTATTTAAAATCACGGAGTGGATAAGATTGGAAGTGACCACAGAAGGTCATCTGGTCCAGCTTCCCTGCTCTAGCAGGGTCATCCTAGAGCACGTTGTACAGAATTGTGTGCAGATGCTTCTTGAATATTTTCAGTGAGAGAGGTTCCACAACCTCTCTGGGCAAAGCATTCCAGTGCTCAGCACAATAAAGAAATTCTTCCATATAGTCAGGTGGAGCTTCCTGTGCATCGGGTCCTGCCCATTTCCTCTTGTCCTATTGCTGGGCACTCCTGCGAAGAGCCTTGGTCCATCCCCTTGGCACTCTCCCTTCAGGTACTGACAGACATTGATGAGGTCCCCTCAGTCATCTCTTGTCAAGACTGAGCAGGCCCAGCTTCCTCAGTCTTTCCCCATAAGAGAGATGTTCCAGTCACTCCATCATCTTTGCTGCTCTCTGCTGGACCCACTCCAGAAGCTCCATGTCTCTCTTGTACTAGGCAGCTCAGAACTGGCCACAATCATCTTGTAGCCTATAGCTGACAGACAATGTAAGACAAGAAAACTTGTAGTAACCCCTCAAATACATTCATTATTATGAAATTAAACTAAGACTAGCAAGGAAGAACAAGACCAAAGATGACTTGAATCTGTGGCATGGAGGCTAAGGTATTCTTCTACCTATTAGAAGCATTTATCCAATATTTTTAAAAAAAGACTGATGGGAAAAGGAGCTGTTGAACAATCTTAGCTCCCTTACTGTACTCTCTGCCACATGAATCATAAATTCGTTGCTGCAAAATACCTCAGCTCCAATAGGAAAACCCTCCCTTCACCTTTAATTCCATCTGCATTTTCCCACATCTGTCATAGACTAATTCTCAGTGCCCGAGGCTGCCTTATGGAACAAGTGGTTTGAATTTTTTCAAGTTTTAGAATCAATTAAATGCAGGTTCTTCCACTTCCGAGTGACTAATACAACAGTTGACTAATGTAGGAAGCAGTTTTACTGTGATCTTTTTAAAGTCTGCTTGCTAAAGGAGCTTAGTCTGCTAAGAAACTGTATAGATCAGACCCTAGAAGAATATGTAGTTTCTGCCTCCTGTTGTTATTATGCATTCAAGACACTTGGCCTTGCAGAGATGTACTAATCCAGGCAAGGAAGACTTTGAAGCCAAGTGAAGACATAGAGTTTAGGGTTAAACAAAGATCAGGCAGCAGCTGGAAGGTTATTTCTGGATATAAGCAGGAATAGGTATACCTTCATTCCATTTTTGTCCTGTACTTTTTAAAGTCTCTAGTTATAAAGTGACATTTTCCACACCGGGAGCAATGTATAAAAAGCACATCTCTTTTTGTTAGAAATATATAGTTGCTTCCAAGAAAATGCAATGTGCTTCATAACAGTGTGTGTTTCCCTGCCTTCTGATGGAGTATGAAAATAATAACTTGTTCTGCTTGCCTTTTACTGTAAGCTGGTTACAGAAGATCTATGGGAACAAACAGATTTGATTTTGCTTGTCTGCTTATTCCCAGTTGGAGTCACTGCTGATGTGATATCACTGCTGTTTCTTGAACCATTTCCTGGAGCTCACTTTTCTTCTTAGCACTCCATTTATCTTGCATAAAACTTTTATTTGGGTATCCTCAGCCACACGGCCCTCTTGTTTTGCCATGCCCAGTTAAGCTGTAAAGACAGAATTCATCTGAACTAACACCAGGGACATAACTGATTTAGAATTTTGGTTGTTCTGAGATCCCTCAGTAGCTGGTGGAGAGACAGGCTATTCCAGTGAACTGCTTGAACTACACTAAAATCAAAACGGTGGGACCTTGGCCAAATCTTTTGAAACTATATTGGGACCAACATTATACAAGCCAGTGTGTTGTACATCTTTGCAGTGGCACTTGCATTCTCTTCTGTTCAGGAACCAGGTGAAAATAGTTGAAAGAAGATTTGTTTCATATGACACCAGAGTGACCATCATTATGTGACATGTCTCCTCTTAAAGCCAGGACTGATTCCAAACATCTTTTACAAATACTCTGCAACATACTCTTTTCCATACATGCCTTATCGTGATGAAATCCATTGCTATATAAACCATACATACCCTTAAATTATTTCTTAATACCAAATCCTAATTAATATGATTCTCCTAAATACAGAAAAAGTAAATAAGACTGATAATAAATATGAAACAAGAAAAATAAGACATATTTTAGAACAAGAAGTAATATCTCTATACTGAAGCACTATTCAAATTGCTATTTACTTTTTCCTATTTGTACTGGAAATGAAACACTGAAATTATCTTTTTTATTTTTTCTCTGCTTAGGAGCCAAAACTTGATGTCATAGAGGAAAAAAAAAGGAGAGGCAGAGGCCAAGGTTAGAATTTATTAATCTCTTGTGCTTACATACATGGCCTATTTCAAGGTTTGACAAATTTCCAGAATTGTCCTCAGATCTCCTCAGGTTTATTATAGTTAGTTTTTAGTCTATAAGTATTTCTCTCATGTGAGGCTGCATCTGTTAACCCTGGGACCCATTCTCATTCTGTGAGCCTGTCTTGCCCTTCCAATGCTTTGGTAAGGTAGCTTTTGCTCTCAATTATTAACCTGAGAAATTCTTTCCTTGCTAACAGTATGAAGTCCTACTGTGTGTCTGTTCAGTGCACAGGCAAGCAATGATCTGTTGTATTGGACACGCAGAGTTTTTTCCATCCTTTTAAAAATATTTTTTTAAACTATACAGCTTTTCTAATAGACATTCATCTAGTCTTTGAAGAATGTGATTTAGATAGAAAAAGCAGTTTTTCCACAGGGCTTACGTGGTCCTTTCACTTAAATCCACTGGACAAAAAACAGAAGCATAAAAAAAAAAGCCTGAAATTATTTGGACTCAGTAGGTGAAGGCAGTGAAGTGTATAGCTCACAGATTTGTACCATAGCTGATATAAGGTTTTTTAGTGATAAAATTTAGGAGAGGAATGCAAGACTGGGAAGAGGTTATTGGCATATCTCGGGGATGCTTAAGAAAATTCTGGCACATCTCTGCTTTACAGATTAGCAGATACTTTTCTTTTTCCAAAGGTCTTTACTCAAGCCTTTGGGACTGGGGACAGAGTTCAGAGAAGTTTTCTGAGCTCATAGTAAATTTGCTTCTTATTAGCCCACACCTATTTCAGATGTTACCCCACTGTTCTTTAGAACAGACCACTGTTTGAATGATGTGCTGTGAAGGATTTACTTTGATTTTCTCTGTAGGATTTTGTCTTGGTATGAAAGACAGGTGTCTGCTAAGGAAAGCAGGAACTGCCCTGGGAATGGAAAATGTAAACACTCTCCTTCCAAATTAATTTTAAAATTAAGGAGCTCTCAGGCAAAGATATGAGGAGAGGAAAAACAGATATTTAATAATATGTATAAGTAAAAAAAAAACCCTACAACTTAATAAAAAATTGCAGTAGTACAAAACCCACTGACAGAGTCAGAATACAACCTGACTCCCTGTTGGTCAGGGTGTTGGTAGCAGTCTGAATAAATGGTGGCTGCAGTCCTGGAGTGACAGATGTGGTTCTGTTGAAGCAACGATCCTGTAGAAGGGTGTAGGTTTCCTCTGAAGGTCCAGTGGTGGCGTAGATGGATCTGGTCTTCCTCTGGGAATTTAGATGAGAAAGGCTGTGTGGAGTGTGCCAAACCTCAGATTATATCCAGGTAGGAATGCTTGGCTCCTCCCCCTGGGTGGAGCATCTCCCAATGGGACGATGGAATTTTATCAGTCATGCAGTGAGACTCAGTGGCCCATTAACAGAAGATATCCCCCTGGAGGGAGGATGGGTCCTGGAAGAGATAAAGAACATTGTCCCAACCTGGTTTTAACAGATGGTAGTAGAATACATACTCCTGGTTACATCTTACACTGCAACCTAAGACAGATTTCATAAACAGCTCTGCTAAATAGCTAAATTTCATCATCATCAGATAAAAACAATATACATACACGTGAGACCATACTAGGTCTATGCCATGATATTTCATAGGATTCCTCATCTCTGGATGGATCTGACTTGATCCCTTCCCTCAGAGAGATTTAAATCTCTTTTTCTGAGAAAAGAGCTAAACATTTTCTTCATACATACCTCTAAAATTCATCTTCTTTTTTCCTGTGGAAGACAATACACTACACAGGTGTAACATTGCTTGTTCCTTGTTTTTAAAAATAAACAGTTCCTCAGTGATTGTTCCAGATACAGAAACAGAGAGAATAGCACTCACAGAAAACAATTTCTTTACTTCACATATTTACAAAATTCTATCACATTCCATTTATTCTTAACTTGTAGGTTCGCAAGGACTGAAAATTGACTGTCTATAAATAATTTTGGTATTCTAAGACATCCTTTCCTGTTCATTTGGTCAGTTTATATTATTGTCAACGATACATCTCAGATCATTCTATATTTATTTGAAATGCATATAGAGGAAGAAATGAAAACTTTTACAAGTTTTAATAGTTTTTTTCCTCATACAGAATTGGTAATATACAGAATTGTAAAAATAAACAAACAGATGGCAGAACAGCTTTTTTGTACGTGATTGTTATATTTTCCCTTTGTTGTAATCCACCTCCCAGAAGAAACTGTGACAAAGGACAATTAACTAATTTCACATAAAAATGTCATCATATGATTTGCTAATGGGGTTCAAACTATATTTAAGAGAGAGGAAGCATGAGGAAATTTTTCTGTTTGGATTTTTATATTTACAACATTAGTCCCAAGCTGTGATGATATTCCCATGCCTCTGCTGCTGATCTTGCAGTCACACTTGCTGTACTAGCCATCGTGTGCAGCTTCACACAGCAATGAGCAAACTGCACGAAGCCAGATCAAATCAATCTACTGTGAATGATTCAGAACATTTGTGTCTGGTAACAGTACCTTGTATCTGGGCCCCTTGCTGGTGAACTTCTCCATTCTTCTGTTTTAATCTGGAATGCATACATGTAAAACTACCAGGAGATATTTTTGAAACACCGCATTTAACAGTGTGTTACTGACTCTCAGTTCAAACCATCTCTCATATCATACCCTAACAGCACTGCTTCCCATCTGCCTCAGTGCCTGCAGGAGATCAGCTCTGAATTGGAATTCAGCTGGCTGAAACTAAATCTGAATGAGACAGAAATGAGGTTAGAAGGAAAAGGGTAATATTTTTAAGAACTAGCCAAAGCCATGACAGCATTCTCAAACAAGGGGTCTGTTTTCTGACTGTCAAGAGACTTCACAGCCTCAGGGTTAGCTGACATCGTCCCAAGTATGAAATCTGTCAGAAATAAATTCTCCTATGCATGATGAGCCAGCAGGCTATTCCTATGAACATCCTCTCAGATGCTGACTTGGCAACAGCATTGTACATATTCATGGCTTCCAGGCTCCACAGCTATTGTATTCTGCGCTGGCCATGCCAATGATAGCCTTCAATGGGCAGCTGATCAAAACCCATCACTCTGCTTGCTAAGCAAAAGAAGTCAATTTTGGTACATCATTTCAGTGCTATGAACACTATGTTGGCTCTTGAGGAATGATGAATCATATTTGTTCTAATCCTAATCTTCAAAGCCCTAGATCCAGATTACTTTGAGGATAATAATTTATCACTGTGAGAAAAGACCCACTCCTCAGGGGTGGTGGAGCTATCAGCTAGGCAGGCAATTGTGCTGACAGAAGGAGCTTTGAATCACTCTTCCACATAGGAAAGACGTGGAATGCTCACCCAACTTCAAGGCAGAATAGAAAATTAATCCCTTCAGAATAAAACTAAATCTTGTGAGCAAACCCCACCGCCCCAAACCAACACACCCCATATACACCCAATTCTGAGAAAGACAGGATTGCAACCAGAAGTGTAAAATATTACAGTTGATTTAAGATAGTTTCTCTTTGGAAAAGGTTATGAAGTGTCAATCGGACCGGCAATTTACATGGAATTCAAGGTCTGTACCTTGATGATCTGATAACTTGTTGGAATATACAGTATAAAAAGATTACACAATCTGTGAAAAGCTTTTGATCTCAGTGTGAGAAGCACTGTGTCCCACTGCAATTGTTTTAATGATTCAGCTTCCCAAACAGCATGTTTTGCATTTCTGAAGTAAACAACCACTTAAATAATCCTTGATTTGTTTTTCCCAAAGGTATGTCACATCTCAGCCCACAGCCACTCAATAAAAGAACAGAGATGCATTTTCTGGACTTAATTCAATAAATAAACCTAAAGTAGTTTGTTTTCTTTGCTTTTCATGTTAACTTATCAGGCTAATAAATTAATGGACCTGCTTGGAAATCATATGGCACTTTCAGGCATGCAACTTCAGAGATAGACAGAACAAGCATCTGCATTCCAATAATTAGCACTGAATTGGTACATCCTTACAGTCACACTAAGACTGTGTGCCTAACATTAGTTTTCTATTTTAATGGTAACTTTTGTTCATGAAATGAAGTAGACCTTTGTATTTTAAACAAAGAAGTATTGAGAATACAGATAATGAACTGTGTGGTGGAGACCAACTGACAACTGGAAAATAAGTTTGGAAAAAGAGGGACAAATCTTCAGTTGATTCAAATTGGTGTACTTAGAGTTGTTATCTCTGATGTAGCTATCAAGCAAGTATGAATATTTTAAGCTTTAACAAAAAGCAAATAATTTGGGGCTAAGAGACATACATATATAAGCCTAAACCTGGCTGCTCTCGACCTCCTATATCCCCAATCCCTGCCTGAAGTTTAATTTGCATTGTGTGCTCATTTCTCACATACTTAAATTTGTATTCAATATTTTCAAAGATTTGAGATGTACAAGAAAGAAAGAAAAATGAAAAAAAAACACATTTTCGCACAGGATTCAGAAAATCCTTGGTCTGTGGTCTTTGACATGTATCTACAATACAGACTCCAGTAGTGTGAGAGGTTTGATTTTTTTCCTTACAAATGTAATAGTATCAGGTCCTTGTCAGGGTTAAGTGTTTTAAAGTGTAGGAGAAAACTAAGGACCAGGGAAAACAAAGGATTTAATTTTGGTTTTTTGAGGCTTGATAGTGATTATTAACAAAAAGTCCCCAAGAGGATATTGAAAATTAATAAGTGAGAACTGAATTTTATATTAATAGCAGTTCCACTTGTCACAGGAAATAATTCTCAGAATCTAAAGAGATATTTTTCTCTATGCTTACTGCAGCTTCCTATGAAGCAGTGTTTTTTTTACCCACCACCAGGATGCTTCAATTTTAAAGCACAAGTATGTCATACTCCATGAACACTATACGTTGTTTTAGATTATAAGGAAGATGAAAATCTTGCCATTGTTTGTCAAAGAATTTTAGGGGACAGTAGTTGTCATTGTCCACAGAGATTGCCAATTGCTCTAGCACGAAATGACAATTAATGATGTTTCCTGGATTACGTAAAGGATGTCAAACATATGGACCATTGCTTCAGCCAAAGATACAAGCAGCATGCTGGAAGTATTGTTGGAGTCTGGAATACAGAGTTTGTGCCCTTGTTTCTGATACTTAGTTATAAGATCTAGAAAAACACTGAATTTCATATAATATGAAATTCATGAGCATGTTTTCATGGTGAAACATGAAAACATATGTTAAAGTTAGATAGAAAAAGCTAAAAGTGTAAGTGTGTAGATTAGAAAGTTTTTTAATCACTGGGTGGAAAAGTTAGTTTAGAGAACAGGAGACAAGATGGAGGATTTAGGGTGTTGTCCCTTGTCCCTTCTTTCTTCTTCATGTTCTTTTCCTAGAGGTTTTTAGGTAATAGTAAGTGATTGGATAGAAAATGCCGCAGTGCATCACAGAGGTGATGGGTCATTGGGTCATTAAGAAAAATAATGTACGTGTCTATTGTTAATTGGGTAAAAATAGGTATAAAGATAAAAGAACTGCATAGTTCAGGGCCATTTTGTGCATCAGACACCAAGTGTGCCACAAGGCCTTGTTTGTACCATCAGAAGAAAGAAAAGTACCAGATTGCAAAGATTAACCTTGTGTAACCAGCCTGGAGAGACCTGTTAAGTTTTGTGATCACCTGTTAATAAACACGAGAAACAAGATTTTAACGAGCTCAGGAGTTTTCTTCGAATCAGAAGAACTGAGATAAGCAGGGCTCCCCACGAGGGAGGATCCCAAAAGAATTCAGTCCAAAGGAGGCTGAGAAATCAAAGAATATAAAGAAAAATACAGAAGAGATATAGCAGAAACAAAGAAACAGAAAAAGGATTTTTTAGAGAAAAGTTACAAGTATCACATAATACACTGAAATTTTCTGATATATCAGAATGTTTTTGCTAGTAAGAAAAAAATTACCAAATTGCAAACACATAGCTAGTCTTGCTTTAGGGCACTCAATCCTGAACTGTAGAACTGTTGTGAATGTTCATGGTTTTAATGATGAAGTTGAGTAGTACTTTTTTATCTTTCCCTCGGTTCATCTATGAAGCCATTTCTTAGATAACTAGGTTTTTCCAATAGTGTATTTTAGGCTACTACAGTTACTTAGATGTATCCACACAAGGCAAGTTTACAAGTTTATAATCTAATGGGGTTCCCATCTTTGTGTGGGAAAATGAACATTAAAAGAGCATTTTAAAAGTACATTCTTTGCCTAAAGAAGACAAGCTTATTAGTATACATGCTAAATTAATGTAATTTTGCACTTTAAAAGACATAGGAAAAATTCAATTTAATGTTTTCTAATGTAAAATCATGCCCTAATATATACATATGTAGTTTACAGCCTACAGATGCATGATTTGCAAATGGAATGTTCTCAGATAATTGAAACGCCTAAGAGTCCCAGTTTTATTGACTCTATAAGCACTGGTTGGAATAGTATCAGCAACAACACTACTACTAACACTGTCACTTGTTTGCAACAGATCACAGAAGGATTCTGACTGTGACTCTGCAAAGGGTGCTCTGCCTCACAGGAAAGCACCCACCTCTGCTTCTGGATGAAATTGTATGGCACAGCATATTGGAAGAAGGAAAATGTGCCTTGTATCCTCCATCCTCACAGTCACATAGCCAGGCAGCAGATTCAAAAGTTTGTTGATGAATTGCTAGAGGCAAGAAAAGATTTCTCCACTCTTTTTCTATCACGCTAACAAGGTAGGCAGCAATATACCATCTAAATTAATCACAGCTGTACAATCTAAAGAAAATCTGAAATAATGGATTTAATAGTAGACCAGATTCAGTCATCAACAGCAACTAAGTCTGAAGCACATCCATGATATCACAGATCAACTGTGGCAAGTCTCTAGTCTGAAAATCTAGTATCATCAGTTCTCTCAGTGCTAATTAAACTCCTTTGAGACACAAGAGTGAAAATGAAATGTAAAGGTGCTAATTTTCTCACTACCTTGATTGAATGATTTCCCCTGTCAAAGAGATTTATGTTATGAAAGCGCAGCTGTTCATTTCATTCACGATCTGCTAGTCTTAGTTGACATACAGCCAAACTCAAGAGGAAGTTTAGTGAATCTAGGTAAACTTATTTAATAAGGGTCTGTGACAATTCAAAATTTTAAGTATTACCAACATGCCAGTGTTACCTCAATGTTCATACACACTCTTAGCCTTTCAGCCATTTATAGACTTATCATATGACTATTTAAGTGAAAACTAATCACCTCATCTCACTTTAAAGTCAGAGGTTAGAAAGAGGTACCTCCAGAGGGGGATTTGTATCTTGTGGCTCAGGATGATGTGAACTGTTCCGTAGGTTAACCTTTCTCTCCATTCTCTGCAGAAGAAGATTAGACAAAAAACTTTCAGACATCTAAAATTTGGTGCAATGAACCTTCACTTGTGCACCACTCTTGAATTGTGCAGACGGGAATGTAATCTCAGTATAATCACTTTCTCATTGATTTCCTTGGGCTCAGTGCAGTTATATAGCAAAATAGGCTCAGGTGAGGCATCACAGGTGTATTGCACCTATCCTGTGCTGAGGTACTAAAAGAAATAAGTGTATCAAAACCCAGCAAAAAATAGCTACTATGAAGACAAAGCCAAGAAAGCAAGAAAACAAGCAAAGAAGGAAGTGTGATAATGGAGCAATTCAAACCACACATTTCTCTAGGCTAAAAACACTTTTTTTTCAGTTACTGAACATTTTTTTGGTTATTTAGCAGTTCCATTTCTCCTAAAATAACAAGGATTCTTTCTGTTCAATATGCAGTGCAATCAAGTCACAGTTTATAGGAAGAAGTATTACCTGCTTTCTTTTTCTTACCCTGACAGATTCAGAAGAGCTTTAATACTGACAGATTCAGCTGTCTGAGGATAACGGGAGGAATCATCAACTGTCCTAGAGGCAGAAACAATTGGCACCTTTACATTCTGCAGTGGTTTGAAAGGTATTTCTATAAGCAGGGAGATTTTCTCTATAAATTAAGAATATTATTGCAATCTTAACAAAAAGTTGCCTCTTCTGAACTGTGCTCTGTATATTGTATTTTCTTGAAAATCACTATTACTTTTGTTTCTACAAAGCCTGTGTACAACAAACCTGTTACAATTCAATAATAATACGAGATTTTCAATGATCCAAAAAGACAACTGGATTTGTAATGGTACCCCTAGATTATTAACTGTCCAAAAGCCCTAGGTAAGATTGAGCTGATGGAAATGTCTGCACACAAAATAAAATACAGGGTGCTCCTGTAATGCTGATATGCAGTACATACCTTTGCACCATTCCAGTGTTTGGTAATAGGAAAAGATATGTCTCCATTAACTCAGGTCACACTGTGTACCCACATTAGCATACTGTCTGTGCAATCAAAGAAAACAAGAGTTGGGTTTTTGGTTTTGTTTTTTTTTTTTTTTCCTTTTGTACTAGGATGCATTTATTTGCAAGGAGAGCAGTGCCTGCACAAATGTATAGCCTTTTTAAATTTAGAAAGTTTCATTTAATTCAGTAGAAACTAAGCCCATGCATTTTGTTATCTGTTGAACTTTGGGCACTGGAGCTAGACAAAACTATGAAAATTTGCTTTATCCCCATCAATTGCACAGATCTAGTTCTCTTAACTATATTTATTATTGTACTCTCTGATATTTTGTCTAATTTAGTCCCTAATCCAAAGATACATAGTTAAATATCATTTGTTCATGAAACATCATGGCATTTTAGATGAAAAATGGTGCTAACTGAAGATGGCAGAATTTAACAATAAAGGACTGCATAGAAGCCATCTTGCAGGGGCTTAAAATTAAAGTCTATTGTGTTAAAAGAAGAAAATGGCTATCTCTGAAGTCTATGCAGTGTGAGACTTTTTGCATGTTTATGTTCCTAATCCTTACAGTGAACTTTGTAGTCAGCCTTGTAACTGTTTCCTACCTGTTTAGGGAGTCATCATAAGATCCATCAATATTAACTCAATAAAGTTAATAACAGCGATAATAGGAAAGTTCTCATTATGAGCTGATGAAAAAATAAGTCTGTACACATGGAAATTACTTATATTCACATTTAATAATAAACATAATGAATCTCAACTCGATAATAAAGCCTGGTTTTAGAAAAAAAGAATATAGCATGCATACTAATTAAATACACAGCTTGTCTCTGGAAACCTTATGTATTAAGATAGTCTTTTTACCTAACCAAAAAATTAAAAATCAAATTTGAGCTTAGGCACCTAAGAGGACTACCAATAGAAATTTGTCTCAACTTCAACACTCATATTCAATGCATGGTCATTCTTTTCACTCTTTACAAGGCAGATCTGTGGTGGCTGGCTGAACCATGACAGGTAATTTTTTAAGTGCCAGAGTCAGGAGAGATTTACTTCACCACCTGTGGCTAGGTAAAGGACTATCGAGAGGCCTTCTGACAACTCAAACAAGAAGGCAAAATAGGACTGGGAAGGAAAACAGAAACATAAAAAATTGTACTATTTATTTAGGCTATGTTCCATATCACCAATGGTGTTTCACAGAACAAGGGTGTCCTGTGAAATAGTGGGTAGTGGATTCCTTATCATTTAGTGGCAAAAGAGGGTCTTCATAACCACTGATCTGAAAATGCTCAGTAGATTCCTATGTAGATTCTGCATTGCTAATGCTCACAATTACAGAGCTGCTTCTGACATCTCAAATTTCAAAAACAAAATAAACTTTGAATTAATGGGATCCCAGATGTGGAAAAAAAAAAGAGAAATTACATGAAGAAATCTTGTACCAAATTTCACTGATGACACTGGGGGTCTGTGTGGGTTTAAGGTACTGCATACCCCATCTTGTCTTGAAAACGGAGTTTTAACAGATTCCCTTTAACAACATCCTGAAGCCCACAGTTTTCTTACGGGCAACATGATCTTTAGACAGAAATCCACTCTTGTCTGTTTTTCCACAGTTATTAAAATGACAAAATATTTTATTGAAATGGGATTTGCACTGAGCCGAGTCATAAAACCAACTAGAGACAAATGGACCTCTAAGACTTTTTATCTGAATATCTGTTTTCTGCTGACTATAGCAAAACTAACATTAATTTTCATTTAAGCCCACAAAGGGTAAATAAAATTTTAAAAAATCCATATATTTTACTTACATCTGCAGATCATATTATTTAGTTTTTTCCCCTGTGTACAGAGTCTTGCAAAATCTTTACAAATTGTATATGAAGAAGAGAACTTATCTGCTGTAACAAAGCTGATAAGTCTCAAACAACATGTCTGTATGTTGAAAGATTTTGCAATAATCCTTTACCTTATATATATAAAATATTCTAAATACAAAGCTAATGTAGTTTTTTGGCTTAGCATTAATTCTTTCATGTTTTTTGGTCAATGAGGAGAAAAAGCGTGCAAGTTAGGAAATGTGATACTTTTTATGAGATTCAAAAGAGGTGAAATATCAGTATTTTGAGTAAACAAAATACTGTTTCCTTTTCGTCCTGTAGTCCATGTTTTTTATTCTTAGAGTCTGTCGTTACTAACTCTCTGTGTACTGCTCTCCAGCTGGCATTTGGCTTGATGTGACAGTGCTTTAAAATAAAGTTGCTGGAGGAACCTCAATCCATCCCACTCCTACCAGGTTGCTGCCAGAACCAGGAATAGATGCCCAGAGCCTGGAGAGGGATCACAGGTCATCAGCAGGAGAGCACTTTAGGAGCAGGACAAAGGAATCTCAGGCACACCACCCAGTAACTTCGCTTCGCTGGGGATCCAGTGTTAATGTCTGCATGCAAGCGCACAGCGGCATGGGGAGTAAACAAGAGGAAGCCTATGATTTTACTGGCCACTGGAGGAGAGGAAGAAGATCCAAGGGCTGAAACACTTCTCCTATGAAAACAGGCTGAGAGGGGTGGGCTAGTTCAGTCTGGAGAAGAGAAGGAAGACCTTGAGGCCTTGCAGTATTGAAAGGGGGCTGGAAGAAGGCAAAAGCGGGACTTCTTACAGGGGCATGTAGGGACAAGTGGGAATGGCTTTAAACTGAAAGAGGGTAGATTTAAATTTGATACTAGGAAGAAATTGTTTACTGCCAGGTTGGTGAGGCAGTGGAACAGGTTGCCCAGAAATGTGGATGTCCCATCCCTGGAAGTGTTCAAGGTCACACAGGATAGGGCCCTGAGCAACCTGGTCTAGCTGAAGGTGTGATTCATGATACATCCAATGATTTTATAAAATATCTAAACTTGGGATCTCATTTATTTTTCTTCCAGTGAACCACAGAGTACAAATTATTGTAAAGAGGACAGATTAATTAAATGCTGAAGTTTATATTCCCCACTTCTTGGTGTCCTATATAGTTTTATACACCAGAATATGGCAAGTATAAAGAGGATTATTTCCTTTTTTTTTCTTGGTAATACAATCTTTGTGACCTTCTTCAAGGGATCACTCCTGGCCAAACCAACTGGTTCACATCAACGGAATGTATATTCTTTCCCTAAAATTCAAAGCCTGAAGCAAACCATTTTGTCTCCCACAAATAATTTTCCTTATCAAGGAATTGGCCCATTTGGTTCTAGTTAGGGCACAGGAACAAATCAATGCACATGTGATGTGGATATGATTTAGCCCTGGAGCTAAGCAGAGAGTGAACCAGCTAAGAGATATATCCACAGCAAGCCTACCCCTCCTTCCCCTCATTTTGCAGCCTTGTAAATGTGCAATGGACATCATGATGCAAATCACTGAGCAAAAACAGTGAATAAATAAGCTGCCTTGCCTTTGTTGAAGCATCCCTTGAAATATACCAGGTTCTGCTCACTGTCGCTGGAGATGTTATTGTGAAGAATAAAAGCTATAAATGACAGTATGCTAACTCAGGATATTTAGAAACTAGCCAGGACAAACTAAAATACAAAGCAGCTTAGAAGGAACAAGGCATATTAGGTATCTCTGAAAAATGAGGGGACAAGACACAACAGAATACTGAAATACTCAGTCACAAACTCTGCAGCAGGTTTGACACCAGACTTATGCGCTAATGGTGTAGTGCATTTAAGAGTTAATAGTCGCCATTAAAAGAAAATTAAGACAGAGAAGACAATATGACTCTGTACATAAGTCCCAAGGCACAAGAATGTAAGTATAAAAAGAGAGAATACAACTGCTGTCAGCATAATGATAGTGAATATGTAAGATGGAGAAAGAATGTTATTTGAAGAACTTTATTCATTTGAAGCTATGCACAAATACTCTTTTTGTAAAAAACCAAGAATACTTGTCATGACTGTTTTTCTTCTATATTTGTTCCTGTTGAAAAATTTGATATAGCAAGGAAGTTAGTTTGGTTTCATTGCAAATCACAGGAGCTGTTCTTTTTTCTGAACTGGTGAAGTAACATTGGTATTTTTACATCAAAATGATTGTTTTAAAAGACCCCAAAATATTGTCAAAAATAAAATAAAATTCTTGTTTTACTTTTGGCATTTCTTAAGCTTCTATTTACTTTTTAAAAATTAGGTTGACTTTTAGATGAACAGTGTTTTTTTGGTTTTTTTTTTAAATATCCCTGTAGTAGTTTCTAAGGAACAATATGGAGAAGAGGTAACACGAGGTTTGGATGAAAGGAGAAGTATTAGGCTGAAGGGAATTGCCTTACAGCTGAAGCTCTGTGGAGCAGTTAATACTGAAGCTGATGAGGGAGATTTGGTTGATGTATTATGGTTTGATTTCAAGAATGCAGTAGGAAAAGTCTGATTCAAAGGCTCTTACAGAAGCAAAACAACCACCAGAAGAAAGTATAGATCTTTAAAGAGGTAAATAATTGATTAAAAGATAAGAAACAAAGAACACTATGTCCTTGTAGTGGAGGCAGGACATCACTGGATGCCTACAGAGATCTGTGCTTTAATCTTTGGGCTATTCAGCTGAAAAAGAGGGTGAAAACCAAGATGACAACAACTGCAAACAAAGTTTGCTGATGATGCCAAGTTTCTCACAATTGTAAATATGGTGTGTGAATTCTCTGAAGAAATGGCAAGGACTCTTGTTAAAGTGAGTGACTGGCAAAAAAATAACAGATGAAATTAAGTATACTTGAAATGTAGGTAAATGCAAAGTGACACTCTGTGGCTTTGCACGTACAATTTTGGGATATAAGCTGTCATCACTGATCCTGAGTGAGACCTCAGGGACCTAGGGATCATTCCTGTAAACAATTTTGTTAAATACCATCATATATGACCTTAGTACAAAAAAGGGGAATCTGGAGATTACACCACAAAAAAACAGTGATGGACAGGGAAACAGCAATATGATGTATGAAGAGTTGGTGACCTTGAGGACTAAAGTAATCCAAAATCTGTCAGGAGTCCACTGTCAAAATGGTAAAAACCGATCAGGGATAAATTTATCTTGGAAAATAAAATACCTAGCTGTCAGGGGATTAAATCCTGGGGTAGCCCTAATGGGAGCAAAAAAATTCCAGCAAGTTTTGCTGTGAAGCTTGATCAGCAAATAAACAAGATCTATTCCAAAATTATATCCTTGTGAATTAACTACCCAAAGGAATGCAGGAAGCATTAATTTCCAGAGTTATCTTTCAATTGTCTTTTAAAAGTGCAAACAGCAATCCAGTATGACAGAAGACAGGAAACTTTCCCAGGTATCTGAGGATGTGAGAGAGATAGAGAGACAGAGATAAGCAGGGATACAAGCCAGGTATAAAAAGACCAGGCCAGTAATACTGATGCCTTGAAATGCCTCACAGAAGCAGGGTCCCAAGACCTGTGAAAAGGGATATACTAGTGCCCATGGCTGCATTAAGGGGAGGTTGTAGATATTTACATTTCCCACTGCAGCAGTACTTTCCAGGTTGCTCTGTACAAGCTGTGGTGGGCATAGGACAACAGGTCTCCTCTGCTCACACTTCTGCCAGTCAGTGCTATCCCCTAATTTATGCTGTCATATGAGAGTATTGCCATGCTTTAGTGCAGGTTGAGTCTTTTCAGAGTTTCTTAGCCCTGGGACAACACAAAGCTGATGGAGCTACATGGCTTCTGCAAAACAGCTGCTTGGTGTATGGCCAGCTCAGTGTTCAGATGGCCTGTGTCTGTCTGTGCACACCTGTGTACACAGGCACACTAGCTCACCTTGCCTCACCAAGAAGAGGGCACTGCCTCCAGTTTACACTGGGAGAACAGAAATTATAATAGATAAAAAAGGTTGCATAGCACTTATGACCTAAACAAAATTTAAAAATTGATTCTCAAAGTCCTATATTGATCTCCCAGATGTGGGTCTTTTTTCTTTCTCAGTGAGAGACATCCCTTCTACATTTCTGAATTCAGAGAAATTTTTCATTTTTCTGTGGAAGTATTTTTTCTGTACTACTGTGCTTTTGTGGTGTCAATTACAACAACCACACAGTGTTTTTTCAGTGTAACAGGAGAGGTTTGGAAAGGGAACACTTTGAGCAAGTAACTAAGATGAGACACGATAATTTGGTATCAGCTTTCTATCTGTCAGGTACAATCTTAAAGGAAAGAAAGATAGATGAGGAAATCAAGGAACTTTTTAGGGAAACTAAATTACTGTCCTGATACCATTGCAAAGTATGACTGCAAAGGCTGTACATTGAAATCACTCAGTGACTGTGTCATCACGCAGCACTTACAGGATGGCCAGGGTATCAGACACAGCCAGCATGGGTTTAGGAGGGGTAGGTCGAGTTTGACCAAACTGATCTCCTTTTATGACCAGGTGACCTGCCAGGTGGATGAGGGAAAGGCTGTGGATGTGTCTGTTTGGACTTCAGCAAGGCCTTTGGCACTGTCTCCCACAGCACACTCCTGGAAAAGCTGCAGACCTCGGCTTGGACAGGAGCTCTCTTTGCTAGGTTAGGAACTGTCTGTATGGCTGGGACCAGAGAGTGGTGGTGAGCTGTGCTGCACCCATCTGGTGGCCTGTCACCAGTGGTGTCCCTCAGGGGTCTGTGCTGGGGCCAGTTCTGATCAATATTTTTATAGATGACATGGATAAGGGTATTGAGTCCTTCATTACTAAATTTGCAGATGACACTAAGCTGGGAGCATGTGTCGATCTGTTAGAAGGGAGAAGGGCTCTACAGAGAGATCTGGGATGGTTGGATGGCCAAGGCAGAAAGGGACCTGGGGGTGCTGGTGACAGCCGGCTGGACATGAGCCAGCAGTGTGCCCTCACTGGGAACTGAAGGCCAATGGCCCCTGGCCTGGATCAGGAGTAGTGTGGCCAGCAGGAGCAGGGAGGTCATTCTCCCCCTGTACTCAGCACTGGTGAGGCCACACCTGAGTTCTGTGTCCAGTTCTGGCACCTCAGTTTAGGAAGGACTTTGAGACACTTGAGTGTGTCCAGAGGAGGCAACAAGGCTGGTGAAGGGCTTGGAACACAAACCCTGTGAGGAGCAGCTGAGGGAGGTGGGGTTGTTTGGCCTGGAGAAAGGAGACTCAGGGGTGACCTTTTCACTCTTTACAACTCCCTGAGAGGTGGCTGTGGTCAGGTGGGGGTTGGTCTCTTTCTTCAGGCAACAACTGACAGAAGGAGAGGACAGAGTCTTAAGCTGTGCCAAGGGAAATATAGGTTGGATATTAGGAAAAAGTTTTTTATGGAAAGAGTGATAAAATACTGGAATGGTCTGACCAGGAACGTGGTGGAGTCCCCATCCCTGGATGTGTTTTAAAAAAGACTGGATGTAGCATTTGGTGCCATGGTTTAGTTGAGGTGTTAGGACATGGGTTGGACTCAGTGATTTTGAAGGTCTCTTTCAACCTCATAATTCTGTGATTCTGTGAAATGTTTTTCATGTTTTCTTTAATTTCAAAATGAGGATGATAAATGGTGTTGGCATTATCCTCTCTTGATGGAACTCATACAATATGTATGTTTGAAAAAAATCTATTTTTTAAAATAAACACATTAAGGAAATTAAAAGTAGTTAAATGGTGTTTGCACTTCAGTGTAGACATGCACAAAGTTCCTAAACATTTTGTTCATGGTAGTTAAAACCATTAATAGCCCAACATTTTCACTTTTCTTGTTTTTGGTTGATCTTTTATAAAAGAGTGAATTTAACCCAATTACACTAAAGAATAAATGGCCAAATTGTGATGGAAGAGAAGGAAAGAAGGAAACTAACAGATAATTGATAATTGACAATTGATCTTTCACAAATTAAAAAAAAAAAAAAAAAGCCTAAAGAATTCCACCAGAATTTTAGTATACTAGTAGAATATACTGACAGGCTAATTTGACCCAGCTCTAGAAATGTATCAGCTTAAATGTTTAGTGGTGAGTCACGGGAACTAAAAAATGAAGTCACTTTCCTTAAAATTTCTAAATAGACATACCACCAGTTATTCATGTTTCCTGTTTCACAGTTGATTCTTCATATATTACATAAAAAATCAAATACCATTTTTCACCTGTCTGGCTGATGCTCATGAGATGCTTTTTGTACAGGCACCACGAGTTCAGTCAGAGCCTGAGCTGGAACCCATTTTGGTCAATAGAGGGCTCTCACTTACTCGAATAGGCTATGGAATCATCATCCAAATTATAAATTTATTTTTGACAGTTTTTTCTAGTAGTGCTTATTTTCAAAAATGTATCAAAATTATTTTTTAGATTTTTGAGCTCTCAAACAAGATTTTTTTATGCCTTAAAATATAGTTAAATATAACTCAACCAGATCTAACTTACCCAAACAGGTCGATTATTCTGTCTTTTCTCCGTGAAAACTGTCAGAACATACTAGGTTTTAATCTTTTTTTATTTTATTTTTTTTTCTCTTGAGGTGAAAAATATACAATTTTTAAACCAAAATTTCTGCTTTTTCCTTTTTCTGAATTTAGAGAACAGAGAAGCTAGCTGGAAAGCTTGCAGAGAGAAAATAGGCAAGACTTTTACTTTTCAAACTGCTTGTTACCCTGAGCATCTCCAGGTTCTGCAGAAAGGCAGTTTGACAGTTCTTAGCAGCTCCTGGGGACAGACTTCCTCCCCAGTGGCACACTTCCAAACCTTCTGTGGCTCTAAAACTGCATGCTGATGGATCCCTTATGGTATAGAAAAGCTAATGTTGTCTTTCACAGACAGAAGGAACTAAGAGGAGAAGAAGCGTGACTGACCTGGACAGCTAAAAGAGGAATCCTTTAAAAAAAAAGTGTGGAAGAATGATAAAAAACAGCCAGCAGAGGAGAGATGAATGAGGAACAAGGAGAAGAATTTCCCTGTTCTAGTACTGTTGATGAGTACTGGGTGTGGGAGCCATTCTTATGAATGTACTTGTCTGAGATCCTTGGCCCTTGAGAAAATATCAGAGACACCTTCTCTTCAGACGGTGAGAGGGGAAAAAGTGAATCTTTCCCAAAGCCCAGAACTGAAAAAGAGCTTTTGTAGCAGAAAACATAGTGATTGTGTGCATATTTATTTCTGATAGCTGAAGAATTTCTTCCTTTGCTGTTTGCTGATCAAGCACACTGAAAGTTTCTAACAATTGTCCATGTCTGTCCTGTATGTGATTGAATCTTCCCTTCTTTTATTTTGGGAACTCATGAACACTTGCTTGTACCAGGTATTGTGAATGTCCTTCAAGCCATCCTCCCTGTAACAGAAACATCCACTGCCTTTTTCAAACCAAAAGTTTTCTGTCTTCCTATTTCTTCCTTTGTGATATACCCTGTATAGTTCTTTTCTTCTACCTTTTTCTTATTTTCTGAATTTTATGTTATGTGTCTTTTACTTAATTCCTGCTCCCATTTCTTACTCCCACCTGCCCTGGGCTCTACCCTTTTCTTTTTCCCCAATGTTTTATGTAGCTTCATAATCTTTTCCCTAGTTCTGCTGTTCCACCCATCGTATTCTCATTGTTATATTTTATTTTTTTCTGGGGAATATATCTTTCATGGTGTCAAGCTCATTTAGGATAATGGCAGAGATGTGATTGGAGGCTGTGTCATGCTGGAGGCTGTTTATGGATGCCTACAACTCATTCTATTTGTAGGCAATGACAGACAAACAGAGAAATGTCATCACGTGTAAACCTCAAAAAAGAAAGCAGAAGGTATTGCAAGGGAGGAATGAGGCTGTTACAGAGCTGGTGTCTTTAGTTGTGCTTCAAATTCCTCAGCAGAGTCTCAGCTCCTTCATCCTCTGAGCCCCACCAGCAGGAGCCTTCTCAATGCTCTTACATCTGTGATACAAAGGTTACCATCCCCTAAAAGACTCCTTTTATGTTTTCTATTGCTCAGGCTATTTTCAATGTTTTGTTCTTGTCATGTGTTTTGTATAGGGTATTAGTTACTATGGCAACCTTAACCGCAAATTGACCAAGAATATAAATGAGAAATATATACATTACACAGCAACAGTTCTGTATTCATTACCTTCCAAATATTTCATGGGCAGAAGAATTTTAAAAGATTTTTAAGTGATCAGGCAAAAACCCTTAATTTATTTACAAAAACAAACTAATTGCAATACAAATAATTTGAGCCCTGCATTTGTAAGGACTGAATCAGACACAATTTGAAAAGGTAACTTATTACAAATTATTAGAATTAAATCTCTGTTAGTGACTCTTCCATAACAGTGACTCAGAGCAGTGCACATTTTATATCAAACAAAGTAAAAGAAGACAGTTCAGTTCATATTGCAATTAACAGAAAGACTGGGTAAAAAATCTGGAAAAGAGATAGAAGGTTTTTTCAGTGTTCAGAGGAACCCCAAATATTAACTTGGGGGAAAAAAATATCCAAAAGGTCTAAGGAATTTGACAAAGTACAAATTATTACTGTTCCTAAATTGGAGAACCTATATTCTGAGCAAATTCTAATTTATACCACTGTAAATCAGAATGAGTCCATAGAGGTCAATGATCACAAGTTATAGTGAAGCTCCTGCTGCGAGAAAAATAGCAGTTCAGGTTAGGCATGCCTTGAAAGTGTACTGCAACCAGGTCTGGGGCAAATATCTCTTGTTATAAAATCATGACTTAGTCCTTCCAATGACAATTTTCAGGTGGTATGTCTTGAGCTGCACATATAGTCTTGTGCACATGCCTACCTGCCGAGGTGCAATACACAGGGTGAGAGACGTGCTCAGAGGAGGCAGATCCTGCTAAGCCTCTCTGCAAGGTCACAGATGCTAAAAGGGACATGAGTTAATTGTACTAACACAGAAATTTAAGCATCAACTCAGATTAAAATTAATTGACAAATATATAATCAGTTTGGAAAATTTGGGTTGGGATTTTTTTGGAAAATTTAAGCAAGAGTAAAAAAGAATAGCAGTCAGATTTGGTCATTTCAGGAGTTAAGGTGTTAAATGGCTGATAAAAAAAAATAATGACAATAGTTTGGGTGGGGGGGGCGGTTATTATTAATGAACTGACCAAGCATGGAGCAATGGAACCCTGATGTCTCTGTACTAGGGGCAGTTAAACCTAGTGGAATATTATATAATGTAACTGACACAGGTAAGTTTTCTGAGATCTCAGTTAACAGAGGAGCTTGGCTTTCAGTGCTATTCCAACATAACCCAGATGTATTGGCTATTATAATCAATTATCCCCCCTTTAAAGGGGACACAGCTCCAGAGGGAGCATGAATTTATAGCGGGGTGCTTTCCTTATTTTCATGCTTTTGGAGAAAACCTAGAAAAATTATTATTATGGAATATGTGGCTGTTTTAGTTGCCTGTGTTCTTCCAATGCAATTTCCATCTTTTAAATTTGTCTCAGATTCTTCTCAGTTCCATTCTTGCAAACACTTCAGTGCTATTACGCAAACATCATGAATGACACTCCAGTAAAAATAAGCAAGTGCTTCAGTGCTTTCAAGAATGGAGAACTGGTGAGCATCTCATTCAAGAGCAGTCAGAGCTAGACATAAAGGAGCTGATTCCTTGTGAGTATAAGAAATAAGTGTTTTGTATCATGCTAAATTTTAGGAGAATAGGAATTAAATTACAGCAGTACAGTGAGACATGCATTTATAAAGCTACTGCCAAGGGATTGGAATTTTTTTCCAGTCTGTGTATTTTGGGACAAGAATATGCAAGCCACGTAAATTATCATTGGTCCTTAAAAATCAATGACTTGATTTTTCACTTTCTGCCACCTAAAATTCTTGTACCTGCATTGATCAGAGAAGCAGATTGGGAAAAAAGAAGTCAAAATGGTTGCTGATTTTTCTTAGAATTAGAGCATAATGGAGATGACATATTTATGAGGTGTTTTCTTGCTGTATCCAAATGGAGAAGAATATGAAATAAATTCCCTTAAAAAACAAGTGGTCAAAACTCCATTGATTTAAACTGCATCGCCCTCAATTTATACCAGAACAGGCAACATGACAATTTCACGAAGGTGCTTACTGCTTCTTATCTGCACACAGAGCTCATGGGAACAGCAATGACATCCACAGAAAATTTAGGTACATAATAGTAAGCATAATTTAGTCACACAACACTACCATCTTCAAATACTGATTTCTGACAGAGAAAAATGCTCAAGCCCAACCCCAAGTGCAGGTTTTAGTAATTATATTTATGTAAAAACTAATAAACTGTCTCAGATCCTCAGGGTGGGTAAAACACTGTCTTTGATGGCACATTGTTTCACAGATGTTTAAAGCAAGCAGTGTTATAGTATACAAATCATCTCCTGTTCTCCAGATGAGATCTATGCCTTTTCCTATGCCAGGAAAAGTGTAGATCTCCACATTCATATTTCTTAGTAGAGGGATTGTAAGAAAAGGTCATTTATTCTATACTTTTAAATCAGGATGCTATTCCAAACAGAAAAACTTTAAACTGATGTATCAGATATAGATGCAATTTTAGGGAGATTAATCTACCTGAATGAAGCAGTCTTAGTATGTAAACAGATGAAAGCTGCTGGACTTTGAAAACACAGTATTTGCATATCTTTACATATAAAGCAGACATGGAACTTAGACATTACAATAACTTGTGGAAATCACAAAAATACTATAAATACCGATAGGAATACAGCCAAGTATCCTTCAGTCCTATTTCCCATGACTCAGACCTGTCTTGCAGTCAAAGCCATTGAATAATGTCAAATTCTTCTCAAAAAAAATCAGAATTAAAAAAAAATCAAAAAAGGTAATTGCTAATTTTGCTTAGGATAGGAAAAATTGATAAAGGTACAGAGCTGTAAGTCACTTGTGACAGATAACAATATAGATCACCTTAATTTAATAATCAATAAAATCTCAGCTGAATACAGAAAGTATTTCTGTAGCTCAGAAGCAGTAACTCTGTTTTCTTTGTATGAGAGGATCCAGAAAAAGCCTGAGAAAAAAGCAAACACATCTTACATTTTAAGAAATAATGATCAAATTAATTTCACAACATAATCATGGTGCTTGATTGTGAATTGCTTTTGTTTTGGGGGTTTGTGTTTGTTTGAAGTTAAACTATTCAGAAACCAATTTGTAGACACAGAGTCATGGGTTTGGCAGTTTTAGGTTTACATTTGGATTTGACAATTTTTAAGATTCTTTCCAACCTCAGTGATTGTATGAAATATAAGAAAGATGAATCCATCTGAATATTTTTGCTATCAAAACATTGCTTAACTTTTGTAGAGCTCTTTGTGATATCAGAGTACATATCTGTTTCCACTGTGCAACTGATCAACATTAAAGAACTACAGTTCCTCTCATGGTTCAAATAAATGTACTCAGGCTTACACCTCTGTCTAGAACAGTTGGTGCTGTCCAGGAAATGATACAGTCAGAAATCATAGAACCACAGAATGGTTTTGGCTGGAAGGGACCTTAAAAGTCACTTACATCCAACCACCCTGCCATAGGCAGGGACACCTTCTGCTAGACCAGGTTGCTCAGTTATGTCTCTCCTGGCCTTGAACACTTTCAGGGATGGGGCATCTACAACTTCTGTTGGAAACTTATTCCAGAGCCTCACTGCCTTCAAAGTAAAGAATTTCTTCCTGATATATAATCTAAACTCACACTCTTTCAGTTTGAAGCTTTCCCCTCTTGCTCTATCACTACATTTTCTTGTTAAAAGTTCTTCTCCAGCCTTCTTGCAGCTGGTCCAGCCTTTTGGTCACTGCTGTGGAAATAACTGCATTTTCCAAGTATATGAGAAATATTTAGAATAGATGTTATAGAGAGGGGGTTCTTGGCAGATTGATGAGAATCAAATTGAAGTAAACATTTTTGATAATTACTGTAAACATTGACATATTTGGATAGATTTTTGAGATATTAATATTATTAATAACAGTAAGAGAGAAAGCTATTTAAGCTACATATATATTTTTTCACAATTATTTGGCAACATGAATTTCTATAAAATCTGAGAATTCTTGTAATTTTAAAGAATATAGACCAGCATGAATATATATTAAGGCTCCCTAGAATTATGATTGGAAAACCCCATCACTCAGGTGCAGTGTATTGAAAGAATGTTAGTCCATATCTGAAAAAATATGCCCACTAGGATAGTCCACAGATGACAAGGTTATATAAAAATATATTCTGTTCCAAAGGTGACCAGATTGTTTGATAATGGATGGCACATAATGTGACCAAGATGGATCTGAGAAAAGATACATTAAAAAGTAGTCTACAGAACTATGTATCAACAAAATCAAAGAAAACAAATCAATTTTGATCAGTTTTGAATAGGGATCAAAATATAATCATACTTTTAAAATACAGGTAATCATCAAAATTGACTGTAACAGGTGATGCTGTCTCTAAATTGGACATACGGAGCTGAGGCAAACCCCAGTGAGCAGTGCAGGAGGCCACATCTTTTTAGAGCCAGGTGTTCAGAACTGATACTGCGGCATCCTGCCCTGTGTGACTAATTGCACAAGCATTGCCTTGTCAGTGAGAAAGGCAGCTGTACCCTAAAGTAAGATCTCAGGTTTCACTATTGGTGGTTGTTCTGGTTATATGCCCTTGAGGTTTGGTCCAGCTGTGAAATCTGAATGTAACAGTTCACTTTACCTTTAGTGACAATGCATTCTGCTATAGCCACTGTTTGGTAATAGCAGTGGGGAAGTGGAAGCTGCCCTTTTGAGGCTGGGGTAAGAGCCCTGCAGCTTTTTTTGGTGAAGGACAAGAGGGATGATCAGAGCATGTGAGCTGTGTGGTGCTGCATCCAGACCTACGCTGTTGTGCCTCTGGAGGAGGCTGGCCTGTGGCACTATGCCAAGGAGGTTTCAACCTACCACAAACACCTATAAGAAAAGGACTGCACTTGGAATAAACAGAATTTTCCTTAAAAAGATGAGTCTTGTGATTAAAGGAGTGGAAACCCCTCCTACAGCCTGATTCTCACAGAGACCTATTCCAAGCAACTGCAAGATTATCAACATACCCTTTATATGTCTGAATAATTCTCACCATTAATGCAGGCTCCATGAGGGCTCTAAGGCACAAATAGAGCCCACAGTGAGAAAAGGTCCACTAATATTTCCATTTCTGTTTTATAAACTTTATTCTTCAAAGGAGTACCTTTTTAATAGTCAGAAAAAGTGAGATTGTTGTAGTTTTTTTGTTGGTTTATCCATTACCATTTGTCCACTAAATGCTAAGGGAGAAGATTTCAAAAGCAGAAATAGGCAGCTAGATGCTGAACACACACTGAACACCAAAGGGAGTTTGGCTCCTAACTCCTTTGTGCCTTTGAGAATCTGTTCCAGAACCTTTGAGTAAAACAAATCAACACAGTGCTGACTCTGTATTACATATTCTCGTTTTCACTGCAAACCTTAAGCAAATCACCTATTTCACAAAAGAACACAAAATTTTCTTATTTGCGACATTTTAAAGCCAATAAAGATTATATTTTAAAGCCAATGGAATAAAAGACAATGACTGACAGACTCTTTGGAGTACATGCAAAATGAAAAGATACCAGGAATTGCTCTCCTTCTGTGCTAGGGATCATACCTTACACCCTCCTCCCAAGGTCTTTTTTTCTGCTGTGGAAAGCACAGCAGTCTAGCTGAGATGACAAAGTACATGCTCTCACTTTGGATAGATGACTAGGGATAGTCACTCATCCCCTTAACAAGAGGACCAAGGCCATCCACCTAATGTTAGCATATAACTGCTGCAAGGTACCTATACTGCAAACACAGAACATACTCATAGATCATGATCAGACACTATCTGAACTCTTGCTGTCTCTCAGCTAGGAGCCTAAAATTGCGCAAAATGGGTCTTAATCTCTACATGTCTCCACTGATATACAGGCAGCACAACCTCTGAATGTCAGGACCTGGAACAACATGAATGCCTCCTGCACATACTATGAACTAGGAATATACTAACACTTTTACCACTTGCTTCTGAATGTTCTAAATGAAAATAATTTACTAATAAATTATTGCCAACCAAGGTCCCGTGGGAAAAAATTATCAAAACATCACCTCATTAACATTTTTTGAAACTGAAAGACCTATTTCCAACAAACTCTAAATTGGCAATATTCCATTACCTTGTCAATGACTTTATTAATAACTGCCTGTAATGAAGTGATCCATTTCAATCTTGTGGACCTAAGAATCCCTGTGATATGGCAGGTCCCTCCCAGACACAAGTATTTCACACTGACTTTATGACATTGCCATAAGAATCTGCGGGGTGTTTTTGAGGATCAAATTAATTTTGAGCTACTTCCCAAAATCTTCAAAGAACTTTTATGCTTCCTGTTTCAGAAGACTTATGCTCCCACAAGGAGGCATGGACCACATATAACAACACTCAGATTTTCTAGCTCTTGACTTTTTCTAACAATAGTCACTACAAATCTTAAAAAAAATTCTAAATTGACCAATTACTTAGTCATATCCTTAAAAAAATATTTGAAGACATGAAATTATTGCATGCTTGGAATAGATGCTGGTGAACATCCTTGTTCTGATCTTTCACTCCCTTTGACAGCATATTATGGAGGGCTGAAAATAGAGAGACTTAAAGCAATGCCAGGTAAACATTATTTGTGTGTACTACAAAGAACTCATGATAACTAATTTATTCAGAAATCTGTCCATGTGAAAAATGACAGTGATGCTATCTTGAATTCATCTGATTTTTTCAGATTTGCAGTCTGGGAGTTAAGCTCCCTAGAAACAGAGACATAGAGACTTCATACAGGAAAAGAGAAAGTTGAATCTGAGAAGCAGATTATTTCTATGGTGAGTTCTGATCTTAGTGTGTAGAAGTCCCACAGACAGACTAGGTTACTGATGTTCTCAAGAAGAAAAGCCTGTCTTTTTTAGACAGAGGAACTCTAATTTAGAAGTTAGGAGAGAAATGGCAATGGCAATGTAGAAAGTAGATGAACTGTAAAGGACTAAGTAGGGAGGATAGATCATCACTGCTCGGAACTTGCTGTTTTAGAACAGCTGGCTAAAATGCTGTATAAGAAGGGAATGAGATGACAAAGAACAAAAAATTAATTCAGTAAAAAAGGCTAGACCTCTCATAGTTTCATGCATGAAGGGTAGAACATCATTCTGCCTTCTTTCCAAATGGAAGAAAATCATGACTGGTTAAAGCAAGCAAGAAGATACTTAATCTCATTATTTATGAATAAAATTATGCCTCTCTTCAGAAAAGGCATTTTGCCAGCTTTACTTAAGCAGCAGTTAGGCTCTTTCTCAAAACCCCATCTTTGGATGGTATTAGCAAAGCCAATCACTGTCCAGTGTCAGGCCATCCAATATTTGGGAAGATAATTAAGGTTATGCTGATGGGTCAATGATAGCAATGTTTGCATTTCAAAGATTTAGATGGTCCCCATCTAGCTTGGTCAATATGTGAGTAGAGAAATGTGAGTACATGATCACTTCCTAATGACTCTGTTGCTGGGTCTCTTAGATTTTTCCTATGAAGGCAGATGCTATTGATAATGGGCTACAGCAGGAAGAGCACCTCAAATTCTTCCTTTACAGGTACAAAATCCCACCAGGTTATTCTTGTCTCATACTCACACACAGCTACTGGGAGTAATGCTGAATTGTAACTTAAACTTCAGTGCAATCAATACTTTGATTTTATAACTCCTTCCCACTCAGCCAAAGCCAAAGATTTATTATTCGTATAGGACATGATCCTGTCATCACTGAAGTCAGTGGAAAGACTGCCATTTAGCTCAGGTTAGCAAAGCTTTGATGGATAATTGCAGTAAGCATTCACGTGCATTCTGTTAGTTTGCAGTAACTGTAAGGCTGTTTGCCTTTGAAAAAAAGAGTAATCAACCTCTTCCTCCCCGCCACACACCCTGAAGTTAATATACATCAATGGAGAAGAAATCATTTCAGTGTATCTGCATATGCAAATCCCAGATGCAGCCACATCATGAGTTTGAAGTAGGACTTAGAAGCATATTAACACATATAAGAAAAAACATTTAAGGAAACATTTAAGTAATTTTAAATCTGACATTGTCATGAAGTTTAAACGACATTGTCATGATGGTTTAAACCACACCATCAAATTCTTTTTCAGTTAATACATGGAGATAACCAGCTGTGAAGTCTGGCAATCACCTGAACAGACTGTCTCCCTCTGCAGGCCTGTACAGACCACTCGCTGTGGTCTACATCAGAAGATCCCTCAGGTGTGGATAGGTACAAATTAAGTGATTGAGGTACACAGGTGAAATTCATCTATTCTGAAAAAATATTTTGAGGTGTGGCAGAAGCTATTTCTACAACATCTATTTGGAAAATAAATATGAATGTGGACAAAATTATTTGTCCACAGATGTTCTGTTGGGACTGTCACAGTTATTGCTTTCCAGCTTAGCATATCCAGTGAGGCCACCATCGGAACTCAAGAAACTGCAGCAACATCTTCCTGATAAAAAAGATTCACAGAAATCCTCTCTGACCCTTTTCTTATGAGAGGGTGAAGCGTACCCAAAAGCTCCGTTAGTATAAGTCATACAAACTCATTTCTTGGAACACCTGCCAAAGTGAATATATCTCTAGAGATTAAGTCACTTCAGTCAAGGACTCTTTGACTCTAAGTGTAATTTGTTGATAGTGATTATTTTTAAAGCACTGATGACTGCGCACCTGGCTATTCTCCCCATTTTCCTCTCCTGCCTGTTAACACTTCTTGTGAAGACCCTGCTACTAAAAGGTAAGCCAAACATTCAATGTCAAGATAGAAGGACTGACTCCATCTCTGAAATCTCTTTCATGTGGAAACCTGGCAGAATTTAAGTCCAAACAAGAAGTCTCAAGGTATGATGAAAGAAAGAGCTGTAAGACACTTGATTAACTGTTCTTGCTGACATGTTGGATTTTTTTACCTCAATATATTTTGTTCTCTATTTATGAAACTTCCACTACCACAATAGTGGTCTAAACCTCAGTTAGGAGGAATAAAGACCTCAAGTACCCTAGACAGAAGAGGTTCTTATGGCAATTTTTAAACATCTACTTATGATTACCCTTGCTTTAGCATTACACCTCTTTATTTCCTCCTTTAACCATTAACTCTTTATTTTTTTTTTCTTCTGACCATGGATTCAAAAGTTTCTTCTGTGTTTACCGCATTTTTCTTCTTTAGCTGCTTCAATGCCTCCATTCCACCCAGCCATCCGACTTCTTTCATGATCAGTATCATAATTTCTCACCATTTTTCTCATGACCTGTACTCCTCTTGTCCTCTTTTCTCTCTTGTGACAACTTACCCCTCTATTTATGGATTAGTCTTTGCCATGTTAGAAACAGTATGATTTTACCTACATTTCCTTCTATTTCACTTTCAACTCCCAGCTATTAGCCCATTCTTTATGGAAGGAGAATGAGAACACAAGAAGAATATTATTAGAAGAAGTGTTATTGTAACACTCTTAGGAATTCCTTTGAAACAATTTTTCTCTGATTTAGTCTTGTCCATCTTCAGGGCCCATGAAACTATTAATTCCTCAATCTCCCAAAAACTAAAGTTTAGGAAGACACCATTTTCATCCACTTGGACCTAACACAGAACTCTTCTTAAAAGAGTGTATGTCCATATCTTCATCAATTCCCTCTTTACCTGATTGCTAAGGTAGTGTATTTGAGAATATCTCATCCACTCTCCAAACTACTGTGTGGGTTTTCTGTCCTTGTTTTCCTTCTATCTCCTCTCTACACCTTGTTTCTCATCAGCAAATACAAATTCAACTACCATCTGTTTGCTAATGACTCAGAGGTATACTAGTCTACTCCAGACTAATCTCCTTATGTCCAAACTGAAGTCTCAGACTGCCTCTCTGACATATCCTCATGCATATGGAGCCGTCATCTCCAATGCATCATGAATCAAACAGACAAACTATCCTTTTCTGTACACTAAACCTTTCTTTCTCAGCCAGTTAGCTCAAAATATGAGCCAAGGATATCACTTAAGTCTTTTTCCTAACACATAAGATCTTTAGTTTCTAGCAACTGAGTTGCAAGACTAAATGAGATCTAAGGCTTAGCACAAGGAAACCACACCAAGAGAGCTAGGTTGAAGCATGACTCTTCCAAATGTGTAAACAAATAGTAGAGAATAGTCATGGTAGCTCAAGTTAGCAGCAGTTCACTAGATGCTAAACCAAGCACTTTCTTAATAAATCAGTGTGTGATCATAATTAAGACGCTACATAGCTGTATATTGTTCAGCACTGTGGTTGCTCAGGTAAGACAGCTCAAGGCAAGCAACTAGACTCTTGGGTATGGAGTCCTCCTGACAGGTATGACCAAAGTCTCCTCACAACCAAACATCTATCCTGTCCCAATGAAAGCAGGATCTTTCCAGCTCTGATGAAATCAGGCTATTTCCAGCTCTGACAAATGTAGTGTTGCCCTTCCCATGTCCAATGAGATTTCTGCCAAAAAAAGACTGTCTTCTGAGCTATTTTTGGCCTCACTTCTCTGCTTCTTCCATATCTCTCCCATCTGATAGAAGTTACTATTTTTCATTCTCAAAGCCTGCTGACACTGTCACATTTTACTTGCTGTCAAGATGCTGACTTACTTGTCTGTTTAGACCATTATCCTAGCTGCTGTTACCCACGTTATTAGCCTTGCATGGTCATACATCACACTTTGCAGGATCTTCTTATGCTTATAAAGAAAACAAATAATCTTTTTTTCTTGAACTACTATAACAAAGTTCCCTTTTCCCCTGTTAACCCTCCAAAGCTAAAGTGTTTAAACCTCTGGGAAACAGCTCCTAAGTGGAATAATGATCTTGATATTATCTCCTACAGGCACCCTGAAGGCTCCTACCTACAAATTCCACCTTCCCTCAAAGGCAGAAATGTCTTTCAGAAGTCTCATCTTCCTCACATCAATTATTAATGTCACCTTAAGGATAGACGGGATCAGTGTAGGTGCTCTGAAAACAAAGTGTGTTAGAGCCTGCCCCTGAGGAGCTAAGTAATACTTGACTACTTTAAAACAGGCAACTTACATTTTCCCCAACACTTTTGCCAACTGTTCCCCCTAAACTAAGCATTCCACAGGGGAATACAATATAGCAGAGCAGGAGCAGGCTGCCCAGGGGCCTCTTGAACAACACTATCATGATATCCTCTTTGCTGACCAATACTCCCTTGAAGCGTCCTGCCTGACAGCCTATAACCACCTTTTCCCTCTTTTCTCCTTTCTCCAGCTTAGAAGGCTATTGATACTCACATCTATTGCCTGTGCTGCTATATAACATAATGATGTGGTTGTAGCCGACACTGCAGATGTCATCGATATTGTCAGTCTTACCAGAGATTGTAGTCTGGACACAACATCACCACAAAAAGAAAGCAGAGTCTAGCCTAAGCTCAAGAAACAAATTTTTTAACTGTAGATAGACTGTGGGTGGCATGGCCTCCTTTTTATTCTTTATGGTTTAACAAATTTGGGTTAGGAACATATGTATATATAAATGTTTTTTCATTGTTCCAGCCTAGAAGACTCTTATGATTAAAGAAATCATTAAATATTTCAAGGCTGAAAACAGAGTTCTTGAAAAGAGAATGTGCTAAGTGAGAGTATTTGGAGCTGCAGTCTCTGTTTTTGCTCATAACTGAAGAACTTATGTGACAAAAAAACATTTGGATGAAGTTGCTCATGGAGAACACTGTTCTACTTTCTGACTTCCTCACACTAAATCTCTGTTCTGCTGAAGACGATCTTCTATAGATTTTTCCCCCCAACATAATATTTTGAATTTTTAAGCTTTGACATTTTGAATTTCACAATAACCTTCTGACAGAAAGCTACAGACTTTTGTGTCCAATGACAAGCACAAATTGTGTCTATGAGTTCCCACAAATATCCCATTTTAATAAGTGTGTATTATATTTTCAGTTATGTTCTGAATCAGTAGTTTTTCTTAGATAGGTGCAAATATTCTTGCACCTCACAGATATATGCTTCTTCCTCCTGTAAAACGAGAACATGGAAATATGGATTCAATATTATAATATTATATTATTTATTATCATACTTTTATTATATTATCAAATAATATATTATTCATAGCAAGCTGAAAAACATTAAAAGAGAAGAGGAAATCTAACCTTTAAGACCTTTGTTTTATATGGCATAGAGGAACAAAAGGACAAGCTCTCAACTGAAAATAAATCCTTGTCAAGCTACCTTTAAATCACCCTGATTAGTACAAATAGTCTTGACATATACACTCCCCATACCGTCTATAGGGAATAGGGAGAAATATTGCCTCTGTTCAAACTCATAAATTCGTGGATTTTATGGTAGTACATTAGGTACTTAATATACAACTGAGAGATTACAATCATTAGGCTAGACCATGTTCTGTAATTACCATGTTTAGGTACTGCAGTTCCACACTGAGCTCAAGTCAGGTTGGTGGAGATTCCTCCTGGAACACCGTGCTTCAGTTCCAGAGTCATCTTCTGGCTTTTTTGGCTTTGGGAAAAAAAAATATGCCACACAAGGTTTGTAAAAGTCACTGTGACAGCTACCTGAGTCTGTTGAGAGTCTGAAATCTTCTCGGGGGGGTCTGTACTATCTTGTTTATCTCAGTAAGGCTCTATCTCAGGCGACAAATGGTAACATGCTAAAGGCTGGTGAGGTTTATGCATTATGGTTTACTGTCACAGGGTGTGAAAAAGGAGAGAAGGCATCTTCTGCAGACATAATGATTGTGGTGCTTAGTTATTTTACCTTATCCAGGTGCTATGAAAGGAGCAAATTAACACTTGGATAGCTCAACAGAGAAGGAATTGGGTCCCAAAAGGTCAACGAAGCCCAGAAAATCCTCAGAAGAACAGAAGGCCTCAGATACAGTAAATCTATGCTGTGTGAGTCAAGACCAAGAAGGCACATATTATATCATACTGGAGCTTTGGCAGAATCTGCTATGAGTAGGATTAAACAGCAACTTCTCAAGAGTGCTTACTGAAACAGCATAGCAAGAAATGATACCATCATTACTGCTTTCAACTAGGTGAGGCAGCTATAAATGGTGTTTATTTACAACTTTTCAACTATCCCAACTTAACAGACAATACAACAAAACAAAACAAAAAATTACTGGGCCAGATGCAATACAAGCAATTGCTCATTTCAAAAATTTGAGCCTCAGACTAATGGATGCTAGAAAGTAAGTCTCAGCTTAAGCTTAGTGCCCATTTCCATCTTTCTCACAATCTTTAGCAAACTCCCCCCAGTCGTCTGACAAAGATAAGTGGAGGAGCCTGAGCAGCTCTGACTGGGGAATTCTGCACAGCAGCTTGGCTACATGACGTCTGGTACTAACAAGTATTAGCATCATTTTACTTTCACTAATGGAAAAAAATGAGTCCCGGAGGTGCTCTTAAAATATGGATGAATGCTAACTAAAACCAGATCCCTTCTGTGGAAGTGTTCGGAGGGCAGGGGGTTGTGAGCTGTGGGGAAAGGCAGAGAAGGGGCTGCGGCCCGGGCCCGGCAGGGAGGGAGCGCTTGCCACGAGATGGCAGCAATGCCACGTCTGGCTCGGCAGCCGGCCTGGCTCCGCTTTTTAAATTTTTTTTTTTTTTTTTTTTTTTTTCCGAGTGAGAACCACAACGTTTTTACATAAATACAAGCTTATTACAAAGTCAGCCTACCTCGTCCAGTGCCCATTCACCACCTTCATGCAACTTACAACGAGAAAACAGCTTTGCATATTTCCCCACGAAAGAAAACTCATCATAAGTGAATAATTACAACCTTGAAACTACCTTTCCAAAAGGGCTTGTGTTTCTGTCTTTCTTTCCTATGAGCCTTTGTGTTTTAATTACGGATATAGGTAAGCATGACTTACGGTGTCAGGCCCAGCATGCAGTGGTGGTGACAATTCATAATGGATTGAAAGTCAGGGTTGGGCACATTTTTGCCACCCGTTTGCCTACCCGAAGGTAGGCTTGGCACAGAAACCTTTGCTGGAATCATGGAACATAGGGACCTGTGACATAACAACTTTGGGTCACCATTTCGTTTCCCTCGGGCTCAAAGAACCAGCCCTGCCTGCTCCAGGCTGGTGGTGGGAAAGCCTCTGGTGCATACTGCCATGTCATATTTTGATTGGTTTTTCGTTAAATCAAGAAATTCCTCTTGGCAACAGGAGCTCTCGAGAATGGCAACATAAAGACAAAGCAGTGTTCCACAAGGAGATACTGGCTTCTCTCCTTCCTCTCAGGAACAACAGCTTGTTCTGATGAACAACTTAGAAGGAACGAGCAGGGCACATTTTGGACCTGAAAGCTTTCCTCCCTCAAGCGCGGGGACGAAAGCAGAGGGTAATTTCACCTAGGACAAGGGACCCCAGCGCCCGCACCACTCGCACCCCGCATGTGGCTGGGGGAGGCGAACTGCAGGCAGAGCTGGGGGACAGGACACCTGGGAATCGCAGCACGAGCCTCCCGGGCAGGTGTAGCCACTACCCTTCTCCGCGCCGGGGGACACCGGCTCCAGGGACAGCCATCTCTCCCCCGGGGCCTTTCGGCGGCCGGCAGCAGCCGCCCGGGGCCGCGGCCGGGCGGGGGGCGAGCCCGCGGCCGCCCCGAGGGGCCGTGCGGGGCCGTCCGGCGGCGCGGGGAGGCTGCGGGCTCGGCGAGCGGCGGCTGCACAGCGCCGGCCCCTTCCCCTCTCCGTGGGAAGTGATGGTTGAGTCCGGCGGCGGCGGCTTCTCGTGTGGCTGGCAGCCGCTCCGCTGCGCTGCCTGCGCTACCCCCGCCGCGATCCCTCCCTCCCTCCCTCTTCTCTCCTTCTCCTCCTCCTCCTCCTCCCTCTCCTCCTCCTCTTCCTCGCACTCTCCGCATCCCTCTCCTGCCGACGCCGCCGCTGCCCGGCTCTCCCCGCCGGCGGCCGTGCATGCCGCGCTGCCCGCGGCCCCGGGCGTGCCTCCCCTCCCTCCCTCGGCGCCCTCCCCTCCCCTGGGCGGGCGGCGGGCCGGCGGCGCCGGGGCTCCGCGGGCGCTGAGCGGCGCAGCCCCGCCGCGGCGCGGGACTGATGCTGGCTGAGAGCAGAGCCGAGCGAGCCGCCCGCGCAGTCCTGCAGGAGGCGCCGGGCGCTGCGCGGCGCTCGGGACCCGGACCGCTCCTCTCCGCCTCTCCTCGCCCTGTGGTGGTTATTTGGCGCTGTCCTTAGCCCCGCTGCCGCTCGGAGGACACGGTCGCAGCCGAGAGGAGCCGCCGAGGGTTTTGTGTGAGAGTGTGTGTGTGTGTGGAATAACTGCAGACATGACTGCGTGGAGGAAATTCAAGTCTCTGCTGGTTCTCTGCGCGGGGCTCCTCACTGCAGCTCAGGGTAAGACTCGGGTTTCTTGCATTGCATTCGTGTAGGCTGCGGTTACGGCACTCATAACCTTTCAGCTAAATCTCTGCCGCTCGGATGAGCTCTCTCTCCCGCTTCGTTTCAGCAGGCTCCTCGAGCCCGGTCTCCCTTCTCCCTGCCTCCCACCTCCCGCCGGTGTTCCCCGAGGGCTCTGCTCTCGGCCGGTCACTTCCCCCGGGAGAAACCAGCCCCCTGGAGTTGGGCAGCAGCCGCTGCGGCGCCGCGAGCGGAACCGTGCGCACCCAGCCGCCTGGGCAGTGCCAGAGTTTGGGAACACTTCGCTGTCCGCGCACGCACGAACGGCACTCGCTGCCGCGTGAGGGACAGTCCCAGGGCTGGCAAGTTTGGATCTCCCCTCCTCCCGCCTCCCCGGCTTTTGCCGTGCTCGAGGGGGAGCGCGGAGTGGGTGGTCGCGGAGAGCCGCCTCCGCCTGCTTTCAGCCGGCTCCGCTCCCCGCAAGTTGCGCGGAGGCGGGGATGCGGCTCCGGGGAGACCTCCGCCAGCTGCCTGCCCGTGCCTGAGGGAAGAGGACTCCTCTCTGCTGGGTGTGCGGTGGAGAGAGTCTCCCAACCTCAGCTGGGTTTCTCCTTAAAATCAATGGGGGAGGGTGGAGAAACGAGGGGGTGACGGTGGAGAATTTGGTTACACAACTTCAGTGCTGGCCTCAGCCCCATTACTTGCCTCATCGCTGGAGACAACAACTTCCCCATTATTCACTTCGCCTCTCATTAGCCCTGCGCTTTTTCATGCTGGGAGAGATGAGAGTCTGTGTGTGTGTGAGAGAGAGAGAGAGAGAGGGAGAGGGAGGGAGTGAGGCAGCTCGCAGCTGAGCACCTGTCCCCGATACAGCCTCTGTCTTCTCCCACCTCGCTCCCGGTTGTTCTTGCCTGCCTCCGGGATGACGGTTCCCCTTGCGGTTTTTACTGTCTGAGTCTCCCGTAACCCTCCCAAGGCGCTTTACATCGTTCCCACCATTTTATTTTTCTCGCTGCTCTTTTCAGTGCGGGGGCGGCTGAAGCGGGGGGAGCAGGGCTACCGCGGCCCGGGCTGGCGGGCGAGGCTGGAGCCTTCGCCGTCCTGCGGGTGCCCATGGCCAGGTTCCCTCGCCCGCCTGGGCAGCACGGCAGGGTGCCTTCCCTCCGCTAGCCTCCGGCCGTGATCTGCAGGGAGAGGCGGTAGAAGGCCAGCCCGGGCTGCCGGGACCCGGGCAGGAGGTTTGCCCCGTCCGGAGGAGCGGCTGCGGCTCCTCACCATCCCGATGGCATCCCTCCTCTGCCCGGATCCTGCCGCTGCCGCGGTCCACCGGGCAACGCCACCCGGCTGCCTCTGTGGGAAGGGAGCGGGGCGAGAAAGGCGCACGTCTTTCCTGGGCTGTGAATCCGCGGCTCCCGGAGATGGGGCTGTGCCCGGCAGCACACACAGCCCGGGGCGGGCGGGGGCTTCTCGGCGTGGCCGCCCTACCCAAACTTCCAGCATCCCCAGCCCCCACACCCCCAGGTGCCTCCTTCTCCCGGTCCCCGCCCGCTCGGGGCCGGGCGGCCGCTCCCAGCCCGCACACGTGCCGGGTGCCCCGGCGCTGCCCGGGGCACGGCCCGGCCGGGCGGGGAGCTCCGGGTCGCTGGCGGAGCTGCTCCGACAGCCGCACTCGGGGCACGGCCACCGCGGGACGAGGGACAGCTGCTGCCGCGGCCACGCCGCTCCCGGGGAGGGCCGACACCCGCGACTCATTTGTTAAATACACTGTAGCCGGTTATGTCGTTTGACATTTAAGTGTTTTCTTTTCATGGCTGACAGCACATACGAAAAGCTGGAGGCTGGATCATGGTTATTCAGCGACGATCCGACGTGCTTTGCTTACATACAAAGGCTTTGCCAGGAACGTTTGGGCACTGCCTCTGATGCTGCTCTGCAGAATGTAATTATACCTGCTTAACGTGAAGCAGCAACACACCCACTTAAAGGCTAAAGACTGACTTATTGAAGTCAAACAACAGGTTGAAGGGAACCATCGAGGACAGTTGACATAATTCCTTCCCGCTTACCTTCCCAGGCAATTGAGCACAGATATCTGTATTTAGTCAAATGTAGTCCTGAGGCTGAAATTACGTTTATACTTTAGAGAGTGAAAAAACCCCTTCCTTAGTAACATAAGGACCCAGGGTTTCAGCAGCTCATGAAATAATTTTAATTATTAGATTCTAAGAACTCAGTTTTACCAGCCTCTTACTACCAAATAATTTGGTCACCGTAAAGGGAATTCATGCAGGTTTTGCTTGGTTTGGAGGCTTTACAAGTGAAGAAAGAAATAAGTGCTGAATTTCTGCAGGTGTTGCCCCAGGCATGCCCATATCTTTCAGTAAAATGACAGGTGGGTTGCTTTCCACATTGTTCCTCGTTATGAAATGAAATGGAAGCCCTTTGTTGCTGTGGAATTTTCTGTAACTTTTTTAAGGAACAAGGGAGGATAAAAATGAACATTCATCGTTGTTCACTGTGGTAGACTTGAGCTGCAGTTCTATACATTTCTTTGGACTGATTTAATCTGATTGATGGACCTGAGTGTTTTGGAAAACATTTGGGGAATTCTTCCCTGTTAATTGTGCTTTAAACATCAATGGAAATCAGTATGGAGTAATTTAAAGGAACCGCTTTCCCAGAAGCTACCCTGTCATAGCAACTATGCTTCAACAAGACAGACAGCACGGTGTTCAGCTGTGCATGTTAAGATGGGCTTGTTTATAGAGCCATTTGCTAATTCTGATATGTTATATTGTAACAACAGCAAACAAAACACCCTATTGATCTTCTTGAAAGACACAACACATCAGTATAATTTCTGCAAAAAGTCATACTGGTCTGGTATAGAACATATGGTAGATTTAGACTAATTGAACAGACTAAAATTCAAGAAAAAAAAGAGTAAAATACATTTCTGCTGTGAACTAACATCTGTGGTCAATCTATATTCAGTAGAACCTATATTCAGTAGAAATATATACTGCTTAATACCTAGAGTTGTTCCAGTACATGTTTTCAAGGTAATTTCCTGGACATGTTTAGATAACCAAAATACAGCACCTTCATTGCCACTCAGTTTGCTCAAACTAAATGTACATAAGCAGGCTTGTGCACAGAGGTGTCTTTCAGATTAATGGAAATAGCAAATGGAAAACATTTTTGTTCTTAAATTAGATACAGACAGTGAAAGGACTCTCACATCTACAGCTCAGGATTTTGTTCTAAAAAATAAATAAATAATTCTCAAAACATTTTATGTACCTTCTGTTTCCTGCTATCACTTTGTCAAAATAATTGCTACAACTACATCACACAAAACTACCACTCTGTTTAAGGCCTACTCCTGTTGGACTGAGAGTGTTTGTCTCTTTTAAAGTATTTTTTTTTTTTCTCCAAAGCAGTGCTTTTCAAAGTATGAGGCTGGTCTCTCTAGAGAGGCTCCATTCTCTTCCAGAGAAGACTAAAGCAATTCTGGGGAAAATGCATTGAAAAAAAGGAATTTTTAAAAGAACATCAGAGCAAGGTATTGAACACCCAGCTGTAAAACCAAGTGTTTGATGGATGCATTCTCCATCCCCCAGCTCAATGAGGAATTTGGTATAGAAAGGCACAGTAGAGAATATCCAGCTCTGACCATGTAATATTTTAAAGTAAAAATGCATTTACTTTTTAGCAAGATATGAATCTGCTCTATTTTTTTTGCATTGAGATATGTATATGATGCCCTTAACTATGTATAGGAATAGGAAACTTGGTCAGCTTGAATATAATGTAGTGGAGAGCATATCAATTCAACAAAGGTTCACCAAACACTCATTTTAGACTCTTGAACCCATAGTTGAGGTTTGAATTCCCACTGTCAGCCAGTAAAGATTTTTCAGTTTCTCTGATGTGTGTGTGTGGAACAGGATACTGCGGTGAGGAGCTGGAGATGGTTCACAGGCACATGACAACAGACACACATGGAACTTCAGGATGTATTGAAACCTGTGAGACCACTTCAGCACCATCTCTGATTTGTATAGATAATCATTCTGCAGATTTTCTATACTGCAAATATGTCTATTTTACTGAATCTCACTCTCATGTCCCTTTATACAGACATGTATGTTTTTGATCAGACAATGGGGATTTTTTGTTTGGGAAGGGCAGTTGTCATTTTTCTGCTGGCAGACTGTTTTGTCTATGCAAGCATTTCCTCTTATTTTTACTCATGGTGTGTATTAGTATTACATATGCATTTGTATAGGCAAGTTTTTAAAAAGACACCTATGGCACTTATGCCTCAATAGCATTTACACTAATAAAAACTCTTGTCCAAACAAATTAGGAGTAATCTGAAACTGTAAATAGTTTGAGTTATACATTCAAGATCTACCATGCTCTATAGAAAGGCTGAAAAGCGTCAGGGACCACTGTTTTCAACTTTTTCAAGATGTAATCCGTACACCATCACGTTAACTCCCTCTTGTAACCTTTCCTCGGAGAAGTGATGGCTTGATAGTGTCACAGTATAAAACCTCCAGTGGATTTAAAGATAAGATGTAATTTCATCTTGCTCAAATCTGTATTGAACCATCATGTTTCTCTTCAGCAATGATGACATTATTCTGCTGGCAAACAGCTTTCTGTGTGAGCACAGACACTGCAGCATAGTGCCGGGCTGCCTGTAGCCGGCAGGGGATGCAGTGTGGAAAGGGGAATTGCTGGTTTAACTGTACAATACACCAAATCAGTAGCGTAAGTGTGAGACCTGTAATAAAGTGTGATCTCTAATAAGTGTGATCTCTAATAAAAAATTCAAGTGTACAACTCGATTCAAGTCAGGGTCACAGAATAAGAATCTAGCCTCTAGTTCTCTATACGGCTGCAAAATTAGCCACATCAGACTGAGATAAGTTGGGTGTTCATCCAATTTTTGCAGTGAGCAAAGAATAAGAATCATATGTAAATTCTCCTAATGTGTATGAATCACTTTCTTTTACTTAGAAGTTTTACTTTTCTACGTCAGCTGTAATTTCCCTTAAACCATTTTTTATCAACCACAAACTTTTGAAATAGGGGAAAAAATGTCATTAATGCCTGAGGAAAGCTGTGAGATCTTTCTTTGTCCTGACACATCTTTGTTCTGGCTGGATGAAAGACTTCACTCCACTATATGACATTTCTATTGCATTTAAGGAAATCTACACTGTATTTGTTATAAGCATTTCTCAGAGGAATAACTACTTACACAAATTACTTGGATTATTGTTAGTGTTATATTGACACCCAAAGGCAACATATATCTGTTGTCTGCATTTAGTAATTGAATGGTAAATAAAGGCATGCATGCACTCTTTCAATAGTAATAATACATATTATTTCTAATACCAAGTCTTACTTTCTCAGAGATAATATTTTTTTCTGCATTTCTTTCTCATATAGGAAAAAAGAAAAAGAAAAGAAAGTGATGGTAGTTTCTTGCCATTTTTACCTGGAGGGAGATTCATTTAAAGGACAAAGCAAGATTTAATCACTCTTACATTGCTGATGATTAACCAGAACTCTTGATTAATCAGAATATCATCAATGAGCTGCTTTTAGAAAAGAAATAAGAAAAAAAAAGTCACATTTTCTAGAAATTATAGTAATGCTTTAATTTCCACCATAAAAATTAATTGCAGTTTCTTACAGCTTTTTAATTATTTAATTATGCATTTTAATGATACCTTCATGCATATTCTAAAATAGTTTTTTGACTTCTTTCAAGTAAATTTCTTGTCTCTTCCCTGTCCAGTAAAAGGTAACTTCAGGCAGTTCTGAGAACACAATTCTGCTGCATTGGAAACTGAAATTCATATTGATTTCAGAAATAGCTCAATTGGCTATTTTTGAACAGATTGCTACTCCAAATGATCCAGACAAAGTGGACATTGCAGCTGAATGGTGGAGTCAGACCCTGTTTAATTTGAGCTCTTGTGGATGAGAACCTCTGACAATGTTTGCATCCATGAATGACTTTAAAAATAGAAAACTAAGTGAATCACAGCAACAAGCCTTCATAATATTAATATATTTATGTATATGTGGAAGCATTCTGTTTTTTAACAGTATCTCTGGTATCTCTGGTATCTCTGAGCATCTGGCCTCTACCTTACTTCCTTTTTTTATTTTCTGCTTTTTCCTTTAAAGGCATTATAAACAATACACAGAGAAACCTAGTATAATTTTATTCTCCGTATGTTTTATATCTGTTGTACAGTATCCTATGGATACGGAAGTACAGAATCATGTTCCGTATTCATGTCTTGGTTGCACAGTGGCTTTCCGAAAGAAACATTTGCAGCACTGCAGCTGACACAGACTTGAATAAATAATAATGAATAAAACTTTTTATGCAGTGTTTGTTTTGCAAATTTGCATGAAATACGGTCAGCATTTAAAAATTACATTTTGCAGTACTTGCTTCGTGCCTTGTGTTCAATTGCAAGGCAATGTTTTTTTTTTCATGTAGTTTCACCAAACTTTTAAGTTTTGCTTATTTTTTATCTTTATTCTTTCTTGTCTGATAGTTTTCCTTGTTTTTTTTTTGTTTGTTTTTTTTTTTTGTTTGGTTTTTTTTTGGTTGTTTTTTTTGCTAGAAAATCATTTTGAAACCTGTGTTTGAGGGTTTTTATTGAAATGTTCTTATAATTCTGATGTTTGCAGCAAACCTTTGACATTTGTCACAGAATAAATCTGGGTTTAGGGATATTTTTTTTCGCCTCAACCATTCTATGATTTTCAGATCAAATATAGCCATGATACAATATTGCATAAATAATTGTTTACTTCCTTTGACCTGCATTACTTGCCATATTGTGTTCACACATAAACTCCAAAAGAACACAGACATTCAAACTTTTATTTTGCTTACACTATTGCTGAAACACAAGCAATTTACAGTGCACTGGGAACAAAAGTGCAGCCAGCCTTGCCCTGCACTTGGAAGTTCAAGGGTGGGCCTAAACACACTGGGGAGCAGGTTATTTTCTTTTTTAAATACTGGCCCAGCTGTAGCTTGGATTTAAAGCATCCGCACTGTGCTTGCAATGCCTGCTGCTGAAATGTGTGGGTTAGCTTGGCTTGCTTTGCAGAGTGTATCCAGAATACATGGCTGAGCTCTTAGACTTGGCTCTGGGCATTTTGCTTGAGCTTGCCTTGTATGAGCGCCTTGGGGTTCAGCCTCAAGTCATGGTGCACATAACACACACTGTGGAACTCGAGATCCACATCACACTGTTGCTGTACAGCACAGAGCTGCAAGGAACAGGGAGGTCACTTTGTCAAGAAGCAGCTGATGTTAGGAAGCATGTGGCTAGATATTGCAGGAATATACATGAGCTTACAGAACCTGCCTTGCCCTGAACATAGAAAAAAAATGTAGGTGACTGTGAGGGCAAGGAAAAAAAGAAAGAAAGAATGATGTTTACACAACAGTGAAATTTTTGAAAAAGCCACTTTGATAAAATAAAAAAAAAAAAAGCAAAATGTAACTTATTTTTAGACCAATTTTGCATGCTTCTGGCTGTGAAACAAATGGTCATGACAAATCACACTGTTCTCACTAATGTTTGTGGGATATCAATGCAGAAGCTGACTGCATGCAAGTGACTAAGTACACTATTTTAGCTTTGCCCCAGCAGCCAGATTCTCCATTGGTATCCTGCTGATGTTTCCTATAATACATAGATTGTGTCATACCAAGCATTTTTTTGAGGGGGAGGGGGAAACATTTTATAATTCACTTTCAGAAGCTCATTTCAATCAAACGACTGCTAATATCACAATCAGAGACCCTCTTCATTTGTAGATATCTCTCAGAAGAAATTGATATTCTTTATCTTAGCATGCAAATATCCTCAGCACATTTTGACCCATTGTTTGCAGTGGCTCTTACACTGAAAATGTAGTGTTAATAGATCTTATGAAGTCAACAGTGGCAGCAGAGTAGCATTTTGATCATTAGTTGTACTTAATTATTTCTGTTTATATTTCCTGTGAAATCTGTATAAGGAAGGCTTTATTTTTAAATTTGATTAACATAGATTAAAATACAGAAATCTTCCTTTTTTTTTTTCCTGGTACATAATTTAGTTAACTTGAAACTTGTTGTAAGGAAAAAAAGCATTCTGCTATGCAGAAGTAGGCAAATTAGACATAGAGTCTAATTATCAGTTAGATAGTTTGGGTTGCTTTATATCAGATTTTAACTAGTTAGGACCTGATCTAAAAGTTGGAGAACTCACAGAATTTAACAAATGTCATTAACCTTAAAAGTCTTTTTATCTCACCTTTGTTATAGCCACATATCACACAGATAACTTGCATTGAAACGAGGACACTAGAACAAATCTAATACATTAAACAAAATTCAAACTCTTAGTTTGTTATGAAATTGACCACAGAAATGCTTTCTAGGATCACAGAATGGTTTGGGCTAAACCTTAAAGATCACCTTATTCTAACTCCTTTGCCACTGGCAGGCACACCTTCCACTAGACCATGTTACTCAAAACCCAGTCCAACCTGACTTTGAACATTTTCAGGGATAGAATATGAACAGTTTCTCTGGGCAACCTGTTGCAGTGCCTGATTATTCTCACAGTCAATAATTTCACTGTAATGTCTAATCTAAACCTACTGTCCTTCAGTTTGAAGCCTTTTCCCCTTGTCCAATCACTACATGCTCTTGTGAAAAGTCCCTCACTCTCTTGCTTGTAGGCCATCTTTGGGTAGACCATCTAAGGTCTTCCTGGAGAGTTTTCTTCTTCACACTGAACAGCCCCAGCTCTCTCAGCCTGTCTCCATAGGAGAGGTACTCCAGCCCTCTGATCATCTTTTATGGCCTTCTCTGGACTTGCTCCAACAGGTATATTCTTACTATGTCAGGGGCCCAGAGCTGGACACAGTGCTCCAGGTGGGATTTCATGAGAGCATGTAGAGGGGTAGAATCACCTCCCTCAACATGCTGGTCCTGTTTCTTTCAGTGCAGCTCAGTTTATGTTTGGCTTTCTGGGCTGCAAGCGCACATTGCTGCGTCATTTGAACTTCTCATCCACCAACACCCCATGTCCTTCTTCTCCTCGGGGCTACTCTTAAGTAATTCTCTTTCCAGCCTGTGTTTATGCTTGGGATTGCCCCAACTCCTGTGCAGGACCTTAGAATTGATCTTGTTAAGTTTTATGAGGTTTTCACAGGCCCACCTCTCGAGCCTGTCCTGGCTGAATGTTGTCACTTCCCTCCAGCATGTTGTCTGCCCTGCAACTTGGTGTTATTTCCTTAAAGATAAATGATGCCTCAATTTTTTTTGACCTATCTGAAATGTATCTCAGTCCACTGGCTTTCACTGGTTATATAATTTATTTGGTTCTGAGGAAAGATTAACCTTTAATTGCTTTCTTTAGCAACATTTAGTAAACAGGCTGATAGCATGGAGATGATCTATGCAAGCAGCAAAGAAGGATTTCTTCAACCCATGTTGCCATGACAATTTAGATTTTTCTTGTCAACTCCTGAGAAGCTTTGAAGTAATTTCTTTAAAGCAATGAATCAGGGGATATTTTGGAAATTGAAGTTGCTCTCTTTTTTTAAATTTAGTATCATTTAACACAGTAAGGGGCCTGACCCAAAAGATTGTAAGATCTACAAACAAAAAGTATTGCAAAAAATATTACATCATGTAACCCTTTTTGTGGATCTCTAATGATTTACATCAGCAGTGGAGCTGACTTCAGATGCATTATCAAGTGACTTAGACTTTTTTATTAACTATATGATAGTAATAAATAGTTATCATAAAAATAATGGATAATGAATACTGGAGAGCCCAGCTTATAGCTGTCATTTTGATCCTCATGACCGTATTTTATCTTGCAGTTATTTTGAGGTAATTAGATTACAGAAGGATTATAGAACAAAGATGGACTAAACATTTTATTTTTGTTACAGTTACAATTATAACATTAGTTCAATGAATGAGAAATAATATCAAAAGTGTGTTGTCCGCATATTTAAAATCCTATCCCAGATAAGTCCCCTGTACAATGCTATTAATAATCAAACTAAACTTCCCTTTTGTCATTTGTTTTAATTGAAATAGACTGTTTTGAAAAAGAACTAAAACTAGTCTAAACTAATTTAATTTAATTTAATTTCTAAGAAATAAATTACTGGCTTAATGAGGTATTTCTTTGGTTGTTGTTAGCCCTGATGAAAACATGGTAATGGAAAGAAGATAATGTGAAATGCTGTTTCTGCTGGGAAAATACATTTCTCTGTATAGAAGACAAGAAAAGTAGCTCAGTAATGGTTTTCTTTTTAAAATGTTCCTGGCAGATGATGGTCACTGTGTTGGTGTAGTTTGTTTACCGCTTTGCAATAGATTTGAGATGAGTCATATCACATTAGAAGGAAAATTGAGAAGTTGTTTTGTCAAAGTGAATTCTGTTTTCCTTTTTTGTCATATATACTCAAATTACTAGTTCTCTTTAAACAGACACCTAATTGATTTTTTATAAGTGTTTATTCTTGTTGCATCTATAAATCTGAGTTTCTGTTGTTAGAAATGGTAAGTGCAGATATATCCTTTCTATATATGGAATAAGGTGACTGAGCTAGAATCTTCTGTCACTTCACCTCATGCATCTCTTTTACACTATTTTATTTTTATGGT